>NC_044244.1:103135977-103745422 GCF_003957555.1 Calypte anna | reverse complement strand
GATTTAGCAGGATGTTGCTTATTTGCAACTACGGTGCTGCCTTTCCAGTGGCTGAGTTTAGAAGAAGCCATGTGGTTAGAAACCCTTACCCAACAAATCCTTCCCTAACCCCTCAAAGCCATGAGATTGTTACCCTAACAAGAAGGTAACAGTAATAAATTATTACCGCTATAAGACTGTCATTGTTGCTGTTTAACTCAATGTACAGGTTGTGTTGTATCATGGCTGTGTGTTTCTTAAAAGCACCTACTGATTGCATTTGTTGGATATACTTCATATCTTGATGTTTAAGGGGCTGAAGAGAGTAGCCTCATCTGCTATCTGCTGGTCAGAGATCTCTCAAATTTAGGAAGTGTGACTCAAGTGATTGATTTATGTGTAGCCAATTCCTTCTTTCATACAAGATTCACATTTTCATGAGAACAGCCTTCTTTCTCACTCTAGGGCTGGGCTGTGGGGCTATAACGCTGTGGCACCAAGGTCTGTCATGGCATGTTACAGCCACAGCAGCCCAGGAAGCATCCCTCTTGCATGCCTGGCCAAGCGGCCTTCAGTTCTGACTTCAGGAGAATTTGAGGCAGAGAGTGGCAGCAAGAACCACAGAGCCTGGGCTTCTGTTATAGCAGCTGTAAAATAGGGAGATGTCCACCTCCTGCCACTGGTGTTTCCCAACACAGGTTGTCTCTGGTGACTGCCTGCTGGGAGCCTGGCGGAGAGCAGAGGTGGTGCCATGGAGTCCCCTCTGCAAAAGGCAGAATGGGCCAGGCTGTGTCATGCTGGATTTCTGCTACAATAGCAGCTGTTTCAACACAAAACTCTACTAATGCTTTTAGCTTTCCTTACAGGTTTACGATACCAAATATTACAATGCTGTTGAGGAGATGAAAAAGTCAGTTTGCTTTGGCCTCCTGTTTGACAAAGCTCTACAATTTAATTTGATTTCTTCTTAGTTCAACAGCTATAAGCTCCAAGATGTTTTCACATGCCTTCCCAATCCATAGCACTCCTACAAATGTTGCACTGATCTAGAAATCAGCAGCAGGCCCAGGAATATGGGAGTGACCACAGCTGTCTCCCCATGCTGATCTGGAGGAGCCTGAGGCTTCAAGAGTGTGTGCTAACATGCCTCCACACAGATATGAACTGAAGATCCCAGGCTGGAGTGCAACCTTGCCCGAAATGGCAGAATTTGTAAAACAACCCCCAAATCACACAATTTTTATTTATTTGTTTATTTTGTGAATGGCCTGACATGAAGTCAGTATTCCTACAGGCAACACTTCAGAGGGGCGACGGTGCATCCAGGCCTCAGGGCTTCTGAGGGCGCAGAGGTGGGCAGGGAGGAGCGGTGTCTTTGGAAACGGCTCCCGATGATGCCCGAGAGGCACATGGAGAGGCAGGTGCTGCAGCACCAAACATCCATACGAGGACAACGCCGTCACCGGTCTAAGGCTGTCCTGGGAGTCCGCCCCGAGCCGCCGAGCCCGGGCCCGAAGGGCGGCTTCGCCGCTCCCTCCTAACCCCGCGGTGGCCAGGCCCAGGTACGAGGAGAAAGGCCCGGTCCGGACCCAACCGCTACCAGAGGGCCGGTGGCCGGTACTGCACCTCCCGGGCGTTGCCGCTAGGGGTCCCCGCGGGGCGGGCCGGGCCGGGCCGCACCGCCCGCTCGGGGGCGGGCCGGGCCATCAGCTGACCGGCCCCGCCGCGGCGCTCAGTGGTGCCGCTGCAGCTCAGTCGCTCTCCCCGGCAGCGACGCGGCTCCGCGGATTTACGGACGGACCCTGCCGCGTCTCGCCGGCTTCCCTCCTTCCCCCCCCTTCCCGGCCGCCGCGATGCTGCCCCACTTAGCCCTCCTCCTGCTGGCCTCCGGAGCGGCTTGGGCTGTCGAGGTAAGCGGGACAGGAGGCGGCCAGGCGGGGGCTTCCCCGCTGTCCTCCTCCGCTTCCCCGAGGCTTTGTCTGCCCGCAGCCGCCCCTGCAGCGTGGGCTCGGGTGGGGCTGGCGGGGGTCGCCGGCGCCCGTCACGCAGCCTGGCGGCGGGAGGCTCCTTCCCCGGCTACCGTCTCCCTCCGGCCGCCGAACAATAGGGCCGCTCCCGAGCGGGGCGGTGAGCCGGGGGGTGACGGCGGCGGCAGGGAGAAAGCGGAGTGGGAGTCCTTGGGGCTGGTGCTCACCGCCCCCGCCACGCGTGTTCGCGGCGGTCGGTTGGGGCTGTCGCTGCCGCTGGGGCCGACTTGCTTCGTTGACCTGGCTGCCGCTGTTGGGGCGCTTCCCCAGTAACTTCAGCCGTCGCCCGCGGAGCCGTCTGGCGCGGCGGGCGGGGGTCCGTGGGGAGGGGCGGCGGCGCCGTCGCCAGCCGGCGGGCAGCGCAGGGCAGGGAACGGCCGAGCGCCTCCCGCGGGGGGCTGCTCCGCCGCGGGGGTTAGTCCGCCAGGAGCTGGGAATGGGAAACTTTCCTTGCGTGTAGGAGTTCTGCGGGAGGGGGAGCGAGGGGCCCAGCGGCATCTCCCCGGCTCGGGGTGCGGAGCCGGGCTGCAGGCACCACCGCCCCCGGCGAGGGTGCTGCCGGGGGAGGGGAGGGCAGGGCAGGACTGGGCAGCGCCTCCCCCGTCGCGGAGCCACACGCAGGTGTGCGGGGCGGCGGTGGGGAGCTCCCCGTGGACTGGCGCAGCAGCTCTGCGGGGGCGGGAAAGTGCCGCCCGCGGTGGTGCGTGGGGAGGGGGCGGTGGCCGTGGCCGGGCCGTGCCCCCCGCGGGCGGTCCAGTGCCAAGCGCCGCGGAGGCAGGAGAAGATGGCGCCTCTGCAGTGCAGCAGCGGCGCCGCCGTGCGCGCTGCGGCCGCCGGCAGCCCGCGCCCCTCCGCGGCCGCCCCTGCCTTCCCCGCGGCGGATCCGCCCGTCCTCGGGGCACCCTCCTCTGAGCCCTCCTCTGGGTGGGGCTCGGGGTGGGAGGGGTCCCCGACGCCCTCCCTCCCTTCCCCCCTTTGCTTTGGGGTGGGGGGGATCAGCGTCCTGGGGTAGGGGGAGCCGGGAGGACCCCGGAGGGGCTGCGCAAGCCCGGACCTCAAAGGAGGAGCCGACGTGGCTTGATGTCGATTTCCACCCACCTGCTCCCCAGTGAAAAAAAAAAGAAAAAAAAAAGGACAAAAAAGAAAAGAAAAGGTGTGGGAAGGGAGAGTGAGTTCCGTCTTCGGTCTCTGTTTGCCAGACCTCGGCCTTCAAGGCTACTGTCGTCCTCTAGTATTTATTTACCTCCCCTCCTGCTAAGGGGGGCTCGGGTGGGTGTGAGGTGAATGCTAACATTCAGTCTGGAAGCTGAACCCGAAGGTTGCGCTTCCCTTTGGGCAGGCAGATGCAGGCCTGCTGCTCCGGTGTCCTTCCCAGGAGGGATCCTGGTACCTGGTGGAGGAGAGGAGAGAGCTCTCCATCCTGGCTTTCCACTGCCAAAGCTGGTAGCCACATAACTCTTGCTTTGAGGCACGATCTTGCCAGCTCTGAGTCGGGTATTTCAAGCTGAGCAGTTGTAAAGATATTCAGAGCTTTAATGCTTCCAGTTACGAAACTTGTTTGGGTTTTATCAGCTTGATGCAACCGTTTTTGCCTCAATGCAATAGAATGAAATCTCTGCTCTGGGTGCACAGATGAAGCAAAAAAATGAGGTTTTGTGATTGAGACCTTGCTATAGGATAGACCACAGAGGGATAGGCATTTCTATTGGGTCCCCATAGCCCTGGCCTTATATATAGGTATGGTAGTTATTGGCATTGTAATGGAGCTCAGATTTTGCACCAGAACTGTTCGGGAGTCTGTGTTCAGAAACCTCTGCAATGGTGTCTGCCTCAGTGATATCCACAATTTTCAGAGAGATCCTATGACTTGAAGCATCTGCTTAAAGCAGGCGCTGATGCCTTCAGTCTTGTGCTGTCATTCCATATGAACATTTGAGGTTTTGCATTTATCCTTTTTTTTTTTTTTTTAATGTTTTATAGCGGGGTACGTTTTAACATCAGTACATCTTGTCATCAGGCATTTGTCAATCTTGATACTCTAAGGTTGATGTTTTGAGCAATACTAAAATATGTGATATGAAAATATTTTATAATAGGGATTACATATCTGCATTTATCTCACTTGAACTGTCTTCATATGCTAAAGTGTGGAATTTCATGTTTGAATTAGGTTCTCTTTAGATCTCTCTTCTGAAATGAAGTGTTTTTTCCTGCCATTTTAACAAATGCTTTCTGGAAAGCAGCAAAGAATGGCATAAGGAAGAGGAAACACATAAGGAAGAGGAACAAAACATTCTTGCTATATTACACATAAGGAATTCCTTTCTAAATTAACAGGTAGACTACTGTTTATTTATGGAGCTGAGGTCAGGAAATCCATTGGCTAAGAGCTCTAATAATTTGCAAAACTGCCATATTTTTCTGTTGCTATCCTGGGAAATTTTGATTTATAAACTGGGATCATTCATGCAAATTCATAAGGATAGTTACTGCCTGATGCATTTAACTACTGAAATCAGACAATCACAGTTTATAAATCAAAAATTCTTCTAGTTAGCACACTGAGGATATGAAGATTTCTGCTATACCTTTTCTGCTTTCTGCTCTAGCTCTGTGTTTGTGAAACCCTTCTACCAGCTGACTGAAATCAAGTTGTTAAGACATTGGTATCATACAAGCTGGCCCTGAGAAGGTTAGTTGGCAAAAATTATGCAGCCTGACAGCTTTTTTTTTTTTTTTTTTTTTTTTTTTTTAAGAAAAACAAACAAAACAAGAGAAAAAAGATCGATAATGTAGTGCTTTATGGGTTCTCTTTATAGGATCTTATTTTTATTTAATTTTTTAAATTTAAGGTGGAAGGCCCCAGATACTTGTTTGTTCAGTTTTCAAGCATACCTTTAGAAATGACTTGTCAGTCTGGGAAGGGGAACACTTCAATTACAGACTTCTGGTTCCTCTTCCTGTGGGTCATGTTCCTGAATTCCCCTGGCAAAGGCTTTGCATTTTTGAAGAGTACTTTTTGCACCTCCTGTGTAAGATGCTATATCAGGGTGGGCAGCTGCATGGGTGAGTGGGGCAGGGCAGGCACTCTGATGTGCTGCCGAGGTCTTTGCCAGGCAGATGTACAAATCAGACATAATTTGTCTTTTGAGCAACAGACAATTTTGAGACTTAAATTCTCTTCAGATGCCTTTTCTGAGGGAAAATAAGTGGCTGCTCTGCTTCCTCACAAAATAAGTATGGAATCATAAGGGAGCTGACAATAATTTGATGTTTTAAATTTTTTTCTCATGAGCTGTTTGAATTGTATGGCAAGCTCAGAAGAAGTATAGATCATCTTTGATGATCTTGGCTTTCTATTTGCATGTATTTTATAAAATGTAAAGGATAATAAACAGTTTGGTTTATAAAACGTCTGGAGAAAAGGTATAGCAACTGCTTTTAATTGGCAATTCTTTTCCAATACGAAGCTTAGCAAAATAGCTTGAGAGCATATTAACCTCATGCAGCTGCAGTTCATCTGACCAGAATAATTTTTTTATAATGATTCAGTGAAATAATTTACACAAGCTGTTGGGTGTGGAGGCTTGGTCAAGAAATTAGTGGATAGAATCACAGGATCCCTGAGAAAGTCACTGTTCCATCTTGGGGATCAGATGAGGCTGCTAAAGGCTTTCTGCAGTTGGGTCTTGAAAATGGAGCTCCAAGGGCAGAGCCTCTGCAACATTGCTGGGCAGTGTGCTCTGTCCAGGGTTTGGTTGGTTCATCTCTGCATTGGAACATGTGTCAAAGGTGTTGTTTGTTTATTTTAAGGCAGTGTCTCTAGGCTTAATTTACATCCTTAATTCTCAGTGCTTTGAATGTGTGTCATTTTGACATCTACCAGATCTTCCAAAAAAATGTATGTAATAACTAGGAGTTGAAAAAACTGAGTATTTTTAAATTAAACTCAGTTAACATGTATGTATACATATGTCCATATGCACAGTGCATTAAAATAATGTGTCATTATAGTATATTCAAATAGATTGAAATCACCCACATATTTGCATATTTAATGTATGACAAAAATCACCATATATGTACATCCATGTATAGACATTATATTAGTGTATAGGCTGCATTAAACCAATAATCACTTACTTACTTCCTTAGATCCAGGCAAGGAAGAGACAAAAGTTCTAGACTGCTCCTGATCAAAACATAATTGGGTTCATAGCAGTTGTTAGGTGAGCTGTCTGGTGTGGTTTTAACACTTAAATCTTGTGCTGTGTGTTATTAGATTTAAATTCTGGGGATTTTGGAAAAAATCCCATGGTGTAAGAAGATTAAAAGTAGAGCAAATTGAAAAAATACCGAATGACTTTCCGTAAGCTTGGGTAACTGTTAGAGAATGCTCTTGACATGAGAGTTTACACCAGTTGCTGTCAAGCTAAGGATTGCCAAGAGTAATGCTAATAATGAGCTTGAGCTTGGAATAATTCAGAGGCTCCTCTTAAGAGAAGTAAAACTTTAACTCTTAATGGTTTTGAGGTTGGTTATCTGAGCTTGGTTATCTGTAGTCAGTCTGACTCACACCTCCAACCCCCCCTTTTCATAACTTAGTCTGGAATCTGCCCTTCTTCCTTGACTCTGCTTCAGAAAAACCTGCAGCTGAGGTTTTGAAAACGTATTTTCCATTCCTTTTGGTGATGCCAGACCAGCTGAGAATATCAACCATTAATGTCTGGTATGTGGTTTTGAGTCACTTTTCTGCCCTTGATTTAATGTAACGTTGATTCTGAAACCTGGGTATTTGTTGTCCTTTTAAAAATTATTACTAATTTTACTTAAAAAACCTTCTTGAGGGCTACATAATTATTAAATCTTGTTGTAGATTATACAGTCTACTGTGAATTCCAAAAGCTCTGGAGATGCCTCAAGTTACCAAAAATAGCTACCTTTTCATGTGACAGTTCAGCCAAATAACAAAATAGAAACAAAATAAATGGGGATAATGGCCTCTGTTCAAGGGAATTGGTTTGAATGACAGCCATTGAGTATGTTTGTATATATACAAGTGTTTATGAAAAGGAGCATCACACCTCAAGCTCCTTGCTCTGTGAAGGATTTCAATACTGTACTTTGTAGTAGAAGTACTTGACAGCAATTCAAGTAATTACAAAACAAAATATCATGTGATGGAATTGCAGGTAAGGAGCAATTCACAGTGTGTAATTTTGCAGTGTCTCATGAAACATGCTTTCTGGATGAGAAGCACATACATCTTGGTGTATGAATGTAAAGATTTTAAATAAGTGAAGCTTTTTAGAAGGTTGGAAAACCTTAAACCAGCTACTAATGGTAAGGGCACAGCTAAATCACTATTGTGTGTTGCAGGTTTCTTGCCTCCTGCATTGATTATTAGAAACAGGAGAGTGTGATAGGTACGGGAATTGCTGGTTTCTTTGTCTCACTCTAACAACTACTGAGACCAATACTCTAGGTGTAACAACACTGTGTAGCTGTCAGTCTAACAACTTTGTAAGTCTTCTGACTTCTTCAGCCTAACAGTAGGACTTGAGGCTCACTTTTTTTCTTTGTGTTCCTCCCCAGCAAGTTCAGGAGAACTTGATCTTCTCTTGAGGACTTCAGTATTAAAGGGTAAGGGGTAGACTGCAGTTACTTACAAGGCTTTCCAAAAGAATCAAACCCTCTGGTCAAGTGATGGCATTCCGTGGACTGTGGAATGCCAAGCTTTAAACAGAGGAGTGTGTGAGCCAGTGTGCTTTGTGGTTGTGTAACCCTGCTGCTGTTTTCAGGTGGTGTTTAAACACTTCTGTTTGGCTGGCAACTGACCTAGCTCACATTCTAGTTGCTGAAAGCTGCTCTTCCTGCTTCCACCAGTGGCCACCCTCTGTAAGCTCAGCCTTTTCAGTGCTCTTTCACCCCTCTCTAGGTGGGTTTTATGGTCCTGTGCCATGGTGAAGGAAACCTTTTTTGGTAGGTGTCATCTTCTGGCAGATGCTTCAGAGGCTTGAGTCAGAAAATGACCACAAGCAGCCAAACTGGCCCAGCTAAAAGAGCAGGCAGCTTCTCTGGGCAAAAGTGGCAGTCTCTGAAACCACATTTGCTCAACTTTGGGTAGCAGCATTTACTTAAGGTGTTAGTTCCTTTGCCTCCCTCTGGTGATTTGCAGAAGGGCACAAACAGTTTTTCCACACCTGACCCCTCCTTAGTTTGTTGTTTTTAGGTTTTTAAAAGCCAGTGTCAAGTCACTGCAAACAAAAATCCCCAAGGAACTGTGTTCACGGATGGATAACTCCATCCAGTTCCCCCTGACCCATTTTGAGCTAATCCAGACAGGAATTCCCGGTTCATCCTTTCTATCTTCCCCTGGAGCAGAGCTTATCTATTCAACCACAGCAGATAACTGTATGACAGGAATGGGGCAAAACTGGTTATACCTGTTGGTAAAAGCATTTAAAAATCGCTTCTTTTCAGAGCCAGGCTACCATTGTGATCCTTTATGTCAGTTTGTATGGTTGACATAATTTCTGTTTGGAATTCCAATTAGTAAAATAAAGTGTATGTCTAATAGAATTTCAAGATGAGGACGCTGGGGAGAGTGAGCGATGCTCTGTATTGTTTGGGCACTGTATTAATTTTTGACCTTGAGTTTTGAGACTGTGAAATGGAAGTTCACACGTAAGTAGTTCAAATTTAGGGGACAACAATTATTTGGTGCTAAAAGACTTCAGATACCGCATTACCTTTTTCTTGTTGTGAAGGTAGAAATGACTGCCACAACCACCTCCAAAATTTAGAAGAAATACCCAATAGACACATAGAAAAAAAGAGTTTGGGCAGGATTTTGGAGTTACTTATATCTTCTCTGTGCTTGCAGTAAGCCTTCTCTTCCTTATCAGCACACTTTTAAATTAGAGATTGCTCATTCTGAAGCACTTATCCTACAAAATTAATTTTTCTTTAAATTATGAACTCTGCAAAGTACTGATATTGGCCCACCCCCCTCTTTCCCTGTCAGATACCATATCCTTTGTCAGATACCATGATACAGTTTTGAGACAAACAGCTAATTTGTTTTTTCCATGCTTAGTTATATGAATTTATTTGTAGCTGAAGTTTTGGATCTGGAATATGGAGTGTTGAGCTAATACAGTAGCTTTATTACATTTTGCTTTCTTGTCACTTGAAAAACTGCTGTTGTTCCCTATGTCTCACCTGAAAAGATGGGGAGTGTCGGATTTTTTTTGATATATTATTGTTTTATTCTCTTGCAGTTTTCAAAGCGCCTCATAGGTTAAGTCATGGCTTCTAGGTTGTTTGGGTTTTTTTGCTTGAAAAAAAGCTCATTTTAAAACACATCCCATATAATGCAGCTATGTTTATGTAAACAGTGAAAAAACACAGTATTATATAGGGGATGGTAAGTTGGGTAAGAGAAGAAACCAGTAATGCAACAAAAGGGAAGATTTTTTTTTCTTTATAGGTGTTGCATATTTAAATTTACTAAATGTTACTTGATCACTGTTTAATTGTTGAGTATCTGCAGTATGGAGATGAGGGAATTTTGTGCATGTATAGCATTGGTAAGCATCTAGACCTGTAATGTGCATTAAACTGTAGGGCTGTTTGAAAGCTTATTTGGTGTTTTTCTGCAGCTCTGCTACATGTGCTCCATCTGCCCTCTGCCCAGTTCTCTTTAACTAGGAAGTGGCATAAAATTGTTTGTGATGGACACATTTTTCAGCATCCTAATTTTGTCCCGGTTTCCTTTTCGCAGCTCTGTCTTCTGTTCCAGTGATAGCATTGATCTGAAGCTGCTTAACAACAAGAAAAATAATTTTGGAACCCAGAACTTGTCCTTCATTTAGTGTTGCTGAGTTCCTAGAACCTCATTGCAAGTAATTTGCAGATGAGAATTTGACCAGCATCTCAAAGAATATTGTTTATCAAGAGAATGTCATCTTTACATCATTAAAAAAGAGGCAAAACAGAGAGCTTCCTCAAACTTAGAATTTATTGTTTATATACATTTTATGCTGGCAAGGTGAAAAGCCTAAAAACCCAGACCAATAAAGGGACCCAGAATATATGTGAATGTTTGAGGGAATTTTGAAGATTTCTGAAGGTCCCCAAGGGGATCCAGATACAGTCAGTCTCTCACTTTTGTTTAGATTCATTTCTACTTTGACATTCTTTCATTTCTCACAGTATTAATATAAGTTGTGGGGATTTTATTTCTTTTTCCTGCTAGCCTTAAACCTGAGCAGCCATTTTCTCATTTTACATGTGCAGAGTGGTCTTCATGATGAAAATCACATCTCTGAGCTGTTGAGGTGAAGTGTTCTGCCTTACGCTGCTGAATCCGGGCTGAGGCATCTGTGATAAAAATCAGCACTCGCTGATGATTGGGTCACCAAATGTTTTATTTTGGCAGGAGAGAGGGGTGGATGCCTGTGATGGGCAGGTCCTGCTGTGCAGTGGGGAAGGGAGGATTGTGGTACTGATTTGTGCTGGCACCATGTGCTGAGCTGCTGGCTGGGCCGTGGTTGACAGGCGTTGTTGTTCCTGCTCTTGTTATGGGGGGCTTTGCTTTGAGCAGAGGAGCTAAGGCCTTTCTGAAGCTGTTTGCAAGAAAATCTTGTGAACAGTGGAGCTTGGAGAGAAAATACTGTCTCTGATCAAGAGCAGGGCAAAATGAAATCAAGGCATTTTGATTGAAATCAGTCTAAACTGTTTCTGAAAATGCATTTAAATGAGACAGGATTTGTCAAGCAACTTTAGATTAATTTACAGCTACAGTACAAATTCTAAAATACTAAGTTCCTGTTTAAATAATAAAGCTTCTGTGGGCAATGGGCAAAGATATAGGATCCAGGCTTTGAAAATTGAGGCTGACATATGCTGCCTGGCTCATTTGAATGTTCTCTTTCATTTGAGTGGGGCAGCTCACACTCGAATATAAATGCCTGCATGAATGTTTATAATGTGTTTTAAGGAAATTGTATCTTTTAACTGATAAGAGGAAGAAAGCTTTAATTAATCTGTCACTTAAAAGAAAAATTCTGAGTAACAAAAGGCTGTTATGTACTCCTTTTATAAGCAGAAAGATGAAACGTGACTTAAGCGGTGCTGTTGACTTGTGAGACTCAGCAGCAGCAGGTAGGAGCCTGAGTTTTCTGTTGTTGCTGTAAAACTGGTGTTTGACATTAAAACTGATAATTAAGTGGCCTCTTCATTTTGAAGAGGGATGTTGAAGCCTGAAACCCATATGGAAAATGGACCATGGGAAATACCAGTGTTGGGCAAAACCAGGGACTCCCCGGGCTTGTTCTCTGCTCAGACCTCCTGCACCCTTTCCAAGGCTTTGCTGCTCAGTTAGTTTAGGTAAACTCAGCATGGTTTTGAGGTTTCCTTGTGATGTGCTAGATATGGTTTTTGGGAGCTGAGCCTACCCTCTTTTTTTCTTCAGGGAAAAGAGTACTGGGACAGGAATTAATGGCTCTGTTGGATAGAGGTAATGAAAAAAAAAAAAAAGAAGTTCTAGCTCTGGATATAAAACCAGATGAGAAAAGCAGTCTAAGTTAGCAGAAGGAGGACTGTGCCTCCACAAAGAGGAAACTCCAGGCAAGGAAAGGCATGCCAAGTACCACTGTCTGGAAGGTATTCCAGTACAGGAAACTTGGGAGAGCATGGGCTTGAGTGAAGCTGAGAAGGGAATAAATGTTTTGCCTCCAGATGTGAAGACTGTGCAACTACTTTTCCAAAGAGGTAAATACAAGAGATTGGGCTTTGTCATGGTAAACAGGAGTAATGTAATAGCCTGTGATGTGCAGGAGGTCAGATGAGATGTTCTCTGTTGAAATAATGGGATTTAAATTCTCTACCCATGGGAAACTCCCAGTGCCTTTTAACACATACCCTGAGGAGAATATAGCAGTATCTGGTCGTGCAAGGTTTTGTAGACAGTAACACTGTTTGCAAATACAGCATAAGTTATTTTCTTGTTGATTTTAAGATACAAGTTTTTGTTTTATCATAATTAAGTTACATAATTTATATGTAATATAATTAAATTACGTAATTTATGTGTAACATAATTAGGCCTTAAACTTGATTTCAAACCTGTTGTGTGATAGCATTTTCTGTGACAGACTGCTTAGTGTGTTTTGGAATTTCACGGATAAAAATACATCAATATTTGCAGAACTATTGAAGGCAACACTTTCAAGGTGTCTGCTTTTATTGTTAAATTGTGATTAAAAAATGAGTGATGAAAAGAAAGCCTTTTCAAAGATTTAGAGAACTTACTTTTTTGATCCTGCTGAAGCAAAAGAGCCTCTGGAGCTGCAATTGAACACATGCAGGCTGTGCTGGTTGGCATTTTCATTTCCCATGCAGCTGGGTAGGACTGAACAAGTTTGGATTGTACCTGTTAGCAGTTGCTTTTGCTCTATGCTTTCAGCCCAGCTTTGTGGATCTCCAAGACAGAAATTTTAAAGAAAGAAAGAAACAAATTTTAAGGACTTGGCTTGAGTTGTAAATGGCCTTTAGAGATAAGGAGTACTTTAGCATTTTCAAGTGTTCTCATTTTTTAAAAGAAAAAAAAAAAAAGAAACCTTGAGAGGATGATCACTTAATAATGTATTTTAGGAGTGATAGCTCCCCAGTATTTCTGTAACAGTGGAGACTGGTGTAAAAGGCCACCTGAGCCTTTGGGGAATTCCTGCATTTAAGCTGGAGTGCAGATTTTATGTCTATTACTTACTGCTTTTTAATTATAGGGAATAGTTTGGGTAAGGAAAATATTTGAAATTTGAGGAATCAGGCATGTCAGACATCTCCAAGTTAAATTTCAGAACGGTACCCTTGCCTTGGCTGCCACCAGATCCTGCTAGCTGTCCCATGGGTCTTGCCAGGCACTGTCCTTCCAATGCCTGAGGGGCTTTTGGATGCCTTCCACACAGAGGAAAATTCCTGTTCTTATTTACTGTACAGTCAATAAAATCTCTTACAATCCCTGTTAGGTCTGTGTTCAGGTCAGTGCTGTCTCTGTCAAGTCTCTCTTGGTATTCAGCTGCTTTCATCCTGCTCTAACAATTTCAGTTCTTGTTTCAGGAGAAACACTGAGGTATAAGGTTCATCTTGAAAAAAAACCCAAAAGCATCACAAAGCAGCCCAAAGAAACACCACCTCTCACCCCCAATTCTCACTGTAGTTATCTTACTTTGAGAAGCATCTGTTATCACTGGCTTCCTAATTCAAAGGTTGATTTTAATCATGTCAGCAGCCAAATTTCTAATTAAAATGTCTGTAGATTTTGGCTAATGCATATGTTGAAGATTTAACTTAATGGTTTGTTTGAACTAAAAGTATGTGTCATCAGATACTAGGTCTTCTTGCTAGTTGGTACAGAAATCCAGAACTGATGTTTTTTAGTAAAGATATTTAGAAAAGGAAGAGTATTCTTATTGAACAGTTCCCATTACTTCAATTACTTGCCATAAAGAAAGCACATAAAATTTCTTACAGAAGTGTTTATGGATTTTTGGTCTTTTGTAGTCAAATCACTTAGGGCATCTAAATTGGTACAATGTCAAGACTGTAGAAGGTTTTGAATTTTATGTGCCACATCCCCCTTGCCATACCACTTGTGCTTCACAAGGAGAAAAGCATACCTGGGGTGAGAACAGCCTGGGAGCCTGCCTGTCCTTGGGATGTAGCTCTTTAAGTCTGTAAGAGATGCTTTGCTATGCATGATTTTTTACCTCTCCCTTTAGGAAACTGGGGAGGGTGCAGCTTTCTGAAACACTTCCTTTAAAATAAAGTTTATAGTTTCTAGAAATCTTACTTTGGAGGCTTTGTTTTAATTGGAGGTGGGAAAAGGGTGGGTGTAATTCCGAATTGGATGTTCAGGCTACACCCCAGTGTCTTTCAGAGAGGGCTTATCTCTGTAGTTGGAAAAGCTGAATATCAAGAACAGGGGACACAAAGAGCATAGAAGTGAATTACAGGGGTTGAGCACCTACACAGAGAGATTGAAACTTCATGTGTCCTTTAAAATGTATCTGTACAAATCTTTGCTAGTGGTTTGGGTTTTTTTTTTTTATAAGTCTGCTTAGAAACTTCCCTCTGTCTTTGCCTTTCAGACCTGAAATGATACTTCAAGAATCTTCATTAAAATGAAACCAACCAAACCATGCATTTTTTGTTTAATAGGATTCTTTTTTGGTGGTCTTTTAAAAGATTTGTTTGATCTTTTTGTGTGATGTTGTGGTTAGTGGTTGTTTTGGTTGTTTACTGGTTAGGTTTTTTTGTTTGGCTTTTCTGCAGTTTGTTTTTTTTAACACAACCCCTGGTATTTGTCCTCCTGCCATAGTTTAAAAATTCGATTCTCCTGTCTTTGCCAGAGCCGATGTATTCTATGAAAAAGCATTTCCTCTGCCCAGAATAATAAATGCTGTTAGTCTTCTTGGGTTTTGTTTTAGCCAGGTTTACCTACATTATGTGTTGTTAGTTATGTGCAGTGCCTAGATTTGATGTAAGCATGCAAATCAGATTCCCTTATAAATAAAAATAATGGGCAAGCAGCTTGTAAACCAAGTTGACAAGTTAATTGCATGAGTTTCAGTATACTTAAAAAAACCCCAAACCAAACAACAAACCAAGAAATGGAAAGGATATAATGGCTTTGTTTGCAAAAGCAGCACTCTTGTTATGAATTTATATTTGCAGAACAGAGTAAATAGTGCAGTTCTACAGCTTGTGTTGTTTTGATTAGGTGTTCAGAAATGCTTATCATAATTGTTGAATCTTTGGCATTTGCAACAGGCAGCTGGGATTTTTTTAAAAAAATGCTCACATAGCACCAGGTGTGTTGGAAAAATGAAATACTTTTTTTTAGACATAGCTAAAAATGCAGTGTTACTGAAGGAAAGCTTGTCTTTTGGAGTAAGAATGCTTTATCTCAGTGAGGCCTCCACTGTCTCCTCAGTCTTCACTAAATTTTTAGGGTTTTAGATGGTTTTCATGATAATGTAAAGGATGTTACAACTTGTGTGAAGAAATAGGCTGATATATTTTTGTAGACCTAAGTATACATATTTCATTTTTCCTACACATGTTTATTTCTTTTTATTAACAACATATGCTTTTATGCAACAGCAGTTGTTACTGTTAAGTTTTTGTTTGATTGTTTGTTTTGTTGTGTTTTCCTTGGGGTGAGATGTTAGATCCATGTACTTAAAAATACTTAACACCTCCCCTCCACTGGCATGTTCAGTAGATGGAGTTATCTGCTGAACTAATTCTGAGCTAGAGAATGGGTTTGATTACCTGAAACTGGAATAGGTAACCCAGATGTGCTTGAAGGTGTATACATACAACAAATATTTTGTTAATGCTGGGTTAGCAGACACACCTGTGTCTCAGGGTGGATTTCTCTCTCATCCCAGTTCTTAATGATGGGAGGAGGTGGGAAAGATGCGTTAGAATTACATGTTTTGCTTGCAATAATTATCAGTAGGAAAGGTGATGCTCAGTACATGCCTGCATTAGCTTTGATGCTGGAAAGTCTTACTAACCTATGTTCTGTCTGCTTGGCATGTCCTTTTGGTCTCCTGTCTTCAGACCTCATCCTTGAAGCTGTGACACAAGCCATGGGTTTCTGCTATGTTCCATGACTATCTTCCAGAAGTACCTCTCTTTAACCCTCTGCAGGGATGGCATTTCTGCTGTCCTGCTTTAGTTTTTGGTTTGTAATAGGGTGTGGGTGTACTTGACTTCGATGGTTGTTTTCCCTTCTTTGCCTATGAGCACATACAATTCCCATAGACAATTTTCCTGAGATGTCAGAAGGAAATGCTTTTCTCTCAGTGAAGCTTAAGCTCTTAAGATTGTGTTCTTCTGAAGTGAACATCTAGGTGAGCATCTACAGATTCCTTTCTCCTGGGGAAGTGATGCTGGACCAAAGATTAGGCTCTGGCAAAGGACTAGAGTTCTCCTACTAGTCACACAGCTTTGTCAGCTTTGCCCCTAACTTTAGGAGGGGAGGCACTCCTTATGGTTAGGTCTGTGGACTATTTTTAATAACTTTGAAGAAAATAGAAAAAACAAACAAAAAAAGATAAAAGATCAGCCTCCATAAGCTTTAGTCTTTTGGACTAGGACATGCATTTCCTGCATCTATTTTTAGAGCCCTTTGGAAGGTGGAAGCAGTTGTACTGAGCCTTGTCTGGTGATGTGGCATGTGCTGCTACCAGTTGATAAACCTCATTGATAAGGTGTGTTAAGCCTCAAAAAGGAAAATGTCATCACAGTGAATGTTAGAGGGTGGAGTAGATCTGTGTTGTGGTATGGAGTGTGTTGGTGCAGGACTTTCCAAGACACTCAATGAGTGTGATGGTCTTGGTATTCTCTTTTGACTAGTTGGTAGATTTATGCCGTACCTGTGTCAGCATTTGTTCAAATCACAAGTATGCATGAGGAGGTGTTGATGGGCATGCAGGGCTGGGCTGCAGGTTTGCCTTGGGATGCATGGACTGTCTTCTTCCACGGTGGCACCCAAATGATTTTCTCCAGGAACATACCTGAAACGTGCTGACCTCTCAAGGATGCCCAGGCCGCATAATAGGATCGGATAGATGTGATCGGAAGTGAAATGCACTAGGAGAACTGCAGGTTCTCTCTATCTAATGTAGTGGTAGCTGCAGAGGTCACAGGAGGGACGACGTCTTCAAGCCATGACAGGTTGTTGCAGCACAGGGTTTGTCTAAGGTAGACAAGCTGAACGGTAGTCACTGAACCGTAGTCAGAATTGTAGCAGTGTGGGCTGAAAAGGAAAATGTGAGTATTGACTTTGGAAATGTCCTTGTGTCTGGTCGGTGTAATGGAGGGAGTTGGTGCCTCTCCTGTCTTCCAGTGTTTCCTGTCTAATAAAGGCACCAGGGCTGCTGTGTCCATGTCAGAAGCTGCAGTTACACAGCACTGTCCTTCTCTTAAGGCTTCAAACAGAGGAGTGGGGGTTATGGTTTTAAATAGTTTGCAAAAAGTTCAGCTTGAAAATAATGGTTTTCTGCACCTCTCCTCTTTTCATGGGGGCCAAAAAATGGTATGTGGCCATTTGAGAAATGGATTGCTTTAATCAGCCTATCTTTTACAAAGCACTTAGTGACTCCTCCGTGTAATCTACATGCACATTCTTCCCAGGGCATGGTCACATCCGCTGTTGCAAATGGATCAGCACTGAGGAAATGTGCTGAGCAGGCATGTGGCTGGGACCCAGGCTCCCCAAGCATCTCTTCCTAAGCCCCAAGGGGTTTGTTGTTTTGTTCATCATTTAAAGGAGCAGAGCAAGAAATAGTTTTTTGCCTCTTGAGGTAGCAGCTTCTTTCTCTTTGGCTGTGAAGTGGATGCTGTAATAATTTTTTTATGTGTATTTTATGTTACGTTTGGATGTAGGCAGAAACTGGCTATGCTTGTTGCCTAACCTGCACACCCCAGGGTGTCTGGTTGTTTTTTCAAAATGTTGCCTGTTTGGAATCTTTAATGAAATTCCAAGAAATTATTGCTACTTTACAACATAAAAACTAGCCTAAGTTTTCTTACTATTGTTGGGCTTTTTTTGTTTGGTTGGTTGGTTTTTTTGGGGATTGGTTGGTTTTCTTTTGGGTTTTTATTTTCTTTTTAAACCCCTTGCCAAGACAGCTCCTATGTTTTTACATATTTGGTGAAGATGTTAAAAGCTTCATCGATATGAAAATAAGAAGACCCTTGCTAAAAGGGGTAATGACTGTAGTGTGGAAATATAAAGCCTATTGTAGGTTAAATGCTAACAGTCTGAAATGGCACTGCAGGCTGTTGTTGACATGTATGCATACTAAAGATAACTAATGCTAATTGTGGCTAGCTGTAGAGTGCCTAACTGAAGAGAGTCAGGTGAACAGGACTCATTAGACTCATTAGTATCTCTGAATTTGTATAGGCTTGCTTGAGCGGAAAACATAAGCTTGGGGTTATCTTACCCATCCCTTCCTCTCCACCCTTTAGTAAATAGTACATAAAATTCAACCTGCTAATATTATCCTGAGGTTCACCTCTGGAGTAATAAAATCAAAGGTGGAGTTCAGTAGTTTAATATGACTGAGATGAGACTTCTTTTTCCTCTGATAATTTATGTCTTCACAAGGCAATGTAATGTCAGCTCCATGGCATCAGACAATCATAGGAGTTCACATGTGTAGAATTCAGTGCTCCAAGTCTCAGTGGGAAATCCCCAAAAAAAAGCATCTTTAGAAAATGAAAATATTACTCAGCTGGCCAGTATAAATAGAACTCACCATGCCCTTTTATAATTAGATCTGTAAATGCTTTTTTCTATATTTTCATTGTCTTTTGCTGAAAAGAGTGATGCTGATAAATGACTTAACTGTCTAATACTATGCTGCTGCATCTTCTTCATTGAGCACCTGAATTATTTTTCAGCTTTTGTCTTTTAATTCTTCCTAAGGACAACATGATTAGATTTAGCAGCACAGCTCAGATGTTATATTTTAGCTGAAGTAGTTCTTAATTATCTTTTATTAAAATTGCTCCTTCATGAATAAATTACTTTATGGTCAGATACTCAAGTGGCTTGCTGACAAGTTGATGGCAATGCTCTACTATCATGTATTTTTCAGAATTTTTAGCAAACTAATTAGAATGCTACTTATCTATTACTGTGTTTTTCTTAAGCTAACAAACCGTTAAGAGTTTGCAGCTGTCTTTTTTTTTTTTAAGATTTGCTTAATACATAAAAATAAGAAGGAATATTGCTATCATAGTTTCTGCAATTTCCAAAACTTTTGATGAGTAACTTGCAACTTGCTCATGCCCCTTTATGGAAGTGTTTTGTAGTGTTGCGTAAAGATTTACAATCAAAGGTCTTGAAAGGAGAGGTTTGGACAGAATTGTGTTTTCCCTCAGCAACTGCTGTAGGTATTTTCCAGCATGATGGTTAGAAGTGCAAAAATGATCAAGGTACCCAGTGCAAGAAGAGTAAACCATCATCAGTTATGGTCATCTAGGTGATAGTCCAAATTGATCTTTCAGTGGTAAATAAATTAATTTTCTCCTAATCACCTAGAGAGCTTTCCTTTTTAGTATGCTGGGAATAAGGTACAAATGTGAATTATGTGAGATCTCTCTCTTCATACTGTTTTTCTGCTAATTATGTATCAGGGGTACCAATGGTGGATACTTGAAACAGTGAAATTAAGTGCGTGCAGTCACATATCTAGTCTTGCAGATGGAATAAATGGCTGAGTGTAATTGAAGGATACACTGTGTTGACTGTGCATTTTCCCTATCTTGAAGCTGAATGCTTAAAGAAGCTGTGAATGTGTATAGCATGAACATGCCTCCAGCCACTGTAGCACTGATTTCCATCATGTCTTGCTCAGTCATTGTTATTGCTGGGAGAAATGTTCTGTCTTACCTGTAATTGCAAATAAATCAGTCTGACAGAGATGCTGCTAGGCTGGACTGCTGCATGTCAGGGCCCTAAGAAATGAAAAAAGATTGGAGCTGTGCGAGTATGAAGAGGAACAGCTGGATATGGCAGTTTGCATCTGAGTGGCAGGCATCTTTCTTGCAGAAAGGAAGCAACGTGTTCAGAAGTGTAATAAACCCTAATGGATGCAGTGGTATTCTTACCAAAGCGTTACTTTTACTCATGGTTTTCAGATGTTTGCTTGCCAACTTGCTGTTCCAGTGTGTTAGGTTGGCAGCAGAGGGGAAATGCATGGAGGTGGCTAACAAAAGGTAAACGTTTTCACATTCTTGAATGAGGATGAGATGAAAAGTCAAATGTCCTGCCTGTGTTGGAGATGTGTAACTCTCAACACTAAAAGCTTGACTACTGGTTTGGGGCTAAAGTTGTTTCTCTTGAGGGTGATCTTTGGTCTCTAAATTCATGGGATCAGGAATTTTGCAAACTTGGGTTCATGTAGTCACTGTTGTATGAATAGTGTGAAGTTATTAAAGTTGAATATTGATAGGTGCTAATGCATTATTGCAGGGATGAAGAGATTGTGCAGTGGTCATGATTGGTTTATATGTAAGTTTGTGCTACTGTCCACCTGCTCCAATTAGATCTGAATAGCCTAATGACACCAATACTGAGGTTGTTTTTGATTCGGGATGCAGAAAAAAATCTGAAATTTGATGTCATAGAGGAAATGTTTGACTTGATAGCTGTACTCCTAAATCTAAATACACTGGAATCTTGGCACACAGCCTGACATCAAAAAACTTCTATTTATAGTTCATTTTAGGTTTTAATGTGTCACATGAGAGTCTGTGCTTGCAGTTTCAGAGCTTGTGGTTTATTGAGGGTATTGCTCTGTGTTTTATGATGATGACATCAGTTGAGTCAAATAGCATCAGTCACATGCTCTGATGGAAAGAGGCCTGGTGGCAGAGCAGAGTGGATGGGTCTGGGGTAGTTCCAGCCTGTCTGGTGTGCAGTTGATGTTTCAGAGATCTCTGCCTTTGAAAGAGAGAAAAGCATCAGATGGAAGCACTCCAGCATGGTAGACACCACAGCTGGCTAGTTCTGGGCATGTGGAATAAGCATGTCAGCTTTGAAAGCAAGGGAGGGTCTTGCCAGCCTGGGAGTTTTTTCTGCACTTCTAATGTGTCAGGTTCATCCTGCAATGGGAGAAAACTGCCCTGAAAATAAACATAATGTTGTTGCATATCAGGTTAAATGCTGTGCATAAACTTGAGAGTTTTGGGGTTCTGTGGAGTGCAGTAGATGCACAACAGGAAGAACTCAAGATGATTTAAGTCTTGCAGTTTGAGTAGTCAACATTTGTAGAGTAGGCATTACAAGTAATTTTATTCTTCTGCCATATCAGAAATTAAATGACTGTAAATGAGAAGTGCTAGCAGTGGTTCGAAGCTTTCTGTGTGAAGCACTCAAAATTATTCTGTTCCTAGAGATGGGTGGTGTTTTATATGGCTGCCTGGTGTTTATGGATCATCTGTCTTGGAAGAACATCTGCTATAGTTCCTGTATCCTTACAATTTCTGTACTGTTGGGTTAAAAGAAAAATGCTGGAATTACAGAATCATGTTTATAGAAGTCAGGAGTAGTAATAAAAAAAGCATCCAAAATCAGAATTTCTTTTGTCACTGACTTTGCTTTCAATGTCGTAGTTATAGAAAAAACTGATGTAGCTGTTTCTAGTTAGTCATTTTTAGGGCAGTAGTCAGTGTTGCATTTGGACAAGAGGGGAAAGAGGTTTCTTGTTTCCTGTACTGTGAATTTTCATACATGCCTACTAATAGTTCCCACAGAAATGCCCGAGAACATTAGCATTATTCATCTTCACTCCCCTGCACTTGGATAATAAAGATTGGGAAAATGTTCAGGTGAGATGTTAACCTAAAGTAAATGTGAGGGACTGGGTGGTTTTAAATGTGTTCCCTTGGTGTTAGAGGATCATTTTCTGTGATTGCCTCAGTCGCCAAGGATAGCAGCTCCCAGACAGTAGTGCCAAGTTCATGCTGGGCATAGCAGACAGGGAAGAGCTACCAGATCAATACCTGGCTTTGATCCTGGTGTCACCAGCAGAATTTTGTTGGTTCTTTTTTGGGGGTTTTTTTTGTGTGTTTTTGATCATGGGTTGGTTTTCACAACACCAGGCCTCCTGACAACAGATGGGATACACCTGTGTTAAAAGAGGAAAAGGATCTTAAGGATCTTTGTACAGGAATTAGCAGGGCACATTTAAAGAGCTTTAAACTAGATTTGAAGGGGGAAAGCCCTACTAGAGAGAATCCTGGGGGTGACACTCCGGTATTTGAAGGATGCTGTGCTAGCGAGGTCCTTTTGTCTGGCATTTCAGTGGAGACAGGGAATGGAGAGCCGCTGTGATAGCACAGACACAAGGGTTATTGGTGGGTTAGAAACCCCAAAAACTCCTGAGAATGGTTAGGTGGGAGTTAGAACTTCAGCCCTCAAAAAGCTGGAGCAGGAGGAGCTGGAAGCCATTGTGCAGCTGGAAAGCTACAATATAGTTACCATCATAGCAACATGGTGGGATGACTCACGCAGCTGGAGTGCTATAATCAGTGACTCAGGTGAAAAAAGGAGATTCTATGGCCTTTGAAAGAAAAGGCAGGCAGCTCAAGACTACGGGGATCTTGTGAGGTTATGCAGGGAGAAAATTAGAAGGGCCAAAGGGCAACTAAATTTTAATTTGGCTGTTGTGGTAAAAGAAAATTACGTTTCTACTAATGTATTAACAGCAAAAGGAGAGCTAAAGACATTCTCCATCCATTACTGGATGCAAGGGGAACACTAGTGACAAAGGATGAAGGCTGGGTGCTTGATGCCTTCTTTGCCTCTGTCCTCAGTAGTAAGACTAGTTGGTCTCTGGGTATAAGCCTACTGAGCTTGAAGACGGGCAGGGATCAGAATAAAGACCCCATAATCCAAGGGGCAATGGTTGGTGACCAGCAGGTCACCACTCAGACATACATATGTCAATGGGGCTGGATAGGACCCACACAGGGTTACTGGGGTAGCTGGTGGAAGTTCTCATCCAGCCACTTTCTATCATCTGTCAGCAGTCCTGGCTAACCAGGGAGGTGCCATTGACTGGAGGTTAGCCAATGTGATGCCCTTAAGGGTCAGATGGAGGATCCAGGGACTACAGACCTGTTAGTCTGACCTTGGTGCTGATGAAGGTTATGGAGCAGATCATCTTGAGTGCTATCACATGCAGGGCAACAACGCAATTGGGTCCAGCATGCATGGGTTTATGAAAGCCTGATGGGTTTATGACTAACCTGATCTCCTTCTGTTACAAGGTCATCCACTTAGTGGATGAGGGGAAAAGCTCTGGATTTTGTCTACTTAGTCTTGAGTAAAACCTTTGACACATTTTCCCACATGCATTCTCCTGGAGAAAGTGGCTGCTCGTGGTAGGGATGGGTGTACTCTCTGTGGCGTAAAAAAACCATCTGGGTTTCTGGGTCCAGAAAGCTGTGGTAAATGGAGTTAAATACCAGCTGATGGCATCACAGGTGGTGTTCCCCAGGGCTTAGTGTTAGGGCCAGTTCTTTAATATGTTTGTCAATCGAGTGCACCCTCATTAAGTTTTCAGATGACACCAAATCAGGTGGGAGTGTTGATCTGCTTGAGAGATCTGGACAGGCTGTATCAGTGGGCTGAGGTCAGGTGTATGAGGTTCAATAAGGCTGAGTGCTGGGTCCTGCACTCTGATCACAACAAATTTATGCAAAACCACAGGCCTGGGGAAGAGTGGATGGAAAACTCCCTGGCAGAAAAGGCCCTGAGGATGCTGGTTGACATCTGTCTGAACATGCGCCAACAGTGTACAGGTGGCCAAGAAAGCTGACTAGTATCAGGAATAATGGATCATTACTGAGGCCTCAAATCCTGTGTCCAGTTTTGGGCCCCTCACTAAAAGAAGGACATTGAGTTGATGGAGAATGTTGAGAGAAGGGCGGTGAAGCTCATGAAGGGTCTGGAGCATAAGTTTTACAAGGAGTGGCTGAGGGATTTGCGATTGTTTAGTTTGGAGAAAAGGAGGTTGGGGTAAGAAGTTGCACTCCCTACAACTACCTGAAAGGAGGGTGTAGTGAGGTGGAGGTTGGTTGCTCAAGTAATAATAGGACAAGAGGAAATGGCTTTAAGTTGTGCCAGGTGTTACTGTTGGGTATGAGGGGAAACTTCTCTGGAAGGTTTGTCAGGTAGTGGAAAAGGCTACCCAGGGAAACTGTGAAGTCACCATCCCTGGAGGTATTTAAAAGACATGGAGATGTGGTGCTTAGGGACATGGTTTACTGGTGGACTTGGCAGTGCTATGTTAGTAGTTGGACTTGTCATCTTTTCCAGCCTGCAGAATTCTGTTATTCTGAGACTATGAGTGCTTAAAATTTATACCAGTGTGTTAAGAGGTGATGCTGCAGCCAGTTAGATTTATTATCACTGTCCTGAAGCCTGTCCTTAGACTAATTTGGTTGATGTAATTGATGCCCACACATTCTCTCTTCCATAGCAATAAACCTAGAGTCCACATATTAATCAGCATTGCATAAAACGTTCCAGTTTTCTGAATACCTTGTGTGTTTTCTGAAACACAATTGAACCTCAGGTGGTAACCCACAGCATTGTTGCCAAAAAAAATTCTGGTGCAAATAGAAATTTTTAGATGGGAAACTCCTGGGACATACACCCAAGCTTCATTTGATTTGGTTGCTGCTGGCCAGGTAAGCCTGAATTTGATGCCAGGGTGGCACCTGTGCTTTTTTAGTTAATGCCACCTGGAGCTCACACAGCACCACACTGCATTGCAGCAGCCCTGGGGAGAGCCCCTGGCTGGATCCTGGAATGGGGACAGGCAGAGTGGTGTGGTTGTTGTAAAGGAGCACAGATATTCATCTGCTTTGTTGCTTGGCTTTAGCTTTCAAATTCCTGATGATTTCAAGGTTATGTTTCCAAGGTGTGAAGCACACTTGCTTTTTTCTTCTGCATATATTTTTTGCTGCAAGTTGGTGTTAATTAGGCCACTGCTGTATCTTGTTTTTGCTGACAGAGTGGTTTTGCACATACTCTGGAAGTGCTGCTGTGCAGTGGCTGCTCTCTTCTCTCCTGTACTGCCAGCCTGGGGGCTTGCAGATGCCTCTTAATCGATTTTGCCTCGGTGCCACCAGCTCAAATGTTGCTCTGCATGATCTTGTTACATTTGCATCCTGTAGCTTACACTGAGTGTTTTGATGCCTGCGTGACCGCAGATGAGTTTATTTTCTGCTTTTGGTAATTTGTTTGTGATAAAATGAATGGAGAATTACAGAAACGCTACCCCACTTTCCAAAAAAAAAAAAAAAACAAAACCAAAAAACAAAACCTAACCTTCAGGTAGGTTTGTGTGGTAGCTCAAAATTGGTTGTCAGCCCTTCACCTTGCTGGTTGGAATGAGAGCAGGCTCCTTGGCTGGGTTGGTGTCCCAGTTCTTCACTGTCCTGAATTTAAGAAACAAGATGTTCCCAGGATTGTATAGTCAACGTCATTCTTTAAAACAAGAAGTCAACAGAAAATCTTCTTGGGGGTGGTCTGTCTTGGGAGGAGCATTTTGGCTGTTTCTGTAGCTTCAGTGGCAGCTGCTTTCATGGGGAAACATCATTCCAGTCTAGGCAAGCAAGGGATGCTCGACACCACTGTGGTACAGTTGGGCATGGAAGCTTTCACATTTCACTTGTGGATTTCTTCAGAAATTACTGTTTGTTTTGTTTGTGAGAAAACAATTCCACCTTTTACTTTTTTAACTCCTGTCCTTGGCAAACTGGCTGGAGGACTGCATTCCCCAGGGGATTTAGCTGATGTGTGAGATGGAGTTGTCATTGCTATACCAGTGTGTATGTTACAGCAGTTTTGTCTGTGCAGGAAAAATAAAAGGTGGTCTTTTTTCTTTGTTTTTGTCTACTTTCTTTCTCCCCTCTTCCCTGCCCAGAGCTCATAGATGGGTATTCTAGACAGCCTATATGCTGATATTTATAAGGACTAGCATTGCCTTTGTTTCTTCAAGCTCATTATTGAAAGTAACTTTTTTAGAGATCATTTAAGGGAGATGTGCAGGGAGACTGCAGATCCAGGAAAAGAAATTAATAGTTTGAATAAAATCCTTCCTGCGGGAGTTTTTCTAGAGCTGTTGTGTGATGGGCTTTTTCTTAAAGCTTTAAAGGAAGTGTTTAATTACTGGCAATTTTAAACTAGGTTTGGTTTCATGGCTTCATGAGTTTCAGAAAATTATATGCTTTGGGAAGGAAATGACTTGGGTTAATTGTATTAATGTCAGCTCTGACAGTCAAATTAATGTAGAAACCTGTTAGTATTGATGAAAATGTTGTGTTTCTTTCTGGTATCTTGATTTTGAAGTTTGATTTGAAAAAAAAATAAATTAATGCAACATAAATGAACCATTTTTACTGTGGAGTCCAATTATACCTCTTGAAGCTGGCTTGTGACAGCCCGTTTCACTCTAAGTCTTTCATTTGTTTTTGTATTTCTTGAAGCCTGAAAGACCTTTAAACTGATACTGTCTTTGTGTTTGCTCTACCTCAATATATTTGTCCTTAATAAATGTTTTCAAATACTGAATGCGGTGTTTCCAATTAACGAGTAGCAAATGCTTTCTATGATGCTTTGATCTTAGTTCCCACCTTTCAAGGGTCAACAGAACTGCCTTGGTAAGGAGGAAAAAGGGGAGAAAATCAGGAGTCCTTTCCACTTCCCTTCCCCTTCTCTGTGTTCCCCTCAGTCTTGTCCCCATCTTACTGCATTTGCTCTCTGAGAGGAGCCTGAATCGGTTTGTTCTGGTGGGACCTGTTGTTATAAGGAGTATTCTTGTAACAGCAGGTCCCATTTTACTAATGTCAAGAGAAGTCATTCTGTTCTGTTCTGTCTTCTGTTGTGGCAGAAGGCCGTGCTTTCCATCCATTGTAAATTGTCCTATGAGAAGAGGGAGGAAGACCTTCTTACCTGTCCTTTGAAGAATTACAGAATGGTTTGGGTTGGAAGGGACCTTAAGGATCATATAATTCCAATCCCCCTGCCATGGGCAAAAACACCTCCCACTAGACCAGGTTGCTTCAAGCCCCATCCCACCTGACCTTGAACACTGGCAGGGATACAGAATCCACAGCTTCCCTGAGCAATCTGTTCCTGTGTCTCACAACTCTCATACTAATGGACTTCTTCCTTATATGTAGTCTAAATATGCCCTCTTTCAATTTAAAGCAATTGCCCCTTGTCCTGTTGCTACAGTCCTTGGAAGCCTCCTTGGTCTACCCAGAACCCATATGCATATATATGTTTTTTATATGATAATGCAGAAAACAAATGACACGTGCAGGTTCAGAATGAAAAAACCAGCTGTGTGACACTGATCACTTCCAGAAGTGAATGCTTGGGTTATTTTATATTGTGTTGGAGACTTGGGATTTGTGAAAGACTTAAGTGGCAAAAGGGACCGTGCAGATTTACTAGCAATTTACTGATTTACTGGTTTCTACAGAATAAAGACTGTGGGAAGGAGTTCTTGAATGGTGGTCTGAAGAAGCTATCTGGTAAACAAAGTTGATTTGGAGGGTTTGCTTTTCTAATAATGTGCTCTTAACTCTCAAGTGTGCTTCACATCAAATTTTAGCAATAGTAAATTGCATTATAACTTTTTTTTCTGACAGACTTTATAAACTGTTTAATATACAGATAAGACAGTAAAAATAGTTCCTATCCCCAAATCTAGATTTACAGAAATAGTTTTTTAAAAGATTTTTCAACCACTCCGGTTGAAGTTTCTGCCTTTCTCAGTGGTGTGTTTTAGGTGAAGAGATGTCAACGTGGGCACTGATTATTTTTAACAAACTTGTTGCCTTAATTGTAGAAAGCTGAGTAATATACTTACTGTACTGTGAAATAACATCTGAGAGTTAATATAATCTGTCTGCCCAGCTACTATCTCAAATTTTAAAAAATGCTACTTCGTTTTTCTGGTAAAACACAATGTTGTTGTGGAGTAGGAAAGGTATCCTTTTGGGAAATGTTTCCATAAGAACATTTCTAGGTCTGTCCACCTGTTACAGCTCTGATTCAGATTTTCAGCATACTTTTGCAACATACAGTCACAGAAGGTATAGTCTAAACTCCTGCAGGTTTTTCAGTCTCCTCTTCAATAGCAGTGGTGACTTTTTTAGTGGTTTTGGAAGTTGTTTGCACATCTTATTAAAGCTGCTTCTGTTTCCCTTGGTGGAGAAGCACTTTGCTAGTACTGGATCTGAAAGGGCCTGAACCTAGAAAAGAGACTTAGTGGTGATTTTATCCCTCCCTCATAGCTTCCTCTGAAAACATCTTCATATTTCTGCTCTTACTGTTTTATTTCATGCAAGCCCTAGTGCAGGATATCAAACAGCTTTTTAGCTCTTTAAATGTTGCTGTATGTTTACACATGCATCTGTTGTGGGATTGTGAAAGTGGATTTATAGTGTCTTATTTATTCAGGTTAATTGCTTTTACCAGGTTTTAATAAAAAGTTTTTTATCTGGAATTGAATGATGCATGTTTAAGCAGCTTGTATCTTCGAATATAAGAAAGTTGCCTGAGCTGGAGAGAGAATGTAGTATCTATGTGAATAAGAGAGTCAATCAAGTCCTGTGAAAACAAACCAAAAAGGTTTGATGACATGACCACCCTGAAACCTTGCAAACATCAGAAACCCCCGACTTGTTTGAAAAGGCTGAGAACTGATAGACACTTTAAAAAAACCCCTGCATTTAATTTATTCTGCTATACAGCGTGGGAAGAAGGGCTAATTACTACACTTGTCAGGTGAACACACTCTGAAGACTGAGATGGTGAAAGACAGAATATGGAATCCAATTCAATTTGAATGCATAAGGACACAGCTGGTAAAAACCATGTCTTTTTTTTCCTCTTAAAGGTTGAGGAATTGTTGTAAAGAAACTAAAATTCTCACAGTAGTTCACATTTGGAATCAAGAAGGTGATAAGATGTTTGCCAAGGTCAAGAGATGACGGTGGGAGGAAAAATCCTTATGTGATAATTTACCAATACTTAATTCTCTTAGGAGCCTGTGATTCACCCATTGCTGTACTTCTGAAATGGAGGAAGTATTTTGGAAGTGTGATTTGACACCACTCTTCAAAAACTTATGTGGTTGTGATTTAAAGCACTTGCATGATGTCTCTGTCATGGTGAATTACTTTCTCTGCTTTTAGCTTCTGAAAATAACAGGATTTTAATGTAAAAATGTATATATATTTTTAAGGGTGGTAAATAATGCTTTTCAGATACCCCCATAAGGTACAGAGCCCTCCCCTTAGACAGTGGGTCTCTTCAGAAGTAAGTAGAGAGACCAAGAGGCCATCTACTTGAGGTCTCTGCTAAAGGCTGTGTGATCTGCACATAGAGTAAATGAAGTGCATCGTGTGATTATTCTTACAGTTTGTCTGAAATATTAGTAGTCCATGACTGCTAAGTTTATTTTCTGCCTTTATGTAATAAAAGAAAACAGAAGTAGATCTGGAAGTGTGCATTCTTCCAGATGATACTCTTTGTTGCCCCACATCAACTCCAGCCCTCCTTACGGTTGTAACAATGCTTGTGTTAATGGTTGGTATTCCATGTTACGCTAGCAGAGAAAAAACTTGGGAGGAGAGGTCATGTAGCAGCTTGGGGCAACTGTTTTGTCAGTGTAGGTCATAAGCAATTTTTAATGCCTGCAAATCAATCTGTGAGGAGAATCCAATGAGAAATAGTATGCTATGCATTGCCACTATTTAGCATTTGTATCATGAATAGCTTGTGTAGAGCTTGTGATCTACAGTACTGTGGTCAAATTCCTGATGAGGGGTCAACGTTTTCTGCTCAGAGTCCTTAGCCATTGCATCAAGTGAAATAAAATAAATACTATTTCTGCTTTCACTGCATGTTTTGAATTAAATAGTCTTAAATACGGGTTGACAGCCATCATGCTTGTTTCTTTGTTAGTGAGTTAGAAATAAGGTTTCCTGTCCTTAGAGGACATCATTTGTGTTCAGTGAGACTTCCTGCAGTAGAGTGCCAGACTCAGTAACCAAATACAGATTTTTCTTCTCCTGTGTGCCTGGGGAGTGTGACATGTTTCACAGTGACATGTTTCCTTATTACATCTCAGTAAAACAAAAAATGGGAGGTGGGAAAACTTATTATTGCTTTCTCGTTTGTGGTGATTATCCAGATGTTACAGCTGATGAGTTTTAAAAAGCAATCTGATTATTAATCTTCCAGATTATGAATTTAAAAGACAAATAAGACATCCCCACAAGTGAGACACTGAAGGATTTATGTATTTAAAATACAATACAGCAATAATACAATGGCAGTACTGAAAACAAGCATTTTTATTCTTGAACTATGTGGTTCCAACATTATTAGAGAAACTAGAGATCTATTTTGCTTTAACCCTTAGGGAAGGGCTAATGCTTTGGGTTTTTTTATACTTATCTGTGGTGATTATTAGTCTACTTACTGGTAAGGAAACAGCACTACATCTTCATCTTTGCATCAGTTATCTTTTTTGATGACAATAGTTAACAATAATGTCATTTATATGCATCATTCAAGGATCTGAAAGTGCCTCAAAGTTAATGTTAAGCTCTTTCATAAAAGTCTTAAATTCAATTAGTGTGAATTTGAAATATTCTTTAAGCATGCTCCTTTTGAGTGCTACGAGCCTTCAAATCAAATGCACATGAGCATCTCTCTTCTGTTTTCACCGTTGTCAAGACTGGGAGGAGCTGCAGTTAGAGGACCCAGCAGAAGACGCTTAGAGCCCTTAGTGTACGTCAAAACCCCAGAAACTTATATTCTGAATTTTGGCTTCTAGTTCACTTCTTCAATCAGTTACTTTCTCTTTGAATGTGAGATGTTTTGCATGCTTCCATTAACTGTATAAACATTGTGTCTTTATGGGAGAGCAAGAGCTGTCTGGCACAGATTTTCTCACGTTTCACAGGTTTGTATAACTAGGTTTGCATGAGATACAGAATTGAGTTTCCCACACCAGACCTAAGCAGCAGTCCTGGTACTGCACAGTGCTCAGTAGGATCAGAAATCCAGAAGCCATGGTGGTGATATGCTTAGTGACCAGGAAAGAGTGAGAGCATCAATAGGTACTGTGCTCTCTTTTCTATGTTAACATTGTTAACTTTGAATTCTGTAATGCTTTTTGTAAAGACAGCCTATGGAAGAATTCAGATGAAGTCTTAAATGTGCAGTCTTAATGTACATTAAATGTCTTAAATATACATTTTTAAGACACACAGAACACTTGCTGTAAGATACAAAAGTTAGGGTTTGAAAATTTAAATGCATGAATCCAAAGCATCGTATGTACATCTGTAGCACTGTCCTTCGTGTACTGGTCAGTGTGGCTTGGTTGTTTTGGTTTTATTTCTTCATCTCATACTGCTTCCTGTCTATTAATTGCTTTTTTTGTCTTCCTGAATTACATAATGGATTTTGAGAAGTCATAGGCTTGTTGTAATAATCTTACTCTCTGGTTCTTGTGTCATTGGAAATACTGTTATTATGGAGTTGAGACAGACAGAATACTCTTTAATTTCAGTTTTAATACTCTAATTTCAATTTTGTGTGCTGTGACCCAGGTTGTATTTCTCTTGCCCAGACTGCCTAGCAAGCCCATTGGGTTGTTTTCTCTGAGGGTTTCCCTCTGTCTTCACTTGCCTTTTATTTTTCTTCCTCTTCTTTCTTACTTGCACATTACCACAATGATGTGATGTTCATTGGTATGTTGTGCATGGTACAGTAGTAGTTAGTAATAGAGGAACATGGAAAGTGCAAGTTGTAGAGGGAAACCTGAAACATGCTCAGTTGAGAGAAGGATGCAATATTTTAATTCTTCCCCAAACTGAATAATCCTCTGCTTTTTTTCTGAAGGTCTGTTTCTTTATTACTTAGGTTTTTATGATTACTATTTTATGTATGCAGTAATGACAAATTAGTTTTGGATGAAATTAAGTAAGTTGTCTCTGCTAGAGCCAGAAAGCAGAGAGAAGGAGAAATGGCTTTATCTTGGAGACCATGAGAGCTGGGCACAGGATCAGAGATTAAAAGCCAGACTTTTTCTAAAGTATGACATGATAATTATGAAAAAATCGTAATACTTAACATTTTTACTAGGCCCCCCCCCCCAGCCTAGCACTGCACGTAGAGTAGCTGTTCAAAAAGCACAGCCACAGCATAGACACAGATTGTGTCTGGTAGGACAGTAAGGTTTGAGGGATTTTTTACTTATTTTTAGAAACAGGTTCCTCAAGTGCCTTATAGACAGGATCTGTTTCATTATGGGATGTCTAGTAGTGCTTTATTAATTCCCTTGTCACAGTATTGTTTTGGGGGAGTGGTAAAATTTCATACATTTTTATTGAGGAAGATCTGGACCTTCAACTTAAAACTAATAAAAATATGTCAATCATTACTTTGTCATATGACAGCTAGTATCAGGCTTCTGTATATGCCTTGAAAGTCATCTGGGTAATTCACTATGTTGTTTTATCCAAGTGTTGACAGATTAGTTCCTTCTGGCTTGCTCCTATTGGTGTTTATTTGTGAGATAAAAAAAGGTTTGTTTAATTAGAAACATGTTGGCATCTTAGGTAGAATAGTTAATATCTCAGGAAGGATCTCAGGGACATGCTTTTCCTTGTAGCAGGCAATGAGCCCACACCTTGCCCAGAAGCCAATGGTTAAAGTCAGTGAATGCCAGAAATACCTTGTTAATTCATCTTCACGTTGTTTGTGGAATGAAATCAGGAAATTGATGTTTTTAATAATAATAATAATAATAATTTTAGTGAGCCAGCCAGTTGGGCAAGGTGCAGAGAAGTTTGTGAGTCAGAGGCTTGCTGCCTGGGCAGAGAATAGTTACATTAAATGAGGATGAGGGAGACTTTTCACATGTGTATGGCATGCCCTAACAGTGCAAAATAGCTTCCTGTTAAAACTAGTGAGTTACATCAGGCTGCTCACATGGCTCTCTTCAGATGTTTGAGGTTCAGCCAAATGGCAGCAGAGCATGATACTGTTCTGCATCATTTGAAGAACAGCATAAGCAAGATGGTCCATGGAGCAGTTACTTTAGCAGTGTAGGTTGTGCCTCTCTTGAGGGCAGACAGTGGACTGTATTTAAAATAAATAATAATGGGAATAAATTATCAGCCTTAGAACCTCTTGAAATTCAGTTGAGGCAGAGTGGAAGCTCTGTTTTACAACCAAAATTGCAGCTCTTCTGGCTGTGGCAAATTTCTGATCAGATATGTAAAGGTTTATTCGGTCAGGCTGCAACACAGGTTGCAGCTTCTGTTCCTTCTTGGAGGACCTTGCAAAGGGCACTGCTTATTTCCTCCACTGCCATACTAATTCTGTAGGTTTCAAGAACTTAATGCCGTTGTTCAATGTTGCCTTTCTTTGATAAGAAAGCTATATTATTATTATTATTATTATTATTATTATTATTATTATTATTATTATTATATTATTTTCCAATTTTTTTTTCAGAGAAGTTTGTTTCAGGAAAACTCAGATGCCTTGAATACTTACTTCAGCCTGGAGAAACGGAGGCTCTGAGATTGCCTTCCAGTATCTGAAGAGGGTCTACAAGAAGGCTGGGATAGGGCATTTTGCACAGGCCTGTAGTGACAGGACAAGGGGAAATGGTTTAAAAGGAGGGGGAGATTAAAAAGAGGGGAAATTTAGGTTAGACATTAGGAAGAAATTCTTTAATTTGAGGGTGCTGAGACAAGACACTGGCACAGGTTGCCCAAGGAAGTTTTGGTTGTCCCCTCCCTGGAAGTGTTCAGGGCCAGGCTGGATGGGACCTTGAGCAACCTGATCTAGTGGAAAGTGTCCCTGCCTATGCAGGGGGATTGGAACTGGATGATCTTTAAGGTCCATTCCAACTCTAGCCATTCTATGATTCTGTGATTTGTCCATCTGAACATCCCATGTAGTATCTAAAAAAGAATTAAAATGGTGCTGAATAGGTAATATAAATAAACTGTTGCTTTCCTTGCTTTCCTTGCTTTCCTTGCTTCCCTTGCTTCCCTTGCTTCCCTTGCTTCCCTTGCTTTCCTTGCTTCCCTTGCTTCCCTTGCTTCCCTTGCTTCCCTTGCTTCCCTTGCTTCCCTTGCTTCCCTTGCTTCCCTTGCTTCCCTTGCTTCCCTTGCTTCCCTTGCTTCCCTTGCTTCCCTTGCTTCCCTTGCTTCCCTTGCTTCCCTTGCTTCCCTTGCTTCCCTTGCTTCCCTTGCTTCCCTTCCTCCCTCCCTTGCTTCCCTTCCTCCCTCCCTTGCTTCCCTTCCTCCCTCCCTTGCTTCCCTTCCTCCCTCCCTTCCTTCCTCCCTCCCTATAAATTTTATGGAAAAGAGGCAAAATCTAAGCATCCCTCAAATAGAATAGCATCTCCTCACAAAATATCCTTTTTGTAGACCAGCTTTACCAGGAAAAGTTGAAAAAAATGAGATAAGAAAGGAGCAAAGATACTATACAGAATGCTCTCAGAAGATGCTTAAGTGAATGAGGTGCTAGAAATGCGATGAATGAGATGTGACACTATCTTAAAGTCACCAGCTACTTCAAATGAATTGCTGAAGACTGCTATTCTGTTTAAAAAGAAGTCAATAAATTACAGAGCACTGATGTTTCAGCTATATGGTTCATTTAAGAAACTGACATTGCTCAGATGTTAACTTGTTTGTCAGATTTGTTGAACTAGGATCGTGCCTCAATTCTTGACCTGACAGATATGATTTAAATTCATGGTGTGGAGTCTGGCTCCGCTTGTAGTAATTTTCCTTTTCACATCATTTCCATATATGCATCTATTGAAATAGGTTTAAAATAGAATTTACACCATTATAAAACACCCTTTTCCAAGAAAAAGGTGACTTAATATAAATGAAAAGTAGATCTTATTTTTGTATACTTGCTCTCACCTTGTAATTTCAGTTTTGCAGGAGTCAGCTTCATGGAACAACGAGCACCCAGAAGTTATTACAGTGCCTGTAATAGTTCTGTAGTCCAATGTCTTGCCTTGAAATGTGCCTTTTTTTTTTTTTTTTTTTTTTTTTTTAAAGTTTCATGTATCTATTTAAGATTAAATAAGTGATGGTGGCTCTGATCATCCAAACAGAAAAACGTTGGAAATAGATGGTTTACAATGAATGTGTTTCAGAGCAAAACTGTAATCCAGTTCTGTAAAACAGATAATTGTTTCTTTTGAGGTAATGACAGGCCCTTGGGTAATGAGTTTTAGATGCAGTATCATATTATTTCTACCCAACTAGATATACCAAAAGAAATTGTAACATTTGTTAAATTTAATGGTATCATTAAACACTTCTGTCCTTAGATTTGTCTGTCTGCTGGATTGTGGTGTGGCTGAGTTCTTTCTCCTGCCCACTTCTTTCTTTCCAGATGAGGTAGAGTAAATTTAATTCTGAAAGGAATGGGTAGTTTTTTTGGTTGTTTTTTTCTTGTTTACCCCACTGCTGTTACAGTGTAGCCGTAGAACTGACCAAAGACTATTTCACATTCTAAATGAGCAGCTTGGAAGTGTGATTGCCTTTTTAAAATTTTTTCTTCCAACATACTAATGCGCTTTTTATTCAGCTTCTAAAATCTGGATTTTTTCCCTTTTAAGTTTTTAAATAGTGATGCACTTGATTTTATGCTTCATGAAAGTCTTTCCAGTCCTGGATAATTTAGGTCAGCCCGGTTGTCACTATGTCTTTTCCTGGCAAACCAGAAGTTTTTATAATAAAATGTGACTAAACCAACAGAGGTCCCTTTGGGCTGGGGAGACCTTGTGTGCATGAGGGTTTTCAGTTGCTGTTAAAATACTTGCTAACTGCAAAATCCATAAATTCAGTGGTGTACTCTTAAGAGTCCATAAGAGACCTGGTCAGGTCTGCATCCTCCTGCAGGTCCTCATGTGTATCAAGTCACTTTCAGTGCTGGTGACCAAAAGTTAGTAGAAGTTAAGGTAGTGTGGGGTTTATTTTTTTTTATTGAAAGTATCAGTGTTGCTGGTAAGGGGGTTCATGGTGAGGTGGGTGAGAAATCCTTGACACTGTACTTAACACTGTACGTAGGCAAAAGGTTTCCCTCATCTTCACAGAATGTAACAAATCTTTTTTTCTATACTCCTGTAGCTGGCCAAAAAATCTACTTTATCTTACTTGCTGGGAATTATTTTAATTTCAGAGTAGACAGATGCCTTGGCCTGATTTCAGATAGCACCCTACTGGTACTTGGAATGTGACCGGAGGGAAGTGTTAAAGCTAACACATATGGAATAAATACAATATATGCCTCAGGATTTGTGAAGGGTGTGGGTGAGGAGAGTGGTTGGCTGCCAGAAGATAGCTTTGAGAAAACTATTGCTTCCTCTGCAGCCTTAGAGACAGACTTGGTTTTAATATATTTGTGGAGGAGCAGATCCTTGAAGTGCTGCGGAGAAGTGGGCAGTGCACTGTTGTGATGCTTTTTTGGCATCGCTATTTCTGAAGCAGGCCAGAGGGACTGCAAATAAATATTTACACTTGGATTAAATAGGTTATAGGCAAGGCAAATAAACATAGCTCATTTTCCAGGAGCTTTTTGATGGAATCTGTTTCTCGGCCAAATTTCCGGTGCCTCTTACTTCACCATGTGCTGGAGCTTCTCCAAAGCTGGTGGCTTTTTGTGAAGGAGATGTGGGTCTTCCCAGGGCTTTCTGTAGTTTAGGGAAGTGACTCTTTTTGGTACTGTGTGCCAGAAACCTTTGTCTTTCAGGAGGGAGCAACTTTATTGAGCAGTTGTACTGAGCTATCTCAGTAAAATGTTTTTGACCTATTTCTCTAGGAAGATGATAACAGTAATTGCTGCTACTCTTTTTGCATTGACATTATACAATAAAACAGTGTTTCTAAATTATTCGTGTTAATTTTGACAACCTCTCATGACAGTGTCTTTGTCTATGGAGAAGCTGGGAGAAGTTGTCCTTGGTTTTGACAGTCATCATTTTTTTCTCCTGATTATGTTTATAAGAACAGAAGAGATTTTTTTTGTTACTTACTTACATGAGCAGGTTTTTAAATGCAAAAAGACTTAAAAGAAGTTGTGCTCTGCATAGATACCTAAAAAACTTGGAGGAGAACTGTGGCTTTTTATGGCCTCAGTAGAAGTTCGGCAGTCTGCATTCTGTTACACTGTGCTGTAGCAAGACGAACCTCTTTTAGGGAACGGCGCTTCAAGGTCCAACCAGGTGTTCCAGCAGAGACTCACGAGCAATGCTCGAAGCCTATGGCCCTCAGAGTTGACTAGCCCAGATCAGTGCTGCTACTCCAAGAGCAACTGGCCTCTCTGCTGGCTAGCTTGGGACTGAGCTGAGCCTATGCTTCAGGCCTCACCTTTTATTGGCCCCCTGGTCCTGCTCATGCGCAGTGGGGGCCCGCCCTAATCAGGCACAGGTGGGCTTGACACAAGCTCATGCCCACTCCCTGGCAATTAGGGGCACCTGGTTGCCTTGTTACACTACACTGTGCTGTAAAGTTGATGGTTGACCAACAGACAAGAAGTCACAAATTTGTGTCAGGTTGCAGAAGCCTCCATTAGCATGGCATTTGCCCACTTTAATTTTGTAGACTTTTGGAACTGAGCAGTGATCCTCAGTAGTAGAGTGCAGCAGGCCAGACATAATTCAGTGGTAACTGACAAGAAGGCTTTCTTATGTTTTGCTCACCAAACATGTAATGCCAAGCAAGGAGTCCTTTTACACTAATTATTTTTACTCCTGTTCTTTAAAGAAAAAAAAAAGCTATGAGCAGCCCCACTTCAAAGAGAATTGCTCTTATTAATAGTCGTAGAGGAAGCGAATTGTTTTGCATGCATATTGGTTCCACTTTAGTCAATGAGAAACCTCAGACTTCAGCCTCAGTGGGTATAAAAGTTTGGAGGAAACACAGACATGGGTTGGAAGGGTAGATAGTGTGTTACTTGAGTTCACTTGATTCTTCACAATATTTGGACACCCTTTCAGTTTTCGTAGTCAGCTGAACTTGTTAAACCTTAAAACTGTAGTCATCGACTTCTTGGTTGAAGGGCTGGAAGTGGTGTTAGGATTAAAAACAGAAAGCAGGGAGAAATTATTTGTCTTCTAAAATAAGGAGAACATTTGTTGTTCTTGAGTAAGCTGTAGATATGGAGGTTGTTATTGAATGTCTTCTCCTTGAAAGTAATGGCAAATGAGGCAATTAATACAAATTAAATACACTTTGAAGGATTATGAAAGTGGCTTCAGGTTAGTGTTTGCCAAATAAAACAACCTAAATCGTAGAAGACATTTTAGGGACCTCTAGGGAATGTTTTCTGATGTTTAATGCGACCACATAAAAAGTATGATGCTTATTTTCATATTATGTTGTAGTTCTTAATTATAAGTTAATAGCAGAGCTATCTGGAGTGAAGTTGTGTTACTTGGGTCTCTTGATGGAATACCTCTTGAGGATAAAACCTTGCAGCCTGTTGTCTTAGTACAACCTTAGCTGTGAACAAAGCCAACACTTGTTGTTGAGACAGGTATTGTGAAGAACTGTTAACAAATACACTAGTTACTTTTGTTACTGCAGAAAGAAATGGCAGAGAAAGTGGCAGAGGAAAGGGCTAGTCTTTCTATCTTAAATAATAATGTTTGGTCAACAAAGGCCTTTTGGTGTTAAGGTGATAGGGTAACGAGATAAAAAACTCCAAGCATTTTTTCTCTTTTAATTTTTTTTTTAATTTATTTTTTACACTAAGGTAAAGAGTTCCCTTTTTCATTTTTTTTAAATTAAATAAACTTGTTTCAGTCCTCTGTATTCTGCTACCAAAATCTTTATTGTACAAATGGCATCCAGCATGCCGTGTGGATGAGGAGTGCGCAGAGGTACTGGAGATCCTGTGCACCTCTCCTCAAATAGATGTGTTAAAGTAGCAGGGCTGGAAGAGGGGAAAGCAGAGGCATCTCTGTACTATGTCTCAACATGGGAAGGAAAAAGTGTCCCTTTGTCTTAGTCTTTTAATGCTTATGTGAGGTCTTTTTTTATATTTTTTTGTATTGACATCAAATAAATACATCGAATGACTGTTTTCCTCTCAAAACAAACAAAAATACCATGAAACACCTATTTTCAAAGACAAGCTCCACTCATTACATGTCATTCATGTGGCTTGCTGGGAATCACCTTGTTTTATACTAATTTGATTAGGTTTGTAAATACTTCTTTTACACAATCTGATGAGAAAACAGCTGGATTATGCCCCTCTTCTTTCCTTATCCAAATTAGTAATGATTTTTAAGCAGTTATATACCCAATGGGCTTCCTCTTACAGTGTTGTTTTCTGATCCCAGTCCTCAGTGTTGATGGGATTTTCTTCTTTTTTTTCCCCCTTTTCTTTTTTTCTTTTAAATATCCTTACTCAAAGAAAGGAGTTCTTACTGTACTTTCTCACTGAGACTAGACAATATACTGAAAACCTAATACTTGAAAGTTTAAATTTCTTTACTGTCAAGTAATATTTTAAGCACCTCAGGATTTAGCTGCTCACGAAAAGGAAGCGTAGGAGGGGGGAGCATTCAGGAAGACACATAAAAGTGGAGTTGAAATGAGTCTGGTCACTGGAAGTCAGGCCTCTGAAAAGCTGAAACTCTTTCAGGGATAACCTGTTGTCATTACCTCTGTCATGCGTCCTTTCTTTCAGAACTGCACCCTTACCACGCTTTTGAAAGTTAGTAATTAAAAATGTATAATAGCTTAATGATTTTTGTTTGCTATATCTAAAATATTAGGCTGGTTATTGAATATCTTGTGACACATGAATGTATTTACAAAGAGGTCTGAATAGTGTAATATTTTTCACATTCCTGTATTTGCCATTTTAAAAATTAGGTGATTCCCATTCTAGAAAGTGATCTCTGATCCCGCTGATGTGATGAGTGGTGTTCTATTAGGTCTTTGAAAACTGAATATACTGTGAAAACCTAGGCATAACTTTTCCACTTAGCTTAAGATGGCATGCTAATTGGTCTAACAGTTATTTAATGATTTGCCAAGAGGCAGGGTAAAAAGCACATGCTATTTCTTCGAGGTTATATGCAAAGTAGACAAAATAATACGTGATTACAGTTTCATTAATATGCTTGGAGTTTTTACTCTTCCAGAATACTAATAAAGTAAATAGTTGCTGTTAATGTAATTTGTGTTGCATGAGTTATTCTTTGGGAGACTAATCTTCCCAAGAGCTTTAGGATTAGTGAAGGAGAGATTTGCCACTACAGGCATTACTATAACAAACTGGACTGTGGCTTTGTTATTCAGCATTACTGTACAGAAGCTGCTTATCTGTGCAGATCTGTGCTCTGGATTATTAACTGCATTATAATGCAGATAATTTTTCCTGGCGGAGAATGAATGCAAATTAATTAAACCATTGGCTGGGCGGAAAGCTTGAATTATAGGTAAAATTCTTCACCAACTCACTTACTCTATCTGGATATACCTTTGACGTGACCACTAATTCATGAATTCATGTGTTTAAAATGTTATGACAGCGTGGCACTGGCACAAATTACTGAACACTGCATCTAGTTCTACTGTCATTTCACTCTCCTGCCTTTTTCTTGGAGTAGCTTTTCATCAAGGTATGTTTTAAAAGTGCTACTTTTGCCCCACTTGAAATACTGCAGTTCAGTCCCCTTTGTGGATAGAACTGCTGTTGGATTTCTCTCTTAAAGTCAATAACAGTTCATTATATAGAGACCTCTCTTGAAATTAGTAATTCTCTTGGCTAAATTTAATCTTAACAGTTTTTGCTTTGGTAGTGAATCATCATCATGATGCAGCTCCCTGGAAAGAAACCAAAACTGTATTTTCTCACAAAGTCTGTTGATGTTTGAGGTCTTCAAGACAAACCTAGTGAGAAGGGAGAGATCTGTAGAGAAAGTTGTTTCTTTATCTCGGTGCAATCTGTAATACCTAAGCGAAATTTTTAGTCTCTTAACCTGTGTATCTCAAGATATACTCACCAGCATACAGCAAATAACACTCACCAGCAGTTTCTGGCACACTTTTCATTCCCTGGAAAGCTTTTCTAGCACTGTCCCAGTGAAAATATAGTTGTGGTATTGAGTAAAGCTTAGTCATCAAATGGCAGCATAGCCTAGGGATACTGGAAGTACATCAGCTGAAAATGTTGTCAATATTTACTCTTCTGAACTGTTAGCTTTGGGGGGGGCAAAAGTCTGTGCATGGCACTGGCTGCCAGAAGAGCTGAAGGTGGAAGATTTGTGTAAACCCATGAGACAGGCACATGAGCATATTGAAGGGGAATATTTCTGGATGTTTGCACAAGAAATTAAATGATACGCAGTAATTTTGTGAGAATCCCCCTTGCTTGCTGATTTTTGTACTTTTTCCTTCCAATAGATGCCATGCTGAACACATGTGATATACACACAGAATTACAATGGAAGGTTGGAAATTGGCATGCAGGCCTTACCATCTTAGGTTTATGTGTCATAATGAAGTATTAAACATATGGAGCTGCTAAAGTTTTTATAAAGCTGGGATTTGTGTAGGTGGAAGAGACCCCAGGTTAGAGAGGGGTGGTGCAGACAGTGGGTGTCGGAGACCTTCATCAGTTCAGAAGAAAGGAGCCTGAGAGGCTTCTTGTGTCCGTGTTTTTCTCTTCTCATATCCATCAGCCTTATAAAACTAAATGGCAACAATTCTTTCTTGAAACAATTCCTTGAATTTACTATTTTTAATTTAGGAATGTGCCCTGGGTTAAAATAGATCTCCAGAAAATCAAGGCTTTTAAAGACTGATATCTTCCAGGCACCATTTTCGGTGGGTGCCTTGGGAATGCTCTTGTATTGAGTGGTGGGGCACTGGCAAGACAAGCAGTGTAAAACATCTGGCTACCAAGTTTTTCTCTCCTACTCACGCTGTTTGGCAAAATTAACATAAGACTCCATGTTATGTAGGCTTACCATGGAGGGCTGCACAGGGAAATGGGGAAGAAACCAGAAAATGTGGCATCAGAATTATTCTTATTAATGCTTTGTTGCTTAGCATAATGTGTTATTTTGGATTCAGAGTGGATTTTTAACTTCATGAATTTCAGTTTTTTCCTGTGAATTTTGTAGTAGTCCATATGATTGCAGAGTTTAACAGTATGTAGAAGAGTATAGTGCAATATATAGTTTAATTCAATAGCTGCAGGTTTAAGGCAAATATTCTGAAAAGTTACAGGTATTTCTTTTTTTCATGTTAGAAATTGCTGTCAGTCACTGTGTGACGTTCACTCTTTGGAAAATGGAAGTAACATTCGTGTGAAACATATGCTTGCAAAATGGAGTGAAGGGAAATATTTTAGTCATGCATTTTTTAATAGGAGTATCTTGCTAAGGTGTTGTCAGAAGACCCAGCAGAAGCTTTAAATCTAGGATAGGTAAGGCCAAGGTCAGATTTGACAACAACTCCTTTGCTCTCACATCAAAAAATTCTCCTAGACTTGTGAATCCATCAGCGTTGGCTGTTCCTGCGGACTGTGCAGCAACAGGGATTTCTTGATAAGCACAGTGCTGCCAATTTTCAATGAGGAAAAGTGTTACAGCAGATCAGCTTCTTATTTTCTTCAGAAATGAAATATTGGATGGCAAAAATCTCGGATTAGAGGCACATTGTATAGAAAGAGCAGGGAGACAGCACAAAGGCTGTGTCAACAATGAGTCAGTTCTCCTGTGAAATCTTTACAGCATCACTGCAAGTTTCACAGGTACCATGCTGAAAATGCAATGTATAAAAATTGCTACTTATTACTAAAGGAAAGAAGCTTTCACTTTCTGTTTAAACACCAGGGCTACGCAGTGGCAAGAGGCACTTGCTTTCTGATATTAAAAATTGTGCCCTTCCTCCCTCCCACCACAATCTAAAATGTTTTAGTGGGTGTTATTTCTACTCTTGATTGTTTACAAAAAGTTAATCTGGAAGCTCAGTGTTGCATCTCTACCCAGAAACGTAACAGACAAATCCATTAACCTGCTATCCTTGCTTTAAGGACACTCTTAACAGAGCTCAGCTTGGGAAGCTGGGTGTTTGAATTATTCATGCTCATGTTGCTTTAGTTCTATTTACATTCTATATTCCTATCTCTGGTATTTCTCTATGATGAGAAACATTCACCTATTCTAATCAACTGCTGTGCTGAGCAGTTTGTTGGTATGGTCCTGTCAGATCAAAAGATAGAAAGCTAAATGTGGACATGAATCGCTCTGGTAATTTCAATAAGCTGGGAGATGTCATGTTGTTTATGAAGGGAATGAGATTTTAAGTAGAAAGCCATAGGTGTTATGTTGTTACAGGTTAAATTGGTAGAACTCCAAATAAAGGGACATGTTTCTTTTTCCCCAGCTTTAGCTACCTTCTTAACTAAGAAAAATTATACCAGAAAGCTCCCTATTATCAAGCCACAAGGCACAGTCTTCACAAATTTGCTACTCACAATTTTGAGTGAAAAAAAAAACCCAAAGTGCCACAATGTGACTGCTGTGTGCTTTATTAATTTAATAGAGATCCCAGCTGGAGAAGTTGACTGCGAATAGAGTTCACGTGTCACCTGTGGAATGGCTCGCTTCTATTTTTATCGGAATTTTGATAAGGTTATGTTGCATCTATGAAGAAAAGAGAAATCATGAATTTGGAAGATTTTTTGCTAATATTTTTTTATAAATGTGTCACATTTGAGATGCTCTTTGGAGCTTCCAAAGATGCTAGAAGGAGTAAGCTTGTGATTGTTTCACTGATCAAGGTGTAAGCCAGACAAGGTGTCATCCCAGTTATTGGAAATTTCTCTAATTACTCAGTCAAAGGACAGTGATGGTTGCCTGTTAAGTCATACAGAGCTTACTCATTCCACAGGAGAAGATAAAATGAAATAGTGAAAGGAATCTAAAGGAATCTGATGATAGAAGGGTTTGCTTTTTTTTGTTGTTTGTTTGGTCGGTTTTTGTTAGGTTTTTTTTAGCTATATTGTTGTAATGTGTTTTCATCTTAAAGAAGGCAGGAAAATAAGTTTTCTGTCCTTTACTTCAAAAAATATAAATAAATTAACTACTTGTATTTGTGGCTTTTTAACTTACAATGCTAAATCTCATGTGTTAAGGTAGTTAGACATTGACTCCTGCAGCATTTCTTGGTGTGAATATATGTATAAAATCCATCAAATCCAATGGTTAACCCAGCACTGCCAAGTCCATGACTGCCCTGGGCAATCTGTTCCAGTGCCCAGCAACCCTTTTAGAGAACAAATTGGTCCTAAAATCTAATCTAAGGATGGTCTCATCAAGTCTAAAGATACTTCTACCCCAGCATGTGCTAACAGCAGCTCTGCATGCAGAGGTGGCAGCCTGGTGAATGTTGCCATGAAACAGGGCAATGAAACCCTTTCAGGTATTTGAGAAGGCTGTCCTGAATAATTGAGAAGTAGATGATGTATCACTAGGCTTGCCATTTCCCAACTCCTTAGCTATTTTAGCATTTAAATGGCTAAAGAGCCACCTGAACCATCAATTCAGCACCTCTGGAATTAATGAAGGTTTTTTGCATTTGTTCAAACAAAGTGTTGCAGAAGTAAGGTGCATACCTCCTGTAAGACAGTAATTCAGCTTCAGTTTTTTGTGAATTTTTAAAATGTTTTTAATTTCCTTCCTGAGAAGCCTTCTAACTAAAATATTGTACATTTAAAATAGATACTAAATTTGTTTATGTAGTCTGCTGTACCTTGACTGTGACAGCGTGCCTTTGGAGCCCAGGAGGCAGTGGTTAGAGCCTTTGGCATCTCTATTGAGGAACCCAACCCAAAGAGGAACCCAACCCAAAAGATCTTTCGTTACATCATTTCTCAGATAACAAAACTGAAGCCAGTACTTGCAGCTTATACCTTCTGAGATTGGCTACACCAGAGGGCTGAAAGAAAGAGCTCTTGATTTCCTTAATGCCATGGTCCCACAGGAGGGATTTAAACCAGTGTTGAGGCTTGTGAGGGGGAGGAGGATGAAGTTAGTTTCTAAATGCAGGTAGAAAACTCCCAGGTGTTCCAGAATTGCAATTAATTGGAAAACTGTTGAGGGCAGCTCTGGTGCTTGGCTCTATATCCAAGCAGCTCCTGGGAGGAAGAGGTTTTGAGGGGGGAGGTTGGGGCATTGTGGGCAGCTTGGCTGCAGGAGGTGGGGGCGAGTGCTTTGGGGGGGTCTGTCTCAGGCTGGGTATTCTGGTGCTTGTTTGGGTAGGTGGTATTTGGTTATACTTTGGTGTTAGAACTTTAGCAGTCCTGTTTGGACACCATGCCAGCCTACTGCATTTTAAGGTTCAGTTGAAACAAAGTTTAGGTGGAAGTCACCGCTTTTATAACCCACTGTCTTTAAAAGGCATGTTAAGGTATAGCCTGTATGCTCAACTTCTAAATTAGCTACTCCTGGAAAAAGATATATTGTGGGATTTTTTTTTTGTAGGAAACTCTTGGGCAAAACTTGGTGGGTTTTTTTGTTAATTGTTATGTTAGTAAACTCCCTCCCCATACACAAAGTATGTTTGGAAAATTAAATTTCTGTATTGGTTCTTCAAGTATCCTCATTTATTCTGTGTTTAGCTCAAGTTGCTAAGAAGGGCCACAAAACAGTTTGGTTACAGCTTTAACTCTGTGTTACACCATTGTGTTCTGGATTTCCATGAAGGTTGTGTTTACATTTTTCAAGTCTGCCTGAATGAAATTATTTTAGCCTCTGCTGCCGTGGGTGGGAAAGCCTTAGATGACTTTCTTGACTTTCTTGACTTTCTTGACTTTCTTGACTTTCTAGACTTTCTAGAGTCTAGAAAGTCTTTCTAGACTTTCTTGAGCTGTTTTTGCTTGGGATGCACTGAAATGTCAGATGTGAAATTAAAACCTTTTTTTTAATTTATTTTTTTTAATTTATTTTTTAGGTGCCTGCTGATGGAAATGCTGGGTTGCTGGCAGAGCCTCAAATTGCCATGTTCTGTGGGAAACTCAACATGCACATGAACGTGCAGAATGGGAAGTGGGAATCAGACCCCTCTGGCTCCAAGACTTGCATCGGGACAAAGGAAGGGATTCTCCAGTACTGCCAGGAAGTAAGTCTTGTACTTGGGGAACCACTGTGGTGGGTGGTTGTCTGAAGAACTGAGGTGCAGGCACATGCTGGACAGTTGTGTCAGTAGGGACCTTCCTTTTCTGTTTTCCCTCTTTTGCCCCATTGCCCTTTTTTTCATTCTTAAAGAGGTTCTCTCCAGAGCCTGTTAAAAAAGTTAAAACAACTTCAAAAATTGGTTGCTGGGAAGGTCAAAGGGGCTGCTGTTGGACCATTTTGTCCATCTGTCATGAGGGATAATTTTTGTGTAATACATGCACAAAGAGTTTCTCACTTATAAAGTATTTTTAATAAAGCTGAGATGACATTATTAAAAATGTCCTTGTTCTTTCTGGACTGATATAGAAAGCATCAGCTGTCACATGTCTTTTGTCCTCCTGCAATGATACTGAAATACAGTGGGGCAGTCCAGCATTGTTCATCTCTGCTGCACACTGATCCATTCAGATTTTTTAAAAAGAAAAAGCTTGTCCTGCAGATGAAATCACAATGTCTGGTTTCATATTTGAATGTAAAAACTTATTACCCCCTCACTTATATCTTAAGAACATATTGTGGATCTAATTTTGTTTTGTCTCCATGCTGTGCTAGTGTGATAACCTTGTACCAGTGTGTGACAATTCAAAAAGAAAATGCTGATTTCATGCCATGAAACAAAAGGGCATGGCTTGAGTTGCTTTAGTCCTTCTGCCTTTCTGTACTATCTCTGGGTTTTTTTGTTTGTTTGTTTGCTTTTTTTAAAGCAAGGACTATTGCTTATTGCCATAGCAGTAGCTGTCTTGCTTCCTAAATGTCAAACCAGTTGCTGTGAAAATGCCTCTTTAGAAAACTAAATAATTCAGTCGTCAGATCTCTGCTCTTTTAGCGTATTCATTCCTGTCCTTTCATCCACTGATTGTTCCTTCTGTTTCTTGGAGTGTTTGTTTTTTTTCTCTGAATTTTGACTTTATGGCATACAATATTTGTTTTAAGGCTTTAAGACTTTATTTGTTTCAATTTTCCTGTAGTGGCTACTCAATTTGATTCTTCACCAGCAGCTTTGTCTTTTTACTAAGAGCATTACTTTGTGAAATTCATATTTTTTGGGTTTTTTTTTTCACTAACCAATATACCAAGCCTAACTTACCAGCAAGGTTTTAGAGGTTTCTTCTGGTTTTCTTTTGTCTCTGCTGATTTATCTAAATATAGCTGATTTATATATAGTGAAATCATTGAGAGTGAGGGAAGGAATAAGAAGATGGAAGAGAGAATCAGTCAGTAAAAGTCCACAACGTAGTAAGTCTTTATCTAAAGTTGTAGAAAGAGTTACATGAATTTACATAAGTATGAGTAAAATGTTTGGGGGAGTTAAAACGTGACTAGCTCAGGAGGTTGAAAATCCAGTTACAAGTAATGCAGGTAAGGATGGACTCCAGAACAGGGACTCAGCTGTATTGGTATTTAGGAAAAAAATCAACAACCAACAAAGAAGAGGTAAGCGAAAGCAGTTAAAAGCCAGTAGACATACACTATTAAATGACAAAGAGAAAATAAAGAGAATTGGGCAGAAAATCAGTAAGCAACTACAAGTGAAGATCTTGCTCTGTGGCTCCTTGGATCTAAAATAATATATGTTAGCAGCTTCTATCAGGAAGCTCCTGTTAGTCCAAAATGATACTTTGTGTAGTTTCTAGCTTTCTTTTCTGTGGAAGGTATCTTTCAGAAAATAAAAAATCTTCTTTTTCAGCAAAACTTACAAATAGATGCATTCCTTTGCCTCCATATAAGCTGTTTTCAAAGAGCTCAGTGGGCTTGGAAGATGCATGAAGTACAAAGGGACTTGTATTTCTCTTGTAGAGAAGATGTACTGGGAGCCTAGTATAATTTCTTTGGGGTTGTCCCTCATTGCCTCTCCTCATCCACTGCCATTGTGGGTGGATTTTGAAGCCTTGATGCAGGAAGCAGCAGCAGAGGAGCATTGCAGGGGCAGAAAGAGAGGCGAGTAAGCAGAACTGCCTACATGTTTTAAAGATGTATGTCACTTGTTGTTGCTTTGCTTCTTTTGAGTGGGAGCTCAGTGCAGCACAGCAACTGTCTGGATTTATATTTGGACAACTCATCACCCAGTTTACAGATGACAAAGCTCAGAGTGTGCATTATGTATTTGAAAGGAAATGGAAGATAACTTAAGTGGGATCTTCTGACTTTTTTGATTTCAGTTAAATGCTGCTACTGAAGTCACAAAAACTGGTTCTGGAAGCAGAGTGCATCCATCTTCTCTACCTTCAAATCTGCATGTTGTTCCATATTCAGCCTAAGCTGGTGTATTTTCTTTTTTTTAATATAGGAAAATCAGGCTTTCTTGGGTGGAATCAGATGCTGTTTAGAGAAGTACAGCTTACTGATGGTTTCTTTTAATCAAGCTAGCTAGCATACTGCTTTCTGAATCTGCAAGCAGCTGTCAAATGCAAGTGCTGCAGGTGCTAGAGCAACGTTGCATTAATGCAAATGGAGTGGTTACACCTATGTGTGTGCCAAAATCAATAATGTGTTGTGAGTGTACAAGCTGACTTTTCAAATCAAGCTATCAGTCAGTCTAGTCCTCCTGCTGATACTGCAGTACCAGCTGTTCTGGAGGGCTGCTGGAAAAACTCTACCATATGCAATTACTGGATAACTAGTCCCTTAGGGAAAGTTTCTTCCTAACAACCCCTGACAGGAGGTTTGCTGATTTGCTAAAACAGGTGGCAGCCACTGCTCTTGGATTTTGCTTTTGGTTGTTTCGTGGAAGAAACCAGGAACCCCCACCCACGTGAATTGAAGCACTGGTGTGGCATCTTCCTGTTGAAGGAAGGTTTATTTCAGAGCAGGTTGTGATTGTGCTGGAGGCCAGTCACCTCCTTGTCTTGCTAAACAAGTTTTAATAGAACTGATCTGAAGCCTGCCCTTTGGCACAGTAGGTGGTTTTGGACCCATGAGTATGTGGAGTAGGAAGTTAATATAGGTGTGCTGGATTTCTTCTTTATAAAGAATGAATGCTCAGATGGAGGTATTGGCATATGTTTTATTATATTAGAAATTTTGAGAAGCTAATGTGTGCTGAATTTTATGTCTAGAAATTAGGATACATCATGTGAGTTCCTTGAAGGACTGAAATCATTTTGCCATCTGCACTGAAGTCAGTATCCAAAAAGAATTGTAAAATCAACACTCACAGCTGGCAAAAAGTGACTTTTGTCTAACACATGCTTTTTCCCCCACTTAGTTTACTTTGGAGGTGCTGATTTCCATTTTAAGAATACATGGAGTTCAGTAGAATGGAAAGAAATTATTCTAAAGATTGGGGCTTTTTTTCCAAGACGAAACCAAAACTATAGTTTATGTCTGGATATTGTGTGCATGGTTGAGGAGATGGGGTGTATGCCTGGTTGCCTGTGTATCTAACTGCACCTTGTAATCATCAGCTGGCTTGCTACAAGATCTTTGGCTAGCTGCTTAGAATAACTTTTAGATTTAGAGTGTATGTTTGCTTTGGCAAGTGTTACACCTGGCAACTCTGAAACCACATTATGACTGCTTGATTTCTTATGTAAAGTCATGACATATGTCCACTTTCTTTCTAGACATTGAGATCCATAAGTGTCTTCCACTGAATGAGTAGTTCTTAAAGAAGTCCATCTCAGAAAAAAAAAAGATTAAAAAAAATCAGGCTACTATGCTTTTAACCGTATCTTTGTGTTATATGTAGCAGAAAATAGTGGGGTAAATTCAGATAACACATAATTCATTATGTTTGCTGACAGAAGAGTGTTGACATTTCTAATCTCTAATCATGCTTCCAGAAGTTATCATCTTATCATTTACTCAAATTTTCTGTGTTTGTCCTATGTTCAGGTAAGTTGCTGGTGAAACCCAAAGCCACTTCTGAGCCAAATACAATACAGGCTGGGATGTGACCATAATGAGGCTTTGACACTAATTTACTGCACAACATCTGGCTTCAAAATAGTCCTCGAGTTCCCTCCAAAACAAGGGATGTAATGGCCATCAAGTGACTACTCCATCTTAATTTTTATTTACTTGCTTGACTCCTTACTGCCACCATCCCAGATATTAATAGGTGCTTGTTGTCCTGGGGACAACCAGGCAGAATCAGGCAAGCAGAACTGATGGCAATGAGTCCCTCCCTCTCGATAGTTTGTCTTTGTTGAGAGTTTCTAAAGATTTGTTAAAGGATTTGTTGAACTGAAGATGATTTTGAAAAGAAAAAAAAACCAAAGCAGTTTGGCCTTTTGTTCTCAAGAGATGCCATGAAAATGGCCTTCCTGCTTTGATAGTGGTTTCTTTCCAAGTTACCTCTTCATTTTCATCCTAATAAAAATCGTTATTTTGATGTAGACTGCGTAATTTGCTTTTGCTGGTTTCTCAAACCAAGTAGTCACAATATGGAAGAAGAAAATTTTAAACCTGTACTACTCTAAATTCAGCACCCTAAAAAGGCATATATTTTACTCTGATGAAAATTATCCATTTAATGAAACACCATGGAAATCATACAGATTTTTGGCAGCACAGACTGTCCTTAAAAACAAATGACATTTTCAAAAGAAATATCTGTTGGTACATTCTGAGACATGCTGAGTCATGCTGAAAAGTTTGGGTGAACAGTATCTTAGTGTGCTTTGCACTGGCTATTGCACTCTTTTTGTGTTTACTTAACTTTTGGTCCACATCAAATGGTTCAATGAAGGCTTAGATTTTGGAAATGCATCATCTACTACTGATGGCATTATTAAACTGTAACATGCTCACCATACAACCTTGAGAAAGAAGACTGGGCTCTTTAGCCCAGACTGTATTCTGCCCATTTAAATATATTTCAAATCCAGTGAACAATGAAATTTGGAGCTTATGTTGCATGGTAAAGCCTTCCTTTCTTTTGTTGATAATACAAAGGTCCCTTTTCATGAGGGGCCTTCTGCTTTGAGGCTGTGGGAGGAAAATGGATTAAAATGGAATTAGATTTATCTGCATGAATATATATTTAGGTACATGTGTACTGCCATGTTTATGAAGCTATGATGCTGTATTCCCCCCTAGATTAATGCTGAATTTCACAGACATGATGAACTAGATGACTGGCTCAACTAAATTGGTGGGTTCCACCTATGTGGAGTTTGTGTTGCAGATAGGATTGTTTCATCTCTCCTCTACAATATGTGAATGCAGTGGCTGTATGCAGGGTAGTCCTGTTGCCTTTTTTAGTTTGTAGTTGCCATAGCAGACAACCATCTACCATGTGATTAAGATGTCAAAAGACAGCTGCAAAAGTGGACATATAAAAAAACAAAAAGAAAATGCTTTACACTGTCATCAGTACTCTGTACTGTCTCTGCTCATGGCTTGATTCTTGAGGTTTACGGCAGAACTGGCTGACCAGTCTTGCAGGAGTCTCTCTGTGGGCCTAAGGAAAGGAGTGAAGCTTGGCTGGCCCAGCTGCTGGACTTACTGAAGTTCTGTGTAGCATTGGATGTAATCTGTGGAGTTGTTAAATCTCCTGCATCTGTGATACTGCACAGAAGCTGTCCTGACACAAGGAGGTATCCGTTGCAGCAGACCTTTAATGCTGTGTTTTACCATTCTTTTTTCCTTCTTAGTTATCATGGATGTTATCTGCAGTTATTGCAGTATGTTGTCTGCAGTTTTATTTAAAGATACATCTCACCAGGCATCTTGCCCTACATAGTTCTGAGATGGATTGTTAACAGCTGTTCCTTTAATAACTAATCTTTTAAGCCTAGGAGATAAAAGGTGTTAAGTGCAATAATTATCTAAAGTAAAAAAAAAAATCTATTATAAACGTAGAGCTGTTACACTTAAACCTTTTTGAGGAGGAGATGTCCATGGTAAATTGACTTTCTTTTCCTTCACTTTTCAGACCATACTTGAACGAACACTTGTGTCTGGCACAGATCTATCTCACTTTTGCAAAAGGTCATCCTGGGTCCTTGTTAACTGCTGGCACTTTCTACTCTGATGCAGTTTTTATTCTTGGGGAGAGATGTTTTCACAAGTAGGTCAGTTTCTTGATCTAACTTCTGTGCTAGCTCTCTCTTGTGAAGATATGTTAGCAGTAAATGGACAAGAGATAAAATAAGGCCCTGGCAACATCAGACCTGTATCCAATTAAAGGCACTGAAACCCCAGCCCCAGCATCTGTGAGTGCACCTCAGCAGATCGATAGGTCCAAGTGTGATTCCTTTTTGGAAATTATACTCCTGAGAGCTGAGAGGCTACCTGCAGGGTGTTGGTATTCGGGTAGTTTAGGGGCTTCAGATCTTTCTGGTCTTCAGTATATCTTGGTATATGAGTAAGGAAGTAGTAAACCTGGTAGTATCCTGCATTATTTTGGGTTATCTGCATCCATTATAGTTGGTTGTGTGATGCAGCTTTTTCTTGTGGTAGTATAATATTTTGTGGGGTGTTTTGGTTTTAGTTTGGGTTTGGTGGTGGTGGTGACTTTTAATTTTTTTTGTGTTGTTGTGGGGTGTTGCGTTTTTTGTTTTTTTTTTTTTTCTTTTCTGTTTCTCTTTATTTATTTATTTTGGTTTTGAGTGCAGTTTTCTTTTTTCCCCTTCGTTTTCCCCCTTCCCTGCTTCACCCATGTCCATCTACTTCGAAATATATAGAAAGCAGAAATACTGACCCACAGATGAAGCTTGTAAGTAGCTGACAGCGAGCTGATCTGTCTAGATTGGTAGCACAGATTAGGTCCATGTTCAGATGAAAGTAAAAGGGCATTATGCATATATTTTCAGTTGTCAGTTCTGCAGGCAAAAATGAAAAAGGGAAAGACATTTTCTCTCACTTCATAGCTTTGAAGCTGTCAGGAAGGTGATGGTTGCTTGAATTTACAGCAGGGCAGTGAATGAAGGAAATAATTATTGATTTCTGGGACATGCCATTTTTTACCAAGTTGCTTAATGCCATTGCATTCTAATTCATATGTCAGCATTATCATCTAGTTATCTTTCATCAAATTAAAATCACTGTGTCATAATGAGTGCCTGCTTTAATCTTCCAAATACAGTATACCTCTGGCTAAATTTAAAAAATCCCACTGATCATCTTTTTTTTTATAGATGTGTGCTCTTTACAAAAAGATTTTTCAGAGTGGTTGTGGATAAAATATAATCATGGAAAAGTTTCTGAATATCTGGCCAATTATTGATAGCTTTATCCACCTTTTTCCTTGTATACATACAGAATGTATTAACAGTTCAAACAGAATTTTAGCTGTTAATTTTCTTTTTAAGGGAATGTTTTTCTCTTCAGCTAAGACAGGAGCTTGTACTGAAAGATACTGTGTAGTGTTTAGAAGATTCATCACAGTATCTGTTAAAAAACCAGCTATGTATTTTATGAGTGCTTGCAGCTGCTGCATATCTTAACAGAGAAAAGGAGAATCACTTGTACAGTAATGACAATACCATGTTTAATTTTTTTCTTCTGCCTGGATATGAATATTGAAACATGAATACTGTTAATCTGGGTAAAAGGAAATGTGATCTGATAATTTATTTTTTTCTTGACAGCATAGTTTCTCTTTGTGTTATTATCATTGTAGGTCAGAAGAGTACTGACCCCATGGAAATTCAATTATATGCAAGGTATCCAGTTGCAGGTGTTTGAAGAAACCACACAATGTTTCCAATAGAATGTAAACAAATTTAATTTGCTTGGTTCTTCTCCAAAGTCCAGTGTCTTCTTGAAGAGCATTGATAATTAAACATTTATAAAACACCTTATTTCCTTAATTCTTTACTCACTTCTTCCCCTTGACCTGGGAAGACAGCTCTGCCAAATAGTTCTGGTCAATAAATTGCTCCTTTTGCAAATTCAGCTTCCTGAGTTGCACATTGAAACCATGGGTTTTTTTTGAGGCAGTATCAAGATCCTTTAGTATCTTTTGCTTTTCCTTTTTCCAGCCAATTATGGACCTTAAAAAAAAAAAAAAAGGTAAATTTGATTTTGCTGAGTATCCCTTTAAACATCTGTGAAATGCTGCAGCTAACATTGCTTATCCAAGTTCCCACACAGCTTGGCAAGTCTGTTCACTCCATCTAAGAGGAAAAACATAAAGATCATCCAAGTAGCAGGAATTACACGCATGCCTCTAAACAAGGAAGCGAAGGGGTTTTATTTAAGAGAAATTTGTAATGCCTTATAATTTTATGTGTGTCTACTATTTAGCATTTTAGAGGAGAGTGTCATAGAAGCTCTTCTTTCAAGCCATTGTTGAGAGCACGTGAGTGAGTGTGCTAATCACAGTTACTTGCTGAAGACTGGATGATGGCTTTTAAGATTTTGGTGACTCCATGGATCAGAGCTGTTCTGTTGAGCAGCAATGTGATGTGTTCCTCTTCCCATTTCATTCCTCTACCCCATATGTTCATGCTAGAGCACTGCTCTCTCTGGTTTGGAATTCGAAGTTACGTGAAGTAATGTGAATACCTCCTGTATTCAGCCAGATTTGAAGTACCTGAATGTCCTCAATTTTATATACTTTCAGTTTCAGCATCTTGAGCTGTTGTTGCTTAAGATCTCTAGCAAGAAAACCAGTTCTTCCTCCAGTCAGATTGTGTGAGCTAGTTTTAGAATTTCTCAGCAAAGTAGCAGGAGTGCATTTACAGAGTGGTTTAGCAGAAGTGTTGAGCTTAAGTTTTACATTCTGTTGCAGAAAGAGTCAGTTTTCTTCCCCTCCTCCTCACTTCTGCTCTGCCAGATTTTAGCATATGTCTGAACTTGTGAAGATGAAATTTAGGGAGCTGAGATAGTACAATGCCAACCCCTGCAAACAAATAGAGAAAAGGATGAGTTTCTGTGCTTGACCCAGCTCACCAAGAGTCAGATGAGCTAGAGTGCTAATGCAGGAGAGGTGGAAGGGAAGGGCAGGACTTTCCCTTCTTATGGCAGCTGACTAGTTGTGTGGCTTTGCTATGGTGTTTAAGCAGTCTGCAAAGGGGAAGCTATTTAGATATTTCTGAAGACACTACATCTTTCTGCCTCTTGGCCCTGTGTGTGTTCAGAAGAATGCATTCAGTAACACCTGAATTTCCCCAGCAAGTCACTGGTGGTAAAGAACTTGAACATTTAAATGGAAAAAGAATGATGCTATTAGGTCTAGAAGACAGATTTCAAATCAAGCCTGTAATGAAGATCAGGCCACATGTTAGTCAGAGATGCAAATGTGGCTCCATTACTTAATCTTGGTCAGTGATAGCAACATTAGTGGAAAGCAGATAGATTCAAAACACCAGTATACAGAAAAGGGGAGAGAAGAAGGAAGGTGAAAATAAAGAAGTATGAACAAGGCTGGTATTTTTAGGCAGGATGATGACAGAAGGAAAGAGAGAGGAGAACTGAGAGATGAATTGAAAGACTGAAATTTTGCAGACTGCAATATCCTTTTAGTGGTTATCCAATTTGAAGTTAAATTTTCTTGGGTAATTTGCTTAAGTCTTCCACCACAGGCCTACTGTTAAGTATTTTGTGAAAAAGGATATGGAACTCCATCTCAAATGTAAGGTTCCTAAACTGCTGTGTTTGCTGTTGTTTGGCTTCTGCTAGGGTGTTGCAGCTGGAGGTGAAGGAGGAGCAGCTGTGCTCTAGAGCATCAGTCTCACAGTCTCACAAGAAGAGGGTTCTTTGTTGCTGTTGCTTACCAGAATAAAGTCCTATCTTGAGAATAGTGCAGACATAGATTTGATATTTGCAGATTAATGGGATGTAATGAGCTACCATATTATGTAGCCATATAATAAAATTTTCTTGCAGGAAAAGTGCTGGGCTGTCTGACAGGGTGTGAGAGGGTCAGCCTGGCGGTTGTCACAGGGCTGCAGTAGAAGATCAATGCAAAACTGCTCACATTAGGAGTTTGATAGAGTTCTTTGAAGTCTCTGCAAATCCTTACGTTGATTTTGCTGTTTAGGTTAGTCTTTGGAAAAGGAATTTCAGTCTAGTTTAATGTCTCACTTTCATGAGCACTAAAGAAATTGAAGCTTATCTCTCAAACAGTTGCCCTGCTAAAACAACAGAAACTTCTAAGCTGCAGAGTGCAGTAATAAAGTAGATTGCATGATAACATAATCCTGAAGATAAGAGCATTTAAAGCTTTGATCTGCTTTTTTCATTTCTAAAAGTTTCAACAGAAGCGTAGGTGTGGCTCTGAGGAAAAAAGTAATCTCTTTCCCAGGCCAGTCCAAAGCAGTGTTAAGGGTTTTTTGTTTGTTCTTTCTTCATCACTTTGAATATCTTTTCCATCAAAAAGTACTTGATTGAAATGGTCAGGCTTGATTTATTTTTACTTCAGTCCTATTCAGTGAATTTAATTTCTGCAGGAGAGATGGTGCCAAAGATCATTTTAAGTTACATATACTGTTTGTCAGTGTCACTGTGAAGCAAAAACAAAAGAAGACATATGGTAAGTTACCATACTTTATTTCAAAATTGAAGTTCTTTCTGGAGATTAAGGAATTGGCAGATTGGAAAAAGCATGCAAGAACAAAAATTATTTGATTGTATTGCTGCTACTGAGTTGCAGTCACCGTAATGACTCCAAGTATACCTGCTTGTACAGCAATTAATTTGGAAAATGTTTTTGTACTATTCATTATGCCAATCTGTTTAATGCTGTTGTAGAGAACCTTTCGATGATGAAGAGCAAGTCAGTTGTATGCCAAAGGTTGAATTTGATAGTACTTGAAGCCCCTTTCTTGTTATTCTTTCCTTTTATCCCTTTGCTAGGGTTTCCCATGCAGTGTGTCCTGTTCTTGAGATGCTCTGAGCTTGTTTAGTTGGATGCAACCATAACAATGACATTTTAATAAGTGGCCTCAAGCAACTGATTAATTGAGGAATTGTTACACAGTGATCAAGGAGAAGTAGTCTCTTGTAAACTCAGTAAACTCCATCAACACCTTTTGTCAGTGGTGTACTCAGCATGTGTTGTCCTCTTCTGCTTTCTTAGCTTCAGAATTGGAAATGTTGATCTGTTTCATGCTGAAACTTTTTTTGTACCTTCAAGCAGTAAAAGTAGCTGGGGGTTTTCATGTGCTGTTGCTCTCTTCTTGCTCATCATTTGTGCAAAGCTCTCTGGTGTCCATCATCAGGCAGATCTGACATACGATAACTGAATCCTCAGGCAGAGGACTGATGCTACACATTAAACCTGCTCTCTCAATTGGCTTTTTAAAGGAATATTCAACCACTGACACACTTTCTTTCCTGATTTTAAACTTTAGCCCAGTGTATCTTTGCTATAGTAATGTCTTTGTATGTCTTTGGACATCGTGCTTCAGTGAGAACAGGGTGCAAGCTTCAGCTGAAATTAAATCCTATTGCAAATGTCCTTGTTATGCTCTTCAAGAGCAAAGGATTCAACAACTGTAGAAGAAGATCACAAATGTCTGTGGAGTGCAGGTGATGCTAAGGTCTTAAGATGACAGAGGTATTTATCTGTTCCTCCCATGTATTTTGGAAATGGTGGAAATACGTTTTGTATCACGTTTGATGACCATCTTGCCAAGCTTGCATGTTTCAGATTTCAAGTAACACAGGAAGCTCACCCAGGATAAGAGTGGCAAGTAGCTTGGCAAGTAGCTGTCACTCCGTCAGCAAACTGTTAACACTGGTACTCATGTTAAGTTGACATAATTTTTTTTGTTTCATGGTGAAAGCCTGATTCATACAGTACTTGGACTGAAAATACACAATGATATTTTGTCCTTTCGACTCTGTGAAAAAGTATCTGGCTTAGATGGGTGCTCTATGCTCTTGGCCAGAGTCTTCGTCCATTTTGTGAGCACTTTGAGAGATCTGCTGGCATGATGCTTGGTGTAGAGGGGCATGTTTCAGCTGCTCAGTATTTTGAATTGGAAAACAAATGCAGGATTACTTGTCCTTCTCTGTGCTTTAAAATTCAGGATTGATACATCTCAGAAGATTCATAATTGACTTGGAATTGCTAAGTTTATTCTAATGTTCCCTTTGCTCAACATGTCTTGGAGCATGTTGAAGTGCACATCCTGTTTCTGCTTGAGTCTTGCATATATTGGTGTGGAAGTTTTATTGGATATGATTTGACTTAATGTTACGGCCACAACTGTTGTTCTTTAAGGATGAACATCACTGTGGTCAGTTGAGTCATTGGGAGAAATTTGAAGTTCTGGATTCTCCATTAGGCAGCCATCCAAATCCATTTGAGATTGTTCTTTTGTAGGAGAAAGGTGGGGGAAAAAAAAAAGGACTTTTCCTTTTTCTGGCTTTCTTTGGGTTGATGGATTCAGTCTTTCTGTTAAGAGAAGCTGGTGTCGGGGTTCCCATTGACTTCAGTGGAGCATGCAGTACAAGGCCTCAAAAATGTTTAGCCATCTGTGTGGGAACAGATTGCATGAGGCAGAAGGCTGGCAAGAAAATGTTTAGCTTCTTTTTTCAGTGGGGGATGGAGCAGTGAGGAAGTCTCTTCTTCAGGTCTCAACCCTCTTAGCAGCTTCTGTTAAATGTACAGATGCCTGTAGTAACTCTAATATCTGGGAACTTCAGGCACATCTAGATCTGTTGCTTCTATAACAATTTACGAGAAACTTCTGTCAGAACGTTTCCCCTCCTTATATCTACAAGTTTCCATATCCAGGCTCTGCAGCAATGTTTATTAGCTGTCAGTGATAAAACTGCTCAAGAGCTTTGGTCCCTAAGCTCTCCTGTGCTGCATGAACAACTCATGAGTAGCCGGGGGTTGAGGTGAATGTGCAGTGGTGGAGCGTGGGTATGGGTCTGAGGGGATGAGAGTTTAACCTTATTTTCTCACTGCCAGAAAAGAAACCAAGCCAGGTGGGTCTGCTTTGGTAACACTGCAAAAGAGGGGAATTTTCTATGTGGGTTAAAATACAGTAATGAGATAATACTATAATACTAAAAAAGAGTGCAAACCGAGTGTTACGCAGCTGAATTTCCCTGGGAGACAGTGTCTCTGACCCACAGCTAACTCAGTCTTGCCACTTCAGGTATTGTGTGTGTGTGTGTGTGTGTGTGTGTGTGCAGTCTGGCAGACTTGGAAGCCTATTGTAGAAAAAAGATGGCAGGACTTCACGTAATGGTAAACCACAGGTAATGATGGCCACTTCATTTCTTGCTTTACTTTCAGACTTGCCGTTGCCTATGGACTGTGGGGCACAGGTTCATCTAAAAGGTTGTTGTCTGAAAGCCTTTATTTTCAAAAGGGGAGATGGCTGGGGAGATGTTAAATACCTTCATGGACATCATTCATAGGCTCTGGGTGATGGCTTCTTTCTTTATCTACTATAGTATTTAGCAGAAAATTTGGATAAGCTGTTTTCAGTCCAATTTAGCAACTGAAAATGAAAGCACCAACCAGTTTACCGAAATAAGCCAAAGTTTTTACATCTTTCTTGGAAAAATTTCCACGCTCTGTTTCAAAGACATTTGTAGGTGGCAAATTGAGTATGTGAAGCAAGTAAAAGTGTTGTGGAAGCTTTTCAGGTCTCCTAAAGTCCAAATTTCTGAAATACTTCAAATAGTTGGTTTCTCGGTGATTTTTTTTTTTTTTTTTAAGGGGATGCATGGGGCATATCTTTATACAAACATTTGTATCCTAAGGAATTTTCTGCATTTGAAAATTATTTCAGATTAAAAGATGGTGCAAGTTTAAAATGAAGTCCCAAATAAGTCCACGTAGGTTTAATCATGCTGAAGTGCATTTGTTCAGTTTATTCATCTTTCACATTTCACTACTGAAATGTATTGTCTCTGCTTTGGAGGACTGTTATTTCATAAAGTCTCCTATTTCCAACTTAAGCACATGTGAACAGTTAAAGGACTAAGTCAAAATCTCTCTTGGTAGCAGCTCCAAACTGCAGTTCCCTTGAGTAGATTTCACTCTGTAAATGCTTAGTGACAGTTTCTACAGGTGAGCCTTGATAGTGAACTTGGTTTGATCTGAGGTATAGATAATACTAGTGATGGAAGTAAGCAATGCCCGATTTATTTTCTGTTGTGTGTTCTTCAGTTTACAGTCCTACAAGAGCATTTTGGATACAAAGTAACTATTTGTGTGAGACAGTGATAAGGCAGTTCTGATTAATCTGGACCAAATGTTAGGAGAAAGACTTAACTTCGAGAAAAATACAAATTTATAAATATTTGTGAAGGAAGATCTGAATTCTTTAGGTAGGAAACTTTTTAACATTTTCTACTGGTACTAAATGGTTTGTGTTTGTATTTTAAAGCTATAGTCTCTGTAATGTATATTTCATGCACAAGAACAAGAATTATATATAAAAGAAACGCTGCTTGATTTAAATGAAAAAAGTAATGACATATTAAAGCCATTTAGGTAATTACTGTGTGTATCCTGTGTCAGAGGATCTGTCCAACACATGGAATGTACATTGCTGTGCTGTTCACAAACAAGAAATGTTACTGATCTGGATGTTTTCTGCAGATGTGCTTCCTGCAGTTTTGTTCCTCACGTTCAACTTTTAACTTCTCTAAAGCTTGGGTTGCATTTTAGAACACTGTGTAGTCTGTTTCCAACTTACATGTTTCCTGAACTTTTTCTGTAATTCATTTCACTACAGAAGTAAACCACGTATGGGTTTTTTTGTATTTTGGATGATGGAGTACAAGCACTGTTTCAGAATATGACCTTACGTTACCACTTCACATTCTTGGTACTAGAGCCTGAAGCTCATTTTATGAAAAGGGAAATCACAGCCTCATTTGTCTTTTGGGGCATGCATACAGCTGAATTTAGGCTCTTAGATTATTAAATTACCCTTTGGCTAGTTCCTCAGTAAACTCAAGAATGCATAAATTAATTAGATTATTAAAAATTAGTTCCCAGGCCTGTTACTTTGTGACAGTTTTTGCACGGCCCTGAGGACAACTTTGACATAAAGTAGGTCATTTCATAAGCAGTGGAACTTGGAAATAGTTGAATAGAGAACGCTTACATTTTTTCAAGCATATTTTTTAGATTATATGCTGCTGCTTAGGTATGTTTTGTACTGTGATTTAACATACCTAAACTCAGTTACAGTCACATATGTTCCCATTTGATGGATGGTACATGTTTCTTGAGGTGAAACTTGCAAAACTAGTTCAGGTAATTTTTGTGATTTGAAATGTCTACTGTAGCCCACTTACATTTAGGACTTCTTTCAAAACGTGGAGAAAAAAAATTTCTAAAATTCCACTTGTAGTAATTCTCACAAATATAATAAATTGCTTAACTGAATGCTTTCAAAACAGTCCTCTGTCTTGGGGCAGAAATTGTTGACGTTAGAACTGCTGCTTTTCCTGATGGCCCTTTGTGAAGCATTTCAGGCTTTAGATGAAACACAGTCTTTCATCTGCATCATGAAAATACAGGAAAAAGACAGGTCTCTTTTTTTTTTTTTTTTTTTTTCCCCTTTTAATGCTAGCTTTTCTAAAAAAATAGTCCTGCAAAGGACCATTCCTGAAGGTCCAGGTCAGATATCTGAGCCTTTATGGCAGTCTCTTGGATGCTGGTGTTGTAGCCAATACAATTTAGTTTGAAAACCCTCTCTATATGTAAGGTATCTTGAGCAGATCACTAGCAATTCATGTATTGGGCCTTTCTCCCACTGACGTGTTACGGAGGGATGGCAGCCTGCAGGAGAATCTGGGAAACCAGACCCAAACTCTCTACCTATTCCACCTTCCTTGATACACTAAGCGTCTCTTAAAGAGGGAATGGGATAGGTGCAGTCTTGCATCATGCCTAGAGGAGGAGGTTTAGTTTGTTTTTAAATTACTATTTTTAACTACTTCTGTGTATGTGGCTTTTTCCCTCTTGGGAGGACATCCTTTATGCATGGTCACACACTTTACTTTTATGAAAAAATATCCTGTTAACCTGAGCTAGGTATTAGTCTGTCTCATGTTCTAATACTTACCCTTATTCCTGTAGCAACTTATTTTTAAAAAAATTTTTAAAAAGCACAATCAAAGAAAGCCAAAAAAACCCCAAAACTAAACCCCAATCAACTAAACTCCCAAAATTCCCAAATCTGTTACTCTTACAGCATCACTAGAGACTACATCTGCCTGTTAATGGTTTCATCTTGTGTCTGTATTTGAGCAGAGTGAAACCTTGATTAGGCTTATGACAAAGTGGACTTTGCTGTCTCTCTGAATAAAAATTCGTGTCTACAGAGAAACAGAAGTTCTTGCTGCATTTAAGCCAAGGAGTGTTTAAGGCAGACAAAAAAGCAGCTTAGAAGAGACCAAAAGTCCAGCCCTGTTTACTCTGAGATTTTACAGTACGAGCAGCTGTATATCCTCTGTAATTATACCAGAGAGACTCTAGAGACCTAATGTGGTAGACAGCATTGGCCTGGCAGGGCTGATTTTTGGTTTGGTTTTCCTATTGCATGCAAACATATTTGCGCTATTAAATCAAAGACTTGAAAGGCAGTGAGGAGGATGTGGTTGACCATGCAGGCTTATTTTTGCATCCATGGACTTCTGCCTCCCTTTTTTGTGCAGAGGAAAGCACTCAGAGAGGAGCCGGTGTGGGACTGTTCAAGTAAATCTGTGTTAATGCATGGAGCCCTGTGCACGAATTAGGGTACAGCAGGCTACCTCCCATCTGGCAGTTTTTCTGAATGCTTTAATTGCAAGGTAGGTGGCAGCCGTCCGTGAAATTCCAGATAAAGGTATGTTAGGAATTTTTCAGAGAAGAAATTGTGTACAGATGGGTGAACCAACCAAATAGCTACAGTACTAAAACCACCTCGTGTTTCTACCACTCTCAATACAAAAAGCACTCGGGATACTGTATGAGGATTTTGTATATGCCCTGCTCACAGAGTTCAGTCCATGTCCTCATGTCCAGGAGTGAAACCACAGCAGCCTCTTGATCTCTCCTCCTTCTCTGCCCCCATCTCCTCTCCCTATCCATGGATAATGCTTAGAAGGTTCATCAGCTCGTCTCACACACACTTGTGAGGTTTTTTCTTGTTTTTTTCTTTTCCATAGGATAGGATCAGTAATGAAGAAAACCAGTTCTAGTGCTGAAATGTATGCTGGCTTTGCACACTTGGAGGAAAAAGATGAGGAGGCTTAAAAGATGCTTAGGATAAGAGGATAGAGCATCTGTCTTTTAGCATGGGACTTGAGAATCACAGGGTGACCAGGCAGATTGGAAACAGGAACTAACATGATGTCAGAATGGGTGGATTAAGAGGCAAGAATGGGTGTGGAAGGAGTTAAAATAGTGGGTGAAGCCCTTGACTAGCAGCTCTGTCTGTAATTGTGAAGCAGCTGAGATGTTGGAAGGGAGGAGGATGATTTGTCAGATGAACTCTTAAGAATAGTTTCAAGAGTAATACATGAAACTCCTCGTGAATACATGAAATCCTGTGAGGATTGACACAGCTAGTGAGGCTGCAGCCATTAAAAACTGAAGGATATAATGGGTGGATAATGGGTGATGTGGCTGAAGATATGAAGTAGTATGGCTTTGGAAACTTGTCCCAGAGTTGAATTAAAAGAAATAATTGTCTAGTTTGGAAGACAGTCAGCTTGGTTTTATTTATTTACTCTAAGTAATCGGGTGTGGTGTTGCTTTTAAGAATTGATTACTTCTATTTTCTTTTAAACTTAAAGTTAAAAGGGTTCTCACTTCCCAAGTGGGAGCTAGAAATTGGTGCAAAAGCCTGCAGTGTTGTGCTGATGAAATTGCAGGAGCAAATATCTGGGGCTTTTCACTCCCTGCTTCTCATTGCCAGTTCTGAGTTTAGATCTTAATCAATGAAGATTCAAAACCCTTCAAAGTAATACAGAAAAGTAGTCCTAAAAGCCAATAATAACTAGAGTATTTTTACACTTGGCATGCATTGTAACTTCAACCTGTGTATAGCTGTCTATCTTCCAGTTACCGACTCGGAGACTGGGAACAGGGCATTTTATTCAGGGTTGGCAGTGTCATTGCTTCTCATGTGATGCCACTACTGCTGCAGCTGATCAGGGACAGCATCACAGCATCAGGGGCTCTGCAGCATCACTGCTTCTGAGGTGCAAGATGGGAAAGCTCACAGAGACAGTGTACATGGACACACAGGAACATCTAGCATATTCTTCCTCTATGTGGACATGCCAGATGCTTGAAAATGATTGCAGTGTGTCTGCTTGTTTCTGGTCTTCAGTAACATACCTATGCAAAATACTGAGAAGCAGCTTTTTGTTTCTTTCTGTGGTTTTAACAGGGAAGTTGCTTTATACTCTCTGACAGGAAAATCCTCAAAAGGATTTTTTTCTGTATTATTTATTTATTTAAAGACATATTCTAGAATGGAATAGAAATAGTTTTGATCCATATATAATTTGTTAATCTGGAACTGAAGGGTTTTTTTCATAGTTGAAGCATTGTTTAGCTGTCCTTCAGACTTGCTGTCAAAGGACATTTCCCCGAGCATTTTAAGACCAGTCTTTCTAAACACTGGTTATTAAATGCAGGTATTCTTTTGTGTTTGCAGTAACTGCTAGCAGACTGCTTCACTGAAATGATGAAAATTTCTTTGTACATTTAAAGCACAGAGCTAAATGGTTACACATACTTATTTCTATTGTTACTTTAATAAGTACTTCAGAAAATGCAGAAATTGAAATAACTCCATCAACCTCCTAATCATTAGCTAACCTTGTAAACCTTTCAAAATTATTTGAAAATACAATAAAAGAAGCAATATTATGAACGATCTAGAAGATGAGGGGCATAATGAATAGTATCAAGAGGTGAAGTACTGTGTTTTTTAATTTGAATGTCTTCCACTATCAGATATGACTTATGTCTTAAATTATTATGCTTAAGTATCACTTTAAGATTGCACCAAGGTGTGCAGAGTTTTTCTTTTGATGAGTGTGTATGACTAGGTTAAGGAACTTATTTTTATAGTCATATATCAAGGATTGATTACTATTTAAAAAAAAAAAGAAAAAAAGAAGTATCTACTGGGGATTTCTTTTGTATTTACTGATGGTATTTGAACCCTGGTGGAGGTTCCCCAGAGAGAGGCTGTGGATTCCTTGAGATACTAAAAAGCTATCTGGGCATAGTCCTGGCAAATAGCTCTGGGTGGCCCTGCTTGGGCAGGAGGGTGAGGTCTCAGGTGAGCTCCAGAGGTCCCTTCCAGTGTCAACCAGTTGGTGGTTCTGTATGAATTGGGACTATCATGGAAGATGGCAGGCATTGTTCATTGGACCTGTTTCCAAGTGTCATAGCAGTGGCAATGGATACAGGTATCCATGTTAGTCAGGCATTTTCCATGTCAACAGAGCAACCTCTAGTAGTGGGTAGGATACTTGCAGGAGCACTCTTGGGGGTGCAGTTGGTCAGTATCACTGAATCCTGTTCAGTGTTATTCAGCAACTTGATCTTGTTAGCTATTTGTGTGATAAATTAAGATGTTACCAAATTTTAAATATCTGAAAGTGGTTGTAAACTGCAGCTAGGCTTGTCCAGATTAAATGGACTATTTCTGGAATCATGCACTTCCTCTGTGCAGGATACATGATCTCACTATTGCTCTTTGATTCTTCTTTGAACTCTTTCCAAGTTATCCATGAGGCCCTGCCCCTGCTGCCGGGCCTGGTGTTCCAGGAGCCATGCCTCCCATGCCTCTTGCCCTCAGTGTATCTCAGGGAGATAATGTTGGCCACTGGTTGTCATCCACTGCCCCAGCTGCCCTTCCTGTCCCACATGAGTGATTGGTGCTCCCAGTGCACCAGGGGCCTGGGGATGCACATGCCTGTGCCAGCCATGCCGAAAGCCCTCTTGGCTGCTCTTTCTTCCACAGGCAGGAGGGGCAGCTGCAGTGGCCTCTGTGCTTCTTTGCTTGAATGTTTTCCTCTGTCTTCTTGTTTTTCCCAGATTTGTTTCAAAGTAATCCCTAATCAACTGTTGTGTAACATATTCAACCAGTTTGTTGTAATGTTTTCACTATTGGATCATCAGCACTTTTGTATATAGACAGATCAGAATGCATTTTCTTTTATTAAGCACATCTGAATTTTTGTCCTAAATCCATGTGTCATCAGACATAGTAATGATAAACACTAGTGTAAACCAGATTACATTATATCCTTAGTAGCCTGAGTCAAGAGGCTTTAAAGATTTTTTGTTTCTGAAGTTAGGGAAATGGTAGTAATGAAAATGGAATCTAGCTGTAACTTTTGATGGCTAGTTAAAATTTTTTTGTTACAGTGGCTTTGTTTCTTCTACCACTTCTTAAATACATTAAAGGAGTTACTCTACATCACGTTATGAAAATACTGGAAGTTTGGATGTCCTGTAGCTTTCTGTAGCTGCTTGCTCTTAGAAGCAGTGGTGTCTCATTAGGGACACTATAAATAAATGTGACACTCATTTTTCTGTGCCACTAAGTAGGTCCCACTTCAATGCAGAGCAAATACCTTATGTTAGTCTAGTGAGGAGAACTTTCTTCAGCACATATGCATTGCTGGCATTAACCTATTGATAATGAAATTCAAAGCTTGTTTTCTCTTGTGAAGGGTGGACAGAGCTTTGTGTGAACTGTCAAATGAAATTAGGAGTTTAGTAAGTGATGCAGAAACAGAAGAGCCTTCTTTGTATTTTTTCATCCTTGTGCCCTTTTGATAAATACTGTTAACTACTTAGAATTTGGTTCACTGTACTAACTGTAAGTTAAATTTATTATTTTGGGAAGTAGTAAAAAAAAAAATTATATATCTCCCTTCAGTCCCCCCAGTCTTACTGTTTTGATAAGGAACTACTGTAATAGCTTACTCTTGCTTGTAAGAAATTCTCTTCAGGAAAGCAACTGTACCGTGTCTTTGTTCTCATGGATCAGAATCCTGTTTTCTATCACTTTAAAGCTGTCTTGATGTTCCTCTGGTTGCATGAAAATAAGCTTTGAGGTTTTTTCTAAATTGCTGTTATACCATTCCAATCGGACCATTGTGACATTTTTTTAAGTTGTCTTTGTTTAAGACATTAATTTCCTCTGTATCTGACAAGGGACAGTTAACCCTGAGGAATGTTAAGGTCCTGATGAGAAAGTGTCCGTGACTCTGATTTATCAAGCGTGTGTCTTGTGACAGCATCTGGTGTTACATAACTGTGGGCTCTAATTATTCAGATGTGATGTCTGCAGATGTAGGAACTTGGAGGAGCACAGCATGACCATGCTAAATGTAATGTCCAAAGAAAATCAAACCTTTCTGTAGCATCTTGCCTGTTAGCTCTGTAGGCAGCTACAGTGCCTGGCAGTGTAGTATTTACACAGCAGCTGAGGTGTGAAATTGCCCATCGCAGTGACATCCTAATCCATTTTGGCAGTGCTGTGATGAGCCAGGAGCACGAACATGTGCAGACCTGTTTGGTGGAACTAGAGGCAGATCTAAGGTGAAAGATAAAGAGATTGAAGAAGAAAGGGAGCTTTCCTTGAATTTGCAACCTTGCTGTTTCAGTTCAGAGTTCAATATTTGAAGCACTGATGGAGCCAGGGGAGAGCAGCAAGTGCCTCTGTATCTGCTTTCTGTGAGTAGTGAAAAAATGGTGGTATATTTGTAATGTGGATGATAACCATGAGTCCTGGTCACCTGCTGACAAAAGGAGCAAAGCACAGCTACAATCTTCTGTGTACAGGAAACTCTTTTTAAGTTTTCAGTTCTACTCTGTGGGCTTTTTTGAAGTCAACGGCATTTCATTTGCTGTGTCAACACAGAAGGCTGCATCTGAAGCCTCTGCACGCACTGCAACCATTATTTTGTAGTGAGCTGAGGGTGCTGATGAAGATGGCAAAAATGTATCAGATGGCTTCTGTGATGTGCTTACATAAATCAAGATGCATCTGATTAAAAAATGCTGCTTGGTAATAGAAAGCAAGGTTGCTGTTCAGTCTCTTTAGCATAAAGTGCATTGCTTAAGTAATGTTTCTGTCTAGTCCTTTTCTTGGCATTGTTACTGTATTTGGTCTTGTTCTGTGCATTAGGCTGTTACAATAGTTAAATTTTACATTTATACAAACTCCTTCCTGTCTGTTAATGAAAGTAAGAGGTTCTTCCCAGGTATTTCCAGTCATGCTTTGTTTACTTTGTGTTATGACAATGGCTGTGGACCAGTGTCATGTCCTGGATCAGGAAACACAGGAATTTGAACTGTGTCCTTGCCTTCCAGTCTCCTTCTCGGAGAGGAGCCTGAGTGCAGCTAGGTCCAAATCCTCATCTCAGTAACACGACCCAGATGACAGTCCAGGGAGATTCGGACTGGACCCCTTTGCTTTCTAGTCTCCTTCTTAGAGAAGAGCCTAGGTTCAGCGGGATCCAATCCTCCTCCCAGGCCTGGGTTTCCCAGAGAGGGTAACCAGACTATAGGGTAAACATGACCATCTAATACCCCTTGATCGAATTAAGGTGAAGTGACATTCAAGGCCTGTATTTGAATATAAGATTTAAGTTAGAAGTATGGAAGGAATAAAAGCTGATGCCTCAAATTATTATATATGTTCAGGCTGTGCAAGCATAAAGGCTGATTATTTAGGTGACAGAAGTCACAATATGTGTGTGTTCAAGCTGGGAAAAAATTGTGGTTACTTAATGATCTTAGGAAAGAGAAAGCAAAAGCAAGAGAGAGCAGAAAATCACTGGTCCTGGATCCAGCACTGGGACAGCCAATGGGGGAGTGTTTGTGTCCATGGAGCTCCCCCAGTGCACCGATGCAACTCCTTGTTTTATAGCCCTGTTGTGCTTAGTAAGCATGGTTGAAACCTAAAAGATTGAACAACTGGAGCAGCTCCCCAGTCCTTCTTTCTGTATGGCCCTAGGCCATATATAGTCCCTTATCACTGTCTGCATCCTCTCCTGCAGTCCTTCTGGAATGCTGTCAGAGGATCTGGGGGCTTGCAGTGGCCTCACTCCCTGCTGAGTGCTAATGAGGCCTGAGGACTCCTCCATCACAACCAGGCCACATTCATTCAGAGACTATTGATCTCAAATCTGGCCAAGGCCATAGTGTTGTTCATTAGTGTCTTTTAAAGTTTGAATCTTGTACTGGAGCTGCAGTTAAGCGTCCTGCTTGCTTCATTTTACCACAGTTACATTTTGAACTTTCAGCCTGGGGAGTGCCAGGAGGCACTGGCTTGCTGGGGTCCTGTATGCTTGAGGGGAATACGTGACTGAGATCAATCCTCTTCCTCAAGGGAGAGATGTGGAGGTTCTTACTGTCATTTTCCAAGCATCTCTTTCAGACACACAGAAATCACTCAATCTCAACTCATCTCTCTCTGGTTGGGATTATATTCCTTTTCTGAACCATTGCCAATTACTTGTTTTTCCTTAGACTTGTTCCTATTTCTGTTTTTCCTTAGGTATCAGTAGACTGTAGTTTTCAGTCCACCAAAATCCTCACATCTGATGTGGAAGTTGGTAAGGATTTGCTTGAGGACAGGCAAAGAAAAACTGGTGCTTTCTGAGTTTGATGTTAGGGCTGATAGATTGCCAATTTGAAAAATCAGAAGTGGGACCCATAGGCTGTGGTAGCAACTGCTGTGACGGTGGTGAAAATTGGGAGTGCAGCAGCAGGGCTGAGCACCCATGCTGAGCGTGCATTGCAGGCTTTGCTTTGGTTAGCTCAAGCCTGGTGGCATAGACCAACCACCTGTTAGGTGAGCTCCAGGAGCACATATTCCCTTCAAGTTTTACCCATAAAGAATGCGGTTTGCCTGCTCTGAAATCCCTCCACAGCTTAAAGTGCAGCATCGTGCAAGGCAGTGTGCTCCCAAGGAACTGAAACACACATGTAGGAGGTGACTGAGAGGGCGGTCTGCAAAAAAGATCAGCAGCTAAGAACCATCCTTGGTGAAAGAGGCCATTGCTGAGTGTAAAATTTAAAATTGGGTGGGATAGTCTGAGGGAGATAAAAAGCCACGTATGCAGCTTGGTTGAAGTTGTAGTTTGCCAGTGAATTAGTCATACAGTTTGCTGGTGGCATGATTGTGGCATGCTGGCTGGGTTGTGGGTATCTAAATCTATTGCAGTATTAAGAACCAGTAGGATTTTCACAGAATTATCACAGTTGAAAAAGACCTCTAAGACCACCGTTTCCATCGTCAACATCCATCAACATCCTCCTCTCCCCAGATAAAATATTTATTTATGAATATCTGTATCACTCACTATAGCATGGCCTTTTAAAGTATTTCCAGGAGTGGTGATTTCACCACTACCCTCTTGGTAAAGAAATTCTTGTTCCAATCTAGTCTAAACTTTCCCTCAATGCAACTTGAGGCCATTCCCTCTTGTCCTATCATTGTTCATTTGCGAGAAGAGGCCAGCACCCACTTCCCTCCTTCCAGGTAACTGTAGAGAGCAATAAGGTCTCCTCTCAGCCCTCTCTTCAAAGCTAAACATTCCCAGTTCCCTCAGCCTCTCCTCACAGGTCTTGTTCTTCAGACCCTTCAGCAGTTTTGTTGCCCTTCTCTGAACTCACTCCAGCACCCCAATGTCTTCCTTGTAGTGAGGGGCCAAGAACTGAATACATTTTTGATCTCAGCAATTTTGGAAAGTTGGAAATAGGTTTATATTGATGATATAACCCTAAATATGAATAACTGATTCAACAGACTGTTAATACTTTGTAGACTTCAGTGGGAAAGAATTGTGATATTAAAATTATTGAGATAAACATGAGGACATGCTATAAATTTTAGATATATGGAAATTAGGCTGAATATATGAAGTTTTGTGAGGATAGATATGGTAGTCAACTATGAAACACCTGTTTAGCTGATCTTTAGCTTAAGCAAGTAGCCAAGTTATATTTTCACAGCCTGCTGTTACCACCATCATATTCTGATCTGGCAGCCACATATTTTTACTGATGAACAAACACACCAGCTTTCCAGGTAAGTGCATAGCCTTATACAATGTATTACACAGCAGAAGAGAGAGAAGATAGGAAAATGAGTGATATCTGTGTTACAAACATGTGTAACCATATTGCATGACCCAGAGTGCATACTTGTGATAACATTTCTCATCTTTTTGTACTTCTAATGCCAGGTCTACCCTGAGTTACAAATCACCAATGTTGTTGAAGCCAACCAGCCAGTTACCATCCAGAACTGGTGCAAGAGGGGGTGGAAGCAGTGCAATGGTCACCCGCATATTGTGGTTCCCTACAGGTGTTTGGGTGAGTGAATTTCAGCCTGTTTTTTTTTCTTGCTCTTCAGTTTTTGAGTCTCTTCATGAAAAAGATACAGAATCTGCATAAATTACTTTTATGTCTCTGTATTGTCCTATTCTCTGAGGTGGGTTTTGTCCAATTGTCCAGTCCTTTGGAACTACATTAATTAGAGAGAGAATACTTCTGCTCTTCCCTGTACTGTTTTCATGAGTGATTGCAAACCAAGCTTCTGTTTACTCCCCTAATTTTTGTCATTCTCTGTCCTTTCTCCTCCTTTCCTCCCGAAAAGACATGCATGTGTGCACCCAGTTTACACCCAGTGCACCCGGGTTTGGTTTTGTGGTTTGTTTTTTTTTTCTTTTGCTTTTGAGTTGTTCATCTTTTCCCAAAATAAATGCATTAATCCCCCCCCTTTTTTTAATATATCTAATGATTGATCTCTTAATGGGAAACACAATAAGAATCTGTTTTTATTGAAAGCAAGCAAAAGCTTATACGTTCTCCTGTTTCTTTCTGCAACTTTTTTTTCTAGCAGTTGCTTTCTATTCTCTCTTTTGTCCTAGGTGCTTTGAAATGATTCACCAATTTAAAAGGGGCTCCTTAATTTTTTTATAACCTTTTTTTCTGTCAGCATTGAGAAAACAGAATCATATCAAATTTGTTGTTTTCATTAATATTATAGGCTAAACATTTTCTTGAGATTATTCCGTGGGCTATTTAAATACATTGTTTTAACATTGCCATTTGAATTGTGATAAATTGGCTGCTGAGTTTAAATGCTGGATTTCAGAGTTGGAACCTGTTGGTTTTTTTTTTTTTCCAGTGAAAATGTATGGAAATCAACTCAAGCCAGTTATTCTGGGAAATAAATAATTAGAGATCCAGAAAAATGTATGGCCTTTCTAGAATTTTTGTTCATTTGTGTAGAATAGGTAAAACTCATGGCACTGTCTGCCACTGTCTGTGTCAACTTAAAAATGGGACTGCAGAGTAACTAACAAGCATGCTACCTCTGTGGGCAAGGGTGCCAAAACAGCAGATGTGCAAAATCTGTACCAAGTAGTATCAGGGAAATTTTATTGTTCAGTAAAGCTTTTATGGCTTGCTTTTATGGATATGAAATAGGCATTTCTAAACCTGCAGTATATTGTTGCTGGTGCTACTGCATGTAAGAATGACAATTTTTTTCTAAGCAAAAGCCTGCAAGGGGAAGAACCTACTTCTAGTAATACAAATCATGAGTGTGGGAAGGAACCTGGTGCTTTGTGTGGTTTTTCAGATTTATATGTATGAATTGAATTGGTCACTAGCACCAAAAGAAAAAAATGCTATTCTACCCATTTGTTGCCATGTTTTCTTAGATTTTCCACAGTCAAGATAAAAGCATCATCTTGTAGTGCTGATATACTTGTAGAGCCAGATAAGTAACTTGTTAGAGGTGGGGCAGAGCCTACCTCTCAGTTTCATCATGATATACTTGATCAAATTCCATGTGAGTGCACTTGCACTAATTAGAGAGGTGATGAAAGAAGAACAGACTATTGGAATTATAAAAACTAATTTTTAATATTTATTATGTTGTCATCACAAACAAAGCTCTGAATTATGATCAGGGAACTATTAAGCTCAGGACTGTCTATACTTATGTAGATTTGGTCAGTGCCCTGAAGAACTTACAGCCTAATTTAAGATAAAAGGCAATGTCATCACAAGAGCAAATGAATATAAATTGGCTATGAATAAATTTGAACTGGAAATTATGAGGAAATTTCTTCAAGAGTGAAGAGCTCTAACAGTTTTCTGGTAAAGGGAATAAGAAGTCTAGTAATTTAAAAGGAAGTTAATAAATTTATTAATAGAATTATATGCAGTTCCCTGCAGGTGTCAGGAACTAGACTTGGACTTGTAAGGTGTCTTTCATGACTTGCCATTTTGAATGAAGAATGATCAGGAGTTGAATGTCTGCTGTCTTAGGTAGCCAGATAGGCTTTGCTTGCTGGAGGCAAAAATTTTACAAGACATTTAAGCACCTTGTGCCCATTAATACTTTGCCCTTAGCTCCTATTTTATATTTTAAAATCCCCCATATGTTGTTTTTCATCTGATTTCCTTGTAAATGAGGCTTATGCAGTTGGGTCTGCCCTCACTTCTGTTTGTCATCCTTCTCCTACGCTGCCATTCATTTTTTGACCCTGACAAAGAATAAAAGTGGCAGAAACTAAAGCCTTAGATACTAGTTTTGCTAGTAGCTTGCTGTGAGTAGAGTAGCCACATAATTACTTTTACTGGAGGAAAAAATTTGAATGTGAAGATCCTCTGTGATTTCCCCATCAACCAGCCTTCTACTTGATGTGTGTGGTTCAAGCTGAAATTCCTTGTATGTTGTATTGAAAGTGCACTAGAGAAGGAGGCTGGAGCAGGGGGTCGTTTTCCCACTTGTGAGGCTGGAAGTCCAGCCCATCATGTGAAGTTGGGCTTTCTTAGTACCCAGCAGCTCTTCTTCCTCTGTTAGTGGTAGCCTGCATTCTCCTCTCCAGGCTCAGTACTGGAGATAAGGAGCCAACAGGTCATAGGACAAACAGACCCTCTGAAATGATACGAAGTCTTAAAGGAACAAAGTGTGGTTTGGGGTCTTTTATCAAAGATTGTTCATTTCCCGTTGGCCAGTTACCAGTTTAATTACTTAATTTGATTTTTGTCTGTAGTCTAAAAGTTGTGTTCAAATATCTTGAGTACTCTTGGTTCCTTGTAAGTCAGAGGGGTAGACTGGAGGCAGATTGAATTCCTTCCAGCAGAGTTTCATAGCTGTGATGACAGATTATTTTATTTAATAATGTTATACAATATAATGTTTGGGTTTGGATTTTTTTTTTTTTTTTAACTAATCCTGTAGCTTGCATAAGCAGCTCAATATGGGGGTAATGATTTGGAATACTTTTTCCTAAATCTTAATTGTTACAGAACTTTTTAATCTCCTACTAGTACTGCTTCGGTGCTAAAAAATAATTTGATTCAAAGGTTATATCTTGCCTGTAAGCTCTGTATGCCTCATCTGTCCCTGTGGTCTCTGCTAGTGGGCAATTTCTAAAATCAGGAACTGGCAGTAATTTTAGTTCAAGTAGAGTCTTGATGTTGACCACTATTAAATCCATTGACTCTGGTAAGAATTGGTTTGCCAAAAGGAAGTTTGGCAGTGAACAGCTGATCCAGCAGGGCTGAGTCTTAGAAATTTTACTTTGCTGTGAGAATCACTTTCAGTACATGGAGTCAGCTTACAGTTTCTTCCATCTTATTTATTTTTCACAGAGGTGAGAAATGGCAAGTGACAGAAATGTTCCTACTTTTAGGCCAGAGCATCTTCACAGTCCATTTGCATCCTGATCTTCAGTCAAGGCTTTTTGAGACCATTAGAGAGCGTATTGCTACAGGACTTGGACGCTCCATTGAGTTTTTTCTCTGAGACACATGCATGATGGTAGTTACTGCAGCTATTTGTAGCAATATACTTGAGTAATATTGAGCGGACTTACTGGATTACACAGCTTTGTATTGTCTTTTCTTAAGTGGCAGCAACTAAAGCATGAAAGTAATACTTGTAAATGTGGCAAAATGAAAGCCCCTTATTTGAGTCAGCCATGTGTGTCTGCAGTGACCACATAAATACGTCCCGTGAAGAAGTTCTAATTGAATCCAAACAGAAAAAAAAAATTTAATTTAATTAAAAAATTTAATTTAATTTTTAGGTATTATTTTGAGCCTTTGTTCAGGGATTCATAGTGTTTTTTAAACCAAGCTTTAAAAAAATCTTCTCATGAAATACGTCTGATTTTAAAATGTATTTGTTGCACACTTCCACTTCCAGGGACATGGGGGGTTACTGCACAGTGTCAGTTCACTGAGGTAGGGAAGCTTCTTGTGGAAAAAAAATTGTTGAGTAAATTTTAGTTACCTTTCTGAACACACTGAAGGCATTTGCCTTAAGAGTACTTTTAGCTTTCTCGTTTTAGTCAATGACAAGGCCCAGAGTGTGCCTATTATGGCTTGAAACTCTGTTATCCACCTTATAACAGAAACAGAAATCTAGGTGAATATTTACGTCTTTTGAATCCTGATGTTTGACTGCTATCATCAAGGGGAAGACAAATCTGGACTTGAGGGCTTTTTTTTATTAATACAAAGATGAAAGGGCTAAATTGCACTATTTGGTGAGGAGTGTGCTCCTTGACATAGAGCCACAGATGTGTTTTGGTGCTTAGGCAAAGATGAGCCATGTGTTGTGCTGGTGAAAGAGCGAAGGTCTGCAGTGCTTGCTTGGCATGGTGCTGGGTGTGTGTGCTCGCATACCTGCAGCACAGAAAAAGCAGATTTCTGTAAGACTGAGCCCTTCAAAATGGTGACAGCAAGCTTGCTGTGAGGCACAGCTCCAGGGTTTCATCAGGCAGTGTTGAGAAGGCCACGATTTTGAGTTTGTTTTATGGGAAACATTCTTGAAAAATATCCTGGCCACAAACCTGGCCTTATTAAGGTTGGAGGGAGATCTGCCAGCGGCTGCAGCAGGAGGGGATGGATTTCTGCCCTTGCTGGGGCAGTGTGGGCAGTAATTGGTTCTCGTTTCCTCTTTGCTCTCTCCACTTCTTGCCTGAGGAAAAAGCAGCTGGTGGATTTGTGAAGTGTGGGCTGTAAAATAAGGTAATTTACTCTGTGTTCTCAACTGGCAGCGGGAGCAGGCATCCTTGTTCCAGCTCTGTGATTCTTTGAATACCTTGGGTAAATGTATGGCTATAGTTTGTTAAGTAGATAACATTTAATTACTGTTGGTGAAATACACTCCAGCCTAGCTGCTCGTTGTGCATCATAGCCCCGGAGAGAGAAGAGAAACTAAATTATGCAGATGTTCATGGATCGACCTGTGGGCAAGGCAGATAAACAACTGCAAGGTGGGGTAATTACCAGGGCATTGATTAATTGTGCTGTGTGAAGTGCTTGCTTGCATACTCACATGTGATTCTGTTTCATTATCCTGTTAATGTATGCTGCTAAAGACTGTATTCAGACAGCATTTGAAGGATCCAAATGTATTGGAATATCATTATGTATGGAGCCTCTGTCAATCAAAACATGATTACTTGCAATTGTTTGTTCATAAATAAGTGGATTAGGTTATATGACAAGTACATTTTGCTGTTTGGTTATGCAGTGAAAAATCTGGCTTCTCTTTCTAGCTGTAACATAAGCGTCTTTGAAAGTATTTATTAACTTGTCATGCTTTATTATTCTAACAGCTTGTAAAGTTACCCACTTGCTGGTATCAGAAGAAGAGGCATACTCAAGTTTTGATACGCATGCCTAGGCAGTTATACCACAGAATTCACCAAGGTTATACTTGGAATGAATCATTTACATAGATATATATATAATTCACGGCTCTTGTGTTTCATTTGCTAGTTAACTTGCAGTTTTTTAGTGTGGGATTTTTCCCACACAAGCATGTGAAGTGCCTATTTACTTTTGCTACATGGCAGCATTTTTTTTTTTTAATTTTTTTCCTCTCCTCTCAGCTCACTTTCCAGTGTATCTGTATCTGACTGACAAAGCTTCTCTTCCAGATACTTTGGAAGCACTTTCCACAGGCTTTTCCATGCAGTACAGAATCAACAGAATGACTTTAAATAATTGTCTTGGAGCTTTCCTGTCCCTACTACTTTAGCAATCCGCCTCCAGTTCACCTCAGTCTCAGCTCAGCCATGTGAGTGTTGCAGACAAGCCTCACACCACACTCTTTTCTTAAAATAAAAAAAATGTACTTAGTTTCAGCCCACATGAGTACATCACATCTAGGTTTTTTAGTGACAGTGCTATCTGACAGGAAGGAGAGGATCTCCAAAAATAGTGACAAGCTGAATTGCTTAGTGAGGAGGCCACTGGTAGAGAAATCCTAGGTGCAATAAAAGGCACAACTGCTCATTGGGAGAGATATTTCCTCTCTTTTCTTTGCCCCCTCACAGACAGTATTCCTGCCTACTAGTGGTATTTTTGGATTAGTGCTGGCAGGAGGACAAGGAAGCCCTGCCTGCACAGGCTAGGCACATTTTTTTTGTGGAACTGCAAGCACTGCAGGGATAACGAGGTGTCCTAACACACTGGCTTTCTTCCACTGCAGCAAAGCCTTGGCAGGTGCTCTCAGCTAGATCCCTGCCCAGGTCCAAAACCTCACTTGGCTGCACACCGGCAGCTCTGTCGTGTTGTGCCGGCGGTCAGTTTTCTCCTCTCCCTGTGCCCTTGTGGCTGAGGTAACTGCAGCGAGGCTCCATGGCCTCAGTTTATCACCCGTGCTCTTAAATGTGCTTCTGTACAGCAGAGAGATCAAGAGCAATCCTTAACATGCTTCAGTGAAGCAAAATGGTTTTGTGTTACACCTGAACTCTGTTGGGTCAAATTTTATGGTCGGCTTCCATAATAGAGGAAAAAAAAAGTGGCTGTTAAGCATCGGTTGGATTACTGATCATTCATCCAAACAATAATGAGCTTATCTTTCTTTCATAATTCTGAGCAGCTGTATTGCCTTGTGGTTTATAACTGTGTTTTTCCAAGTATTTTCTTTGCAGATTAGGATCACATAAATCATTGAATTGACCTTCGACATATTTCAGGAGACAAAATATCATCAGCTGGAGGAAGAGGTGGCAAGTGGGCAGAGTAATACTGAATGAGGTAGCCCACCAGTAGCATGAAAACTCCCTTAGGCAGTCACAGATCTCGTTCTGGAGAATTCCACCTCCTCACTTCAGCCAAACATCAGTTCAGCTGTTTGTTTAGCCAAATCCTAGCTGAAGGTCTGGAAACTTTGAAGAGATAAAGCAAAATTAGCAGTTGGGTGGTGAGCAGAATGTGCCTTTATCTGTGACTGAGAATAAATATAAACCATCTTACTTTCGTATTTTAAGAAGAAATAAATATGAATTGTTATATTTCTGTGCATTTTTAGAGTGTACATACATTTTACTTGCTTGGTGACTGGGCTAATGTTTAAGTAAGAGAAGGATTTGTGTAAGAGGTCACAACACAAAAATTCTTTGAGATCTGGAACATAACAGCTCTGCAGATCTACTCCTAAATCAGTAAAGGAATTCCTTATGTCTAAATGTTGAAAATGTGGGTTTTTTCTTTACAATGGACAAAATAGAAATATTAAAAAAAAAAAAAAAAAAAAGTGCTGTGTATACCCTTCAGGAGCAGCTCACAGGAAGCAGTCACTGATTAGTCTTCTTCTTAGCTATCTGCTAAAGAGAGCATTACAAATTGTAGTAAATACTGTTTCTGATTTTTCTTTTTAATTTTTTTTTTTAATGCTTAGGGACTTGAAAAGATGAATCAGTTTTCTGCTTGAATGACCAGTGCTAGCTGGACTAAATTTTCTTCTCTTGTAATTCTCTCCAGGCTCTCTGAATGTGTCAGGGATTAAAACCAGCACGTTCCTGCTTTTTCTGCAGTGCTTTATATGAAACGAGTTAAACACAAAAAGCGTTGCTGATCAAGTATTAGTAAGGCTAAAAAGTACTCATAAATTAGGAAAGGAGTATGCAAAGGTGGCTTCCTGACCATAGACCTACTTTCCCTGTGGAGGGGAGGCTTCCCTCATAGAGGCTGCTATTGTGGAATGGCTTCCTCTGCCCTCCCTGTGCCCTCTCTGCACCTAATCGAGCTGTTCTGTGAGCTCTTCAGACTTCCTACCTCAGTGTCTTCCACAGCCTTAGTTACTGCGTGTCATTCTAATCCTTCCTACATAAAAATATGTTTCATGGTTTGTCCATTATACACATCCAGCTTTTGAACAGACAAACCTGGAACTTTCCATCTCAGCATCTTCCTAGTGCCACAGATCTGATTCATCCTTTGTTTTGGTGTTTCCTTCAACATATAGTACTTAATTTTGCAATGGGAGAATTCTGCTAATTAAAGTATGTTGTTTGCATAGCCTTTCAGGAAGGAAAAATGGGGAGAGGGGGAGAAAGGAAGTGTACATCTTACCACATGTCATTAAATCCGTTTGCATATGGAATGTCTTCCCACAGATTTCTATCACCTAACTGAAAGCAGTGGTAAGATCTCATGCTTAATGCATTCTGGTCATAGGGGAGGTTTGCCAACAGATTTGATGCAGTTGTTAACTGCAAAGAAAGAGTCATTGATGGGTATTACTGGATATGTCTAAAAGATGCTACAGAAAATCCTTGAAACTTTTCTGTAAATTTGTTTTGGGGGGTGGTGGTGCTTTTTTGAAGCTCTGGACATCTAGAAATATTGGACTTGTCATTGAGCATGATACTGAAGAAGAGGTTCTGCTTTTTTTTAAAGGAGTAGCTTAACAAATGGATAGTATGTCTCCTTTGGTTTGTCAAAAGAAATTTAACAAGGTCCATTACCAGAAGCTATTAAAGAAATTAATTTACCGTGGAATAGAAAAGAAAACTCTTATGTGGCTGAATAAGAAAAGGATAAAAAAGACAGGAATTAATGGTTGATTCTCAAGGTGAAGAAAGGTTACCAATAAAATTTCAAGGGATCAGTTGTTGTGTCTATGACATTGAAAATATTTATGATTTGTAGAAGTGGGTGAATTGTGAGGTGACCCATTTCATGATTACATTGAATTATTCAAGGTAGAATTAATAAAGGCAAACTGTGAAGAATTTGGTATTGATTGACTGGAGTTTAAATGGCAGGAGAAAATTGATGTAGGAAAGGCAGTGTACATGGGGGAAGCACAAAATAAATTAATCTTACCTCAGTGTATACGGTGATATTGTGAGTAGACTCTAACCTACCAGGACTTAGACCTTGGGTATTAATAGCTCTCTGAAAACATTGATTAATTAGTGGCAAAAAGCAGTCTTAAGTGTTACTAGGAAGGAGATGGGGAACAAGATGTAGAACATAATTCTACCACTGTGTCAGTTATGGACTTTGCTGTATTTTATGAACCCTGTGTGCAGTTCTAGCCTTGGTCATAAGAAATATATAGTAGCATAGGAAGGAGATGTTTGAACAGAATGACAATGCTCTGCAAAGTCATGAGTAGCTTGGAGAAGATGGGTGAGGAATGGTCATTCACCCTGTCTTATAGCGTGAGACCTCTGGTTATCAAATGGGACTTGCAGGCTTCAGGCTCCAAGTAAACAAGAAGTCATTGCACAGTTGTATGTTTTGTTGCACAGTGTGTATATGAGCTCATCTTTCTGCCACAGAGCTTGGTATATTCTCAGAGCCTACAAAGCTTCAAAGCCCACTGGACAGTTTACTACAAGATATAATTCATCAGATGTCAGGGACCTTAGTCTTGTATCTGTGGAGGTGGTGTTGGAACACCGTCTTGGAAGTATTGCCTCATGCTTTTCTACACCATGCACCCTTTTTTGATGTGGTGGTGTATGTACCTGCTATTGACCATTTGAGCTAAAAGTTTTTTCTGGGCTGAGATAGGCATTCTCATGATTAGGTGGGTTCCTTTCCTGTATCAAAGTGTGCTTGCTATTAGTCATCCCCATCTCTTCTAACCTGCTGCTTTCCTGTTTTTCTGTATCTCTGAGGAATGATGTCCCCTGTCCTGTTCTTACCTAGTCACTCTCATTCCAGGTTTTCCACCCTTGCTTCTTTCTTTGGCTCACTAGGCACTATTGTCCATCAGCATTCAACTAAAGCCTCCTTGCCCCCAGGCACTGGGTTTTTTCACCTCTCCTTTTCTTCTGAGTAATCCTCTTTCTAGCTTGACATCTGTCTCCTCACCTCAGCAACTCCTCTTCTGCTTCTTCTCAGCATGGGCTAACCAAGCCAATCTTAGTGGTGTCTGCTTCCTTATAAGCTCTGCCATGTGTCTCCTGTCATCTCATTCCACATCTAATTTTTTCTAGTTAGCCAAACAGATAGAGACCCTATAATCCTTCCTGGGAGCAGTGTGATTACTCTGTTGTAGCACAAAGGCAAGGTAGGATTTGAAAGGCAAAAAATAAATACCTTCCTGTCAAAGGAAAACTGCTCTGGGTTCTGGGTGGTAAGGTGTTTGTGCACACCCATCAATACTTCATCAAGGTAAAGAAATGTATAATTAGCTGAACTCAGCTTGTACTTTTGTATTTTATTTTTCAACAAATTGCATTAAGATTTGGTTTATTAAAGCATTTTTTATTATGACTGCTACTGGCAGAGTATGGGGGTTGTTCCTGTTATTGCTTCATTTGTGTTGACTATGCTATCACTGTCAGATGATCTAACTGCTGTGACAACTTCTGCTTAAAGCTCAGCTAAACTGAAGATGACTTAGTGTTGTAGAACAGAGTGGTCATTCATTTCCTCTTTTGGTCGAATTTGCCAAATGTTTTGAATGGTCTTTAATTTCCTCTTTGCAGGGAAAAGTGCAGAACTGTGATGGTATGTTTCATTACAGCTGCATTTAATTCTTGTTTTAAAACAAGCAAAACCCATAGCCTTAAGGATTTAAGATATTTTTTTCCCATCCAGTTCTTCTGTCCTGTGTGTTGCTTGTAACACTGGATGATCTGAAGGTTTCATTAGTCAGTATTTGAAATCCTTTATCTTGTAGGCAGGACTGAAGAGCATTTGTGTCTCATTTTTTAAGTGCTGGCATTGTTCTTCCTATGCATCAAGCCCAACATTGCAACTGAATGAAACAGGGAAACTCAGAATAAACCCACTTCAAGTTCTAAAATCCAAAGGAGAAAAAGCCACACTAGTGGGCAGAACGTTGGGATGCTGTTGAAACTGCATTTCCAAAGTCTTCCGAAAGAGCAGGTTGGGCTTGTGACATGTTTTTTGAATACCTGCTTCTTGAGAGAGGCTGCACAGTCCTTTGTTTCGTGAGTGCAGGAATTGTTAAGCAAGGTAGAGATTCCACTTGACTGTTAACTTTGTGCAGAAACGAATGGGTGAAATCTTTGTAAACATGGGTTGGTGCTGCCTTGGTGTTTGTCCTTGAGTGTGCCTTGTTTGGCTTCTAGAGTCTCCTTGGGTTTGCAAATAGCTGAAGCACCTCTCATTGCATAAAACATAAATTAGCAATGCTTCCAGGGTATAAGCAGCCTCTGTACAAAAGCTGTTATTGTGTACAATGAGTTGTATGTCATGCCCGTGTTGTTTTTTCATTACTTTCAACAGTATTCTTATGCTTATGCAGTTTAGAGGTAGCTTTGTATTTAAGCTGTATTTGAATTTAAGTTTTACATTGATTTCTACATTTGTTTGTATTTAATGGCACAGTACTTCCACTAAGACATCAGAATTCTTCTTAATGAAAAATGTGTTTGTTTTTTAAATAGCACAGTAAAATGGTTCTTAATTTGTTAAACATAGCAACAAGTTGAAAAATGTGTACTGTGACCAACGGTATATGCACTTGTTTTTGTTGTCAGAGTGCTGGGATGAATTAATCTCCATATTTGCCTTTTGTTTCAGACAGGCAAAAATAAAAACCTGTATTTAATGACTTAAACCTTTTCTTTGAAAAGCATTTTGTCCTTCATTAAGAGGGTTGAGACATTTGTTCCTAAATCACTGAATACCAGAATGTTTTAGGTTGGAAGAGACCATCAGGGCCATCCAGTTCAGCCTTTGACCGGCACTGTAAGCTCATCACCAAACCATGTCCCAAAGGACTAGGTCTACACGCTATTTAAATACCTCCAGGGATTGAGACTCCACCACTGCCCTGGGCAGACTATTCCAATGTTTGACAACCCTTTCAGTGAAAACATGTTTCCCAGTATCCAACCTATACCTCCCCTGGTGTAGGTTGCATCCATTTCCTTTGGCCCTGTCACACAGCACCATGGAGAAGAGGCTGTCTCCCTCCTTGCTCCAACCTACTTTGAGGTTGTTGAAGAAGAGCGATAAGGTCTCCTCTCAGGTCTCCTCCTAAATATGCCCTGACATTGTCAGCCTTAGTGAATAGCCTGGCTTTTGGGAAAAGTTTGTGTCAGAGAGCTCATCTGTAACCTTGGAAAAGTGTTTGCAAAATGACCTTCCATAAGAGTAGGGAAGAACTTGGTTAATTTTTAGTGAAGTATTTCTCATTTAGGTCACACTGCCCTACAGGCAGAGGACTGATACTGCAGGTACTTCTGATGTGACAGTACACCCCCTTTATCTGCCCTCAAAGGATAAATTGTCCATAACTGGCAGTGGGAGGCATGGCAGCATTACAGGGCTGTGCTCAAAGTTCTGGAAGTAGCTCAAGTCCAGCACACTTTCATTCATTAGACCTCATTGCTGACAGCCTCAGGGCGAAGCATCAATGTCACCTCATGTCAGCCAGGCTCCTACCCACCAGTGTTCCCATGAAGTGCATACTGGGATTCAGGGGCTGCAGGACTGCATCTGTGGAGCTGTGCTGGTATGACACCAGCCATCCTCCCACTGGATGGATTGCTGTGCTCGGAGTGTGTCCTTAGGGAAAGAGTTACACCGCTTCATGGCTGTGTAAACATCCAAAATCTATGCAAGATGAGCATGCTGACATTTGAAGGTCGAGTATGTTTCAACACTTGCAGTCCCTTACCCAGAAGCACAGGCATCTTTATCATGCAAACAGAAAGTCCCTTTGGGTTCCTTCCTCTTTTACGTGAAAGCATATACTTGTGATTGATGCTAAAATCTACTGTGTAACAGAAGACGTTTTGTGTTCAAATGTGGGGTTTTTGTTTGTTTTTGTTTTGAATTTGCTTCTCCTAAAGCTCTTCAAACTTTGACACATGACAACAACCCTGAAAAATGAGAGCTGGGTAGTTTACAACTAGCGGCCCTCCATCTGACTCCTCTTCCAAAAGAAGTGGAACAGTAGTATATTTTTTTCAAGAATCCCTTTGACTGTCTGTGAGATGTTTGTACTTGCAAAGCTGCATGGAGGCCAGGTGAGGTGAGTGAGTTGTCAGGACGGGACAGGATAGCCTTGAGGACCTTCCTGCTTAGCCCCAAGAAGCTGGGGGGCTGCTGATGGGGAGGTGCTCTGTCCCCTCCAGGGCAAGCTGCTGCTTCCCTCTTACTATATCATCTGTCTGCCTGCCAGTCTTGTCTGGGATATTAGAGTAGGGAATATCACAGGTGTCTGTAGTTTATTCATCCTTGGTATAGCAAGCTTAAGGAAGAACAACTACAGTACCCAGGGGTAGGAATACACTGGCATTCACTTCCCAAAGCAAGCATTTGATGGGATTACCTGGGTGTTTTGGTTGTTGGTTTTTTTTTTTTAATTTATTCTTCATGAGAAGACTTGAATTGTTTTTATTTGAAAGGGGCTGTGCCCTACTCTTCTCCACTTAGGACTTCATTGGGTTAAAAAGGAAGAAAAATGGCAGAGTTAGGGGAGTTATAAACTGATGGAAGTGGAGAATATCTTTCTGCAGAGTGGTTGTGCATCTCCACTTTGGTTTGAAGCTTCCTAGATTTATTCTATTCATGCGTATCATACCAGCAGAATACTTAATATTAGCCACAGCCTGCTTGTTAGCAGAAATAAAGCTAATAGCTTTGATACTTCATTAGCTTGAAGAATTGCTGGTGATTTACTGATTACAGTATATTCTTTCCTCATGAGTGGTCTCATCTGTATTAATGAATGTATGAGCAGTTGTGCATTTTGCTTTTGCTGTGGGTTTAAGCTTTTTTCAGACATTTTGAACTTTCTCAGTGGCTTCCAAGTTGAAAAATAATAGTTGGGTTTTTTAGTATACTCAGGATCACATGGAAACTTTTCCTAATGACCACAAAGGAAACTTAAAGAGTTTTTTTTTTCAAGTTTGTACTTCAGTTTAAGTTGAACATATGAGTATGCTTTAAGAAAAATAATAAAATCTATTGTAATAACCTTTCTTCTTAACCTGCTGAATTTTTGTTGTTGTTTTCCACCAAGGAGTTTTTTGTATGTACCTAAACAATGCAATATTGATAAGCAAGAGTTGTAGCTTAGTTCTTTATTCCAGCTGAAATACTTAACCTGGCCATTAAAAATGTTTCCTAGTTTTTCAGTTTGAAATACTTGAAAGATAACAAAAACCTGTGGTACTTATAAGTGAGGATCATGATTATTGGAAATTATTTACTTTCTGCGTTAATAGATTTGATCTTTAACTCTCAGTTGCTTTGTCAGAAAATTCTTGATGTGTAAAATATTTAAATGACCTTTTTTTCTATTAGATCATTGCAACTAGGTCAACAGAATACTGAATCATAACAACTTGATATCAAAGTTAATTTTGGTAACACAAATTAATTTTAGCTCTGTAGTAATACCAGCTTCTAGTTCTTTTTGGAGTGTCTGCTTCTAAGGAAGTCTGATCCATGCTTTGAAGGAGACTGTTTTATTTTAGTTCTTTCTTTAGCTGTTTTCCATTGAATTGGCCTTGCATATGGTGTATTTTCTTACCTTTTAATACAATTTAACCTAGGACATAATTTCTGAGTATCTGTTACTTCATTAAATAATCATCTTCACCTAGTGACTGTTTCTCATTTGTTAGAATATTATTGATTATTTACTATCTGCTCCCTATGACTACATCTGTTTGGAACCAGGCTACCCAACAGAGATTACAAACACTTCAGGCAAAGGACCATCTTACCTTTTTTATCATGCTTTACACAAGAGCATCCCGCTTTATGACTGAAAACCCATCTGTTTTACCTTACAGTACAAATGAGAAATGATCAGCAGCAAGCACATGAGTCTAGGTCTGAAGCTGTTTCCTTTTGCCTGTTTTCTGAGATTTTCATTCAATCTGTACTAAATATATGGTAGGCAAGCTCCTTCCCTTTGTGCACTGTGCACTTTTTTTTGTGTGTAATTTTCTTTTTGGAAAACAACTTTCAGGAATATTTCCTTCTTACAGTGAAAATCGTGATAAACTCTGTAACTGACCTTGAATGCAGCTACTTGTGTACCAGGCAATTTTTCCTACATATGTTTTACAACTTGGCTAAGCTTGAATTGAGTTACATAATTTTTCTTTAGTCTGGGAAAAAACATAAGTCTTTGGGGCAGGGTTTCCATCTGATGGTTCCTGCAGTGCCACGCAGAGGCCAGTAGCTACTTCTGGAAACTTTGCTGGAGTGAGTTGAGGGATTTGGTTTTGTCTTTCTGCTGCCTGTCCTCCAACCTTCCTCTTGCAGCTTGTCTCAGTTTAGTAGAGATCAGCTGTCAAACTGTTTTGATGAAATGTGAGTCAAGCAAAATAAACAAATAATCCCCAAATTGCCTTTAGGCAAGGGGTGTCTCAAAACCCAGGTCTCTAATTTTCCTGATGTCAAGGTGACAGATGTGGTAATGCTGGCAGGTGGCCAGACTTGGGGAATGCAGCTGAGGAAGAGGAGAACATGAAGCCATCCTTTTTCTGAAAGAAACATTGACCTGGGTTGACCTAGGTCAGTCTAACTCATCTTTTTCAAAAAATTGTGACTACAGTAAACACAAGCTCCTATGCTTATCAATTCTTCATAAAACATTTGCTACCTAGAGTAGTTTCTTGTAAGTTGTCTCCAATTTCATACTCATAAACACTGTGTTGGTCTGGAAAATAGAAAACATTGCATTTGTAAATCACAGTCATCATTGTATTGTTGTTGTAGAGCACTGAAGTTATAAATCCTTCATGGTTCCTTCCCTGTTTCAGATTTGGAGAAAAAAACAAAGTCTAGTTACACTGTGAGCTTCCTCTCCATGTGCCCTTTTACCCTGTTCTTGAAATCAGAAATATCTTATGTCACTTGGTTCTCAGTTAGTAAAGGAAACAAGGTTTTAGATTAAAACGTGATTGAATCTTAATCTATTTTTTTTTCTGTAGCCTACCCAGAATCCATTTAGTACTTCATTTGTTCTCCCTCATTAACTAACAATGATCCTCCAGGTTAATTTGGTGTATCATAAAGGAGTAATACTGAAGTCTCATATACCTCCTTTTTTTTTTTTTATTTTTTTGCTAAACTCTCTAAAATGGAAGGCAGCTGTAAAGTTTTATTTCAGTTTTCAGTTATGTAACTGCCCTTATCATTTATGCAATATCTCCGATGTCAAGGTGCTTCAAGAGTAACTTTTAAATTCTAAAAAAAGTGGAGGGTGTAATTTCAAGTTAAACTCTACTGCTATTTTTATTACATATGGGCAATTGGCTATGTACAATTACTGGTATCTGTTCTGTTACAACAGAATCAATTTACAGCAGGTTTTCCTATATTATCAGAGGGTAAAGCTCTTAAGAAAAATGTGCTCTAAAATAGCATGTGTGCTTCTGAGGCCAGCTCATTTAGTTAAGGGTGTTGGAGAAATGGGAATATGCCTTTCTGAGCCTTCCAAGTGCTTTGAAGTGCCACCTCTTCGTGTTTTTTCCTCCTCCCTCTTTCAGAAATAGAGCTTGCAGTGTGTTTCTGAGGTCACTCACTGCCTAAGAATCCTGTTGTGAACTTCATGTCCACAGGAGACAGTAAGAATTGTTTCTTCACTGTGTTTCAGCCTGTGTGCCACACCAGGAGATGTGAGCTACTTCATGCCAGACACTCCTCTTTGAACTTGGTTATTGGTCTCCCCTCTCCCTCAGAATTTCCCATTGTTCTCTCAAGATGTCTGTGTATCACGTAACAATTTTAGCTGAGGATGAAAGGAGGTAAAGTAGCATCTCGGGGGAAAACCTACTGAAGAACTCATTGATGTTGCCTCTCATTTGGAAAAACTTTTTTTTTTAAGTACTGCTTAAAGCATTTGTTTTGCTGAATTGGGACCTCAGTTTACTTGACCCTTTTCTTTGACATGTTAGGTTCAGATTTCCCAGTGAGAATGGCTGTGCTGCAAGAAGTGTTTGAGCACCTGAGCACCATCCCAGCTCCAGCAGACCCCCCCTTAGAGGGACCCACCTTACACCTCTTTTAGCAGCACCTGAAGCTCAGATTAGCCAACTAGAGAAGTGATTACATGACATAAGTAAAGAACAGAATGACTGCACAGTTTTACAGCCCAGTGAATACATCTGAGCCGTGCAGCAGAGGGAAAACAACTCCAAGTCAGGTGCTTGTATATCTGTGCCTGCAATGTACCCATGACAATGTCCAGACCTCTAAGTTCAAACCAGTTCCAAATCTACAAGTTGATTTTCACATGAGTATGGCACTACACATAACAAGACCAGTGTCTTAAAGCTTGGTACTCATCATCACTCAATTGAGTCCAAGCAGCCTGAGAAAAAGTGATTTTAACCATGCCAAAATTGCTACCTGAATAATTAAATCCTGTTTAGATAAAATCTTCCATATTAGCAATTTGACTTCAAAAGCAAGCAAGCATAGACACTCTTGCTGTTTGGTCAGTCCTGGTCTGAATATGTTGATAGCTGACTGACAAGGTGTCTCCTCTGCTGGGGTTTATGAGGAGCATTGAGAGGTGGGATTTGCTTCCTAGGGAGTTAAGAGCAGAGGCACTTGTGTGGGAGGGGACCAGCAGACATTGTGTTGGTGCACTCTTTTATGTATATTCTCCATTTTCAGTTACCAACACAGCTAATGAGCTGTCTGGAATGCTGCCCTTACTGCCCATGTTGGAGGCACTGCACAGAATAACAAGTTTTCATCTGCTGCTTTGAAAGTTTTCATTGCTGACCAATTACTTACCTGCTTTTTAAAGTTGTTTCTTTCTTAGTGTCATGTGTCTTAGTGGAATTCAGGTTCTGAGTACAGCCCATGAAACAATTTGGCCAGCTTACTTTTCTCTCAGTGTGGGAACTTGTAACATGTATTTCAGCTCATTTATTTATCTATAAAATTTATAAATATATAATGTACTGACTCCCATTTCTTTATTATCACCGTTGTGTTGTCATATGTGCTTGGGACGGATACCTTGCTCCTAATTTTTTTCTCCGGTAATGGTTCAGATAGACCCTTTTGACTAAGGGCAAAGTTCTGCAAAGGTTTTAATTTCTTAAAAATTAAGTTTTTATAGACCTTTTAGATGAATTTCAAGATATTGCCTTACAGTTGTTAGTCTTGATTTATTCAATCTAATTTGGTCATCCTTGCTGTAGGCCTACAATATGAAGTATTACTATTCTTGTTGAGTTTATTGCCTTTCTTACTGTTTCTCATCTTACTTTAAAATACATTTACTCTGGAGTTTTTGATCTGTTGAAGTCATACAAGTTATTTGAAGTTAAAAATCTTAATTTTATATTTTGATTATTTATTTGAAGTTTGAATATTTAGGCATTACTTTTGAGAATAAAGCCTGTGCAAATAGCAAATACTGTTTTCTAATATTATCCTCAGTATTTGTATGTAACATACCAGTTATAGTAATCCTTAAGGGCAGGATTCAGTTCTCTGTAGATCATGATCTTGCATATTAATCCTGACTTGTTTGTTGTCATAAGTTTGTTGTCCACAGCTCATGAAGAAGAAGAGAAAATTATTAATACAGACTTAAGTTTATCACTTGATAAAATATTTCTGTCTTCCACAATGAGGAGTGGAGAGGAGCAGTTTTGTCATGAAGTAGAGGTTTTTGGTAGTTAAAACCTTGTTTCCTGGATATTATGTGCCCTTATGGGGGGGTTAGTGACAAGGCAGAGTTTTTTCCATTATTTAATCTGAGCAACACAGCTCCATCATTAAGTAGCAGTCATTACTTTCACACCCTGTCCTTCAAGTGGAGCTCTTGGAGCGAGTCCAGAGGAGGGCCACAAGGATGATCAGAGGGCTGGAGCACCTCTCCTATGAAGGCAGGCTGAGAGATCTGGGGCTTTTTGGGGAGACCTTATAGTGGCCTTCCAGTAACTGAAGGGGGCTTCCAAGTTACTTTTTACAGCAAGAGGACAAGGGGTAATGGTTTAAAACTGGAAGATGGTAGATTTGGATTAGTCATGAGGAGAAATTTCTTCACTGTGAGGGTGGTAAGATGCTGGAACAGGGCTCCCAGAGAAGCTGTGGACACCCCATCCCTGAAAGTGTTGAAGGCCAGGCTGGATGGGCTTTTAAACAACCTGTTGTAGTGGGAGGTGTCCCTGCCCATGATAGTGGGCTTAGAACTGGGTGGTCTTTGAGATCCCCTCCAACCTTAGCCATTCTATGATTCTGTGAAGTGCCATGTGGAGACTTGGGCTTTGGTGAGCAGGATCCTGTACCCTTTTCCCTGTCAGTCTGCTTCATGTTAGAACTCAGAAGTTGCATTTACATTGGTTTTGTTTGGTTTTTTAATATAAAAATATATAAAAATAAACATATTTTCTAATGTCACATGCTGGTCCCAAAAAATTGTATATCTAGTAGGGCAGGTGGTGCATTTAATCTAATGTACTGTCTTCTTCACTATTTAGCAGAAGAAAACCATGTGCAAGAAACATATTCTGTGAACAGGAGACTTTAATCTGTTTTTGTTTGCTGGTGTATGGGGAGCTGGGGAAAACCTAAGGGTTGGACTGAACTGCAGAGTAATCATTCATGTCTGAAGAGACCTCTGGAATTCTCTAGTCGAATCTGCTGCTTGAAGAAGAGCTGATACTGAATTTTTACCAGCTATTCATTTTCTGGTCTGATCTTGAAAACCTTTTCTCATGCTGTGTTCCCTATGCTTAATTATCCTTGTGACTTAGGTCTTTTTATCAAGCAGGAACCTCTCTGTTTGCAGACCATGGCCTCTGCCTTGCTGCAGTGCAGCAGTGTGGAGCAGCTTGCTCTGCTTGTCTCCATAGCTCTGTGCGGGCAGGTATTGGCTCCCCTGAAGACCACCAAGCCCTCCTCCCTTTGTCTTTCTTCATAGGCCCAGTTCTCCAGCCCCCTCCATCATCACAGTGGCCCTCTGCTGAATTCTTTCTGGCCAAAACCAGACACAGGATTCTAGATGCCATCTAATGAGTGTCAAGTGAAGGGGTCGATCGCTTCCCTCCATCTACTGTGTGTGCTTCTGTTTGCACAGCCCAGGACACTGTTGGCCACCAGGACACACCAAGGGCTTGTTCTCAGCTTACTGTTGGCCTCAGCTGAGCTGCACCCGAGTTTGCTTGTCCGCAGCCCATTATTCCCATTGCCCATCATTCCCAAGGACAGGACTTTGGCATTTCTTGCTGTTGAATTTTGAGGTTCCTGTCAGCTCAGTCCTCTGGCCTATCCAGGGCCCTCTGGATGGCAGCTCTGCCTCCATGCTCATCACCTGCCCTGCCTTGCTTAAGGTTGCCTGCAGACTTTTGGAGGGTACATTCTATGTTCTCCTCCATGTCACTGATAGATACTTAAAACGAGTGCCAAAATGAAGCCCTGAGGTACCCTACTCCTTACTTCGAAGAGGAGCACACATGTGAGCCGCCGCTACGCAGTGTTCTCGACAGCGCAGTCAGTTTCTTGCCCAATAGTGCATCCCTCATCACTGCAACATGCCAGCCTGGGTAAAGAGATGTTGTGAGAGGGAGGTGGTAGTGAATTCCTTGCTAAAATTACGATAGGTGGTATCTGTTGCTTTGTTCTTACTGATCTTGCTTTTTCATTCTAGATAAAAGGCATGATTTGCCTTTATTAAACGTGTTTCAACTATTGCAAATCATCATCATTTCCATGTGTCCAGAAATGGCTTCCACTAGGTTTTGATCCATAATTTTCTCAGAGACTTGAAGGCAAACATTTCTTGCAATGTGATTGCTGCTTGCTTTTTTTAAACACCAGAATCTTCTTCCGGACTCCTGAGATCTGTCAAAGATCTGTAAATCAGTCAGGTTTTGCTTTGAACCTTGTGTCAGAGTGTCAGATTTGTAAATCAAAAGACTCAAAGCTTCTGACTGGGGAGACTCTCTTTGGAGAACCACTATAAAATGTGTGTAAGCAAGTTTCAGGGAGTCCTCTATTGCCCTTTATACTTCAAGACATTTGTTATAGCCATTCAGAACTGTCTTATATGAAGAAATTACAGTGTTTATCAGTTTCTGTTGCATATAATTTAGTGCTTTATTTCTAGAAAGTGATGCTCGCCGAATGCAGAATGTAACATTGCTTTTGGTCTGCTTGACTGCTTTCTTTTTAGCTTCCTTCAATTGCCAAGCCTGACTTGGGTCTTTTCTTTCTCCTAAGTTGTCTCATCCCATTTGCCTTGTAGCTCAGCCACCAGACCACACTGCCATCCTTCCTGCAAGATAAAGGCTTGTCTCTCCATAGAGCAAAACCATATTTTGTTAGGAAGATGTTAATCTAGTTACCAGTAAACTCTGCAAAGCCTGAAAGTGTTTTCTTGTTTTCTCACAGTGCTGGTAATACAGCAAAGTCTTTCACCCACAGGTGGTAACAATTTGAGTGGAGGTTTGTTCTTGGCAAATAGAATAGTCAGGGCTCAACAATGGGAAGTGGTTGCTTAGGTTGTTAGTATCAGCAAGGTGTTTCTGCTAAGCTGATACTCAGCTGCTGCTTAAAAAGTCATTTATTCATTCATAGGAACATTTGCACAAGGTGGCATTGCAGAAGCAATTACTCCCTGAACTTGATTTCATAGGGATTTCTGTTCTTTGCCAGAAAAGATAGGAAACATAACAACAGAATTACTGCTAAAGTTTAAAAAAAAAATTTTTTTTAAATAATATACACACACACACACATATATATATAAACATGCAGTATGAAGGTGTTTAGGAAGGAAAAAAAAACCCACAAAAAATAACTTGAAACAAACATTTCCTTGTTTAAGATACAATATATTCCTTCTTGGAATATATTTGTAGTGGCTCTTGATGGCCAAACCTTAAAGGTATTTGTAGCATTTTCATATCTTCCACCTATATATACACATTACTCCCTCCAGACATCAGTGACTTAGTAAGGCCTTCTCTAGCTTTATTCCTAATTCCAGATGCTTTACCCCCGTTACCAAGAGTTGTCCATGAGAAACTTCTCATTGTACAGCAACATAAAGCACAGTGGGATTACTGGGCTGAGTTGTGCTGAATTTTTCCCAAGCATCCTATCTTTGTGTCATCTTACTGTTTTATTGGTGCCTTCAGCAAGTCACTAGCACAAATACATAGGGTATTAATGAATTAATAATACAACTACTTCTTACTGTATGCTATTTCCATTTCAGAACCCATTTTCCTAGTACATCTTATGTAATGAAGTGCATCAAGTGTCACCTCAGCCAGCAGGGAGGCACAAAATTTTAAAACAGCTTGGAGATTTGCACTTGCAGATCTTGCTGCAAAACATACCTGCTGCCTGCTGTGAGAGAGGAAGCAGAAAAAGTAACGATCCATGTGCAGCTTGTCATGCATCTGGGCAGCAGGACGTGTTGTAAATAGCTGGAGTGTTTAAATTCCTGTATTTGCTAGCATATATGAAATGCATAGAGTCATCAAGGTTGGAAAAGACCTTTAATATAATCAAGTCCAGCTGTCAGCCTTACAAACCTACACCACCATAACCACTAGACCATCTCCCAGAGTGCCACATCTACCCGTTTTTCAAACACCTCCAGGGACGGCGAGTCCACCACCTCCCTGGGCAGCCTGTTCCAATGCTTCACCACTCTTTCAGTGAAGAAATTTTTCCTCATATCCAATCTGAACCTCCCCTGGTGCATCTTGAACCCGTTTCCTCCTGTTCTGTCCCTAGTCACTGGGGAGAAGAGGCCAACACCTGCCTCATTACAACCTCCTTTCGGGTAGCTGTAGAGACCAGTAATAAGGTCTCCCCTCAACCTCCTCTTCTCCAGGCTGAACAGCCCCAGCTCCATCAGCCTCTCTTCATAAGACCTGATCTCCAGACACCCCTAATCATCTTAGTTTCCCTTCTTATCACCCTCTCTTGCACCTCGATGTTCTTCCTATACTGTGGTGCCCAAAACTGCACACACTACTTCAGGCGTGGCCTCACCAAGGTCGAATGCAGGAGTAAGATCACCTCCCTGGTCCTGCTGGTCACATTATTCCTGACACAGGCCAGGATAACTAAACTGTTTTGAAATTCACCTGTGTTATAACTTGTAAAAATCTGAAGGTAGCAAGAGGAAAAATAAGATTCACAAAGATTTAGAATGTATCTGCTTTTAAGAAATATCATTAAGTTGTATTTGGTATTTATATTTACTTAAAATGAAAAATATTAAAATATATCCTGTACTGTCAGTCATCTTTATTTATCAATTCATGTATGCAATTATTTCTGAAATAGAAATGGTTTTATTTTTATAAGCTGCTAGCTTTTGTTCTCTTTTAGCATTTTTTGAAAACCAACTTCATTAAAATCTTAACTGAGTACAGAGAGGAGTGAATGTTCCCTTGAAAAAGCCTGGAAATGATAATGACTTTCCTACTTTAGATAAAGTATTTAACATGCTGAAAAAAACAAGTTAAAACTTAAAAAGGGGAATTTATTTTCATTTGTTGAGTAACAAGAGCTGGCTGGTGTTTGTGGATGGGGAAGCTCCATTAGGGTGTGAGAGAGAGCCCTGAAGAGGTCCAGCACTCGCTCCTGAAGCTAAAAAGCTCCAGTAAACCAAGAAGTACTTTGTCTGGGGAAGGGTATGTGTTGATCCTGTATCATAAAATGAGGAGATCACACTTCTTCAACTGTTCCTTATTGTTCTTCTTTCCATAATGAGACCACAGAATGTGTACCCTGGCGTACATGTCTCCAGCTCTCTTCATTAATTCAGAGCTTGGGAGAGGCAGGCAGTCCTGGCAGAGGCAGGAGATGGAGAACTCATAGATGGGAAATGTCAGCCAGTGGTATCCAGTGCAGCTATGCTGGGTTTTGTCACCTGCCATGGGAATGAAGGACACTTGATGTCAGAGAGACCCGTGCTGGCTTTCCACAAGGAGCTTCTTTTGGTATTTGTTTGGTGCTTGACTCATGCTATGCTGTACTAGAGAGTGATGTGAGGAGAGCTGTAAAGCAGCACCAGTCATGGAAGAGATACATGTTTCACAGAATCACAGAATCACAGAATCCTAGGGGTTGGAAGGGACCTCGAAAGATCATCTAGTCCAACCCCCCCTGCCAGAGCAGGGCCACCTAGAGCACTTCGCATAGGAACGTGTCCAGGCGGGTTTTGAATGTCTCCAGTGAAGGAGACTCCACGACCCCCCTGGGCAGCCTGTTCCAGGGCTCTGTCACCCTTACAGTAAAAAAATTTTTTCGAATATTCAACTTGAACTCCTATGCTCCAATTTACACCCATTACCCCTTGTCCTATCACTGGTCACTACTGAGAAGAGCCTAACTCCATCTCCCTGACACTCACTCCTTACATATTTGAAAACATTGATGAGGTCACCCCTCAGTCTCCTTTTCTCCAAACTGAAGAGACCCAGCTCCCTCAGCCTTTCCTCATAAGGGAGATGTTCCACTCCCTTAATCATCTTAGTAGCTCTGCGCTGGACTCTTTCAAGCACTTCCCTGTCCTTCTTGAACTGAGGGGCCCAGAACTGGACACAATACTCCAGGTGCGGCATCACCAATGCAGAATAGAGGGGGAGGAGAACCTCTCTTGACCTACTAACCACACCCTTTCTAATGCACCCCAGGATGCCATTGGCCTTCTTGGCCACAAGGGCACATTGCTGGCTCATGGTCATCTTCTTGTCAACCAGGACCCCCAGGTCTCTTTCACCTACACTGCTCCCCAGCAGGTCAGCCCCCAACCTATACTGGGACATCTTGTTGTTCTTCCCCAAATGCAAGACTCTACACTTCCCCTTGTTGAATTTCATCATGTTTCTCCCTGCCCAACTCTCCAGCCTGTCTAAGTCTCTCTGAATGGCAGATTCAGAATGTTTGGGAGAGGACTTGCATACATGAGTACAAGGAATAAAGGGAATCTCAGAAAAATCAAGGCAGGAGGCAATTAATATTTTGAGATGCACACACAAAAGAAATCAAAATGTAGTTTATAAAAAAAAAAAAAAAGAACCTGAGAATGATGAAAAGAATGTATTTCAGCAAAATAATGTTCTCCATTGGAGGCTTTTTCCAAATATTCCTGGGTTGTTTTTTTTTTTTTTTTGCATTGACAGCATTGCCACACTGAACCAATGATGCTGGTATAAAGACTGTTTCAGCTGTGTAGCAATTACATTTTTCTGTTCTGAATGAAACAAATCCTTTATTGAGGTCATAGGTAGTCCTTTATCAAGAACATGTGCAGCACTTTATGTATGAAGAAGCCAGGGTCGTGATTCTGTTTTCTTCTGTTAAGCCTTCATGGGTTTATGAGTCCAGATAGCGTTGTTTCTTTCACCTCTGTTGAAAGGGTTCATGGAAAATGTGCCTGCTTGAGAAGAAAATCTTTGCTTCAGGTTGTTTCCCAAATATTCTTTGATGTCTGTGGTGGTGTACTTTATTTTACCTGGTTGACTTGGCAGCTAATGATTTTGAGGTCTTACAACATGCTTGATAATGGTGTTTATTAGCTAAGCACCATGTAAAGAAGTGGATGTAGCTACCAAAAGACTTTTGGTGATTTTAAACATTGGATGATGGAGAATTTCTCTGTGCTACACCACTGTTGGAAAAAAAGGGATGGGACCAGGGCAGTCTTACCTTGTTAAAAAAGCATTCCCAAATACCTGGAGCTTTTTCTGCTGCACCGTTTCAGTAATAGGAAGTCCTCAATATATGAGGTAAGGTTCAGAAATATTTTTATTTTCTTTCCCTTGTGTTTCCTATTCCTTGCATCCCTACACCCCATACATCATTTTAAGTACTCATCAGGGAGGTGTGTGCTTGAGTGTGGTGAAAAATAATTCAGCTGTTCTGAAGAAGAAATATTTATGAAGAAAACATTTCAGATTTTGATTTCCACAACAACTTGTGGGGGCACGGATGGTCAAGATACTATAATCTTTTGTCCCTTGCACATAATTTCCAGACTGAGTTTGTCAGTACTTTGAGGAGCAGAATTTCTGTGTTTCTGTTGCTTCAGCTTGCTGTAAAAAACTACATAGGGGCAGAGGGCTTTTCAAACACAATGACAGCTGATATGTGATGGCAGGCATGTGTAACTGCATCTTCCAGACAGCACTGGATAAACATCATCAGTGCACATACCTCTTTATATAGTAACAGTGCCATTATCTTTGAAGTTACCACCATCCTGTTTACCTCCTGATAGTTTTTTTCCTTACATGATTGTGGTTTGGGATTTTCACTGTCCCAGGATTCTGCTTAGAGCATCTTGACTGAATTTTAATGTCTTCACAAAATGGTCTCATTAAGCCTTTCACATTCCAAATCTGTTCCTTAGAGTATTCAAGTACTGTTTTTTACTTCAGGGTTATTCTTTTCTGCAGATCAAGCAATTTCCAATAAATTCTTGGGTTATACTGTCCTCCCATTTGAGGAACCCCATTGTTCCCTCTGTTAATCTGTATGCAGAATCAAGCAGTCTTTTCTTGCCTTGGCTTCCAGTACCTTCCAGCTTTTCATTCTCTGCTCTTTTTTACCTCTGTGAAAGATCGTTTTAGCTAGCCAGACTACTGCCAGTTTAGGATGGGACCTGGAATCCCCCCTAATAGCCTCTCTGTTCCAAAAACCATAAAAAAATCCATAATCCACCAAATTACCCTGCAGCAAGCACCCACAGGTGGCAGCCTTCACATTAAAATCTTTTCCCACTGGAAGCAGCAAGGCTTCAGTCTCCAATGCACTCACCAGCCCTCCAGAGCTGCTGACCATGTCCTGTTACAAATTTATTGAACAGGACTCCTGCAGTGATGGAGTGAAAAGTAAAAGTGGATCTGAAAAGTCTGGGGCTGCAGGGAAGAAAGGGGAAGGAAGCATAATGTAGGAGCTCTGTGACTGAAGACAGGGTGGAGTCAAGCTATCCAGAGTGACATTTCTAAACTTTATTATTCCTGCTGTTTCCTAACTCACCGTTTCCAAGAAATTATCAGGATGGAGAGGCTGTGCCTGCAACAAATGTTCTCTCATTTGTGGCAGAAGCTTTGCAGATGAAATGAGTGCACTGAGGGATTGAACAAGTGCTACTATCTTGAAATTTCCCAGCTTCCCAAGTGGAATTCACAGCCTTTGGGCCTGGTTCTCAGGATTTATTTTTGACGCTGTGGGCCTTTTACGAAGATGAGGCAGGAGGAGAAATCCTAACATGTGGCATTACCCATAGAGTTTGGTTACTAGGCTTTGTTATCTCAGATCTGCTTATTATTGATTAAGAAGAGGAGCAGGTGAGGCATTTTACTGTACTCCCAGCAAGATTTTTCCTCAAATATGAGGGAAACAAGTAGACAAAAGGAGAAAAGTAGTTTAATGTAATGCCTCAGTGAAACATTGAGGTACTGCAGACATTTAAGGAATATTTGTATGCTTTGTCTATTAAGATGTCAGAGTGTGCAATTATGAGTATTTCAATTTTTTAATATATAAACAAATGCATCCTTTATTACCATAATGCATCAAATGCATCATATCTGAGTGATGCTTGCATTCTGCCTGGAAAGTAAGACAATTTTATCAGAAAATGCAGTCAGGCTGAAAGGTATTGAAGTGAGCAGAAATTCCATTTATGTCTATGATCAAAGAGCTGCAGAAGAAAGAGAAAGAAGGTTTGAGAGTAATACTTTTTTTTATATAGCATCTCATGAAAATGAAGACTTTATAAGCGTTGTGAATTACTTATAGACATAGTTCTTGTTATGTACAGTACATTATTTTATCTGAACAAATGTGCTTTCCTGGATTGTACCTAAAGAATTTTAGCCCATTGACTCCATAGTTTTGTGTGAGGTATTTGGACTTTGCAAAAATAGCAGTAGAATATATCAAGACTGGGATCCTTTGTTGTGGTACATAAACGGATGTTTAGATGTCAGTGACCTCATTATGAACTCATTACAGTGGGTTTTCTTTTACCTTGATCTTCTATCCATGGTATGGTCATGTACTATGTACCGTCACACTGTTTGTGAGAAGTGCATTAATTGGCATGATTTTCCAAAATTGATGTGAGAGCATCAGGATGCTACAGTGTAGAGCAGCTCAAATTACCAGTCAGTTTTAATCTAATAGAAGAAGAGCTTTGCTCATCTGAAATTGTTGCATTTTCTAACCTAATGCATAAATATTGCAAATAGTGATGGCAGTTTACTTGAGAGTTTTTGCATCAGGGGTATTTGTTGCTACGTATGCTGAACAACAGAATGATAAAACACTTTTACTGGGTGTATTCTCTATTGTTTCAAGTTTGGTTGAAAGCCACATTACAAAAGCATTCAAGGACTTCTTTGAAGCGGAATAAATGCTGAAGCAGTAGGCACTTGCTTTGATACCATGAAAATGAAAGTTGGAGAATCAGTGGCTTTATTTTTAGATGCTTGAAAAGTAGTGGATGGTTTTTCTCAAAACCCAATAATAATAGAAAAAAGATACAGTTATGGGAATATATAGTTATGGGAAATAACTTCTTGGAGCTTTATGAAGACAAATGGGCCGATACAGAGATGGGTTACTGGAGTCACTGCGAGTTTTGGCCAAGTCCCTGGAAGGCTGAAGAGTTACAGCTGTTGGCATCTCTCACCCCAGAATTGATATGCAGGTTGTGCTGTCACGCTGCTTCTGCCCTTCAAATTTGGGTCTGCACTGATGTCCATCTGCTGTGCCATCAGGCTTTTTCTGAAATTCATGTTGTAGATTACAGATAAAATGGTGGAATGGGAACTGTTTCCTTACAGAGCTGTTGTTGAGGATGGTTTTATGGGCAGGAGTTAAGCCTGTTACTCATCAAAAAACATAGATGGTCCAAGGTACTGGAAAACAGATAATGTGTATCAGCCCCACCTTGCCTTTCTCTTGGATCATGGATGGTTTTTAGGGAGAGGCCTCTTACTTTTGTGTTTGTGATGGGATCGAGGGAGGTGGTTTCAAGCTTTTAAGGCTATGAGGGTTTTGGTGCAGGGCTTTCCAACAGGTGTCCCTGTATGCAAACTCCTTTGCAGCCTGGCCTTCTATAGTGACTGCCCAGGGTGGTTTCAGCATTGTTCAGTGCTGTTCTCAATGCTTGCAAGTTACTGGGAAATGAGATACTGTAGGGTGTTATTTGATACCAAACTGGGTACTGGTATGAATATTGGTAGTCTTTCGTAGGTAATGGTGTAGGTAGAAATTATCTTTTACATGGGCTTTTATGTCCTAAACACTGCTTCTCTTTAACTTCCATTTTGAATTGAATTTTAAATTGGAGAAATCTACAAATCCCCTGTTTACTAAAGGCTGTTAAAATCCTTTAAACTAGACTGAAGATCTTTAGGAGTACAGCTTAATGCATCTTGTGCTCAAGGCCAGAGGAAAGCCCTGCAGTGGCCCAGGGCAGGTATCCATCCCTAGGGACTGGGCATGGCAGCAAACCTTCCTTCAAGTCAGGTTTGGACAGGCACAGCCTCTCCCTCACATTCTGTAGATACCAGGTCTAAAATAGTGAAGTACAATACAGCATATGCAGTGTGTTGCTAGATAATTGTGCTTACTGAATATTTTTACTGGAAATGAAATGCATTTTTGAAGTAGCTAGATGCTCTGCATCTTCTCTGTTCTTCTGGACTTTTGAAGAAAAGAAGACTGAAACAAAGAAAAAGGTGATGTTTCTTTGCACTCAAGGCCAGTGTATTTGGCTTGCACTACTACTTAGTAGCCAATTTCATAAATAAGAGAAAGCATCACACATACAGACTTAAATAAACATAATCCTTAATAAAAACACCTAAAGAGGTATGACAGCTTAAATGCATGTAATAATGTATGTGTAAAGCAACAGGTAATAAATAAATAAATAAATAAATGTGCCTAGGAATAGGAGCTAGCAGAGATGTTAAAGGGAAAAGAGGTATTGCACCAGGGAGCAGGGCAGAGCAAAGCCACTCAAAAACAGGATGGGGAAAGGCACAGGTCTGATCTGCTCCTTGCTGTGCTGTGCTGTGCTGAGTGTGTGATGGTACAGAAATAATGTATGCGAAGTCACAGGGAAAGGGAAATGTTTCTCTGGATGTTCTGATATACGTGCAGTGCAAGCACTTGAGCTTGTAAACTCATTTTAGCAAGGCCCTTGTTCTCATCAGTGACACAGAAAAGGAAGACTTGAGTTCTAGAGGCTCAGCATGTGTTCTACCTCATGCAAAATTTAGCACAGGGTTTGTTTGAAAGTCTTCCTCTGAACAAAATTTGAACATGCTTATTTTTTGGTTGGACTCTTAACCATCTGCAACTATCTGCTAGCAAATGTTTGGTTTTGTCATGGATTTTGTTTTATTACCTTTATCATATTTTTGTTTTCTTTCTGTGCAATGTTGGATGGCTCCTCACATCCCACCTGGCTTATTCAGTGGATAGAAAATCTGCTGATCAGGACCGTGTCACACACAGGGTATAGAATTTTTATTTTTAATTAGTTTGCCCAGATACTTTATTTGTCATTAAATGGATAGGGCAGTCATCTTCTTCCAAGCGTGCCCACTTGCTGAGCCTTTTTCTTCCTTGAGAAGTTTTAAAGGAGTGTGTGATCAGTTGCCTTCACTATAATCCTAGTTCTTTTCTTACAGGTTAATTTTTAATGCTCCTCTTAGTCTTCGCTGTGTTGAAAAATGAAATTCTGAACCACAACTTCTGATCTTAGAGCACAAGTTCTTCTGCTCCAAGATTATTTTTCAGACAACAGGACATGCTTTACTAAAGTAAAAGTATTTCTTAGTGAAATGTGGGATCATAACCTTAGGCTGAACTGTCCTTGAAAAAATGCGAACTGCTACCTCATTGTAGTACACAAAGAAGGGGCAATATAAACAAGTCTGCTACAAACATAGTGGAGTGTCAAGAAATGGATTACTGACTTTCAGAAAAAACAGAGACATTTGTAAAATGAAGTTAAGCTGTTACTATGTTGATACAATCTTTGTTCCAGTGATGAGCAGTAAAAAGAGGTTTGAATTAGAAACAGGCAATTTATTTTTCAAAAGAGTGAACAGAACATTATCAGTCTATACCTTAATGGATCTAAGCACAGAGTGGTAATTTTTTTTTTTTTTTATGTGGTAATAGGAGGTCTGCCTCATATTTTCTTTCAGGGCTCTTTTCTCCAGAGGGGTCAGAAATTCAACTAAACCAGAGGGATCTGGTTTTATGCAATCCTGAGCACCTACTGGAAAACAAGTTACTGTTGTACATGCATGTTGGATCACTTGAGGGAGTGTAATGATTTATGAGCCCACACAAAGACAAATTGTGCCATTGTGGTTAGAGTACCTCAGCAGAGCACAAATGTACAGCTGTAATCAAAACACAAGAGATGCTGAAGAAGGCAGAAGAGTACAGAAAAAAGTGATAAATATAATCCCCACAGAGGTAGTGCTGGTGGTGGTATTAATACCAACCAGTTGTGGTGTGGATTCGGTACAAATTGGGCAACTCCTTATAGCATGGTCATGGTTTAGCTGTGGCTTAGTGGAAGCAAGGTAGGTGGTGGGAGAGTCTGGGATTAAGGTGCTGGCAAAGACAAGGGGACAGCACAGTACTAGAGAGCATTTTAAGGCAAAGCTGCTACCTGGGGTAACACACATCCAACTTCAGCCTCACAGCTGGGTGTTGAGAACAGCCCAATGTGGGGCAAGTCTGTACATTGCTGTATTGGAAAAAAAATAATGTAAAAAAAATAATGTTTGGAGTTGAATTATGGGTTGTGATCCCAGCACCTGACAGTGAAAATTACAACCAGTGCTGGATGCTCCATCAGTCAAAAAAGTGTACTAATGCACAGTTACCTCAGTCATGGCTTGTTTTGGCAAACAGGAGAAGTATTACAAGGTTTCCTTATTTTTAGAGCTGATCCATGTTGGCACTCTTTTAGGAAGCACAGGTTTGCTCTCCCTTCACACATGCTTGTTTCCCCTGTGTGGTCTTTGGCTTCTTTATTAAAAAATACAAAGAATCTCCAAAGCCTTATGATTCAGCAGCACTGAAAGTTAAATGTGTACTAGGGTGATTACAGATGGAAGCTTGTCTGCAAGTCCGAAGTGTTTGAAGTTCTTTATGCTGGATAGACTAGCCTAGACAAAATAAATGTCAAGTGAACTCAATGTAGTTGGTCAGACTGACATTTGAGCATAAATTTATTTCAAACAACAAAAATAGAACAGAAGTTTAAAGCTTTGCGTTTAAGCTTCAGTAATAATTCATGAAATAAAAAAAAAAAAAACCAAAAACCAAAAAACCAGGGCATGAACTCTGTGTATGTGTAAATAATGGGCAGAATTATATCTTACTTATTTAAAAAAAAAAAAAAAAAAAAAAAAAAAAGGAATGAAGGCAATAGGAATCATGTGCAAAGCTGCAAGTGATTGCTATTGCCTAGATTTTCACAACCCTAATTTATTTTAACTCTATATAATGAAGGAGTGTTACATTAAACAACCACCCTTCTCTCCAACTCTTTTCCTTTTGAAAGCCATAGGGGAACTTGTTCTGATGGATTGTTTCTTTCTGTGAAACTGAGAAACTGGTTACAAAATGGAGCCTCACTTGAAATGTGAATTTGGGTTAATGTGAGGATGCTGCTACCTTTTTTTTTTAAGGAGTCTGATTTTACAAAACCGATGCACATTTTGTGTATGAAAGTCAAATCTGATACTGTACTTTCAGTTATATCAAAATATACTTTCAGTCTATATCAAATGTATTTTTTAACCTACTGATACGAATTAGTTGATACAACCAGACGCTGAAAAAATAACTGTTTTTAAAAAATTAGTTACATACTCGTACTAAGAACACAAAAGCCCAGACTGCGTTGCCCAGAGCTTTGGATATACTGCCTTTTGCCCTGTATTTGGTGAGTGTAACTCAGTTTTGCAGCCAGAATCATTACTTTTGCTCAAATGATGTAGGCTTATTTTATTGAGTAATGAAGTATGCTATTAATTGCTTTCAAACTTTGCACACACAGTATTCTGCTGATACTGCTGGCTCTTAATCTGAATGAAATAGCTTCATGTAGAGGTAATCAGGTGTGGTTTTATTTGGATTCATGGGCTTGTGCACGTCAGAAATCAGGTAGCACAAGCTCACAAACATGCTTGCGTGCATTGCTTCTGAAATATGATCCAGTTTCCCAGGGTACAACGCACTCAAGGATTTCTATTTTTTTTTTCTTAGTTCTGTAAAACTCTGCAATAAAGACTGCTCTGTTTTGCATGCTTGAACAGGCAACAAGGTATAACTGCTGTATGAAGTCAGATGTGCTAGGAGAGCAAAGTCAACATACTCTGCCAGTCTTCAGCAGAACACCTGTGTGCTTGCTTAGTGCTCAGGTATTGGCAAATACCTGAATAAGAATTAGCAAATACTTGTGAGTGACTGAGCATGTGACAAGATGGCCCCCTACAAAGAAAAGTACAGCTTAAAACAGGGTGCGGATTAATCAAATTTTGGTGTGAGATTTGGCTGTGATAACAATGGGAACACAGACTTCATCAGAAGCTGCCCATTTTGTAGTTTGGGTTACCAGTTTTAACTGGTACTTTTGCATTTCTGGATTGGACATTTCTAGAGGGCACTTCTGTTAATAATTGGCAGGCATTAAAGTATGTCGCTGAAGGATGAAGATAACAAAGTTCCGGTTTTCCTAATAAACTATTTGACCAGCTTTTAAAGGCTTTAAATCAAAAGTACTGAAATACAGCACCGAAACTCATGAGAAACACTCATCTTGGTGATTAGAAAAGGTGTATATACACCTGTTTGCTGAATTCTGCTTTCCCCCAATGCACTGAGTGTTGGTTACTTTTAAAACTGACTATAACTATGAAAACAGCAAGCAACTTCATTACCTCCCTGAGACAACCCTCTACTGACAAGTAACTTTTAGTTGTCTCATTTTGATTAATGAAACTGTTACTACATTCACACAGTCGTTGGGGGACCTTGGCTGCTTAAGACACAGACTGTAGTTTTTTGGAAGTTACAGACAAATGTGCCTCAGGGAGCTGACAATTTATGCCAGCTGAGTAATGGGCTTTCTTCCAGGGTCTGTTCAGTACTTCTTGATATTGCTCTGTCATTTCTCCTTTAAAAAAATCTTAGGGATGTTTTGGGGTTATTTAATTGCAGTATTAGAATTGTACAGAATTGCAGGGATATTAGTCTAATAAATCATGTTACTTATCAGCTGAGTTTCTACCTATACATTAATACTAAGGCTGTGAGCATTGCTTTATTTCTTTCCCATGTAAGTTTATGTCTTATTGCTTGAAGACAGCACATTCTCTTTCTCTTTGGTCAGTTATGTTCTGGGTAAAGAGCCTTTTTTCCCCTCTTCAATCTGACCAGGTATTCAGGTGATTCATGAATCATCTTGTTCCCTGGCTGAAGAGCTCTACTTGCTCATCAACCTTCTGAGCCAACCTCAATTTGTCTGGCTGATGAAAGGAGGTTTCAATAAAGAGGCTGCATCAACAAAAGGAACTAATTGCACTGTGTTGGTGTTAGTGCTGCATTTCAGTAGAAATACTTGTGAATTATTGGAAACAATGTGTTTGTGTCAGATTTGTGTGGCAAAACTAAGTATCTCAAAACACTTCAAACCTTTCCCTATTGCTACTTAGTAGTTCTCTGCACTCCCCCTTCCAGGAGCTGGATCAACCAAGGCCTAATCTAGTGTTAGGCCACACATATCTTTGATGCATCCTGCAAGTTTCACACTTGCAGGGATATGGATATAAACATATTACACTAAAATTTTCATAATGTAATATTTCTCCGACGTCAAAGACAGGAGCTACTTTGAAATGGAAAGTTTGAGGATGAAAATGGAAGCTCTGTGTAGAAACTGTTAACTCACTGCAAACAAACCCCGCCACTCATTTAACAATAGATGCCCTATGCCTACCTAAGGGTATAAAATGAGGTGCTGGAAGCAAAATTGACATTTTAATGTTTTGTTGTTTTTCTTTTTTTTCCTTTCAGTGGGCGAGTTTGTGAGTGATGCCCTTCTGGTACCAGACAAGTGCAAGTTTCTTCACCAGGAAAGGATGGATGTGTGTGAAACTCACCTACACTGGCATACTGTTGCTAAAGAGGTATATTCATATGCCTTAAAATTTCTTGCCTTCCTTCTTGAGAGCTGTAAGAGTCTTCTGAGGTTTAAATATAGCAGTGATAGGGAAAACAAAAAGCAGTACATAAGAATGGTCCAGTGAATGGCTTTTTGTTCCTCTTTATAAAGTAGGAAGTGTAAGTCACGCTACTGAGCACATCAGAGTCCACTGTTGGATACTTAATGTTAACCCTGTCTTACAGCACTGCTTTCTAGCTCACGTTTTCTGCCCTCTCTGGCTTCCTGTATTAGTGATGCTCTGGAATTAAAAGGTTGATCACTAATGCCTAAACTTTGACTTTGTCATTGTGCTCAGTATGTATACTAATATGCAAGGTGCTTTACAGAAATGAAACCTGATCTAAAAGAATGCAGCATGTGAAATTCAGCATAAAAGGTTAGGAGAACTGATGAAACACAGGACTAGTGAAAGCCCTTTGCAGTTAAGCAGAGAATTTTTGCAGTTTACCAGTACTTTGCTAAAAACAGAAATAAATGTAATCTTATAATTGCTAATGTGTATATTTGTCCTTACATAGAGAGGCTGTAGAAATAAAAAATGAAACGAGCTTCAGGAAGATTTCTGGCTGCTCTCCTGTATGAAATCTCTTAATTTGTATGTTATCCCACCTTCTGGAGATGAAAATTGCGGTGTCCTTAGCAGCTTTTCAGATATTCAGTTCTTGCTTGAATCCTACTGTTGCTCTTCAGATGAAGTGTTTCAAGTGCCAGCCTTCATGGATGCAAATTGTAGTCCATTCTAAGTACTCACAAATTTGGAATGGCATGGCCTAGGAGAACACTATCTGTGTGCAGTACTGAACTATATTTCTTTTTTCACCTGACCTACATCACTGTATCTTTAAGGTATACTTCTGCACAACTGACTGTTTTTCCAGACAAGGCTAGAGGGTTCTGTACTGGTAGAGGTATCAGACCAGATACAGTGTGTTTCCAGTATACCAGATTTTTTAAATGTTAATCTACCTTGCAATTACTTCTTTAATGGCATTAGTACATCAGGATCAGGATTTTAGGCAAGAGGGTATGGACTTGTCAGGTAAATGGAAGGAGACTACTCTTTCTGTACTGGCAAATACTAAAGGGAAAGGGTAGGGAAGGGAAGGGAGAGTTTATTACTTGAAATGGTCATGCAGACACAGATAGGGAGCTACCTACAGTGCAGGTAGTGAATGCACATGTAACCATTCTGTATCATGTTTCAAAACTCAGAGTTCACCACCTCCGACCACCAAGGCAGTACACAGCCCCTTATATTTTCTCAATGTCTGTGACATTTTTTCCAGCTTCCTCCATGACAATATTGTATCCATTTTCTTTTTACTTTCTGTAGTCCTGTAGTGAGAAGAGTATGAATCTGCATGACTATGGCATGCTGCTGCCCTGTGGAATTGACAAGTTTCGTGGTGTGGAGTTTGTTTGCTGCCCATTAGCAGAGGAAAGTGACAATCTTGATTCAGCTGATGCTGAAGATGATGATTCAGATGTCTGGTGGGGAGGTGCTGATGCAGACTATGCAGATGGAAGGTAAGAGTGACTGTCTGCTCTTCAAATTATTACCAACTTCCTAAAGATACCAAAAGACCTCCATATGAAAGAATCATATGAATGATTTATAAGTGAATTTGCAGCCGCAGTGGTTAAACACCAGTGTTCTACTAGTGTAGTGTAATTTTCTTATTGTTAACATAGTTATTGTGCTTTTTGATGCCTTTATCTTTTCTTCAGTCAGAAGCATTAGCATATTTATGACAAAAATGCTTAAATACGTACTTTTTGACAACTAAATGATAAATTCTATACCCTTAAGGTGCTTCGTGTGCACTCTGGTGTACTGCAGCAGATACTCAGCTAACATAACCATTGCAGATTTTGATATGTCTTAATTCACTGTAGACATGAGCTGCGTGCCATTTTTAGTGTAAGAATATTTTTCTGCTGACAATTATTTTCTAAATGTGAGCAAAAGAAATTCTGTTTCACTATCTGACTTTTGACAGGTTCATTAGTGAGCTACTGTTAAGTTAGGCTACAGAGGTTTCCTTTGCAAGACAGCAGTGGGTGGGAAGGTGTCGTGGTTTGTCTTTATCCTTTATCGTCCCCTCTGCATGTCAGCTAATTTTAAGCCAAATATGGGTTATGACTGTGTTGTAACTCACTGGTCAGGTGCTGTCAAAGTCTTTTCACATCATTCTCTTGACCATATTAGACAGCAACTGTAAGAACAGGGTACAGTATGTCCTTGCAGCTGATTTCAGACAGCTCTCTATGGTGGTTTTCTTCATAAAAATGAAGTCTCTGTTCAAATTCTTCCCAGACTTCCCTCACTTCATGCTATGATAATGAAGTGTGTTTCCTTTTTAGGTGTAATACTGTATCATTTTACAAATAATTTACAAAATCCAAAATTTGGGGCAAATTGCAAGAGGTTTCAAGGAGAACCCTGAAAATAAATGGGGACTGAATGGAGTGAATCAAGTGGAAAGTTAGTATGTCCAACTTGGATTAAGTTTGGGATTTTTAATAATTCAGATGGAAACAAGTTCAGAAACTATGTAGAGATGAAGATTTTTGTGAATGACAGCGTAAGTTAACTTAAAATAAATATTTTCCCATTGTAATTTCCAGTTTTCTCTCATAAACGGGAGCAAATGGTCAGAGCTATTTCCTGCAAGAAACCTATATCAAGCCACATTGCCTCTTCTACCTTGACACCCTCAGGCTTGTTTTCTGGCTTGTACTTCCAACAGTTGTTGAAAGTGTCAAAATTTATAACCTTTCAGTGGGTTTTTTTTTTGTTTTTTTTTTCTCATATATGTGTACATAGGTAGATAAGATAGATAGATAAGATAAATTTGTGTTACATACTTACTACCTGTGTTATCTATACATATAATATTTATTATATATACCTATATATAAAATACATACATATTAAAAACTTTCATGTATTAGATGAAGGATTTGCAAAAAACTTCAAATAAAAGAGCTCATAGGGCTGTATATAAAGTATTTTTGTTTGTAAGACAGATATCCCATTTATTTTTCTTTTTCTTGTCTATCACTGAACATTTAATTTACTATTCTAGTCTGGTTTATTCATCATACAGCAGTTGAGTATGTGAAGAGATGAGTTCAAGAATAAATTCATAAATTTTGTATGCTCTAGGAATAGGAGCTGTAATTGCGTTTGAACCCATTTCTAAAGTTCCAAGCAAATACTGCAATTTTTTTCCTCCCCCCACATACAAGTGCATGCAAAAGGAGAATAAAAAGATCGTCTTAGAGGGCACTTGTGCTTCAACTGCAGATGAGGAGCCAGGCACTTACGAGTTATTTTACACTGACTCACTCGTATTTCTTGCTCCCTCTTCAGCTTCCCAACGGCATTTAAGCTGTATGTACTGAGCCAGAAATACTCTTGAAATTTAGTCATATTAAAAAGCCCACATTACTCATTTCTGTTGCAGTAGTAGGTGGTAGTTCAAATTTTGTATGTCTAGGTATATTCATACATATATGAGCATATGTTTTCTTGCATATAAATATGCAAGTTTATGCTAAACTCTCAATATTCTCTGCTATTAATGCACCTCTGTTTGAAGTGTTTCCTAAGCATTTTTTCTACACCTTAGGTGGGTGATCTCACACTGACAGTGTTTGCTTTGTCTTGAAGCTTTCCAAAGAGTTTTAAATCCCTTTGTGTTTATGTACACCCACAGCGTGACAGACACTGCATGAGGTGAGGGGAGCAGAAGGGACGGGTAACTTGTGCCCTGACTATTGTTGTCCCCATTGCTCAGCAACTCCAAAGCAAAGCCCTCCATCAGAGGAGGTTTGGGTTCTTCATGTAGCCCCTCTCTGGGCAGGGAGGGGCATGCTATTAGGAAATCATTTGGGCAAAGTACCCATAGAAGTATTTTTCTCATTTAGGACTTACTATAGCTTTTACTTGGGTCAGATCTACTCAATACAAGTTGTTGGTGTCTTCCAATCAGTGGCTTTTTATGCACACTGTGCACTCCAAATCATAAAACACGCTCTGCTATTCAGGGGAGGGCACTCAATCTTTCTGGGAAGTTCTTGTGTTTGCTTTGATGCATCCTGAAAATTTCACACTGGGCAGAAGGACAGTAGCAGATTACATGGAAGTTTTCATAGTGATTACAGGTGCTCCAGGAACCCAAGCACCTGTGATATTTCCTAGATGATATAAAAAGTATTAGCAAAGAGACAGTTTGGTATCTCTGTCTCATGCCTCAGAAGTTAAACAATAATGTGAAAGATGGATATGTTTATCTTCTTGGACTAATAATGCTGCCACCCATGGGCCAGTTGCTTCCTTTCAGTTTTGAAAAATATGAATAAAACATTTCTCCTTGTATCTCATCTGCCATTTTTATCAGCTGATGGCTGTCAGGAAGCATGTAGCTAGGGCCAGTGGTCTTAAGTCAAAAGTGGTGTTCCCAGGGTTCAGTGTTAAGGGGCAGTTCTCCTTAGTATCTTTAGCAATGATCTGGTTTGAGGGGATTGAGTGCTTCTTCATTAAGCTTGCAGATGACACCAAATTGGGTAGGAATGTTGATCTTCTTGAGCATAGGAAGGCTCTGCAGAGGGATCTGGGCAGCCTGGATTGCTTGGCCAAGGCCAATAGTGCAAGATTCAACAAGGCCAATTGCTGGGTCCTGCACTTGGGTCACAAAAACCCCAGGTAGTGCTGCAGGCTTGGGGAAGAGTGGCTGGAGAGCTGCCCAGCAGAGACAGACCTGGGGGTGTTGGTCAGCACTCAGATGAACATGAGCCAGCGGTGTGCCCAGGTGGCCAAGAAGGCCAACAGCATCCTGGCTCCTATCACAAATAGTGTGACCAGCAGGAGAGGGGAAGTGATTGTCCCCTTGTGCTTGGCACTGGTGAGGCTGCACCTTCAATATTTTCAGTTTTGTGCTTCTCACTACAAGAAGGATATTGAGGTGCTGGAGCATATCCAGAGAAGGGTAACAGAGCTGGTGAATGTCTAGAGAACAAGTCTGATTACGAGTGGCTGAGGAACTTGGGATTGTTTAGTGTGGAGAAAAGGAGGCTGAGGGGGGATCCTGTGGCTCCCTACAGCTACCTCAAAGGAGATTGTGGTGAGGTGGGTGTTGATGTCTCTCTCTGCTCCCAAGTAACCAGCAATAGGGCAAAAGAAAATGGCCTCATGTTGTGTCAGGAGAGGTTCAGTTTTGATATTAGAAAAATTTTCTTTACTGAAACAGTGGTCAAGCATTGGAACAGGCTTCCCAGGGAAGTGGTCGAGTCAGTATCCTTGGAAGTATTTGAGTACCACGTTTAGACATGGCACTTACGGTCATGGTTTAGTTGGCATGGGGGTGTTGTGTTGATGGTTGGACTTGGTGATCTTAAAGGTCTTTTCCAATGTTCATGATTCTATGATCTTTAAGTCATTTCAGATCTTTTACTATTCAGATCTAAATTTGAATATATTTGTATTTATGAGTCTGAACATTTAGAAGAAACCACATTTCTGTCATTAATTTTGTTAATGCCCTTTTTCAGACTCTCTTGCGTTTTTACCCTGAACAGTTGTCTCTGGAGGACTGCATTTCCTGTTTTGTAGTGGGTATTTCTTTCTGCATAGGAGGAGGCAAAGCTCAGCAGCACATTTTATCCACACCACTGGAGATCATGTGGAGGTGGCATGGGCTGCAGTGCTATCAGAGATGTTCTTCCTACCTGTTTTTTACCACCACCTAGATCTGGGTGTAAAAGTATGTGGCTTTTTACCAGTACTTGGAGAAAGGAGGAAGGAGGGTATATTCTGGTGATGGGTGTGATAGACTCTTTTTTGTTTATGTGGCAAAGACACAGGATCTGACCATGCTTTTGAAATTGCATCATGTCGTGTTCATCCTGAAATAGTGTGTAATTCTGACTTAGAGGTCACAAGCATTTTTCCTTGCTATTATACACACCTTTAATTAACATTTACCTTGAAGACTGCCTGAGGGGACAGCCAGATGCAAGTGCTGGCTTTCAACACAGATGCAGAGTTCTCCCCACATAGCTACAATGCAGTCAAGTGACCTGCAGTCTCTGTCTGCCCTTGAGACTTGACTCAGCCTTGTGGTCCTCCTGCCTGTACCTAGGCATTTGCTGGAAGCTTTGGTGTCCTTGATGTCCAAGGTTGAACATCTCTAGGAGTGGAAACTTTCCAATGAAGCTCTCAGCTTCCAGGTGTTCTCTGTCTAGATCCATCTCATACATGCTTCTTCCCATCACTGTGTGGGACTTCCCAAGCTTTCCTTCCCACCAGGGTATCAGGCTGCTGCTGTCATTTTCCTTCTTTCACCCCAGGAAAACTGATGTTCAATAAGTCTTCCCATTGAGGGTTATAGAAAGTTTTTAAGTCCCGTGGCTTGGGAGCAGGAGATGATGGTGCCTTAACATCACCCAAGACACGTTTTTCTTGACTGAATATATTTTCAAGATCTAAAATAGGAGATTTCATTTCTCATTACTTTTCTCACAGATGGTTAGGCCACATTCATTTTATGTGTTTGTTGTTCAGGCTGATGTAATAGCTGGGTGGCATTGTCAATGTCCCATTGTAAGGAGTAGTGTATTTTATAAGGATTTAATTTGCAGCTCCTCTTAAAGTTCTACCAAGTGGTGTCTTACAGTTTGTAACTGTAAGTTACAACTGGTAAGTTACTTGCCATTAGGATAGTTAATATGGTAGGATTTTTTCTACAATAAGTAATTCAAAAAGGAGCAGTCCATTTTGTGCTGATAATAAGGCATCTGTGAAGTAAACTAAGTTTTTTCTATATAGCATGGTAAACATGTTGTCCTCTGGTTTTGCAGTTCTGTTCCAGACTGATCTTAAGAGTCCTAGACATACATCTGACATCTGCTCATCCTCCAGATGCTGGGGGGAAAAAAAAAAAAAAAGTAGTTTAAGTGCTATATCTGTTTTGGCTCCACAAAGCTTTTTTTTCGGTCAGTAGTATCTGGAAAAAATTACTTTTGTCTGAATTGTCTCCTCCATCTCCAATTCAAGAAATCCTGAAAGGCTTTTAAAACTCATCAGTTTTTTCTAATGGTGAAAACAGCATTGTTTATGTGCTTCTTATGCTGAAAGGGTCTCCAGGTGGAGACCCTTTGCTTTTTAATTAGAAGTGTTCTAGCATTTGGAGAAGAGGAGTCGAAGCCACAGGACAGAATTGGTTTGCTGAATAATTTGTTAGAGACCATCACTTGATGTGGAGGGAAGGTGCATTTCATTCCTTTTGCTTTTTAGCTCTTTTTATATCCTGATGACTTAAGAGGTATGAAGATGTCAAAACATGTTTTACCTAGTGGAAATGTCTGTGAGTTAACCTCAATGTCAAATTAGTTACAATCAAAATTCCCCAGAGTATTGTCATGAAATCAGGCTGTCAGGAGCTGTGTTTAAATTGGTTACAGTCTTGTAGTGCCCTGACCTGATACAGCAGCGCACCAATTCCTCGTGATGTGTTACGCCACTGCCTTGACACGAAGCAGACAGGCAGCTGGGATGTCTGCCTCTGACTCGTCTTTATTGTGGAGCCTAAACAGTGACATGTCAGCAAGTGTCTTCGGTAGTATGCAAGAGTCATTACAACAATTTTAAAAGTCAAACTTGATGGCTTTTAGTAATTTCTGTGCTTGGAAAATTCCTTTTGCGAGTGTAGCTTTGACCAGCTACTGTGCAGTTCCCTTTGTTTGTGTCTCTGTGTGCCAGAACAGCGGGAGATTTAATGCAGGCAAGAGCAGGGAAGCTGTTGACATTTTCACTATAAATGCAGATAGAAGCAGACAGCACCAGCGAGGGTGTTCCCTATGTTCAGTTCGACACGGACGGTGCAAAGCATGAAATCCCCTTGCCCCATTTCTCCCCATTACATCTCCCTGTGTTACTCTCACCCTGCTTTTTCCCTTGCTTCTCTCTTTATCTGCTCCCAGAAAATGTAGTTTGAAATACAGCATGAAAGAAGAGCCCATGGAGGAATGTTTGACACAGGCATATTTCAGTCCATGGTATATTAGGTGGTCAGGGGGATTAATAAAAAGTAATCAGAATACTCTTGTCTGGCTCTGATAGGTATTTTAGTCTCTCTGGCATTTGAACTAGAGCTGGAAAAAACAAATGCAGCTTGGACATGGAGAAAAAAATGCCTAGACAAGGGGGATGCTGGTGGTGATGTTGATGTGTGATGTGTGTTTCTTCCTCCAATCTCAAAGAGAGGGTTCTGTGTTGTTCCCAGCAAGCCTCAATGGACAGGCTTTAAGCCATAGGTGTTGTGTTGGCTGTCAGCAGTGGGGTACCCTTTGTTTCTGTATGTCTGTCAGAAGGGTGGCTTCTGACATCTGGAGCAAACACCTCCTGGCAGTTCTGTGAACTCTGGGGTGTCTGCATAACTGAGGAAGACTCAGAGCCTGAATGGTGTCTGGATATAGAGCATTGTTGATGAAATCATGTTGGGAGGCAGATGTTTCCAAGATTCTTACAACTTCCTAAATCTTTCAGTTTCTGCCTGTGACCTCATACTTGTATCTAGTGTGTAATGACATTCTTTTTCTTCATCATCATTCCCTCCTCCTTGTTCTCTCTTGTTGTTTTTGCAGCTAAATTGTCCTGCAGCATTAAGTAAAAAATCAGGCTTAATTGAAAGTCCATCTCTGAGCACAGAAGATTGAAGAATATAGACATAGGCTATCTGGAGTCCTTTTGAAGTTTTTGCTACTCTAATGCTAAAGAAGTGTTCTTGATCAAGAAACAGGGAGGTGCTAAGGCTAGATTCTTCATTGGAAACATGCTCACTGGAGGAAAAAGAAAACTAACATTTTGTCTCTGACTGTTCATCTGGTTTCAAGCCATCTTGTCAGTCATGTAAAACAAATGTATTCTCATTAATGTAAGCTTTTTCGTCAAGCTGGAAAGTCAGTTTTTAAAATTTTATTGAGAAATGCTGCAGTGAGAATCGCTTAAATGATTCTTTAAAAAAAAAACACAATTTTTTTTTTTTTAAAAAAGCCACCCCCTATTTCCCAGACACTTGAAACTAGTAAAGCTGAGCCAAACCTGTATCTGGATGATGGATCTTTACTACAGGTTCTGACTGAGAAGCAGGAAATTATATACATTTGTATGGATAAAAATATTTCCATTTTTCCACTTGAAAATGAAACTTATTTCTCCTTTTTGCAGACTGAGCTGTAAGCTGGTCATACCCATGAAAACTGAAGGAAAACTGAACCTTGTGCCCACAGTGGTAGGAGTATGGCAGTGGTTGAGGGCTCACTTGGTAGGAGCTCTATCATCCATGACACAGGATCAGGGAAGGGCACAGCCAGAGGCACTGTTCTCATCAGCTGTCATAATACAAATTGTTCTTAATTGGGAGTCAGTAGACTAAAATGAATACTAGGAATTACAAGCTTCCTTAATTTGTCTTGCTTTTTTTCCCTCCTCTGAAGTTCGCAAATTGTTAAAATAGGTGAATTTTGCACTACAGGTTGTCCATCACTAAAGTGGTGTTTTAGAGAAATGGAATTCATTTGGGGAGATAGTGTGGAAGGTGTGCTGGTTTTTACAATATCACGGTTCAGCTACTTGGTCTAAAGTCTATTTTGGTCTAAATCTTCTTGGTTTTTGTAGTAGAACTGTTAAAACCTGAAATAAGTGCTTCATACCTGTTCTAAAGCATTATTAATGACACAGCTTATCGGAGAACTTTTGTGTTGTTTTAAGTATTTTAATGGTACAACCTAATAGCTTTTCTTTAGAAAATTGTAGTCATAATGGTACTGCTTACATTGAATAACTTGAGATGTTTTGTCCCATTTATGTATTTTATATGCTATTAGCATATTCTGTCTTGCATTCTTACATTAATTTGGTTTGTCTCTCATATTGGCTGTTACTGAATATTTGGGTAATTCATGAAATATTTTTAATAACAGGGGTTTTTTTTCTTTTTTAATGTGGATGTTGCTAAGATAAAATTCAGAAAGCATAGAAATACCAGGCCATTAATGATGCCAGAAAGTCTGGTAAGTGTTGGACTTTTTTCCTAAGACAAATAAAGTCAGAATGGAATTGATGAAACAGCACATTGCCCTGAGAGGTAATTACAGCAATGCTGAGCTGGCAAATCCAATCACCATTTGAGTAGAAAGCATTAACTGAAGTGATGGATGAGGCTCTGGGTGAAGAGAATTAATCTAACAGAGAAAGTGATGAGTAGAAGACAGCCAGGCTTTCATGATCCTTGATGAAAACAGTTTGGTAGCTGTGCATGCTACTTACATGACTTCAGTGAATTCTAAGCTTGTTTCAGGAGGTTAATGTCAACAAACTTGTACATTTAGTAGAAGGTTGACTTGTAGAGAAGGGTTATGGTTTTTTGACCTCACATAACAGAGCTATCTGCTGCCATGTTTTCCTAAGTAACAGGCAAAAAAATTGTCACTTTTGATAGTTGAAATGTGGGAGAGAAGTGTTCCCTGTATATATCTGTATAGTAATCAACTCAAGAAACCCTTTCGATATGTCTGTGAGATGTTCTGAGAAGTTCTTGTGATGTTGTGATATATACCACCCCATTTCAAGCACTCTACTATTAATGGATGAAATAAAATGGGAAGTGAGAAATTCACATCTTGAGTTTTGCTACATGTACTGTCACACCAGCATGACTGTGTGATGGTGGATGCATAGCTGTATATTCCTCCATAAAGTTATCCAGCAGTTCCTGCTCTGTTATACCATCCAGTGATACTTGTGGTCTGTGCTAGAAATAAGAGCTCAGCATTGTGAGGCTTAGTGAAAATTCAAGAATTCCACCTCTGGAGAGGCTATGCTGTTAACAGCACAGTGTAGTAAAGCATTTTCTGTAGGAAATACTTCTTTTCCTTTGCCTTCTTGCAAAGGAAAATCAAATACATGGATGAAAAAGCAAAAACATACAGGTTTTTGTTTTGTTTGTGTTTTTTTTTTTTTTTGAGCAAAAAAAGTTTTTAAATTTTGAATGCAAATGTTTTGTCTTTGGTTATGTGATGGGAAGCCATTTTTTCATGTGGGATCTCAATTTTGATGACTGCTGAAGAAAAAAATAGCACCCAAATTGTGAACTTTGTGAAGAAGAACAGGGTAAAACAGTAAAATACTGACCTGGAGAACTGGATCTATGTTTGCATCTGCTGTGAAAGTCTCTGCTAGGCTTGGCATGTTGTTGTGGCTGCTATAAAAAGCTGGGTACAAAAAGGAGCCTCTTTTCTTCTGGCTATATGAGTGGACATGATCTGTTCTGCAGAAGTCCTGGCCTCTTGCAGCTGCTGCTGGAAAGATTTAAGATGGCACATTCTCTGAAAAGTGTTATTCAGTATCTTAAGGTGAACATCCAGAGTTATGATGTGCTTCTGGTTGTAAAACAAAGTTATTCTCCCAGTTTTAGCCTTTTGTTGTGTGGAGGTACTAAGACAACGATTTCCATAAGCAGGGCAAATGCTTGCTTTGGTACAGAGTTCAGGTGGTCTGCCTCAGATAAGCCGTAGGATAGCAGGTTGGACAAAGAGGTGTTGAATAGTCAATACTGATTACAGAAGAATTTTGTGGAAACAAACATGTTGTAGCAGATCCATATTTTTCTGCTGATTCTCAGGCTGGATGAAATAGGGCTGTACAGGTGACCTATACTCTGCCCTCTTCCATCACATTCAATCTTAATGAATTTTTCATGCCAGGATTTCTAATTTAATATTTATTTAATGTCATCAGGCTCACAGAGCCTGATTTTGTCTGTTTGCATGTATGTTTACTTAGGTAATTTTTTAAGTTTCCCTTTAGCGAAAATAATCAAAGTGAGAAAGAATATGGGTTAAATATATTACTACTCAGTCCTTGTCTAAAAATGACAATTCCTTCCTGAATTCTCCACTTTCCAAAGAAAACTGTCAGAACAGTAACACCATCAAAGGCTTTTTTTTAAAGTGAAAACTAGTTCAGTTTTGAAAAAGTATTCTTCTATATGAGCCAACAAGTACCTTCTGCAAATGCATAAGATCTAATGTTATTGTGCTACATCACACACCTGTTGTTTTAAAGCAGGTCAGCTTTGGGAAGAAATTCCTAAAGTTATAAAGTATACTTTCTTGTTAAATTATAACAATAAATGTATCTGTAAGAGGCAGTAGGGCAAGAAACATGTTTGTTTTTTACAAATACTTTATTTAAAAATTAAAGATTTTTAGTGTAACTTTTCTTGTTCTCCATCAAAGTTAATGAAACTAAGCATATTTTTTGGCATTGTTTTTCTATAAAATTTTTTTTAAAGGTACAGTAAAAGGAGACAGTCTTGAATCACATAATTATTTGATAATGCAGTTGTTTGGTAAGCTCTAAGAACTCTAAAGCAGCCTATGTGACACTTCTGTAATAGCTTATTTCCATTTTTTTAATTAGAAAATGTGAAAACAAACATAACTGCAACCTCTTCACCAAAGGATAACAAAAAGGAAAATAATTACAAGTGACAAAATGAATGTCTGAAAAAGTGCTTGATGGTATGAATTGCATGTCCTAACCTCCTATGCAATGCCAAGTGCCCACCTGAGTTCTAAAAATTTTAACTCTTAGTAGCTGTTTACATATGTCTGAATATCAGATTTTTTCTTGTTAATGTGAGATACCTAATTTACTTACCTAGTAGAATCCAACCCTAATGAAAATAACCTAAGTAGTTTTTAGGCAGTTTGTGCTTTTCTGGTCACATAACAGACAGACAAGAAAAGTTATTGCTGAGATACCTTGTGGGTCAGACTTCCAATTCTGTAAATCACTACTTTTCTGGACTTCGATGCCAATAAGCCATTTAAAAGATTAGTTACATAGGCTGGAGGTCAAGCATAACCTTTTCTTTCCTGGTTCTGTGTCTAATCTCATCACTGTAGTGCAGTTTAATTCTTGCTCTGTTTTCCATTCATACCAGCCGAAATTCTTCAGGAAAATAGAACTTTTTGGTGTAACTCTCTGCTCCTAGGCTTTCAAGTTGAACACTAAAATCTTCATTTCAAACTTGGTGTTTACTTCCTTTCCTCTCTTCTACCCCAAGTGAAATTATTTTTGTAGTTCTTGTTTAAATTGATGACACCTGGATACTCATTTTCACATAGTCACTATTCTCAGCTTGGCTGAATTTGGGTCGTGTACCAAAGCCAAAGTTAAAAAACAAGAAAGTACAGTGAGGTGGGTGCTCATGTGCCAAAGGCACTGTTGGCTTAGTTTTTAGCTTTAAGTAGCTCCTGCTGCGACTCATGTTTAATAAGCAACCTCATTCAGAGAGGAGTGTGGTGGTGGGATTACACTTGGTTCCTGAGAAATCTCATCCTTGTCATCGTGCAAGATTTGGAAAAACATGATGTGCAAAATACTGAGGCCTCTCATGTGAAGGTTTGTTGAGAGAGAATTGGTTCCTTGGCTGTTTTAACCAAAAGGCAGATAATTAGACCATCTCAAGTGCAATCATCATCTTGTCTGGATCCCAAGGATGTGTCATAGAGTCATAGAATTCTGTAATGGTTTGGGTTGGAAGGGACCTTAAAAATCACCTGCATGGGCAGGGACACCTCCCACTAGGCCAGGTTGCTCGAAGCCCCATCCATCCTGGCCTTGAACACTGCCAGGAAGGGGGCAGCCACAACCTCCCTGGGCAGTCTTTTTGACTGCCTACCCTTGCAGTAAAGAATTTATTCTTAATGCCTAACCTAAATCTACCCTCTTCCAGATTGAAACTATTACCCCTTGTCCTACCACCGCATGTCCATGTAAAAGTCCCTTCCGGTGTTTCTTGTAGGCTCCCTTCAGGTACTGAGAGGCTGCTAGAACATCTCTTCAGAGCCTTCCCTTCACCAAGCTCACAACTCTCTCAGCCTCTCTTCACAGGAGAGGTGCTCCAGCCCTCTGATCATCTTTGTGGCCCACCTCTGGACTTGCTCCAAGATCTCCATGTCCTTCCTGTGCTGAGAACTGGACACAGTACTCCAGGTTGGGTCTCACAAGAGGAGAGTAGAGCTTATACTGCAGCCCCATGAGATCTGAAATACTATTAGAAGAAAACTCCTCGTTCTTGTCATTGGTGTTCTGAATACAGAAAGGACACTTTCATTTACTAATATTTTCTTACTTCTTGAACAGCAAGAAGTTTCACCACACACAGGAGTGTAGATGAGTAGCATTAATTAGTGTGCTACCTGAATGCTCAAGGGAAGCATAATTTCTATGATGGGGGGGAATGGATTTTATGATGTGAGGAGGTTGATGTGGAAGGTTCAAAGCCATGATGACCTCTGTGTCCAGCATGAAAGAGAAGAGCCTCCAATGAAAGGAGATGGAGATGGGCTAATGTTGAAGTGGGGGTTGCAAATATTTTCATGGCTGCGTTCAAGCCTAACAATTTAGCTCTGTTGTTTACTGTTGAAAAGTTAAATTCAGATTATGATAATACGGCTTTACAAGTCTCTGAACTTTTCAGTGTATCAAGTAATTTTAATTTTAGAAGCCTTTGAAAAATCCTGTCTCCAGCACCACTAAGCTAAGGTGAAATAGCAACAATTTCTTGTAAATGAGACACTGCACTGGTAATAATAAAACCCTGACTGGGACAGTATCAAGGGAATATACAGAAAAAGCTGTCAAGATAATCTGTTCCCAGGAGAAACAAGACTGTGTAATGCTTGTTTACCAAAGAAGGTAAAATGTGATAATAATACCAGGAAGTGAGCACACCTGGTATTTTTATTAAATAAAACTCCAAGACTTCTGAGAAATATGTCAAAATCTGCATTGATTTGTTTTAAAATCTTTGTTTGAAAATATTGCATTTAAGCTGATTGTTGAGGTGAAAGGTGTGCAAAAGTTAGATAATGCTTTCTGGGAAGCAGCACCGTGGCCAGGATGATAACAGTGATTAAATCCAAAGAAAAAAAAAAAAGCATAATGTTTCGTGTTTCTTGCAAAAAGGTAGTACCTTTTGCAATACTAAAAATAAATGGAGTTCAGCCACTGTATTTTTTTTTTTCTGAAAGAGAAGCACACCGAGCACACGATGCTGCATACAGCCTGAAATGATTCTATGAAGATATAGGTAGTGATGTTTATATTAAACCCATGTCTTCAAGCATGAGGTTCTAGGTTCTCTGAGTACTGACAAATACTGGGGATCTCCTTCTTCCTCCTGGCTTCTGAGGACTGTTGGTAAGGGGCTATGTGATATTGTTGCTTTTCTCACATCTTTCATAACTGTGGCCTCTGAGAAGGTGTGGTCATCTTCTGTTCACACTGCTGAGTGCTGATTGACTCTTTGGAGTGCATGGCTCAGTGGTTAGCCTTGGTATCCAACGTGGAGCTGCTGTTGTTACGGCTTGCTAGAGAATTATCCCTTCCTGACGTGTATCCGTGCCATTTAATCTGTGATACTCTGTGGTATAACTGAGCATGGTTAAAGCACCAGAATAGTGCCAGTCTAGTTAGTTTCTGGTATTTGGCTTCATTCAAGATAAATCTTGTTAAGAGAGCAGATAGCATTTCATCTCCCTATCCTCTTCTTTTTGGAAGACAGCACTAAAAGGAGAAAACACAAATTCGTCTTTGTATAAAATAAAGCAGGTAGCTTGGAAAATAGCTGCTTTTAGAGAAAGTCTGTAGTGCTTCTTATGGAACTGAGTGTCGTTTCACACTTCTGTAAAGTGAGAGGTTTTAAAACCTGTTAGAGAAATTGCCTTCTAAAGCCCAATTTCAGGCGTCATGAATTGCAGGGCTTATAGAATAGTAAGAATCATAACAGAATTCTAAGAAATAGAATCATAGAATGGTTTAGGTTGGAAGATCATCTAGTTTCACCCCCCCTGCCAGGTAGGTAACACCTACCACTGGAGCAGGTTGCTTGGAGCCCCATCCAATTTGCCAATAAATACTAGCAGGAATGGGGCCTCCACTACTTCACTGGGCAGCCTGTTCCCACATTGGTCTCACCACCCTCATAGTAAAGAATTTCCTCCTAATATCTAGTCTGAATCTCCCTTCGAGTTTTAAATCATTGCCCCTTGTCCTCTCCTTAGACACCCGTGCAAAAAGTCTTACCCCAGCTTTCTTGTAGGCCCTCTTCACTTACTGGAAAGCCCCTATAAGGTCACCTCTGAGACTCCTCTTCAGCCTGAACAACCCCAACTTTCCCAGCCTGTCTTCACAGGGGTTGTCAATTTGTGGCTCTCATCTGGACACACTCAAGAAGCTCTGTGTCCTTCTTATGTTAGGGGCTCCAGAACTCGACACAGTACTCCAGGTAAAGTCTCACGAGAGCAGTATATATGGGGGGGGAATCAATTCCCTACCATCTGACCACATTTTTTTTGATGCAGCCCAGGACATGGTTGGCTTTCTGGGCTGCAAGCACATGTTAACAGCTCATGTTAAGCTTCTGGTCCACCATCACCTCCAAGTCATTCTCCTTAGGTCTACCCTCAGTTCTTTCTCCTCCCAACCTGTATTCATGTATGGGGTTGCCTCAACCCAGGTGCAGAACTGTGCACTTGGCCTTGTTGAAGTTGATGCAGTTTGCATGAGCCCCCTTCTCAAGCCTGTCAGGCTCCCTCTGGATGCCATCCCTTCCCTCCAGTGTGTTGACTTCACCACAGTTTGGTGTCTAAATTCTGTAAGTGTATAACAAGATTCTCACTTCTATTTAAATAGCTGAATCTAAGTCAAAACCATTTCTGTTTTCTTTGTTCCTGTTTCTTGAAACTTGCAATAAAATATAATCGTGTTAAATACTACCCTTCTAATAGAGTCTCAGAGAATATGTTGCTAGCAGATGCATGATTTTTTCTAGGAGTGATCAAAATAATAGATTGAATATTTAGGTACTTCTTTGTGCAAGCTTATTAAAATGTCTTCAGGAGTCTGATCCCATAAACTGCTGTAATCTTCATCACTTCTGGCTTTTTTTTCTCAGATGTCTTGTTATTCAGCAAGCAGCAAGTGGTAAAGGGGGTGCAGCTGTGGGCTACCCTTAAGCATTTACTTTGGTAATTTATTATAGAGGTAACCAGGGCCTGATATACTGGTGGATGTAGCCAACCAGTACACATAGAAAATTGTCTTCTTTCATCCAGTATCCTTTACTGTCACACCTCCTAGACAAACCAAAATAAAGCAGAGCAAAGCAAAACAAAACAAAAAGTGGGCCCTACTGCTGAGAATTTCCCAGCAAAATGTTGTGTGGACTGACATATCTGAGTTGATTGCTTTTGTGCAGCTACAAATAGATGGGTACTGGATGCGTGCATACAAATTATTTTTGAAGTGGCTTTCCATGTGACTAATTGATTTTCCTTTGTTTATTTCATGAGTTTATTTTTGTTGCCCTTTTTTAACTTTATAAGCTTGCCAATACCTGAGAGTGGTTATTCATGTGAAAGGAAGATAAAAAATAATTGGGTTTTTTTAAGCATTATGTGTTTTTATCTTAGGTGAGAGGGAGACAGAGAGCAACTTTTGTTAATGTTGAAAGGCACATGGTGTCTCATGCTCCTGATCAAAATTTACATGTCTTATACTCAACAGGCCTAGTTTATATGTCTGTAGCTAACCAGTGCTAGAAGCACCTTAACCTTAAGATTAGAAACAGATACTGGACTAACAAATTGATCTCAGTCTTGCAGCTGAAAGGTGATAGTGTACATGTAGCTTTTTCCATGCTCATAAAAAGGTGAAATATTCAGTAAGAAAAATAAAAGGAAGAAACCTACTGTTTAAAAAGGACTTACTTAAAACATAGCAGAAAATTTTGGACAAACTGGAATCAGAATGGTAGGGAAAAGTCACACTGTGGAGGCTGTGACTTTTCTAAGCCAGTCCTTTTAATTCAAGAAAATAAAAGAAGAACCCAGTGGTTTTCTGCCCCTGAATGCCCATTCATTCATTCATTCATTCATTCTCACATGTAAATGGAAACAGGTCATCCCTTATTCACACTGCTCTGCAAGTTAGCTATTCACATCCATTGTATAACCTACCTGGGCTTGAAAGCATCATTATTACTTTAAGTCTCTCTTGTGTTTCAAGACACCAAATATTTTGGGGAGAAGGGAACAGGGCATTCATTCTTGTTTGGACAGAGACTTACTACTTACCCCTGCTAGAGTCAGGCTTGTGGCATACCAGATTTTTTTTTTTTTTTTTTTTTTTTTTTAATACTTGATTAAGAAGGATCAAAATTGTACTAGACAACCTTTTATAAAATGAAATATTATAGGCTCAGTCTCCGGAAAAAAGTGAAGGAGAGAAGTTGCTAACTTGACATAAAAGGCTGTTCAGGTGAATGCGATGCCATGAAAAAGATGCAAAACCACTTGCGTATGAAAGTGACAAAGTCAATGGATGTTTCAATGTTTAAATATTATTTATTCATTGCTAGTGAATTTCAAGTAGAAGAGCAGATTAATAAACCTGAGACCTTATCTCAGCTGGGCACTGAGTCAGGAAGCATTTAAAAAATTACAGTCGCAGCAGCTGATTGTACTTTTTTTGCTTGTATATCATTCAAAATTAAGGGTGATCCCAGAAAGCTCTTGACATGTTAAGCAACCAAATGCATCTGATAGTCAGCTACAGTATTCCATTCAAGGCTGATTAAAGTCCTGAGGATTTTCAGTAGCTGTATGAATTTAAAGCACTATGATTGATGACAATATTTAGTCCAATAACTTGAGGTTTCTTGAAACACATTGTTGCCATGTTTGGGGTATTTTTTAATGGAAGCCTGACACATCAACTGTACAGCAGTGTTTGGGATGCAGAGCATCTGAGCTGAGCTTGCCATGCTGAATAGCTGCATGTGTTGGCTGAGATGGCAGCCTCATAAGGAAAACTATGTGGCCTTCTCCTTTCCATCAGTGCTGCTGTCACACAGAACACCAGAACTAGGTCCTCTCCTTCTCTGGATGTTAGATCCTGGAAGATGATGATGTGGCCACCATCTGTTTTGAGATACCAGAAGATGAAAGCTCAAAGATGCTTCAGCTCAAAGCAGCTGAGGCATAAGATACAGCATCATATGTGCTGACTGTCTCTGTCCTGCCCTTTTTCAAAACAGCTCTGTGTGCTGTTTGTCTTAGAAGTGGGTTTTTTTGTTCACACAACACTGCATTTAACAACAGAATAAGAAAACTCAGCAGTCAGTGTTGACAGTTGTAGGTTAGTTCAGTAGTCCTCTGTGAATGGCATGCAAAGCAGTACACGGTGAGACTCTGGGTAAGGCATCTTCTGGATGAGAAAGTCCCAAGGAACTCTCTTGTCTCCATGTCCATATGAACTGCATACAGTTTGAGCTAATTTGAACTGCTTTCAAAGTAAAAATCGTTTCATTGACCACCTTATGGAGCAACCATGTTTGGACTGTTATTCAGCTGTCAAAATGGAAGTATTTCTGATGGATTTTTTTTCCATCCCTGTGCAAATGGAGGAGCTCCAGTCTGGCATCTTGCTAGTTTTCTCACTGCATTGCACCTGTGGACTTTTGGGTTTTTTAGCATTTCTGATTTCTTACTTGTTGGGACATCCCAGAGTCCCTGCTTCTTTGCTTTTATTGAAAGGGAAGGTGATGGTGAAAGAGGTAAAATCTTGTCCTTAAAGAGTTTCTGAATAAAAAGTTCTCTCTGGTTATCTAGAAATACTTTTTTTTACTGACAGATCATAATTTTCTTCCTTTAGTGATGATAAGGTAGAAGAACAAGCAGAGGAAGACGAGGAGCTAACTGTTGTGGAAGATGAAGATGCTGATGACGATGATGATGATGGTGATGAAATTGAAGAAGAAACAGAGGAAGAATATGAGGAGGCAACTGAAAGAACTACCAGCATTGCAACCACTACCACCACAACTACAGAATCTGTGGAAGAGGTTGTCAGAGGTAAATTCATAGACATGTAGCTTAGCATAGCTGGAAAAATGATCCTGTTACTTTGCATGTGTTTGCCCTTTACAACAAAAAATGTTCCAAACAGCAAAATATCCTAAGTAGCAGCATTGTTATGCTTTGGCTTCTGTGATTTGCATGTTGAATCCCCTCCCCTTTTCCATTTTACTGTTCTTTGGAAGTGTCTGTGAAATAATGTCATTGCATTTGACACGGATGGAAGCAGATGGTTTGGTTTTACATTAAGTAAAATTTGACTGTCATATGTAGCAAATAACAGGGAAAAAGTATGTGTGTAGATTATCACCTGCATGTGTTGCAGAAGGATACGGAGTGACAACTCAAAGCAGGAGGTAGCACTTACTTGGTTGGATGTCTTGTATTAACAGCAGTGATCAGCCATTTTGAGTGATTTCTGTTAGATACCTGTTTCAAATAGTTCTCCATGAACTGGTAGTTAAGTAAAATTAGAAGAATTTGGAAATAACTATGCAGAAAAGGCAGTCTAACTAATGAGTTGTTTTGGAGGCATAAGAGGTAATAGGAATGCCAAACCAAGAAAGGAAACACAGATTGAGAAACAACTCTTCATTTTCAAAGCTTGTTTTTCATTATATTTTGTAGTTATTAACAGAAGTGCATTTTAAACTTGGAATTTTACCTTAGTGAATTTTGAATTTTACCTTAGTCCATGGAAAACAATATTTTTAAATTTCACATTTCACCTATGATACATATTTAAATGAATAATCCTTATATTTCTATTTAAATAAGTACAATTCCATTTGGTGTAAATTTCAGTAAGATAGATGCCATTTTTTCTGCATTGCTTACTCCCATCTTTACAAAAAAGTGCTGGAGGCAATGGCAGAAAATGAGATTAAAGGCTACAGTTGGAAAGAAAGGGGTTGGGAGATGCAGGAGGCAGAGGAAAAGTGTGGCAGCAATTGAGACAGTTGTGAATCAAGCACAAAACATCTGGCCTGGCTTTTTCCCTCTCCCTTTGCTTTCCCAGCCCCTACCTCTGGGGACACATGGGACTGAAATGCTGTCAGAGTGCCCCATTTTGCATGAAGTAGTTTCCTTTTCTCTTGAAACATGGTGCCAATGTCTGGCAGAGCAGGTATGGAGCAGGGGACTTCTGACCATGATACATCACACACACTGAGGACAGAAGGGTGTCCAGAGGATGCTTTGGGAATAGCAGAGTTACTTCATTTATGTTTTTTGCATGCAGATAAGCTCACTAGTGAAAAGTTCCATAGCGTTGCTAAAATATCTTGCAAATGTTTCTTTGTAAGGCTGGTAATGCAGTCTTGTGCATTTCTGTCTTACATAACTGTGTTGAGTGTTTTGCTCAGTTATTGGAGAGTCATTCGAGTGAGGAGTGGGTGGGAGGAGATTGTGTTTAAATCTTAAAAACCAATTAAATACATTTCCATATGTGAGCTTTCACCACCTGGGGATAAACCACCCTGTTCTCCCTGGTAAATTGAGGGGGGGATGGGGGAAAAGTACACTTGACTTTAATGGGATTTTGGATGAGTGGAAATGAGGACAAATTAGGTACAACATGTTTCTTTACTGAGACTGACATTTCAAAGAGGTTAAGATGTTTAGCCTTCAGGAAAGTAGTGTGTAATAATATGAATGTAAAATACAAAAGACATGAGGCGAACTATTGAAGTCACCTTTTAAAAATCCTTTGTAAGTGTACACATTTGCTCCCTGATAATGAAATGCTATTGTCCTGTTTTTCCCAACTCTAAAATTTCACACCTTGGGTGACTGTGAAGGCAATATATTGTGCTGCAAACGAGGTGAGGGCAACCTGTTACCAATCCAAGTTTTCAGCCCAATTCTGCCACAGCCCTTGCTGCTTTCTATTCTCCAACCACCCTGGGCCAATGGAGGCTGCTGAGACAGACCCTGAGTGTGAGTAGCTGGTGTCTAAGCTGCACTATGCAAAATGCTTACTTATTTGTGAAAGTAGACATGTCCAAATAACTTGAGAGAAAGCTGTGCTCCTGGTGTGGCCAGCAGACCCAGCACTGGAGTGTCTGCGGTGAGCATCTGCTGTTGTCTTGCTGTTGCAAAGGGGAAAGTTTGTTGCTGTCAGTGCAAATGAAAGAAGCAGAGGTACCATGTATACAATGTACGTACTAAGAAGTCCATCGTGTGGAGGAAGCTTACAAGCCTTTTCAGATGGAATTAAATGTCAGAGCTTTGTTCTCATGATTGTGACCTCTGTTCAGGCTACTTCTTCAAAGTATTCAGGAGTGCAGTTCATAAAATATATCCTGAGATGCTCTTCACAGACACTTTGCAGCGAGTTTTATATATGCTTTATGAAGCTGTAACTAATATTATGTCATTAGCACTAAAGAGCACAGTGAGTGGGTTTGTTCTATGTGAGAGGAGTTGATTTTCATACATGAATCAACAAAGAGCAACTATTCTAAAGCCATAAATTAGGATCTAATTGTGAGCTGGTAGCAAGCCCTTTCTCCCCCAAATCAATAGAATGATTGCTTTCAACCATAAATAATTGAAGAGCATAAATGTAATGTTATACTTCGAAGACAGTTGAGCTATTGTAGAATCAATTTGTTAGGCAAGCTTATTTCTGTGCACATTTTAATGAATTGTGATCAAAATAGCAGTAGCAGGACTACTTGGAAACTCATTTTCAGTGAAAAGGAAGTTAGCCTTGCCTAAGGGGTGGGTGAGGTCATTGGCAGGAGGACAGGCTTTTCATTCGTTTTCCACAGCAACCATATTTCTATAAGCAATAGTGTTTATTAGAAAATGTGAATAAGTTTTTCCTAGCACAGTGCTTGCCAGTATTAATTTTCCTGCCTTTTGTGAAGGACCATCTCTACTCTTAGTTCATACAGAGTAGGGCAGCAAACCCAGTTTAAACTTTTGGGTATACTTTTGCTGGTTTTCAGGTGTAAAATCCAGATGATTGTGGATCTGAGGTTACAGGGATCCAAAGTGTGAAATGAATGTCAGGTCGATGTTTTTCACTTTTGGTCACTGGGAGATGTTATCACTGAATTTGTGCTGAAGAAAATATGGCTTGTTTATGAATCCCTGCAGCAAAACTGTGACTCTGGAAACACTCTGCTGGCCAGGGTTAAGATGGTTGATAGTTTTCTGCTGTCCTCATTGCTGCATCTCAGGTGTTGCAGAGCTGCTCCTGAGGCTTCCAGGCTCCAGGTGACCGAAGCAAGGTGGAGCCCTGTCCCCCCCCATCATGTGCAACTGTTTGTGGTTTTTGTTTCTACTCTCCTTCAGCACAGTGGGTGACAAGAAAACGCAGTCTCTCTTGGCTTGCAACAAAGAATAAGCAATTTCAGCTTAGCACATGGACACGGCAGTCATTCTGGCCTCATTTAAAAGAGTGCAGCAGGGTCAGTGCAGTAGCTGGCAGGAAGCTCTTGGCAGCTTCTGTGGATACCTAGCAGCTGATGGAGGAGACTGAGCAGCAGAAACTTCATCTGCTTTGTCTAGTCTATAATGTTGCCCTGTAGCTATTGGTTTTGCTTTAGCTAATTCTGCTGGATTTGTCTAAACAGTAGGGAAAGAACTTAAATAGAGCTGTTTGATGTGACATTTTAACTATGTTTACAATCTTGAGTTGCAAGCAAGAGGCTGGTTTCCTAATGTGAGAGAAGTAGCCTCATGCTCATATGGTAGCTCTTCGCTATATTGGTCTAGTATGGGGGGGGGGGGGGGGGGTTGCTGAAGATTTTTATGTGTGGAAGACTTTAAATCTATTCAGTGATAGCTATCGTCTGTCTACGGCAATGAAGGTTGACCCTGATTGCTAGTGGTAAATTTTAGGTAATATTAGTAGCATTAGCTCGATTAATTGAGCTTTTTTGTTGTTGTTGTTAAAAAAGAAGAACAGTTTTGCTCCACTTTTTTCTTTGAAAGATTATCTTTCTTTTAAAGCAGTAGTTCCTGGGTCTTCATTTGCTTCAAAACTATGCAATATGCTTTAGTTAGAAACTAATAGTATGTGATTTCATATTAAGAAAACATTGATACATTGCTGTTGAATAGCACACATTATGAAAACTTACCTCTTTTTTTAGAGATCTTAAATAAGAATGGTAATCTACTCTTAATATATGAATAAGAGCTAATAAAATTAACCTAATAGATTTGCATTAGAATAACTGATAGCTTCTAAGTAGACATTATAATTTAAAGAACTTCTGTTCCACCATAATATAATACTTCAAGATACGTTGCAATTGGAAGAAATCTTTTTTATAACATAGAAATTAATCTTGTTGTCTGAAAACCAATATATTTTGGGTCAAGAGCAAAAGTAGTTTAATACTAAGTTCAATAACTGGTTGGTTTTTTACGTAAGGCTAGAAGGTGTAGAGTGGTTTCATTTGAAATTTCCAGATTTTTCCAGTGCTTTCCAGAAGAAATCACTCAAAAATCTGTTTCCATAGAGAAAATACTATTTTAAATACTATTATTTTAAAGCAATAATTAATTGTATATTTTGTTTTGCTGTGTAAAAAGACTGGAATGTACTGTTGAGCTAATCCTCATATTCACTGTCTTGTCACGTTAGCATAATCATGGTGTTATGTGAAAGTTTTGCTTTTTCTAAAATACATAGAAATTCATTTTATTTTCCTGATCTACATTTAAAATCGTGCTGAACTTTTTGTGTTGGTTCTGTCCATTGGAAGTACTATATGGCACTTAGATTCAAACTGTAGGGTTGTGCACAAGTAAAAAGAAAATGTATTTTCACATATTTGTTCCACTTCAGAATTATAAGTGTTTGTGTTCTAGCTAAGTATACAATTAAGGTTTTTTTTCATAATTTAAATATTCCCCTCTAGTAGCTTAAAAAGAAACATTAGAGAGAGAAATTAAATCTTAATTGCACAGGATGAAAATTAAAATTCTAGTATATTTAAGTTTTAGAAGTGCTTTTATTCCCTGTTGTATTTGGAAGTCATAATTTTGCTTTTTTTCTTTTAAGCAATTGTATAGCTTTTGCACCAAGTTTATTCCTGGAGGATGTGCCAGCTTCACAGCTGTCTTCTCCTAATTCCAAAAATCTCTTTTGAAATTAGCTTTTGTTTTTGGATACTCAATGTCAAAATTGGCTGGCTCTTCTAACTATAAATTCAGAATAAGAAAGTTTTTTTCTGTGAAATAATTTCTAAGTATTCCCTTTTGATTAATTCATTGTGCAAAACAATACTGTGACTTTTGGAACATGAACAGTCAAACTAAATGAAAACTCAACAAAAAAGAGAGTGCACTTACTCTTGTCTAATTATTGTCATCTAGTTAAGAAATGGAGACTAATATAGATAAAAGTGTATTAATATCCTGAAACTATAGGTTTCAGTTCCTGAAGACACACAAGCCAAAATTATTCAATCTATTCAATATCCTAGCTTATGATAAAGGGAATCATATGCCTGCCATGATACATATTTGAGAGCTTTGTTCCTTTGGCCTCTCCTGCATTAATCATCTACTCTATTAGTGAAATATAAATCATAAAATATAAGATTGTGGTCCCATATACTTCAGCAGCTAAGTGGTTTAGGTCCCTGTTTAAGACTTGTTTGGGCCCCACATTATACTCTGCTTGAAGTAACAGCCACCTACCAGTCCTAGTGAGTTGGTTCACACCATCAGTATTGTTTATTTGTATGTACTTGACAATATCAACTTCACACTTGAAGGGCTGGTAGTATAGAAAGAGTCATCAATGCAGTATATCTTTCATTACTGTGGCTAAATTAAAGAACTTGCAATATTTATAGCCAGTATGATGTTATCTATCTGCTGAAGCATTAAAGTGGGCAGGTTTTTCAGAGGTGTAAACTAAGTGTAGGACCCAACTTGCAAGACAGTTAGGTAGTCTTAACTCCTCCTGTTTGTCCTTTTTTTTCTTAAATTTCTTCACATCTAATTTCTTGTTTAAAACTGCCTGTGCCAGCACTTTAATGAGCTTAGCTCTCATGATCATGTAAATATATCCAAATCCTGAAGTTACTTTCATGTTTACAGCAATAGAAGTATGTAAATGTACTTTTAAACACACACCCCACCCCATCCCCCATTACAAGTTTAAATTTTATTTCAGATCCCTCAATTGAAAATATTGGTGTTCACAGAGTAAGCATTAGTTCCATATGGGAAAAAAGAGCATGGAGTTGAGATTTTGAAATAAAGCAATTATAATTTCACTTTGATTTAAAATCAGTTTTCTTCAAGAAACAGAAAGAAACACTTTATATGGTAATGATATAACTAACTGATCATCAAAAATATCCGAAATGTTTGCACATGAATTGTAATTAGCTCTGCTTATAGCACTTTGGTAGATGAGTGTTTATGGAGATACTTTGTGTAAAGCCACTATCAATCAGTGTCCACATACTTGAAGACTACATGTTTCCTAGATTGCTGAAGTCTGTGCTTTGCAAAGAATAAGTAACACAGTCAGCCCTGATGTTTAATGTAACTGGTTAGCTTTCAGTAGATCACTTACTAATTTTGAAGCAAGTTAAAAAAGGTTTGCTACAGCACTGTTCTTCAGGGGATGATCAACCAGCTTGGTTAAGACCTTGGCTCTTTGTGCACCAAGATGGTTTGGAAGCTGTAGGCATCTGAAACCAGAATTTAGACCACTTATGAGCTTGGGTTGAGATAGAGGCTTGTCCTCTTTAATTTTATCCAGTTTCATGTACCAAAATATAAAAATGCATCATCAGAGGAGGGAGGGTGAGAAAGTTCCTTAGAAGAAAGTCACCATTAATGCTATACTGGATACAACTTAATGTGTGTATGTATTTGCCCAGTAAAATCGAATTGCACAGTGGTGAAAAGTAATTAATCTTTTAATCAGTTTTCAGCAACAAGATTAATATATGAAGGAAAGATAGCTTTTAATTTTTTGATTAATCACATAGGAGTGTATGCTGCCTGCTTGCTGCTAATATCTTTAAAAGACCTGCAGCTTATCCATCATGGGCATTAATTGCTGCTCTAGGTAGCAGCAGAAGGGGAAAAGTTATTTCGATTAACAGCCCAAGAAAACTTGCTGAATTTTCTGTCTGTGCACTTCATTTTCCCATCTTCTCAGATGAGGTGATAAAGCTGAGGTTCAAATGTGGTGGCTTTCTTTTGGTAAGGACAAGTGATGGGGATATGGAGAGCCATGGAAAGAGCTACTGGTTCATCATCAGGAGCAGTGTCACCATTTCCCAGGCATTGAAGCTGATTTGAAAAGGTACCTTTGTCTCAAAACAGGGGTGAAGAAACCTTACTCTTGAGTCCTCCACAGAGAATGGGCAGTAGTGGATGGTGGTGGTGGCACTGGGGAAGGGATGGCAGCAGCAAGAAGTTTCCTAGACTGAACCAGCAACAACCTTCCTCAAACAACAGTTGCAAAACGTTAACCCAGAGCATTTTTCCCCTCTCTTGTTTAATCTTCATTTAGGTCATAAAGTTTTTGCACAATGGACCCTTTCACTCTGCAATTAAGTAATTACTGTTAAGGTCTCATGAACAGCAGTATGGTTGGCTATGCAGGCCAGAGGGAAAGATGTCCTTGCATTGCCCTGAACTGTCACCAGCAGCCTGGTGGGAGATGTCACTTTGGGCAGGAGGCAGGTCCCTGGCAACACTGGGTTACAGTGTTTCAGTCTTACTGGGTTTGATATGCTACCCTTTAGTTTCCTGAGCTCCTTTTCAATTGCATCTCCATGTGTATAAATAACTTTGGTTTCCAAACAGCCAATTCCCTGTTAACACTGCCTTCAACTATTTGATGGGCAGCTATCATTGCTTTTGCACATGGGAAAAAAAAAGGAATCTCTGCTGCACTTTCTGTTAGAGCTACCTACAGGAAATATCAGGTAAAACTGTTCCCATCCTGGTAACACCAACAGCATGTAAAGGAATCAATCCAGCTTTATAGCAAAACTAGTATTTTGAGGGAATCCTAGAAGTCACTAACTGTGCAAGCAGAGGTCAGCCCATAGTCAGCATCAGCTAAGAAAGACTGAGTTGTTGAGGCTTCTGTGGTTTTTGAAATGACATTTCCCATCAGCAAAAGAATTCTTTTGATTATATCTGTCTCTTTACTGTCAGGAGTCACTATTCATTTTTAATTCACATATGACAGCTCTTCCAAGGCTGTGCAAAGTTAGCTTTGTGTGAAGATTTGACTGTATAATTGTATAGAGGGGCTGGATTTCATTTTTAAATAAATGAGAAGAAATACTTTTGTATTAGATGTGGTCTATAATTAATCATATGGTAGTATACAATTAATTGTAATTAACGTGTTTGACAATTAAATATATTTATTTTTCCAGAAGTAAAAAAGGCACTATTCTTTCACCTGCTACTATTCCTTTCCTCCTAATTGCTCAGTATGGAATTGTGACATCTGTAGCACATACTCCATGACTGCACATACTTTGATCTGTTTCTTTTAGACCTGCTCCCTGAAATTGATTCTTGACATCATTTATATATACCATACATGAATATGTTAAAACATGTAATTATACCTAAAGTATAATTTAGGTATAAATTTAATACTTTAGGTAATAAAATTAATAAATTTAGGTATAGTTTAAGGAAAATTTAGGTATACACTTACTGGTGGTGATAATTGTACACAAAATCTATTCATAAATAGTGGGGTACCTGGGGAGAGTGAAGTGATGGATCAGAACAGACTCTGAAAAGCAGGATTCTTTGTAGCCAACATCAGAGAGGTGGTGGGCATGCAGGGGATTTTCAGTGCTAATGCACTAATATTTCTTCATACCTTTCAACCCTTAGAGATCTGCCTTCCACAGAATTCAAATATATGCAGAGAAAGTAGAAGCTTCTAATTTAATGTGCCAATTTTTCTGCTGATGCAGTGCGTGGGATAAAAGCAAATGAGGGGCGTATTGGTGTTTAACGTTATATGGATCTGAAATGCCTTACACAGTGTATTGAAAGATAAAACTGTTTTTGTCTGTTTGGAACATTATTGGTAAAGGGCTATGCATTTACATGTGTAATTGGCTGAATTCCAAATTGCAATCAGAATTTTGCTTTGTCTTTCTTTGTGTGGTTTGGTTCTTCCCTCAGGTTTTTGTATTTTGCAGAATTTAGGCAGAGACTGTAGCAGTTCACAGTGAACACGGAGTTTAATTTTTTTTTTTAAAGCAATGGCAGTATTTTTATACATGTGAGTCCTTGGACTATGAATTAAAACCTTGCACCAGGCAGCTTTCAAGAGGGAGTTTCTTTGACAATGACTATATGTAAATAGGTGTCTGAAGAGATTATTTTTTCTTCTGGAAGTCATAAGTATGTTTGATTTTGTGTTTGCATTTGTATAAGCCAGGAAGCCTTTTTAATTTGGGCAGGGGAGGAGTTATATAGCTAAGTAACAAGGAAATATGTGACAACTGCTTTCAGATGTTCCCATTCCAGAGAGGTACCAAGTGGGGCTTGGGGGGCAGGAATCTGCCTGGGGCCACTGGCAGACCTATGGACAGCCAGTGGTTTGTACCCTCTGGTCTGGAAGCAAGACAAAACTTAACATGTGTACCCTTGCCACTAGCCTGGGGCTTGTTTCAGGGGCAACACCTCCTTCAGTGTGTGTGTGGGTAAAGTAGCTACAAACACAGAAGTAGAGGCAGAGTAAAGAGGCTTAGTGGCACAAATCTGAGTCAGTTCAAAGTTTACCTTTGTTGTCTCTGGGGTGGTTTTGTGCAGGAGGGTTCCCCACTCCCCAGAACACCTCCTTGGGTGCACCTCCTTCCTCGCACAGGCGTTGTCATTGAAAGACACCTAATTAAAAAAGACCAAGACAATCCCATTTCCATGCTAAATGTGGTTCCTCCGGGTCTCCTGTGACTAGAGGTGTGCTCTGAGCAAGCCGAGACTGGTCCCTGCCGCGCGATGATCTCCCGCTGGTACTTTGACGTGGCCGAAGGAAAGTGCGCGCCCTTCTTTTACGGCGGCTGCGGCGGGAACCGGAACAACTTTGACTCGGAGGAGTACTGCATGGCGGTCTGTGGCAGCCTCAGTAAGTGCCACAGCGGGCCTGGGCTCTCACTAACCCAAAACCTTGGCCTGGGCTCTCACTAACCCAAAACCTTGGCCTGGGCTCTCTCTAACCCCTGGCCGTGGTCTGTCCAACACCTCTAGATCTTCCTTGGCCTCTCGCTAACCCGGCGTTGGTAGTGGGCTGCTTCTTGGTGCTGTAGGTGGGGGTCTTCAAGTAGACCTAACACTTCCTTGGGTGAGGGCCTTTGCACTTTCTTGATTTTCTGTGAAAGCTTATTGACTTTTTGTGTGTCTCTGTGTGTGGGCATACAGTGCGTGTGCAAGAAACGCCACAAACTTTAGGGGAGCTGCAGGTAAGTTGAAAAATAGCACGTAGTTTTTACAGTGTGTTTTTATGTATTATTTCTGGCCTTTTTTGTTCAAAGCAGTATAACAAAATAACAACAGAATGCTTATATCCAGATTCCCTTCTTTGTGTTTAGTTTGATCAAATACTTTGTATCTAAAAGAGGAGAAATTACTTTTTTTTTTAGGTTTCCCTGAGGACTGCCATACACATGGATGTGAATCACCTGTGACTCACTTTTTTTAACACACCATGTATTTTAATTATAATTTTCCCTCAAGAAAAAGTATTTGCACAGTGATTTTCAGTTCGAGAAGATGGCTTTCTTCATCACTGGGTATTGAATCTGGTGAATCAGATGCTGGACTTCATATCTGGGATTTGGTTCTGGAGCCTTTGATATGCTCCCCTTCCATCTTCCTTGACAGCACACGGGAATCTCTCTGCCCTGCCTGCCCACCAGGCATGGAGAAGCACAGCAGAAGCAGTATGTTATAGCAGCTTTTAGTGAAATACTTTCCAAATTGCACCTAGGAAAGTTTGCAGTGTGTAGAAGGCTTTGAAATGCACACAAACATAAGCAGAGCCCTAGCAAGGTGTGCAATGTGTGTCAGTGGAGCAGAGGAACTTATCTGTATTTTAGCAGAGCAGGAGCAAAAGCAGTTGTGGAGGCAAAACTGCTGCTCTGGTGTTGCAGCTGCATTTCATCTCTGCATCCCTGAGCTGCTCAGGGCAAAGCTCCATGAATGGATGTGGAGAAAGTCAACCATAAGTTGAGTAAGGAGGATACCTTGTGGACAGTGATCAGCTTCTGCAGTGCGACAGAACATGTAGTGAAGAGAAAAAACATGCAGCAGATTGGAGTGAGGTCTATAGTATATTTGCTAAACAAAGGAAATGTTGATGCTTTAAGTTACTGTGTTAGACACTCCTAGAGATACAAAATGGGGCTCATCTCAGAGTTACCTATGACAAGCAAGAAAAACTGGAATTTTATGACAAGTTGAATTAGAAAAGTAGTACGAAAAGAAAGATATTACTAAAGAAGAAAAGAATATGTAATGGAAAATGTAGGGTATGTGATATTGATGAGCAATTCATATTGTAGACATGAAAGGAGAAAAGGAAACTGAAGATAAAGGACTCGGGCAGATTAGGAGCATAGCAAAAACACTACAACAAGAGATATGTTGACCAATAAGCATAGAAAAGCCACTCGTACATTTAGTTCCAGGTAGTGTTTATTGTTGTGACAAACAGAGAATTTGTAAAGAATTATCTAAATAGCTAGTCACATGTGGGTGAGTGTCATATATAAGTGGTGATTGAATCCCAGACAAGATGATGGCTATTAAAACTAACAATAGGAAACTGAACCTTCTGCTACTTCATATCTGGAAGTAGTCTCAGTTAGCAAGGGGAGAATGACAGGACAGAATATGATTTCCTGCACAGAGCTTTACTTTTCACATATCTGGTAGGAATTAAGAATTATTACTGTCTTTTGTCAGTGTTATTAAAAAAAATCTGTAATACTTTTGGGAAGGCTGGACAACAGCATAAGTAAGGGCTTGACTCTTGCAAGACTGCAGCTTTGTTGAACATCCAGTTTTACAGCTTGCTTTTGGCTTCTGCCCTTCAAACTGACCCATATGGATGCATTCCTTGCATTCCTTTGTCCAAATTCTGCAGTGGGACTGTATGCAGACTCAAAGATACCTGAAGATTATGCATCTTGCATACAGATCTCTATTTACTCAACTAGCACTTCAAATGTGAGAGTTTCATTTCTGGCTTTCACAGTTCTGCAAAATTAGGGAAGACTGACAAAAAGGGTAGTTGCATCACAAAACAGACTTAATAAGAATTATTTTTACGCTATAAAATTTGGATTCTGGTTTGGATTTGGATTCTGGTCTTTGATAATTCAGTGTCATTGCCTTTCATGTACAGGTTATAGGTGAAATCATGTCACTGACTGCTTGTATTAGCAAGCTAGCAGGGTTTACTGTATTACAGTTCCAAACAACCTAGTGATCTTTTTGCAGGAAATCTGACAAGGGGGGACCTCAGCCATGATCTTAAAAGGAATATTACAGATTGAATTAAGCTTGGAAATTAAATTTTCTTCCATCTTCAAACTTGCCTCTTGGCAGCAGAAGTTGTTAAAGCTTGTACTGTTTGGGAAAATAAATTATCTTCTTTTCAAAAACTGACAATTCCCTCACAGCATGTAGAAGCAGAAAAGAAATGAGAAACAACTACTAGATTTGCTATATATGACATTCATTAGGATATTCAGATAAACCCAGGATAGTCCTTTCTATTGTTGATTTGTTTGGTTTTGGTTTCATGGTTTTTTTGGTTTGTTTTTTTTTTTAGGTTCAGTTCAACAAAGCAATGCTAAGAACACAACTATTTGTGTTCTTTCCACAATTACTTTGGTCTGAGTCTTTTTAAGGAAAATGGAGTTAGGTTGAATACTTGGTTAGGTTGAGCTGCTTGGCTTCATTTGCACAGCTTGTGATGGAGAAAAAAGCTAGTCATTTATCTTATAAAATAGATCTCCTCGAGGGCTTTTTCCTGGTTTTGGGATTTTTTTAATCTTTTTTTCTTCAGTAGTTTTTAAAAATATATCTGAATCTACAGTCTGTACTTCCCAAGCCACTTTAGCTGTACTTTTGTTCCTGTGTTTTCATGTTATTTCATGATGTTCTATACCCTGATCTAAACACCTGTTATTTCTGTGCCTAAAATTACTTTTCCTCTGGTTTCATCTACTGTTGGAATATCACCATGCTATTTCTCCTTATTTTTCATCCTTTTGCTAAACAGAAATGGTAATGAAAATAACTACAAGTTTCAGTGCTTAATCTTTTCTTTGGTACTGATCTAATGTTGTTGGAAGAGATTTGTTCTACCCCCTCCCCAATCCCATAGGAGAGAAGAGGGAAAACACTGGAGAACAGTTTGCATTGAGGCCACCCCTCTTCTGTCTTTCTTTTTTTTTCCCTGTCATCTTTAAGTTAATCTTTCTAGTTGACCTTTATGCCTTCCCCAACCCTCCACTTCCCCATCCCTGCTTATTTATTTGCTCCATTCTTCATTCCTTTTCTCTCTGATGTTCATATTATTGGTGCTCCCTTGTGCCCTGTGAAACACCAGTGGGTCTCTCTTAGGCAGGAGACAAGGTTAATGCTAATAGCACATCTTTCCTTTTTCTAGCTGCAGTTTGCTTTTCAGGATAAATTAGTTAGATTTTACTAAGAATGCTAAGAAATAGTGGTTAGCAGTTGGGTTTCCCTTTATTATAGTGGGCAAAGGATGAAAGGGTGGGATGGGAGTTTATTTTTTTCATTGAAATTGAACTGAACCAAAAACCCGAGGATGTTCTGTTGTCAGAAATACTCATATACTATGAATACTGAAATTTTGAGTAGTGAATACTAATGCTATGAATGCATTATCTACAGGGGAAAAAATGTTTTATTACGAAATCTCTTGCCTTGATCTGAAAAGATGGGCCTGTCCTGTCATGCAAAGCCTGAAGACCCTCTCTACTATCAATAAATTTGCAAATGCTCTGAGATTTTACAAAAATTATTTGTCTTTCAGGTAGGAGATACTACTGTCAAATTTTTTTTCATTCATCACCCAGCTTCATGGGAATTGATGTATAATTTCCTTAGGAGTAGAAGAACTTAAGAATCTTGTTACCAGTTTCTTCAGCCTTCCAGGCCACATGCTTTCTCTCTATTGATTTTTAATAAGGATGTTTGATATTCTCTGCAGTTGCTCAAGCTTCTACTGTGTGGTCTTGAAGTCATTAGGATATATCAGGCAGTTAATTCAGATTTAATGCCCTCAGAATGGGTAGGTATTGGCAGGAATAAGCAAAAGTTGATAAATTCTTGTTATTGAAGGAATGATTTCTGTCTTACTGTCATACTAAGAAGTAATTTATTGCACTTTTTTTTTTTTTTTACTAAAAACTGATCAAATTTTTCACTTGTCTCTTAGTTGCTGCTTGTTAAACATTCTTAAAGCTATAGGAAATATATTTTTTAAATGAGTATTATTTTGAAATTACCTTAATGCTCAAGTCTTAATTTTATGGGCCTGAATAGCTTCAAAGCTGAAAAAAATTTTTCTCACAAATGTGTTTCATTTGTCAGATGTCCATAGGAGACTGCTCTCCTGGCAGCTCTGCAGCTGCAGCATTGCACTTCCAGAGCAAAGTGGAGTTTGTGCTGTTATATCTTCATTTGTTTTTCATCTAGAGTGGGACTGAACTGAACTCTGGTCGCACAGTCAGGTTTTTTTAATTTTGACATATCATTAAAATTACCTTCTTTGTACAGTAGGGATTTTTATCTTTGTACTGAATTCCTATGGCTGTGAAGGGGAAATTCATGACCCTCTTGCATTTTGTAGTGTACAGTTTAATTTTTCTTCAGAGGTACTGTGAATAACACACTGTAACTTTTCACAGCAAAGGCTTGTAAGATGTTACTCCTTTTGTCAGGAGTTTCGTTTATCCGTTTGCTGCTTGTTTGGGATCTTGCCATCTCCCCGGTTAGCAGAAAGTAAAATGTTTTAACAGCTACGCTCACATGCCGACTTCCAGAGCATGTCTAAGGCATTAAGGACCTGCAGTGCATTCCTGTAAGCAGAATGGTAAAGTATGCCAAATTCTTAGTTAGATATCATATTTTAATCCCTTGTTTTATTTACTGAGAGATTGCTTATTTTATCTGTACAGCAGCAGAGGCTGCAAGAGCTTGAGGTCAGAGACACAAAGCAGGCCATGTCTGGAGCATGTTCATCTGGAGTGGGTGATACTGCCCTTGGAGTGCTCACGAGTTTTTGGGGGGAGTTGTCAGCCCTCTGTCTTTAAAAGCAGTAGAGCTGGCAAGTTGCTTCATGTCAGGAATGCTTTTTTGACAATGCACTTAGTGCTGGAAAAAATTCATCACAGCAACTAGCTACAATACTAATTTGTCACAGCACTACAGGAGATAGAATTTAAAGTACCGAAGTCCAATGATAACATTTTGAATCCTAAAAATCTTCTTTTATAAGTAGTGCTATTTCAAAGAAGCATGTCACATAGTAATTACAGTCTTTTATTTGAATGAATAAAAATCCCCAAGTCATTACAAATTCACTAAACCAGTCACAGTAGGACAGCCTGTTGCTTCATCACAAAGGCTCTTTGTATTCAATTGTCTTTCTGCTTCCCGAATTAGCAGTAGAGAGGACATTACCTCTCAAGACTTCACTTAAGTGTGTACCTTTCCCACTGTCTCCAGCACGAATTTCCTGTATCTGCTGGGTGTTATCTCCTCTGCTGTGAAAACTCAGCTGAATCACACATCTTGGTTGAGTGCAATTTCAAATAGTGTAGATGAAATCTTAAGAAAAATTTATTTTTGCAGTTCTCCGTTCATTGTGGATGCTTGACATTTAGCATCAGTGCCTAGGAGCTGTAATAAGATTAATTCTTATATAATCATTTTAGATTGTTAATACTGACTACCACCTTTAGTGGATACATGTGACTAATTTCTGTTTCTATGGTTTCTTCATCTGTATAAATTTCACCCCTGAACCACACATGGAGCCAGTGTTGGAGTCGGCCTTTTTAAAAAACAGTTCAGTAAAGATTAGGATTCAAGAGGAAAATTATCCAAATATTTTCATGTACAAGAGGCAAGAGTTCAAGTGTTAATGATTTCAAGCATTAGGAATTGTATTAATCCCAAGTATTATTATAGACACTTTTTGCTGTAACTTGTTTTGTTTTTGTGTTTACTCCACGGAGTTTTATGACTTGTTTACAACCTTGGCAGAAGATGTGTTCAGGATAGTACTTCTATCTTGTATTTATTCACAGCAATCTCATTTGGTGCAACAGGTGAAGAATTTAATGTTGTTGCTTTTTTCCCCTCATAAATATTTTAATTTTGTGATGGCAAATAAAAAGAGAATGACCTTGAAGCAGAGTGTTGCAAAGATGATGGAGGAAAGTTTGCTTTGGGACCTTCTCCCAAGCATAAAATGAATCAAAGAACTCAGAGGGGGATGACCTGAGCAATTAATGGCCAAGACGAGTGTTGAATGGATATGAGGAAGCCAAAATTGCATTTGTTAGGACTGACAGAAAGGAAGTTGCACTCATGCAGATGCAATAAGAGCATGATTGCCAAGTTCTAACTGTGCAAGCATAGGAAATGTATCCTGAAGTTCTTACACAGAAGGATTCTTAGATTAAAAAAAAAATTATGTTTCAAGTATTGACTTTAGTTAAGGCAAAGATGAGGAATAATATGAATAGGATATAACTTTTCTTTTCCTCTCCAAGAATTATCTGTGAGAGATTTCACTAAACTTCTTCCAAGCTGCCTATTGTTTTGATGCCATGCCAACTATTGAAGCTATAACACCTCAAAGGGAGATAGGATCAGTCTTTGCAAAGTAAAGTTCAAAAGGAAATGTAACTTTTAAACACGTGATTTTTCCATCTCAATACACTTAATTATTTTTTCAGTCTGAGGTTGCTACGTTGACCTGTAATTGATCTTAGAATATTAATGCAAGTTATGAAATACTGCAGAAACTGTATGCAGTTGTTTACAACAAAGTAGCTTAGCTGTGAAGGGTAATAAAAACAATGAGATGAACCAGCTATTAGGAAAGGAAAGAGCATACCTCTGGAACACTGCGTTCTCTTTCATGTGTTAACTTTCTTCATGTTACCTATTCCTGGAATCTCTTTAAAGTAGCAGACATTTTTAAACAATGTGCTTTCTAATGTGCTTTAGCAACATTTATCTAACTTAATGAAATTTTGAAATCTAAGAGGCAGCTTGAAATTGAAGGTGGAAAAGTCAAGTCTCAGACTGGTAATTCTTTTTAGATATGAACCCTGAGCATATAACCATGGCTGCTGCAGGGGAATATTTTTTTTTTTAATCAGTACCAACGTGCACAAATTTTTTCCTGACAGAAGAACATACCTATTTCTATGTAGTCTGTTTGTCCATGTTTTGTGTTTTGTGTGTCCACACCATAATGTCATGATTTCTCAGTTTTTATGAAGCACACTTGCAGAAAAATTTCTTTGTCTTAAACATAATTGTCAAAACATGAGGATGAAGCATATGTGTAAGGTAAATTAAACCCAGCTGAATGATTGTGATCAGGGTAGTGATAAATACGTAATTAAAATGGATGGCCCTTAACAGCAATGCATAATGTAATAAGGGATCACATTATTGAACATCTTTGCTGAAAATTAAAACATGGACAGCTGGAGTTGAGTGGCCTGAAGGACAGGAGTAGCAGTCACATTTCATGGCTCTGCAGTTAGCTCCCAGGCAGGGAGATGAGCTCATGAGCCACAAGGTGAAAGATCACAGAACTCCCTGAGAATCCAGGGGCAGTGCCAAACCTTGGAGCACAGCAGTGCTGTCTGTTTGCCCCTCAAGCCCCTAAAAAGAAAGTAGGAGTGACAACAGCTCTGCTTACAGGTAAAATACTGAATCTGGAGATGTCTGGTTTTCATTCCTACAAGGTCTTCCTTGTGCTGTTGACTCTGAATTCTGCCCTCCCTTTTAGTCTTAGGCAAGATTCAGAAAGTGGTCTTGGTGAATGTATGAAGAGAAGGTAATTAAAAGTGGAAAGGAATGACACTTTGCTTGTCCTCCAGCTTACAGTGCTGTGAATGAATATGGTTCTCTCTATAATGCAGTAGATTATAAATTATATATATTATGTAAATACACTTAGTGTTCTGTGCCCCAGTGTTGATTTCTGCTGGAACATACACCAGTTTAGCACACTTTTTTCTTCACATAATTAAATTATATTAAACTTTACAACTTTTCATGTAAAAACTCACCCTGATACATCCTTTTCCCCATTTTTAAAATAACAGTAATTTACTACCATCTTAGATAAACCTTCTTGCTAGAGATACTCCATGTACACTTGTGATTGTCAGAAGTGCTGTAACTGTGATCTTAGTCTACAACTGAAAGCTTTGTTCTTAATTCTTCATTAATGAGGCAGTTACCATACCTGGAATTCCGAGGCAACGAATGCTTCCACTGAATACTACATTGTAGTTGGGTAATGCTTCCATTTCAGATGTTTTCCCATTTTATATGAAGTAGCCAATATAGTTCAGAAAAGAGGCCATCCACTTGCCTTTTCACTTCATGTGAGGTTGGTGATGACTGTTCTCTCTTTCACTGCAGAGGCTGATACAGATTATTTATTTTTATTTGAAATAGTAACACAGGATTTGGGGGCATATTGTTGCATTTTTCTTTGTGGGGTTTGGGTGTTTCCCCCCCCCTTTTTTTTTTTTTTTTTCCCCTGGTCATCTGGTATGTAAAGGATTTTTGTTAACTAGCAAAATGTGTAGAGCATAATTTGTCTGTATTATTTAATCTGCATCTCCAGGAAGGTTAGGATTTTAAAGCCTAATTTTTATTTTTTTTTTAAATCCAGGTGGTAATTGGCAGGTAAAATGAATGCAAGTGTGAAGAAAATGTTCTCTGGTACAGGCTTTCTTTCACAACTGTCACACACGCTTTTGATCAGTCTTCATGCACTAGTAGAATGAATTGGCTTATAAAACAAGTAATGCACAGAAGAAGAAACCACCTTCTAAGAGCAGGTGTGGACACAAAATGACATCAGGATGCAGACGTTTAGGGAATCCTCAAATGTAACTGATATCTGACCAGATGTTTTAAATTTATTCTGAGAAGACATGCAATACATCTCTAGAAACAAAGTTCTCACATGTACTGGAGTGCAAAGGATAGGAGAGGTTTTGTTTTCAGCAGTGAAAAAGTTTTGAAACGCTTCTGCTTTATGCAGAAGGGAGGCCCAGAACTTTCCTAACTCTTTGAAGAGAGGTTAAGATATCAGTTATCACTGTGTTGGAATCACAGGGGGGTTTAGCATACTGTTGGTCATCATGATTTTTTGAATACTGGATGGAGAAGTCATGTAATTATTTGTAGGCTTTATAAATACAGGGAGTGGAGATTATTTGGTTTTAAGAAGACTTACTGTTTATCAGAGAAACATTTTTTATTTCAAATGACAAGAGTAGCTAACCTGTCATAAAGAGTGTTTCTGAATCGCAGTTACAACAGAAAATAAAACCATATATGACAATTTTGTGTCACTTTTTAGTATTTTTCTAAGTCTATGTGTTGAAATTTTTTAATGAAAATCATCCCTGTTTTTCAAGAGTTGAAACAGTGTTTCTGTTTGCCGGATGAGCTGTGGTCAGTGTTGGTAGGTTGGTTGGTCTCTCTTGAGGCCACTGGTGGCCAAGTTAACATTCCAGGGAGGCAAGCTGGGTTCCGTGATGTGTGCTAGGCATGGACCAGTGCCAGCAGCAAGCAGAGAGGGAGAAAACACCTCTTGTTCCCCTTGTTTTCAGACTTCTTCGTGGGCTGGGTTTTGGAAGGAGTTGCAGAAGCAGGATGTTTTCAAGCATGCTTTTGGATAAATCGGTGTATGCATTGTGCACTTACTGCTGAAAAGTAGGTGGATTATTTCTGGTCTGGATTTATGGCCTTATCTCTGTGTAGCTTTGGTTTCCAGCCATCAGAGCTCAGTTGCTTCTTTCTGATGAGGCTGTTATTCAGAAATCTTTTCTCAGTAGAAGTTTTCTAAATCAAATTAGTAGTCTGCTCCCTCGTGGATGAATGTAACTGATTGAGCTGCTTGCCATGAGACACAGGTCCCTTCAGCCCACTTGTTTCTGAGCCCTCTTTCTTTTTGTGAGCACTGGTGGAGAGCCACGTGTGGTGCTACAGCAGCCTTTTGAACAAGGTCAGGGGTAGTAGCTTTCTCCTCCTACACAGTACTGCTCTTCAGAAGTGTTGCTTTTCATTAGCATTGCCCTCTTTAGCATTAGCTTGAGCGAGCAAATTGCGTTGGGTGTCAGTGTACTGCCCACATCCTTTCCCTTGGTCCTGGGCACAGCCATGTCTGGTGTTTAGTGCCTACTCTTTGTTTGAGTTGGCTTTCCACAGCTTTTGGAGGGGGATTGGGTGCTCTGACAGACTCCACACCAGGCACTCAAGTCAGGTTTTCCAGTTCTCAACACCTGCCACTCTCACCAGTTCAGAAACACCAGTAGGCAGCCCAGTGGGACGTGAGGATATCATACAAAAATCTGGCCTGTAAAGGCCAGGCTTGTGAGACAGGAGTTTTTAAAATCAGACCTTGAATGTACAAGTGTCTTAAGTGATCTCAGTGCAAATGCTGATGACCTTTTTTCCTGCTCAATAAATTAAAGGTTAAATTTGCATAATTCATTGGGCGATTATTTATATCATCACTTCTTTCCACTCACATTTGTACAGACTTTAGTTTAAAAAAAAAATATTAATAAAAATTCTGTAAAAGATGGAGAAGGACCACAAATGTGCTGGAGATCTCCCCATGTTAAACTCTGTTGTGTCCTGCAGAGGCAGCAATAGAGAGTTTAGGCAGGGGGGAATCTTCTTCACACAGTGCCTGACTAAACCATGGTTTAATCAGTTAATCAAAGTTAGTTGAACACTGCAAAAAAATACTTATTGCTCTCGTCTCGTGGTGTTTGCTGGAGATCCAGTCAGGAGACATGGGACGTGTGGCCTTTCCTCCATCTGACATTCTTAAATTTCTTCCTGCTTTGAAAGAAAATTTTTGTTTTCTAAATGGAATTAAAATGTACTATGCTTAATGGCAGCTTCAGGAAGGATAAAAATAAAATTTATTTGGTGCTTGGGAGATTAAAAAGCAAAGATATTAAGAAATACTTCTGAGCATTACAGAAATGTTTTCACTAGGTCTGAGCTTTTGGGTGGTTTGTTTTTGAAATTTGTTTACATTGGCTGTAACCAATGTAAACAGCCATTTTTACATTTTTACAGCTTTCTGGCAGGCAGCACTGCACTCCAGCACAAACCACATTATCATTGAAGATGTGTTATCATTAAGAGTTTGAAATGAAAGAAAAATTTTATGCTTTTTTGACAGTATAAAAGAATTAAAGTTGTCTGAAGTTGTGAGAGTAACCACTGGTAATACTAAGAGTTACTTTTTTTTTTTTTTTTTGGTAATTTAGATGGCCGTTTAGGAAGCTTATTTGTTACTGTTTGTTTCTTACTGTACTCCAGTAACAAAGTTTACAATTTTAAAAAAGCTAAACTTACAATTAAATGTTTATGAAACAAATCTAAAAGTGGTGGGGGGAGTGATAATATGCACTATATATGTGGGGTTTTTTTGGTTGCTTGTAGATTTTTGTTTCTTTTGAGACAAGTGAGGCCTTTCCTTTGATCCAGTGAGTAACTTTAAAAAGAAACAAAAACATCAGTCAATTTATACCACCAGCAGCCAAAACTGTTCATGTCTGTTTGAGAGAACATGTAGAGATCTCTCAAATGCAGCCAAATCCAAATGCTTTCTGTTCTTGCTTGGGGTTTTGTTTGTTTTGCTTTTGGGGTTATACATCTAAAGTTTGAGAAGAAGTTTGGATTAAATTATTTCTTAAAATTTGGAGATGTATTTCATTGTGAATAACATGTTCCACATATAACTGATGATTTTTTTATTTTTTTTTTTATTGTAGATCTGTTTATATTTCAGCAGTGTCCACAATATTGTTTTGGGGAAAGTAGTCATAAATAAATATTGGTTGTTCTATACTTAGTCTGATCTTCAGTTTACAGTTTGCCTTTGTTGAAGGCACTGATAAATGTTTGGGGTATGGGAGGATCTTCGGTTTTTCCTTACCTGTATTAGTCTTTTTACTAAAATGTATTGCCTCTGTAAGGGATGTTAACTACAGGACATGTAGTGAAATGCATTTTAAAAAAAAATAATGCTGCACAAAGTGCAGCAAAGTGCATGTGTATGCATTTTGTCAGAATTTTTAAACTAACTTTGCAATTGTTGACCTAAGTGTGACCAGGGAAATTAAACTAATTACATAATAAAATGTTAAGGGACAAGAATATGAATATGAAACAGTTGATCATTGTTGGGGAGGTTTTTAATTGCTGGTTCAGCCCTAGCACAGAAATGTTACTCCAGTTAATGTAGGAGGTTGTTGGATGTCACTGGGTAGTGAAGGAACTGTTGTTACTTTGCTCACATCACCTCAAATGCAAATCTTCCTGCTTACCACTGTAATAGGTATTGCTTGGTTATCTTCCAGGAGTGGCTAGCAATTAGTGCAGGCTTGCTGATTATTTCCAGCATCCATGAAGGCTTTTTTTAATCAAAGCTGTTACAAATAAAGTAAATATCTGTAATGCCAAACTATTACTAAGGGAAGGATTTGAGGTCTTTTATTAGGGTACTGTGGAGTCCATAGGTGCTTTAAAACATATTTGCATTGGCATTCATGTGTTGCAGTTTACCATTTAAAAATAAACTAATAAACAAAGCATGTACCTTTGCAAAGGGCTCTCTGCTAGCATATATATTTAACCATTGCCAGGCTTTTTTTTTTTTTTTCCCCATGGAATTTTTCCTTTGATGGCCATTTCTAGCCTGTTTAATTAACATTGCTTTGTTCACACTGACGAGTTTCTGCTAGTTTATAAAATGGGATGGTGGGGAAATACATATGTATATATATATATATCTTCTGCATCTAACATATCCTCATAAACTATATTTTTTATCTGCCTCTGCAGTGAGATGAATGTCTTTATTCCCATGAAAATAGAACAGATTTTTCTTGCTTCATCCAACTAAATTTTACCTATACTAAAGTAGAAACTCTACTTTTCTTCCCCCTCCCTTGCCTCTCCCTGCTTTAAAATTTTGCCTCAGTCCCTACCACAGCTGCTAGCACTCCTGATGCTGTTGACAAATACTTGGAGACACCTGGAGATGAGAATGAACATGCCCACTTCCAGAAAGCCAAGGAGAGACTTGAAGCTAAGCATCGTGAAAGGATGTCTCAGGTAAGGGGAGATTTCCTTCTTCCTAAATGTTTTTTAATTCCAAGTCATAAGATGCTTAAATCCCTTAACTTCTTCTTTACCAAGGCTTCAGCCATCTACCCTGGCTATTTGCAATGCTGTAAATAGATCGTTTGCTGCCTTTCTGACTCCATCTAAGAATTTGGGTTTCATGGACATAAATTTGTGGTGGAGTTGTAGCTGCTACCAGAAGTCACTATAGTTACTTGTACCAGTAGGAAAAAAAAAAAAATCTGTAAAAAATTGCTCTCATCTTTGTGGAAAAATGTTTGGTTTGTGAAATTATTCTTCTTTCTAAGTAAAGAACTTGACCACTGAATTAGTCATTCTTCCTCTGCGGCAGCTGAGGGAGATTGCTTGTGATTAGCTTCATTCTCTGTGGGTAGCATATATGGATGGCTATGCCCTGAGGTAACAAAAGATGGCATATGTTCATCAAATGGTCTTGAGGTAACATGAAATGCATCTAAAGCTGAAGAAAAGAGAAAAAAATAGTGCTTTTTAACCAAACCAAAATCCAACCGAATCGACCCTTTTCTTTTGTTTAACTAAAAAGATTTGTGTAGCCTGAAACCGTACAGTTTTTAATCCTATTGAACACTAAGAGATGAGCTATCCACTCTCACAGAAATAGGGTTTATAATAGCAATGCCAATAGAAAATTGTCACGGTTCTGCTCTAATAACAACAAAGGAAAAATATAAGAGGATTAGGGAAAAGCCTATGGTATGTATTTTTTAGGATAGAATAACCACAAAAATTAATGTAGAATAATTCAGATGCACTGCATATATCTGTATAGCTGGTTCACTATACTTTTCTGTTGCATTTTCAGTTTCTGTGTATGACTGACACATTAACCTTTAGCTCTGTGCTATAACAGTTGAGTAATCCTGAAGTTAAGCTCTTAGGATAAACCTCTGTATACTAGCACTTTTCTAACAAACAGGGCAGGGCCTCTTATCTGAAGCAGTAATCTGAGCAAGGAAACCATGTGCCAAGAACCTGACACTAAACAGACAGAAAGATATGTGCTCCTTGTCTGCCACTGTTTAGGAAGCATTGCAGCACAAACAAGCTGTCTCCTCCCTAAATAGAAGAACAGTGCCACTTTAATGCTTTTTAAAGTGTTACCACTGCCTTTCCTCTGGAAGATAACAGGTTCATTAAAGTGACCAGTGGCTGAGGTGAGAGCATTTCCTGAGTGAGTGAATGGAGCATCCAGCTCAGAGCCAGCCTGTGACCATGGGATGAGTTGAGAGGTGATGGTGAGCAGCAGCTAATGAGGCACATGCATGCTGTGATTCCACCAAGGGATGACCCCATCCTCTTCCAAACAAACTTACTTCAGTGTGCCTGTAGTACTCAGTTTGGGAAGGATAGTCTGGGAACTGGGAGAATAAGGCTACGCACACAGCTTTCCTGGTGGAGGAGAGAGATCCTGCTCCCAGCTTGGCCTGCAGAGGGTTGGCAGGTAATGCAGTTGCCACCCTGTTATTACCTCCCCTTGAAAACAACCTTTTTTAAAAATACACTGGTAGGGACAGATGGTCTGAAAGCAGAGGACAGTCAGTGTGTGAAAGTCAGGTTTCCCTGGAACAGTCCTCAGATTCTCACTTCAGTTTCAGGTTTGTCTCCCAAATCCCAGCATGTAAAGGTTAAAATTAGTAATAAAAGGTACTATTTGGGTGAACTGTGTATTTTGTGTTTTCTACAAAGCTTGTGGAAGTACCAAGTTTGTGGAAAAGAGGTAATCCAATGCACAGGCACCCAGAAAGCGTCATACAGAGACACAGTACAACGTCAGTGCTTGACGCCAACAAAATTAGCTGGGAAAAGCACTGAACCGTAGCATCAGAAAACTTCTGGGTAAATCTACTGCACATTTTACCATAGACATTTGGGGCAACTCATAAATGAAGGCTGTGGTTGAAGGATTTGACTGAAAGTCATGCTGGTGCTGTGTGTGCTCTGCCCTCATTAGCACATTCCCAGCCATCCTTTCTGTCAGCACTAATGAGCCTACATCTGCAGGGTGAGGCAGGTCAGCTCCTGCATCTCACTGCTATGTCACTCCTCCAAAAAAAAGTAAAGTAGCCAACTCTGGGCAGCTCAGCAAGCTAAATCAGACCTGGGAAACAGCAGCACAATAGTACATCAAGAAAGACAGATCTTTGATCTTTGAATTGCTTAAAGCTGCTTATGAAATCACGGCTTAGACTATGCTTGTCTTGAAGCACACAGAATCCCTGCAGAGCTTTCAGGAAGACAGTTGATTTAAGTTTTTTTAAATCAGTTTTCCCTTCTATGACTAATGTTTTGTACAACATTGAGAGAGTCTCTCCCAGTTAACGTTTCAAATGTTAAAAGAATGCAAGATCTTACGGAGAAGTAGAAAAGCCAGTGAGTTCACTGTTCTGTGTCTCCTCACATGAACTGTGATTATCTCTGTGTCCTATACTTCTGGTCTACTTTTTTGGCAGTTTATTTTAAAAATAAAGTTGCTTGCTACATTCTCTTTAAAATTGGGAATGTTCTTAATATGTATTAACTAAAAAAAACTAACTCAAAGCTTGTTATTTTAGAAACAATGCTAAATAAATCAACCTAGTATGCTTTTGCATTGTTTTTCTTTAAAAAAAAATAAAAATGTGAGAATCCAGCAGCACCAAACATATCTGTTCATTTTTATGTACCCAAACAGTAGCTCCAAGTACAGTTCTGTCTTTTCCTATGTAATCCCCTGTTTCTCAGCTCTGAATTTTCCATCTATTAAAAAGAGGATATTATCGATGTTTTTGGAACATTATCCAGTCATTCTTTAATTTTGATAAATGTCAATATGAAAAATGTCACCTTGTTCACTAAGTATGGACGGTTCTTTAATAAAGTAGCTAGTTGCAAACTAGTACTTGATTGGATGCATGCCCAGTCATATGGATGCATATTTTGCAGCAGCCAATTAATTAATTAAAAAGTCATGCATTCCATCTGACATGTAAACCATAATCATCTAAGCAATAGAGAAGTTTATAATTAAAAAATCAAATTTTATCATTTTTAATTAAAACATATCATTGGGGCAAATGCAGATATTCTGTATAACATCTTTCTGAAATTTCCCCTTGTTTACAATGAAATACTGACAACTCTTGTTTCTTCTTCTCTTGCATGAAGATATTCATGCTGGCAGATACCCAGTTTCTGTCAGTGGTTGTGTCATTTCATAGCTTACAGCTCCTGAAAGACTTTCTTCCTAGGGGAGTCTGTGCTCTTTTTGTACAATAAACTTATGCACTTCTGGATCAGACTGTTTTAATCTCTTCTGCTCTTAAGTGTCCATCCCTTTAGACTACAGATCATGAAAGTTTTTCTGCCTTCACATTTCCATGGCACTTGAAGTACAAGGCTCATAAATTTTCCAGGGCAATTCTGTGAAGAGTTCTATATTAGCCTGTGATTTTAAGTGTTTCCCAAGAATTATTAATGCAACTCCAAGTAACAGCAAGGCTATATTCCCTTAAAACAGAATAGCCATTCAGCAATGAGTGTATAACCTTCACATTTTCTGACATATAACAGGGAGGGATTATGCTAGTAACAGGATGCTGGGGTTCTTGTTTCCTATTTTGGTAACATTCATCATTTCCTCTTTTTCTTTCCAGTTTGAGATCTCCTGTTAAGTGAGGGCACTTAAATAGTTGCTGCTAAGTACCTTGGTGCAACCAGATACTGAACCTTACTCCAGGGAGCAGCGAATTTATATGTTTCTGTCCTCAAACATCTTGTGACATACTTGTGTCTTAAATTTACTCTTCCACTAACTGTTTACAGTATTTTAGGAATTGTAGTGTGTACTGTATTTATGATAGGAACATAATGATATGTTATCTCCTGAAATAGTCTTACTTTTTGGAGATTCGTTTCCAAAGCAAGCATCTGAAAATATGGCAGTCCTCAACCAACCTGAACAGGGCTGGTGTTACGTTCATGATTTTTGGTTTTTACCTTTGCATGTCACTACTTCCAACATCCTGGAGTGGTCTTCTGCTGATTTTCAGTGCCAGTGGCACCATAATATTGTTTGGGTTGGAAGGGACCTTAAAGTTCCACCTAGTTCCATCCGTTCTGTCATGGGCAGGGACACCTTCCCTTAGACCAGTTTGCTTAAATCCCCAATCCAACCAGCCCTCTGATCATCTGTGTGATGATCAGGAAGTCCTCTGGACTTGCTCCAACAGCTTCTTTTGTCACGAACTCCAGACCTGGGTGCAGTACTCCAGGTGGGGGTCTTCATGAGAGACAGGTAGAGGGTAAGAATCAACTCCATCGACCAGTGTGCTGGCCACACTTCTTTTGATGCAGCCCAGGATACAGTTGGTTTTCTGGGCTTCAAGGTCACATTGCTGGCTCATGTGGAGTTTCTCATCAACCAAGCCCTTTTGCTCAGGGTTGTTCTCGATCCATTATTCTCCCCTTAGATTGTGTTTGTGCTTGGTATTGCTCAGACCCAGGTGCAGGACCTTTCACTAGGCCATGTTGAACTTCATGAGGTTAGCACATGCTAACCACTTCTCAAGCCTTTGGATGGCATCCATTTCCTCTGTAGTCAACCACATCACTCAGCTTGGTGTCATCCATAAGCTTGCTAGGGGTACACTCAATCCTACCATCTGTGTCCCCAACGAAGATGTTAAATATTACTGATCCTTATATTCCCTTGATCCCACCATCTCTGGTATTGTGTGTGAGGGAGATCTTGCCTTCCTTAAAATTGACTATCAGCATAGTATGAGTACTGCCTTCAGTTACAGTCAAAACTCTTTGGAGTGGTTTAATGATGTTATTGCCAGAAAAAGGGTGAAGACTTAAGTGTGGAGCAAAAGCCTTTGACAAAGGTAGGCATCTCGTTGGCATGACTTTGACCTTTTAACTAAGCAAACCTTCAGGCAAGCAGCTCTGCTGGCCTAATTGCTGTAACCCAAATGTCTGTCATAAGTTCTTCTCTGCCCGAGTGTTATAAGGAGTAATTTCTGCTCTTTTCAGTATAATGAGATTTTTGTCTCTTAATAATGAACGACATTTTCTGTGCTTCCTTTTTCCGTCGTACTGTACCCTACAGCCCAATTTCAAAAGGAGTCTGCCAGGCAGGAAGTCCTGAGTTCTGAAAGGTTTGACTTTGAAATGGGTTTCTGCTTAACTCTCAACCAGAAATTGTCATTTTCCCTGCACAAAGCTGCCAACCCTTGAAGAGTCATAAATCTGTGTGGCTTTGATAGGTCTGTGCTTTCAATGAAGAAGAATAGGTTTGTAAGTGCATAGAGGCCAAGTTCAGCCTTTTTCTGCACATGCATATCTGGGGATTATTTTTTTTCCCCGTTCATGCTCTTTGGTCTCTTACAGAGTGCTACAGCATATTTCTTAGTCACTCATAATTCTTGGAAGTGATGACCTTTGCTGAGAGGTTTTCTCTGGATAGCAGCATCACTGCCCAGAGATAGCTGTGGGGCAGCTGTATCTTCAGTTAGTTATCATATGCATTGAGATGCTTTCAGCTATTGAAGTCTTCTCAATTGTGAAAATTGGCACTCAAAGCAGAGCTTCAGCTATCTTTACATTGAATATTCTTTCTGTAAAGATCCGTGTCATTTTGTTTTCTTCAAAACCTCTTCACTCTTTTTGTACCAGAGCTGAACTCTGAAGCCTCTGGTTTACATCCTTTCCAGCTAGCTCTGTAGGCTGTTATTTCATCATCCTGCCTTCCATGCCTTAAAGGGTTTAGGGAAGTAAAACAGGCAGAGAAACCTGATCTAGCCAAAGGTTTCCTTATCATGTCACCCACAATGCTTGTTTTCATCACATGATTTAGCAAGAGGTTATTTTGGGGGGTAAAGGAAAACTGTAAGGAAGCTGTTATGAAAATCCCATCAACTGCACATTCAGAGTGAAAAAGTATTAAGCAGATGTCAGGTGTGATTTGAAGACATAAAAATAAATGAGGAGGGAGGGGAAAATCATAAAATTACTAATACAGGCCAGTGCTCAAGCTTGAGCACATCATTGTAATTTATGACTATAATTAATACCATCATTCCTGAGTCTTCTGTAGCATTCAAATCCTGGCACTAGTGACAGTCTCTGGAAAGGTTCTACCTGTATACATGAGTTAATTTTTCTCAGCCACCATGGTCATATAACATACAGTTGAGTGATCAATAACTAATGTGCACTTAATACACAGTAGCACTCTGAGCATTAGTGAGTTTTTTCCAGAAGACATCATGAGGCTCTAAATTGTTGTGTCAATCATGTCCTCTAGTCCTGCTTTGTCAGAGGAGCTGTAAAATCTCCTGTGCCTCCATTACCAGGAAAGTAACTGGTAATGGGGCAACCTGTAACTACAGTGCACCGTGTACCGTCTTCTCTGTCATCAGCTACTTGCTAGAACCACTTGCAAATGACTTTTCATGACTCCTTGTAAATTTTAGTTTCCTACCTCCCTAGAACTTGGCTGCAATTTGCATATCAGTGCATATTTGATGAGAGGATAATGTAAAATGAAGAGGTACTTTTAGGCTGCCAGCTTATGTAGGTTTTAATACAAATCTTGGGACTTAAGTGTCAGTTTACAGTTCCCAGTGAAAGAATGGAGTGAGGTTAAGACTGTGATTTGTAAGTACTTGACTTCACTTGTAAAAGTCTCCCTTGAGCCCAGGTTTGTTTGTTTTAGTGGCATGGACTCAGATACCTTGAGGAATCACCAAGTGCTTTTCAGTCTGTCCATCAAGGAGTTGCATTAGCAATGTCCATCATGTGGGAAAAATGGGGAGCCTGAGACAAGAGCTGAGTGATGGAAGCTTGACTTGCAGCCATGAGACACAGGGGGTCCAATTTTGTCCTGCCTTTGGTATTGGTCTTGGTAAAATTTCAGTCATGCATGGGGACTAAGCTTTTCTAAATTGCGCTTTAGAAAGGGTGTGTTTAAGTATTTCTGTTAAATGGTATGAAAGTGTGAAGTGTGGTTTTTGGTGAGAAAAAGAGGAAAGAAAATGTACATACTGAATAAGTGCTTCCAGGTTTCTTCTGTCTACTGGCATTGTGCTCATTATGAAAATAAACAGGCCACTTGTCTGCATTCTGTGAGAGCTGTTGTTCCTAAATGAGTTGTGGTATTTGAGGAGATTGATGTCTGAGTGTGAAATGAGTCAAGTCCCTAATTAAGGCCATGATAAGTTTTCAGATGTCATGGGCAGCAAGTTAAGAGTAACTGGTTCTCTGACTATTGAAATACTGCCTGTGTTACAGGCAGAGGTGGCCTCTCATGTTGCTAAAAGGAATCGTACTGAAAGGTCTCCTACAAAATTTTTCTTTCAGTGGTGTGCTTGGGTTATAAATATATTCAGCTCTTAAAATGCTGGACACCTGTTTTTGGAGAGACTAGCACAAATTGCCTGTAATTCTTGATCTGTCCTACTCAAAGGCCAGTGATGTAGTTCAAAGAAATCTGAGATATTTTGTGGTACCAAAAACATGTCAGTTAGAACGAGTTGAAATTCACTGATGTTGACCATGGACGTATAATAGATGGAAGTGGTTTCCTTTCTGTCTGAGATGAAAAGGGGTTGGCGTGTTCATCCATAGAGACCTCCCCTCCCTCACTTGAGGGCTGGTTAACGTCTGCCTTGCTTCACAGCAGAGCTGTGAGAGCTTGGCATGATGTTCAGACACAGAAGGACTGTTTCTGTTTAATTCAATAACAGGATCCTACCTTTGTTAAATGTAACTGCTTGTTTAGTGGAGATAAAAGGAGGAGAGAAATAGAAAAAGATCACGGTCAGAGCTGCAGTGCTTGGCTGTTGCTAAGACCTCAGACAAGAGAGGAAGGCACAAAAGTCACCCTCCTTGTTTTTTTCCATAGGTCATGAGAGAGTGGGAAGAGGCAGAACGCCAAGCAAAGAACTTGCCAAAGGCTGACAAGAAAGCTGTTATCCAGGTAAAGGAAAAAGCAACCACAGCCTTACCCACAGGAGCCACAGTTAAAATACCAGGGGTGCTGGTCTGATACAATTTTAAAATACACTTTAGTGAGGAATTAACACTGTTCTCTGCTCTCGCCATTGCTGTATTTGTTTCCAGCTGTTAGTGGCTGCTGAGTGTGTCAGTACTTCACAGCTGTTCTCTGGAACAGCAGTGCAGGACATGGCTTGTGACTGTGTGGAAGGGTAGAAATCTGCTTGAATTGATTTGTCTTCAGTGAGAGCTAAAAGCTTAGTTCCCAGAGGCCTCTTTCAAAATTTAGGCCATGATAAACTAATGCAAACTGCAGGACCTAAGCTCAAAGCAGAGATGGAAAATGTGATTTCAGGAAGAAACTACCATCAGTTTTATCTGAAAGAAATTCTGAGCCAAAAACTATTTATCCAAAATTATACTGTAATTTAAAAATTCTGACAAGCCAGACACTCCTTGAGCCCCACTGTGGCTATGCCAGGTGTTATGGAGTACTGCTAAGATTATTCCACTATAAAATTATAAAAAGTTAACACTCAGAATGAGATTGCATTATACATTAGATCCCACAGCTTTACTCTCTGTGCATTTTACCCAGTCAATCTTTTCCTTTATTGGAATAAGTCTGGGCTCAATTTTTCTTTGTGGTGGCCATTTTATAAGAAATTATAGTGTCTCTGTTCAGGTTGGAATTTATTAATTTTTTCCATGTGCATTTTTACTTGTGAAGTCACGTTTATGACTCATGATGGCAGGGAATTTATGCTTGTCAAGTCCCACCCTCCTCTAGCACAGTTCTCCAGTGCTGAGTCACTGTCTCAGTGCATGTGAGGTTTTTACATGGTATGCTGGTGGGTGTGCTGAACATGTCAAGAATAGCTGATTAGACTAATAAAATATGACCAGGTGTTCAGGAATACACAACATCAGCAGTTCCCCCTGAAATAAATAAAATTTGTGCTCGGTGCAGATTTTCTGACAGCCAAGCTAGACTGACATGCAGAAGGATTTTGGTGATTTGCCAGTGGAGGTAATCACATCCACTGGTCTCTGCTGATGTCTTTGCTTTTTCTGTTGTAATGAATGTCTTTTTCAGCATTTCCAGGAGAAAGTGGAGTCACTGGAACAAGAAGCAGCAAATGAAAGACAGCAGCTGGTGGAGACTCATATGGCACGAGTTGAAGCTATGCTGAATGACCGTCGCCGCATTGCTCTGGAGAACTACATCACAGCCCTGCAGACTGTCCCACCCAGAGTGAGTACAATACCACAAGCCCTGTCAGCTGTGTTAAAAGTCATTGTAGTCTTCCTGGGAAAAAGGAAGGTGTGCTCAGATACAGCCCAGCTCTAGAGCAGTGAGTGTGTGTCTCATCCAAGAGCTATTACAATTGTCAGGTAGTTGCAAAGTTAAAAATTTGGACTATGTGTACATGAATGTAGGCAGAAGCACACGCACCCTTGTACATAGCTATGAATGGATACATACATACCTACATAAAGATAGTTAAACAAATAGTGTGTAAGTGGTTTGGCTGTCAGAAATTGTAACTCAATTGTAATTGCACAGATCCCGCAGAGGCTGATGGAGACATCCTTCCAAGTCATGCACAGTAGGGTACTTTATCATGTCAAGATGGAGCTTAGGGATAAGTTTGGTTGTGATTTTTCTCTTTTGTTTGTTGAAATGTTGAAACATTTTTCTGAAGGGTCTTGGGAGGATTGTTAGATGATGTGAAAATAGAACACTAGCAATTCAATGTCTGTGTTGGCTGTGATGGATACTGGTGAGTGCAGACACTAAGTTCAGAATGGGGACTGAATGGAAGTTTTAATTACTTCTTGTCTGTGATGTTTGTATTCAATACAAAAATAACCAGTGTGTGGCCTCCAGAAGATTCTCTAATCTTCATGAACACTGGGAAATAGTCAAATGCTTTGTATATCTCTTGCACACTTCCTGGATGGAGAAGACATTATGTTGTTAAAAGACTTCTCTGTCAGCAGAATAAAATGTAGCTGTTAGATCCTGAATTTGGCCGTAAAGGAATGACGTCAGTGCTAGTAACCTGGTAAAATGAAACTCTAAGTTGATTTCCTTCTGCAGAGAAACCTGTGTATTCAGTGAGAACGGAAAAGTGACCATTTTAGTTCTTTGTCATAATCAATTTTTTTCTCCACTCTGTGGTGCAAAAATCTTGTTTTTACTGCGCCAAATAAACCAAAAATTTTACTTTGGTAAAAGTGTCAGGGGGAGGCTTCAGAGTAGTTGTATGAAGAGCTAATCTGTATTGTACAACCATTAATTTCTGGAAAATTAAGCTAGTCTGTGTCAAATTGGTAGAGGATTTTGTTTTGTCTGAATGTGAGATGGATACTGTGACCTGTGACTGTTGTGAGGGTAGGGAAGGATTTGGATTTGAGTGTCTCATTAGTGGACAGATTAGTGAGTGGCAGGCTGGGATTCATCTTCCTTTCACAAACTGGAGTCTGCTGCTTAGGACTGAGAGTGAGGTGAGTGTGTAGACTGGCTGCAGGTCATTTTTGCTCATTTGTGGTGTGCTTTTGGGTAGTTCACCTACCTAAAATACAATTTCACATTTGGCTTTAGCCAGTCAGCTATTGCTGTAAAGTCTAGCCTTGTGCAAATGTAATCCTGTATAAAAAGTATCCTAAGAAAAGTATTTTATTTCAAGTTGTTTGTGGATCAGGCTGACAGCTTGGTTCTATAGGTATGTGGGGCTGTGGAAAGTGAAGATGGGCGTCACATGTAATTGCAGAACAGTCTCTAGAGCTGCCAAAGTGTGCAACTTCATTCCTGGCACAAGGGAACTTGACGTTTCATGTTTGTGGAAGGCAGGTGACATCTCCACTGCAAAAAGAAAAAGTGAATATCTGCTGCAAGACTCTTTAGGGGCAAAAATGTTAACATCAACTTTGAGATCAGAAAAATCAAGTTGTAGTCAGCTCCCAGGATGTTTAAATTAATAATAAGTTTGCTGTGTCAGTGAGAGAGCATCAGGCCTGAAAGACTGCATCAAAAACCACTTTTTAATACATGACTCCAGTAGAAGTTTTGAAGTTACTGTTAAAACATTGAGGTCCATCTTGTTATTTGTCCCACAAAAGCTAATTATATGAAAGGAGTAGGCAGCAAGCATGCTCAATAATATCAGGTAAAGGTGCTTTGAAAAAGGGCCTCATCTCAAAACTAATCAGGGTGAATAGTTTAAAGAATAATGTCTTTAAGCAGTTTCTTTGCCAGTCTTGTTGATGGTACTGTCCTTGCCTCAGCATTTTTTGGTTGTGTAATCCCTAGTTACTGACAGTTCAGGCATGTGCCTTTAAAGTGCTGGTCAGATGTGTGCCAAAGCACATGAAAAACTGACCTCAAATTCAGCAGGAGGAGTTGTGTAGTTTTATTGTGGGTCAGAGGGTGAAACCTAAGGAGTGACTGACGGTAGCGGAATGGCCTAATGAATTAATCCAGTCCTCTTAACTGCTTTGCAGCATATGGAACCAGGAATCTGAAGGCATTGTACATCCAAACTTTAACTTTGTAGCCAGAGAAAACAAGGTTATTCACAGAATCATTAAGGTTGGAAAAGACCTCTAAGATCATCAAGTCCAACCATCAGCCCAACACCACCATGCCCAATAAACCATGTCCTGAAGTGCCACGCCTAGAAGTTTTCTGAGCAACTCCAGGGACAGTGACAGTGACTGTATCACATCCCTGGGCAGTCTGTTCCAGTGCCTGATTCCTCTTTCAGTAAATAAGTATTTCCTAATATCCAATCTGAACCTCCCCTGATGCAACTTGAGGCCATTTCCTTTCTTCCTGTCACTGGTTACTTGGGGAATGGAATGGAATGGAATGGAAAATTCAGCTCTGATACTCTAGCTATATTTTTCTCCAGAGGTTCCCTAGTAAACTTAAAAGTACATTTGGCACAATTGTATTGTCTATGGGAGAGTAAATCATAGCCTTACTGGGGACTTGTTAAGCAACCTTACAAAAGGGAGGTTTTTCTTGAGTTCTCCAAATATAATTCAGACAACCCTCTTCCAAATCCTTCAAATTACTTGGTTCACCTTTGGTATGTTTACTACAAAAGTAGTTCTGAATATTCAAAGTGATGGAGTGTCTTTTTCTAGAGTTACAAGGCCAGAATTTGGGTTTAAATCAAAAAATAAGTTAGGCTTTTTTATGGAGGTGCATGTCTTCTGCACATAAGTAGAAGGGTTATTCTAAGTCTGTTGTGTGTCTCTATGCATACAGATGTGTATGTGGGCACAAAGTTTTTCATGTGCTGTTTAATCTCTGGGACATATTGCCTTGTATTTGAATTTTGAACATTTTCCAACATTTTTTAGGCTTCTGGTAGACCGCTTGAAGCAGCAGGATTTTACTCTTGGATGTCTAGAAATCCATGACCAGTCTTTGCCTGCAGATCAGTTATCATTGGAGTACAGTGAGTCTGGCTGTCCTGGTGTCATCAAACTGATCATGGATGTGATGCACAGTTCTCCATAAATGGCAAAAATCCTGACCCACTGGGAAATCCTGTTTTCTCTATGTATTCAGATTATGTGGTGCTTGTGTTCAAGGGGTAGGCTTTTCAGGGGAGCCAAGGGAAAACTTCCTCTGGCTTGGAAAGTTCTTGAGCTATGGATAAGGGGAAGCTGGAAGGCTGTATGAGAAGTATCATAGATTATAGAGTCCCAGGTTGGAAGGGACCTCAAGGATCATCTACTCTAACCTAAGTAAGAACATGATTTAGATTAGATGGCCTGGTGCCCTATCTAGCTGTGTCTGAAAAGTGTCCAGTATTAGGGAATCCACCCTTTCACTGGGGAGGTTATTTCAATGTCTGCTTGTTTTCATAATGAAAAATTTTCTTCTGATGTCCAATCAGAATCTCCCAGGAGTAAAATGCACACGTTACCCATCATCTTTTCCATGTGAGTCCTTGTAAAAAGGGAGTCTCCCATCTATTTGTTGGCCACCCTTTAAGTACTGGAACATTGCAATAAGATCACCCCCAAGCCCACTTTTCTCCAGGCTCAACAAAACCAGTTCTCTCAACCTTTCCTCATATGACAGACTTCCCAGTACTTTGATCATCTCTGTGGCCCTTCTCTGGACCCTCTTCAGCCTGTCCACATCTTTTTTGTATAACCAGAACTGAACAGAAGTTCCAGGTGTGGCCTGAGAAGTGTTGAGCAGTCATTACCTCTGCTGGTGATGCCTTTGTTGATGCAGCTCAGCATCCTGTTAGTTTTCTGTGTTGCTGCAGCACACTGTTCACTCATTGAGTTTGATGTCCACTCTGACTACTACGTCTCTTTCCACAGAGCCACTCTCCAGACAGGTGGAATCCAGGCTGTGCTGCATTCCTGGGTTTTGTTTTTCCAGGTGCAGGACCTTGCACTTGTCCCCATTGAGCTCCTTTGGAAGAGGCTCTGCTGTTCAGTAGTGTCCTAAAACCACAAAAGTCTGGCAATCCTTTATGAATAGCTTCTGTACCAGACCAAAAGCTTTAACTGCAGGTTATTTTCAGGCATTATGCAGATGACTGCCCAGTGCCAGTGTCAGAGGTGTGCTTCAGGGTGCTACTTTGGGCAGCGAGGGAGGCAAGGAGCATATAGTGAGGAAATTACATAACTTCAAGGTCTGCTAGAAAATAAATTCCAACAAAACCAAATATTTGTACTGTTCTGTTCTCAGAAGCACTGTTATACAGGCTGCCCAGACACTTAAAATTTGACCCTCGGTTCTGGTGCAGCTTAGCTGTGCTGCTATACTTTGTTGACTTTGAAAATGGAATACAGCTGTTCAGTTTCCAGTGTCAAAATACTGTATTGTTTCATCCTGCTTGATGGCCTTGCTACAGAAAAGAAGGATTAGTGGCAGCTGGAAGCAATATGCCTTTACTTTTTAAAACAGTTGGAAATTTTCCCCTTCATTTTGCAAGTTAAATAGAGGCATTCAAATCCATCATTCTCTGTGAGCAGATTGATTCTGTAATTTGCTTATATTCCCTCTTTCACGTGCATGTCAAATTTTGCTGGATTTATGTCTCCCTGTTTAATCCCACATTCTCTGTGGGAAGCCAGCGGTGGTGGACAAAGATAAGCAGAAAAGAACAGCTCCTAGTGGTGAAATAAAAGGTTTCAGTGCATGGAAATACACAGGAAAACTTTGAAAGGTAATTAATTAACCTCTTTACTTTGCACAGAGATTAAAGTGAGCATATAATCATTAAAATCAGTTTAAAGTGCTTCTCTTCTAATTCAGCACTATTTTGCTGAAATGTAAATTATTGTTTAACAGAGCAGGATCATTAAGATCAACCCTAGCATGTAAGTTAATCCATTTGGATTTTTTTCCACGTGGGTTTTTTTGTTTTGTTTTTTGGTTTTTTTTGTTCTTGCCTTCAGAATTCGCTCTGGTACCTTTTGTGCTACAGGAGCAATGTCTGCTCATGTGGGGGAGCACAGCAGGGGCTGAAACCAGTCAACTATTTGGACATGGAAGAGGGATCTGCAAAGGGGCCCTTACTCAGAGCCTCTGCTTTCAGGAAGTTAGAAGCCTTACCCAAGTCCAGCTAGGTTGCTGTGGAAATAAGCATTTGGAGACAGGCCAAGCATTGCTGCTGATCTAATGATAAAAATCCTCCTGTGCAGTAGGACAGAACAGTCTAGTTCTGATACTCCACTCTTTAGCTCTGCCCCTCCAAACCTATAAACTTAGAGCTGTGGACCTTCTCACATACACTTAATATTGCAGGATTATGTGCAGTAGTGTGGATTTCAGCTCTCTTTTTAAGCTAAAAGAATTTGAGAAGTCAAATTTCAAAAAATCTGGTTATACAACTATTTTCCAGCAGCTTCTGCAGCTTTTATGTAGATAAAACCAGACAGATAAAACTGTCTTGTTTTTTCCCTAGTCTGTGGGCATAAGTATATAGTATAGTCATGCACTTAGTTTTGCCAGTAGGTTTTTTTGTACAAGTGAATTAAAGACAGAAGAGGAAATTCAATATGACTATTAAGTTCTGCAAAACCATGGTAGGCTCATTATATCTAAAATGCTAAGTTTTTGAAGAGTAAGCAGAAACAAAATTTGTCTTAATTTGTCAAAGCTGATTAAATTAAAATCCTGAAAAGCGAATATCGAGTCAAGTACTGTTTTAATTTTATTCTGTCCCAGGAAGAGTCCTTCAGACAGTAGGCAAAGGGAAGTTTATGAATACTGTCACAGCCATGTGTTTGTGAGTTCTGGAGTAACATGTTTTCTTACAAATGAGCAGAAATGATGAGAAGACATCCTTAAGGCCACATGAAAGGTTGTGTCTCATACATGAGTGAAATTCTTGCATTCATCCTAGCCAGCCTTTCTTGAATGTTCCTAAAATGAACTGCTACTGTTGTGTCAAATATGACCCACAAGATAATAACATAGCAGGTAAAATATATGTGCCTAATGTGGTATACAAGATATTCCTAATAAGTGAATGAAAAGAAGCAATTGTTGCACATTTCAGGAACAGTAATCAGAAAGGACTGGCAATTGATTTTTCTCTGAAAGCGAGATTAAATAGCACAATCCAGAGTTTTGAAACTTTCTCATTTAGAGAGAATTTTGATCAAAATGACAAAGCGGCTCAGAATTTCCCATGAAAGTTCTGTGGCAGAGAGCTGTAAAGTTGTACTTTCAATACAAAGTAGTGCTTTAATATGATTTTTGTGTTACTTCCCTGTAGTGTGTATTTTGGATTTCCATGAGGAGAGTGTGAGGTGTATTTGTAGCAAGCCAAACTACATTTGGTATTTCCATTTTCCAAGCTCAATGAAATTGCAGTTTCATCACTTCCTTAAAATCTGAAATTGTAGACTAGGATCAATGTAAAATTCATGTGGGGAATCTACATGCATATATATTCCTATTTGTGTATATATATATATATATATATATATGTATGTATTTCTTGCTAGAAACAGACTTTTGGGCATTTTAGATCTTGTACATTATTCTCTTATGGGGGTGACCTTATCTTGGTGCTGCTGCCACCTGGAATAAAGGCAATGGATTATGGAGTCATTGAGGATGGAACTTGTTACCAGATTGCCAAGGAGCCACCAGTGTTTGCTTTGATTGGGCTTGTACCTTGTACCACTTGAAAACAAAAACTATGCCCTTCTGGTGTTAGACATAACACTTACATGGAAATATCTCTTGATGAAATGGAAGTTAATCCCTTCCTCTCTACCCTGCCCTGACTTGCTCTCTTGATGTGTCTTTTGGGCAAGCAAAGCTGAATTTTCAGGAAAGGCAATAACATTTTCTGTCTTCATAATGTTCTTGTTATTATGCTTCCTCATCTTCTAGCCTTTGTTCCTAAGAACCTTTACAGTTGGCTTTTCAGTTTGTTTGGCCATTACCACAACATTGTGAGGATTACTTACTTTCCAGCATTTGTCCACAGGTTACTGCAACTTCATCCCAGGGCACTTGGCTTTGGGTGCTTGGGGTTATTTTCCTCATTAATGAATTTTCAGTCATGAAACCACTAAGTTTAATCCTCTGGCAGGAAACGGCTTCACATCTCTCTCTTTCTGTCCAACAAATCTTCTTCAAATAACCTTTGGTTTTCTTTTCTCGGATGTTTTAAAATCTGTTGCTTCTCAAAAGCTGAAGAGACTCTTAAATCTTTGAGCTCCATGGCTTAGTATTCATCTCTTGTGTAAATGCTAAATCAGTTTAGGCTCTGTATTTGACCATGAATCTAAGTCTTCTTAAAATTTCAGCTTTGCCCATGGTTCCTCCTGGTTCAGAAAGCTGTGCACGGAGCCTTTACCCTTATTTTGTCAATCTCCAACTTCTTTTCTATATCCCTGCCAATGCCCAGACCAGCCTTTCACCATTTCAACTCATTCTTTAATTTACTGCGTAGCCTTCATGAAGGGTGACCTTTCCCTTTCCTCATTTTCATGCTTTTCGTTGCTCAGCAGCTTCAGGCAGGAGGCACAAGCACAACAGCACAAGTAGAGCTGCAGAGGTCTAGGGCAAATTTCGAGAATCCATCATGAACACTGAGTTAAAAATTAATGTCTTAGGTGAATGCTAAAGAACACTTCCCTGTTTGGGCACTGTATTGTTGTACAAAGTAGGAAAGTACATAGAAATACAAATTTCTTAGTCTTTATTGTTTTATTATCAGTCATCATCATCTATCATCTACCATCAGACATCTTTTCATGTTCCCTTGAGCAACAGACTTTTCCTTTGTTTGTATTTGATTATATGCCTTAGGGTATATATATAATCTGTTTCACTAATTGAATTTACTTGAAATACATAGATGGACTAAGATTTTTACAAAATCTGGCACTCAACCTGAATACCTTCAGGCAAACCACGTACATTATCTTTTTTTCTTACAGCTTTTCAGTTGTGTGTTCTGGATATGTACTTTCTGTACCTCAGCTCAGTTTCTTTCTTTTCCCCCTGCTTGCATAGCAGTACTGATAGGACAGGAATGTCTTGAGTTTGGTTTTTTTGTTTGGTTGGTTGGGCTTTTTTTAAGTGTTGCAGTCAAGTCTGATGATTATTCCTTGGCTTAGATGGAGCAGTGCTTTCTCACAGTCTTCTGTGCAGCTGTTGGGCAGGTTGCTTTCTTATTTGAATCTGAATGTGTACATTCAGTTTACTGTTGATAAAAATTACCAGTTGTGATCTTTTTGGTTGCTGAAGTTTAGCTGTAGTTGACAGGTATTGATACTGGTTGAATATTCAGCATAGTAGAAAATAGAAGAGGAATCTTTGAAATGCTTCCATAGGAATCCAAGTTTCAGGGGATCTTCTAGAAGGGATTTGCCTAGTGGTGGTGAAGGTTGCAAAACTGGAAGCTTGGATGATGAAGGCTTCCTGAGCTGGGGGAAAAGTGGAGTCTGATGGAGAGAATGGAAGCAAAGCCCAGAAGAAATTGATGTTCATTGTCCATTAACTGGCATACCAAAATGGTACTTGCTGCCTTGTTGGGCCAACAGTATAGCACTTAGACAAGGAATTGCAACAGCCAAACTTCCCCTTGTGGTTGGGAAGCAAATCTGAACACCCTCTCTAGGGATTTGATCTACCACCGACAAATACTATTTTAAGTGGGTTTTGTGAGTGGATGCTCCTTGTGGTAGTTGGACTTCCCTTCAAAAGATAGCTACAGACACTGGCTGGCAAAGTGCTTTTGGTTTGGGATACATCTGCAGCGTAAGGAATCAAAATTTGGGTTGTTCTAAACTGATTTTTTCCTCTGTTTCTTCCCTGAAGCCTCGTCATGTGTTCAACATGCTGAAGAAGTACGTGCGTGCTGAGCAGAAGGACAGACAGCATACTCTGAAACACTTTGAACATGTCCGCATGGTAGACCCAAAGAAAGCTGCCCAGATCAGATCTCAGGTAATCCTCACTGAAGGTTAATGGGGTCGTGTGTGTTGATAATCATTGTGAAGTTTCAGTCAACTTATTTTTTAAAATATGCCTGACTCCTTTCTGTGGACAGCTTTAGATGCAGTAAAAAATAATCAGCTTTCCTGCACAAGATTAAAGCAAAGCAATGTAGGAGTAGAGTGGGTATAATTTGTCTTCTGAGAATCACTGAATAACAGATTTTCTGTCTATCCAGATGGTGAGTCAGTTCTGGGCATTTCCTGAGGAGCCCTCCAAAGCATTAATACTCAGAGCTTTTATTATTAGTGCTTTGGTAAATAATACCTCTGGGAAAATAACAGTAACAGATTTAGTGACCACACCCCTCAGCTGAAGCGGCAGAACCTGAAGGGATGTAGCCCTCTGACTGCAGCCAGCCTTTCTGTAGTCATTGCAGGGGTACTTGTAGTGTCTATAAATGTGATTACTGCAATGCACTTGAGTTTAACATGTTCTTTTAAAGCAGGCACTTTAGTTCGTGGCATTTTAACTGCTGAATGTTACTGCAGTCCTCAACGTGTATGTTTTAGAACAGCTCTTATGTTGCCTTTGTAAATCATGGAGGGTGAGAAAGCAAAAAAAAACAAAAAAAAAAAAGATTGAAGATATAGCTGGCTTTCCAAACAGCAATTAAAATTTTAGGGAACATAGTTAAGCTGTAAAACAAGTGTGCTGTAATCTTCAGAATCTGATCCTGTTCTCTCTGCTGAATGCTATAGGAAGCAGTGTTCCAGCCAGTTCTTGAACTGACTGGCATTGCTAGAGGCCACATCAAAACCATACACCTCCCTGAATGGCACAATTTGCCTATTTCACTTCTCAGACATCTGTTCCAGCCAGACTTGTCTGTTGAGATCATGCTGTCTTGAAATTGCCTAAGTTAGAAATACACACTCTCTCATCTGCAGAGACAGTTGTCTTTCCCTTGTCTTAAACATTAAAACATGTCCTTTTGCATCTAACATGACTTCTCAGTTTTCAATGTTTTGAAAACTGATTGGATTAATTAATAAGAAAAAACATGTTTTGCAGACTACAGATTGTGTGGCAGCACAGGTGAAGAATGGAAACTGACATTTAAGCTGAGGGAGTGAGGGGTGTTGCTTAGTAAACTGTCATAGTTAATGGTTATTTCCATCCTATCTTAGCTTCTTGAATTGGTCAGAAGGTTAGGGGAATATAGGCTGGAGGATCTGTTTGAAATTTTTTTTCAGTGGAAAATGGAAAACAAAATATTTTGTTCAAAAGTATAAATGCTGTGTTTAGATGTGAAGAAATGTCATTGTTTCATTAAAGTTGTCATCTGCAACCTATTTTCCCTTGTAGGCCTAATTGCCCTGTCACACTAGTAAGTCTAAGATACACCTCAGTTTCCCTTTCTCCTGAAAAAAGGTGATACTTGTGGAGGAGCATACGTCATAGGATGTCGTGACTCAACCCACAGCATTGTGTGGCAGCCTGAGGCAGTGGAGTTGTAATCACATGGGACAATGCAGTAATGCATCTGAGCAGAAATATTGTTGTTTTCAGATGAAAATGCTTTCAAATGATTTTACCAGGAAAATTGAAACTTTTTTTTTTTTCTGTGAGAGCTGTTTCTTTTTACAGTATTAGGTTGAAGGTAAAATAAACTAAACAGCTGAAACATTCTGCTGCGGCAGTCACTGTGCTTCACTTGGTTTGCGTGTTATGGGGAAACTTAAAGGTATGGGCAAGTAAATGTTGTTGAAGGATAAACCAGGCTGTGGATTTCTGCAACATTAGCTGGTTGTGTACATGCTCTGCTTCACAGAAAAAGTAAACCCCTACTTTAAATTACTGCATTCCCATGGGATTTCAGGTGGTTGCTGTGGAAGAGCATCTACAACACTATTTTTGTAGCAACCGTAGGAGAGAGGTGAATTTTGCAATGGATTTGACAGTTTCTGTATATAGAGCATACTGAAATCTTACACCTAGCACAAGTGAAAACTATCCTGCTCTCTAGAGCCTATAAAAGTTGTGATAATGTCGAATTAACAGTATTACTCCTGTCCTTAAAATATTTTTATTTCCATAGGTTATGACACATCTACGTGTGATATATGAACGCATGAACCAGTCTCTCTCCTTCCTCTACAATGTGCCTGCTGTGGCAGAGGAGATCCAGGATGAAGTTGGTATGCAAATTATTAATGTATAGAAGGGAAAATATTTCTGTAATGAGAAATTACCACCAAAAGCTAAAATACAGCATCTTACTTCTCCTATTGATGTGCTGTCTCAGCTGAAAAATAGGAGGAGCAACCTTGCCATAGCTGGTAAATTATAATGTTACAATTAATACTTGGAAAACACATCCCATATAACCCATGCTGTGGCATCATACAAGACATTGTAAATGTCTTTACTGAAATAGGTTAATCTCCATTTGGAGCCTCAGTGCTATAGGGACACAGCTACTGACAATCAGATTTAGCAAGTCTTGCCTGGATTTGGTTATTCAATTTACATAGTAAGTATTTACACTATCTGACATAGACATTTTGGAAATCCCTCAGCTAAAAAATTATTTGCGGGCCCAAGCATCTGCAAAAAGTGTAAGTATCAGCTGGAAATTGCCAAGTGCAACTTGGCAGTATCTGTCATGCATTTAGTTCTGTGTCAGATGGGTATCTCTGCTCTTGCCATTTTTCCAGGGCACAGGCCGGGCTGTGGGCCAGTCAGGTAGCAGCAGTCCCGTGTTTGCATCTTCCCTGAGTGCTGTCACAGCAGATAGCTGTGAGGGAGAATGTTCTTTCCTGCCATTCAGGTGTCTGCTCTTGCCTGTGGCATTTCTGCAACAGAGAGATCTCCGTCACAGCACTTCAACTCTGGTGTGTGCTGCTGTTGCAGCAAGGCAACTTCACTTAGCCTATCTTAATTTCAGATAGCTCTGGACATCATGTTGCTAATGTGCTTCTTTAAGACAAATAATACATGGTGGAATGCAAAGGTCAGAGATGGGACAACCATTGTCTTTGGAACAGCTTTTTTCTCAAGATGTAACACTGCCAAATGGCAGTTAATGGATTCATTTCACAAGTAACCAAGTTCAGCTGACTAATAAATTAATGATGTTTTTTAAAACACAAGGGAGGGGGGGGTGCCATTGGGGTAAAGATTAGGATGCATTTAGGACACAGGGAGTGGTGGTGGATTTGTTTACCAAAAGCACAGGTTACAGAGATGTGCTTCTACTTGTGAGGCAACTTGAGAGGGCTGGAGGTGAGATCAGGAAGTTGGAGAAGGGATTGGGAGGAAACAAAAAGATAGCTAAATCATCCTTCACATGTGTTTTTATGATCCACAATTGGAAGACAATCAACAGTCTCAGCTGTAGAGTGCTGTTGGGAGGGCAGAAAAAACACCTTAGTGATCATTTGAAAGCCCATCATTGCCAAAGCAAAGGAGATGCTGATACTCTTTGGATTTCAAGATGCTCCGTTTGTTTTCATAGAATCATAGAATCATAGAATTGGCTGGGTTGGAAGGGATCTCAGAGATCATCGAGTCCAACCCTTGATCCACCGTTGCGGTTCCCAGCCCATGGCACTGAGTGCCACATCCAGTCTCTTTTTAAATATCTCCAGGGACGGAGAATCCACTACTTCCCTGAGCAGCCCATTCCAATGCCTGATCACTCTCTCCGTAAAGAAATTCTTTCTAATATCATAGAATCATAGAATTGTCTGGGTTGGAAGGGACCTCAGAGATCATTGAGTCCAGCCCTTGAACCACCTAGTCTAGTGGTTGCTAGACTATGGCACTGAGTGCCACATCCAGTCTCTCCATTTCCTTCTGTACCGCTATCATTCCCTTAGGTTTTTTGGTCAAAGTTTAAATTTCTTCTGTTCTTGGTAATGTTAACTCTTGTTGGTGAGGATGTTCCAAATTTTTTTCTCCCTCCTAAATGCTTAAGTGCAATAACTGTATCAGAACCTTTGAAGTGGTATGGGAGGAAAAGCCTATTAACTAAGTTAACACAAAAATTACAAAAATCTGACTTCTCATCTCAAATATAATACTAATTTTTAGGCAAAAAGAGAGCCTAAAATTAGTAGGATATTATTGCCTCATAAGATGAGAGAAACTGAGATATCTCAGAGAAAAGTCCATCACAGTCTTTTGAGTACTTTTTCTCTACCTTGAATATGGGTTCTTTTGTGGATTTGGGTATAGTGGAAACTCTTCAAAACATTGTAAATTAAAAGCAATTAAAAGTAAGCTCTCAAACTGGAAGTTAATAGGCAGGAAATATTAAAGAAAGCACTGTCAAATCTTGACTGTACTAGGTACAATAGTTTCCAGTAGTGAGAAGAAAGTCTATTCTGTTTCAATTTCAGCATTCTTCTTGTTGGTAGCATTGGCTGTAGGTTTTACATATCTGTTTTAATTAAATTTTCTTAAGGTCATTTCCATCTGCTAAAGGAGATGCTATCCATCTAGCTTGGATCACTGACTAGTCTGTTTCAGATTCAGTTCTGAAATTGCTGAGTTTCCTAGTCTCTATGTTTCCTAAACTCACAGAAAAGGAAATATATTGCAGCTGCAGAATCTGTGGAAAAATAAAATACTGATAAAATTGCACTTCATAACATTCCCAAGAAATATTACAACTCATTAAAATAACAAATGTTTTATTCAATACTCTTTTGTTACAGCCATTGACTTAGAAAGTGTTAAGTCGGTGGAAGAGTTGAAAAATAATCTAGGTGAGAGCATCTCACACACACAGTGTCTGAATAATAAATTGCATGTAAGGAAGCATAGTTGAAAATAGCTCTTCTCTTAGGCTAGGGTATAAGTTAGATTGCTAATGTTTTAGTTCAGGGTTGGGTTTTTTTGTTGTACTTCCAGTTTCTAGTTCCACCCTTGACTACGGAGTTCTTAAGGAACAGTTTTCACCTTGAGGAATGAATAATCTTTGCTTTAGAAAACAGAGCTCTGAAAAAAGGTACATTTTTCCCTCAATTGAACAAGTAGTTCTGTGAGCAGCAAACTAATGAGATCTAGTGTCCTGTGAATTTCTACCATGGGTTTAATTCCTCTTATATTTAATAAGGTGCTGGTTTTATACTAGATTTTCACACTGCTAGAAATATTATGCCCTATTTTGAAGAGTTTTTTCCATTTTTAGCTGATGACAGCTGTTGGGATTTTTTTTTATTAAGAAACTAGACTACAAATAGATTAAAATGTCCATTATGTGTCTTTGTTATGCAGTCCACTGCCAGAGGTTCATCCATGAGAAGTGGCTGGTGTTCTGTCACTGAAAGTATATGTGCCTGAAGAAAAGGTGCACACTTGTAATTTCTTTGTTATTTTGAAGTCTTTATACTGAACAATAAAAATAACCTATAGGAAGTAGAATCTAGAGTTATACTTGGGGCATAGCAGCTGCGTAGAGAATGTCTTCTTCACCAATCTGAAGATTTTTTTTTAATTAATGCTTAGTGATGAGATGAATCACAATTCAGCAGTTGGACATTGGGAGTTCCTTTAATATACAGGATGTGTTTGAAGTTCCTACCTCAACAGAAACGTTTACAGTCATAATTTTAAGGTGGGGAATCCAAAATACAAAATGGAGCCTTTATACTAACAGCAGCCAGTTAAAACTTGCAGCTGTTCTTGGAACTCCGGCAGAGATGGCAGCAAGAAGTTAGGGTAAAATTAGAGATGTTGTCCCTATCTGCAGGTGTTCATCATCAGTTGCTGTCTGTTGGCTTAAACAGAAGATGTCTTTGTTTGAGTACATAGGTATGTAGGAGGATCCACAGAACTCCCAAGGGTAGCACTCCTGAGCACTTACATGAAGTGAGGATGTTTTTACCAAGCATTGACCTATGTGTAATGTGCAAGCACCCCATTAGGATGGCAGGCACATACTGTAGCAGCAAGTTCCTGATGTGTAAGGAAGAATTGTGCTGGCTGTCTTTTGTTCATGTTGGGGCAAGGGAAAAAAGATCAGTGTATGAGCTGCAGCAAGATGTCTGTCTGACCACGACTGTTTCATCAAAGCTTGGAAGTCATAAGCAGGTCATTTGTGTTGGAGACCATTTGGCATTCAGGCTGCAAAGGATTTCTCAAGGGGCAGTGACACGAATGTGCTACAAACCAGGTCAGTCTCAGTAGCTGATGTGTTCCTTAGTCTTAAGTTGAGTATTTCACAGGCAGATGTATGCCCCATGAATAAGAGAGCGGCAAAAAAGAAAAAAAAAATCTGGTAAGATTTATTTGCACACTGTAGTTGAGAAGATTATTTGGTTACCTGTGTATTTGTACTCACCTTTTCTCTCTGATAAATCTCATATACTATTTAATATGTATAAAGCTCAGAGAGAGCAATGGCAGGCTTTAAGAGAAATCAGCAGTTCCTTCAAGCATGCCCTGCTTTAAATTCTTATTTGATTAGGCTGCTTATCCATGTATGTAAAAGGCAATTTATTGCTGGGAGTGGCACAGCAGGCACAGCTTCTGAATCAGAAGATATATCAGAGCTTTGTGCATCAGTCAAATAGCCAGGCAGTGAGCTGAATTTTTAGTTCTCTTTTTGCTGCTGTTTCCAAACTGGTGTCCAAGCTCCATATTTTCTAGCCCATCACTGGTTCTGCACTGTGTACTGCAGCAGTATCACTACTATGCTCTGAAAATTCAGTTAGGAGCATTAGGTAAGAGAATTATGATTTCATCTCTCTCGTAACAAATGAAATCAAGCTGTTGTTATTTCATTATTCTGTTCCACTGTGCCTATCCCATTCTTCTGCAACATGTTCACATTATGCATCTGGGAGACAGGATAAAACCAAGCAGATCCCAGATCACTGCTTGTGTTCAGATGCATACTGTGTGCTATGGCTCATGTACTATTTCAAGTATTTGTGTGCTCCAGCTTAGCATCACAAAATTGGAGGAAGAGAGATTTGTTTCTTGATATTTGGTTTACAAGTTCTTGAGAATATCTTTTTTTGAGTTTTTTTAGAAAAATCTGTAAATGTAGGACAAGCTAGAGACTGAAGAATTCTGAAGTCTTACTGCCTTTTAACCCTTCCTCTTTAACCACTAGGTCCCTATACTTGTCAGTGTGTACCCATGGAGGGCAAGTTTATTACTACCTCCCTACACCATTTCTGCTCTTTCAGTATTTTTAAGACTAATTGTTGATTTCTTTTTCTGAGCTGCTAATTTCAACCTGTAGTCAATCCTCAGCCTTGCTGTGTATTTCTTGCCATGAGCTGAAGTAGGATGTTGTTCTCCTTTCATTCTGTGGTATCCCTTTGAGGGCATTAGCTACTTGCCACAGGCTGACAGTCCAAAATTACAACCATTGTGCTTTGAGGATTTATATTGCAAAACCAAAACATACCCTTGTGGGGCTTTTCAAAACTAAATTCTATGTCTGTCATGTTCAGTGCCATTTCTTTTGTGATTGTTTTCTGCATCCTCTTCCTCAAAATGCTGTCTTTTGAATATGTAATAAGTAATGTCTCTCAGGCTGCAATGGGGCTTCTCAAGTGTCTTGTTTGTCTGTAACTCTCCCTTGTACTTTCTGTCTTAAGATTTAGCTGAAGGAAGAAATTTACCTTCAGAAAATACCTAAGATAATGAAGTGATGTTTAAGATTTCTTCACTTTTATTTGAAGTTGGTTTGCCATGTTGAGGTTTCGGAATAACAAAAGGAAGTTAGCATCCATGAAATGTGTCAATAGCTTGTTAAAAGGATGTTGTAACCAAGGTTATTTGAATGGGATCGTACAGAATAGTGTAGTTCATATCAATTAAGAATACTAATTATCTTATGACTCAATTTCAGTACATTCCACTAGAAAATTCTTCAAACTGCTTGTTGGTCATCAAGGTAGCAGTTCTAGTCTGCTTCATGGGAAGCTATTCTAGTCTTCCTGTTAGACTAGAAGCAAAAGTCCTGGTAGCAGGTGCTTGATGCAATAATATCATGTATCAGAGTGGTTGGAATGCCTAAATTTTTTTAATTTTTTCTTTTGGCAAAGGGGAACAGTAATGCTGAAGCATGGATAAATGAACATACATTCAAGGGTTTATCTGTACTGGGACAGACCAAACTCAGTGAGCTGGCATAAAGAAAGATAAGGAATTGCCATCAGTGGTTCTTATCCTCAGAACAGCTGGGTCTTGCACCAGCTGACAAATCTACTTATTCCAGTCAATGCATATCCTCCTGGGTCTGTCTACAGTAGCACTTCAGGTCACATAGAAGGTCATTTTGGTAATAGATGTCTCAGTCATTCTATATACTGTGTTGTTCCACTTCACAACTTTCTAGTATAAGCACTGTCTCTGTTCTTCAGAACAGACACTGGAGAGGTCAACTTGGTTGCTAAATACTGAGACTTTCTAGCTGTAGATGGAGGTGCAGAGAAGCACACTGAGGACTAAGAAACTAGAAATGTTCTTTCTGAAGAAAAACAGTTCTTCTCTGTTTTAGTTATCCGGGGCGCGGATAACCCAACACCACAAACCCATCCCAACAAACAAACAAACAAACAAACAGCCACCCCAGACTGTCCATGTAGCTTAGCCAAAGCATAGCACTGAAGATGCTAAGACGACACTAATAAAATGTCCATGGACAAAAGACTCAGTCCTAACCTTACCGTTGATTGTTACCAAACATATACATGCAAGTATCCGCGCTCTGGTTTTAGTTATCTATACTTTCCAGCTAGTATTTCTTTTTCTCTTTTTAATGGAGTGAAATGGAGTTGAGCTTTTTAAAATTTAAAATTTAAAATTTAAGACACCACAAACCCATCCCAACAAACAAACAAACAAACAAACAGCCACCCCAGACTGTCCATGTAGCTTAGCCAAAGCATAGCACTGAAGATGCTAAGACGACACTAATAAAATGTCCATGGACAAAAGACTCAGTCCTAACCTTACCGTTGATTGTTACCAAACATATACATGCAAGTATCCGCGCCCCGTTTTAGTTATCTATACTTTCCAGCTAGTATTTCTTTTTCTCTTTTTAATGGAGTGAAATGGAGTTGAGCTTTTTAACCTAGGGTAAATAAACATCCACAACTGCAATATGTAGCTGCAGTAGTTACAAAAATCTTTATCCAAGAAAGGTTGGACAATTTCAGTAAAGTTTTATACTTTCTGCTATTCTGGACGTCAGTGGAACTGTTGTTTCTTAATTGCTTCAGGCACTTGCTGGTAATTAGGAGGGAGTGTCTTCATTTTTTGACACAAGGAAGTGTCGTCTTCGCTAAACTGAATGTGTTGAATAGACCAGCTGGCAACAAAGAGCCACATGGCCTTTTGCTCATTCCTCCCCCCATGGTGGGGAGTGGAAAATATAACAAATGCTTATGGGTCAAGACAAAGACAAGGAAGGTTCACTCACCAGTTATGATCACTGGCAAAACAGACTTGACTTGGGGAAAAAAAATCAGTTTAATTTGTCACCAATTAAATCAGAGTAGGATGATGAGAACAAAACCATATCTTAAAAACACATTCCCCTACATTTTTCCTTCTTCCCAGCCCAAATCACTTTGCTCCCGATTTCTTTATTTCTTCCCCACGAGCAACACAGAGGGGTGGGGGTTACAGCCAGTTCATCATACATCATCACTGCTGTTCCTTCCTCCTCAGGAGGACTCCTCACACTCTTCCCCTGTTCTAACGTGGGATCTCTCCCATGAGAGTCCTTCACAAACTGCTCTGACTTGAGTCCCTGCCATGAGGTGCAGTTCTGCTCCAGTTCAGGCTTCCCACAGTGTCACAGCCTGCTTCAGGCACTGCCACCTCCCCTGGCACAGAGTCTCCCAAGGCTGCAGGTCCACATCTGCTCCACTGTGGTCCTTCCCAGGCTGTTGAACCGTATCTGCTCTTCAAGGGCTGCAGGGGACAGCTGCCATCTCACCACAGGCACCTGCTCAGGCACCTCCTCCCCATCCTTTCTTACTGACCTTGGTGTCTCTGCTCAGCTGTTACCCTCATAACCCTCTCATCTCCTCTGCAGGTGTTCTAGCAGGTGTTCTTTTCCCCTTTTTAAATATGTTAATTGCAGAGGTATTCTTGCCATCACTGGTGGGCTTGTTCTCAGCCAGAGGCTGGTCCAGTTTTGGAGCTGGGGGAGGTTTCCAGCAGCCCTTCCCCTGTGGCTCCTGCCCTGCTACAACAGGCCCACCACACCACCACATTTTTCCACAGCACCAATTTTTCCATTCAGATTTGGTAGGTATATCTACACCATACAGACATTTCTTAGTAAACTTTAATCAGCTTTTCTGTAAGTATGTGCAGGTCTTCCCAAAGGTACTATAAAACCTGCTTCCTGTTTTTCAAGAGACTGTATGGTCTGTCTGTATCCTTCTATTCCGCTCTACCCTCTTTGCCCATAAGGACAGTGCTACTGGAACAAGCAGTGGAAAGCAGCCTTCAGAGAATGCAGTCTGGATTGACTTTCAGCCCTATGCCTGTGCTTTTCTTCCTGTAACTGATTTGATGGATTTGTTCAAAACCAGTAAACTTAGCTTTCAAAATAAAAGAATTTAATTTTCTGTGGCTCACAGAACTGTTTGGGTCAGAAAGGACCTTAAAGATAATCGGGTTCCAACCCCCTGCCATGGGCAGGGACACCTCCCACAAGACCAGGTTGCTCAAAGGCCCATCCAGTCTGACCTTGAAATGATTATTTACTTTTAATCTTCTCCCTTGAAGCCCTGTAGCATTCAATTGAATAGTTGATTTGTTAGAACTCTAGCAAAAAATATATTGCTGGGTCAGTGGTTAAAAATAGCAGAGAGCTCTCCTACAAAAGCAATTGGATTCTGTGTTAAGCTTTACACAACAGCACTTAGATGTTTTTTGTATGCTTAAGGACTGACATGATGTGGCCCAGGTCGAGTGCCTGATAAGCAATTAAAACCTCTTTCACCCAAGGACACTGGGTTTTAAAGCATTTAGCTGGTTTTATTTATATAAGTGTGTGTGAATATATATACACACACACTTCAGCTTTTTTTCAGGTGTTTCTTTTTTTAATCATCACAAGCTTATAGTCTTTACTAAGCCACCAGTTTTGCCACTTTATTACCTCCATAAAATATTTATGGCATTTAAATTATAAAGAGTTCATTGAGCAATTTGTTGGAGCAAGGTGGTGTATTCTGTTTATGTGGAGAACCAACTCTTGTCACAGAATGACTGAGATCGGAAGGGACCTCTAGAGGTCATCAAGTCCAAACCTCCTACTCAAGCATGGTCACCCAGAGCATTTTGCCAGCACTCAGTCACCCTCAAAGTAGAACAGTGTTTGAACCAGGGCAGAACCAATTTTCTTTCTAGTAATTATACTTTTTGGTATAGCTACTCTTCTAAGTAGGTACACTTGCACTTGCTGAAATTAACAGCATGTTTTTCAGTCAGTGTCTGCTTCTAGGACTGATAACGCATTTATAGTTACTGCAGGAGAATGGTGTGCAGAACCAAGGCCACTGCTTGATAGTGAAAAACTCTCTTATTCTCCAAATCAAAAATGAAGTAAAGGATTCACACCTGCAATCCTCCTTTAAGGAGGTGCAGAACAGACAGGTGACCAAAATCGCCAAAACAAAGTATTCAATCCCATGCATGTCATATGCAGTATAAGTTTGAGGAATCCCAAGGGTGAAGCTCTCTTTGGCCAGGGCTGAACAGATTCCATCTGTTTATCTGCCTCAGATCCTGATCTGTGTGTTCCTGAATCTGTGTGCTCCTCCATCCAGCTCCCATCATCTGCTGACTTCAGGAGCCCAGCCTGGGACTTTCCAGGCTTCCCTGCAGCCTCGGTGGTGATGCGACTGTCGTTGGGGAGGAATGTGATACTGTTTTTGCATGTATTTGTGTATATTCATTACTTTCCTTTCATCATCACTGTTTTGTTAAAGTGGTGTAGTTTAGTTTCCAACCTGTAAGTCTCCCTTATTCTCTGTCCTCTCCCTAGAGGGGAAGGGAGAGGAGTTAATAGAAAACATGTCATTCATTTAATTGGTGGCCCTGCATTAAACAGTGACATTGATGCTCAGAGTGAAACCTCCTGTGCTTCAGTTTGTGCATATTGTCTCCTGTCCTGTCACTTGGCACTACTAACAAGATCTGGGCTTGAACCTCTTTGCACCTTCCCTTCAGGTATTTATATGCATTAATGAGATCCCCTCAAGCCTTCTCCAGGCTGAATAGTCTCAGCTTTCTCAGCCTTTCCTCAGAGGAGAGATGGCATCAGTTCCTTTGTCATCGATCTGACTCTTTGTTTGTTTCTCTCGTACTGGGCAGCCCAGAACTGGACACAGCACTCCAGGTGTGGCCTCAGCACTGCTGAGGAGAGGGAAGGCTTTGTAAATTCTGCATGCCAGTCAGGAGCTTGAAAGAGCTCAAGAACCTCAGGCTGTTCCCTGGGTTGGAGACAGCTCTGTGCACTTGTAAAAATATGCCTTTGGAGAGAAGGAAAAAATAAACTGGAAATAGATCCACTTCTAGGCATCTCTTACTTTCTGTCCAGATTATTTAACTTTCAAAGAAAATTAGGCAGAGAATAGTAGATGTTTAAAATAGATATAAATGCACTTCACTGACACTGATGTTCTCAGATACTTTCATTAGTAGCATACGATATCTTCCCCATCTTTTGTAGCTAAATGGTCTATTGTGTCTTGTCAATTGGGCACTCATTTTCTTCAGGAAAGATATGAATTCTGATTTTTGTGTGCCCTCTTTTAATCTCAGAAATATTGTGAGTATGACTTAAATTAGTAAAAAAGCCGAATTCCTCCAGATTGTACAGATATTGTGTAATGGCTTCAGGTTACTTTGAACTGGGAGGGCTTTTACATCAGGAAAAGAAATGAGACATCTTGTTTTCCATCTGCTTTTCAGAAGTTTTATCGGAATAAAAAGGATTTATGAAGTTCAGTAACAGAATATATCTCCTCTAGTTTGAAAAAGTTGTTTCACTTGCACCTATTAGGAAATCTGGTCTCACGATCCAAGTGTTATAACTGAAAATAAGGAACTTCTGATTATAATTATACACTCCTAGATTATAAACAAAGGAAATTTTAAAATTTTAGTCCGCTCTTTTAATGAGTAGTTAAATCTTTCATTCTAAATAAATCATCCTTTAGAAGGGGAGGTTTAAATGCGTTGCCTTGATTTTCTTCAGGAGCTGATGGCTGGAACACTTTGTCCCGCACTGGCAGATCCTTATTAAAGTCTCTCTTCTGTATCCTTTCCATTTCTTTAACCTGAAGTATTTTTTTCATAGGCACTTCTCTTTAAATAGCAAGCTACCATTTCCACCACAGTTTCCACAGGAAGTTTATGATCAAAAGACCACTCTGGGCTCACAGTGGCATTCTTTCATTGGATATGGATAGTAAGAGTCTGGAAACATCTTGCAGTTGTAGAGCTTGCAAATATGATGTGAGAGCAGGTTAGCTTCCTTTTCAGATGGGGAGGCACTGGCTTGGTGAAACATTGCCCCCTTACAGAAATGTCATTACATTTAGTTATTGAAACTTTTCTTGATGCACTGAATAGCGGTGTAATTTTATTCATAAATAAATCATCTTCCTGTCATCTTAAATCAAGTTAATGATATCAGTGTCCACAAGTACTGAAGCAGCCCCTAATCATGGGAGCACAGTTGCTATCCAACAACAGCTTACACATCATACTTGCTGTTGAATGATGGATTTTATTTTCCCAGTTACTTGGTGTGGAAACACAGTTGTATCATTCAGTATGATTCACTTTAAGACCAGATTCCTAACTGGGAGTACTAGACTGTAAAAGAAGGAAATTAATCATCTTAATTCTTACAAGCTAGCAAATTGCAAGTGCCCAGTGAGAATCAATTACAACCTGTCTGCACAAGCTTATGTATGATAGCTTCATTTATTATATGTTAGAGAGCTAGTTTGTAAGTCATCATTCCCAGAGCAGTCTCTTGAATTCTTATCCAGGCCAATTCTAACACTGAAGTTGGAAATTCATCACTATGGCAGGTATCCTGAGGGGGGGGTGGCTAACTATGCCTCTTATGCCAATGATGTGCTAAGTTTTGCTTTACTCAAACATAACTTTCTCTTTGGATGTAAAGAGTGGAAATTCACAGGTGCTTATTATGGCCAGGAGTATCTGACGTGTTCTTGCTAGGAAAGCTTTTGCTGTTGGGATAAAAAGGGAAAAGAATTACTTGTGATATGTGATCTTGCAGAACAGCTGGATTGATCGAAATGTAGCATTAATCTCCTACCAGTCTGTTCCCATGCATGTGGGATTACAAACGAAGCAATCTTTCATCAGCACAACTTTCTCCTGCTGTGTGATTCTCATACGATTTTCCTCAATAATGCTGCCAGGTGGGGTTCCAGTCCTTTCACTGTTCTGCTTGCTTCTATTAGAGTATGCACGTGAAAAACAGTCTAAAAATCATCAGAATAGGTCATGCCCCGCTTAATGGATATATCTGTTAAATGCAATAAGTGCATCTCTTTAGCATGTTCAGACAACCCAGGATACATTTGTCCTACCAAGTGCTAAAACTGCAGTTAATAGGCAAAGTGTATTTATCTGGTGCAGATGCTGCACCGTCCAGTTTTGGTGAGTTCCGATTTAAATCGTTTTAAGTGAGTCAAATAGAAATGCTTTCTTTTGACCAAGAGAATCAGGTGCAACAAATTAATGTTCAGATTTATATACATATTTTATGGATTGTTTAGTGATTCCCAGGCTACCTCCAAGTTCGGTACACATCAAAAATCGTTGTGGGATTCATACTCTGACATTTAGAGATGTTTATAGAAAATAATGGGAAAATTACTTTTTTCAAGTGATAAAAGAGTCTTAGGTTCTACTGCAGTTTGGAGTCTTACTCTATGTGTTAAAAGGTTGACAAATAAATGTGATCCCTTTTATCAGTAAATAAGATGGATATATACTTAATAAATAATTTTCAGAAAGTCAAGCAGTAGACTTCTATAGGTATTTTTAATATAAAAGTTTTTTGCAGAGTGCTTTAACTTTTAAACCTTAACTTATTTAGGATGGAAATGTACTTGGCTTTTTCTTCTTCATACAAGATTGAGGGGATATAATGAATGTTGATTCATCTGGCAGAAATACTGGTGATGGCTGGTGGGCTGGGTTCTTTTTTTTGTTTTAATGTAAACTCTTAAGCCTGTTTTGAAGCACTTAATGAAATGTTAATTTGGAATTCAATGTAGAGTTAAATTTAAAGCTGAGGAATTGTTCATAGTGCCTTATGTAGATCAGGATGGTGGCATATGGTGTATGTTCTTGATTATGGTATGGGCTTTCACTTCCATTTTTTCCGAAGCATTTCATTTTTTATTTAAACTTGCATACCTTGGTGTTAGGTTGCAATCATCATACCTGGAGAGGAACTTTCCAGATGCTAGAACTGAGAGATCCCAGTGTTGAAAATGTTGGGTGGTTTTGGTTTTAAAAAAGCTATGTTACGTTCAGAATTTTTACCAAAAAGTGTGCCATTACACTGTAGTAGGAGTTTTCTGCATTTTAATCCAGAGCGTTTTTGGGCTGTGAATGGTGAACTATTTTTCTGAGACAATATTATAAATTTAACCAAACTGAATGAGGAGAGGGGTGAGAGAGAGGAAAGGAGACTACAAAGAACTAATTTTCACTATTTCTGGTAACACTATTTCTGGTTTTCGACTTGCTTTATCCCACAAACTTTCTGTAATACTCCCTGAGTGTTTGAACTGAGGATAAAATCCAGTCATTAATGACATGACTGGCCCTTAAGTATAAAAAAAAATGCACACATCTATAGCCATATATTGATATTTAATTTTAGTTAATAACACACAAATTATTGTACCTGTCAGGTAGCTACAAATCTGTACTTATAGCAGTATTATTTCACTAAAGTTAAAGGCTGTCAATAGCAGTCTTCTTAGAAAATTGGACAGAATTTCAAGACTTTGAGTTTCATAGAAGGCTGTGAAAATGGGGGATGTTGATTTTGGTCCTTCCTTGATAAAGCAGAGAGGGAAATCTGATGAATGTTTGTTCAAAGCTCTCTGCAATTGCACAGCCACTTACAAAAGTAAATTTGTGTTGAAGTCTATCCCTAACGAAAAAGACACCTCGGTCATACTGAAATTAATCACTGTGTGCTAATAAATACTTTCCTGAATTGGATCTTCCAAGCTTTCTCACGCTTTGAATGATTTTCACTACCAGGAAACTTGCTATAATGTGGTCTACCTGCAAAAGGACAATTGCTCTGTACATAAGTTAAAAATCACCAAATTACAGTATCATCACAATTGGAAAAGACTTCTAACATCACCGAGTCCTACAATCAATCCAGAAAAAACCACCCTGTCCATTAGAGTATTCCCTGAAGTGCCACATCTCCAAGGATGGTTAATGGATTTTTTAAAAATTTAAAACAAATAGTCTACCAGGCAAATCTAACTGAAACATTATTACCTGTGCCTCTTTACAGGAGGACACTCACTTGGGTTGTTTTCATTATAAGATTTGGGTAACACTGAAATCTACTTATGCTGAAAGAAGAGAAGCAACAAGAAATGAGAGAAAAAATTGAAGTAATAAGTTGTGATTTAAAAAAAAAATCATTAGAAGCATGTTCTGTTTAGTATGGTTCTAAATATTGCAGTTATTCTTCAGTTCATTTTTCAGGCATATTTCTTCTAAAGTGTGATTCTTAGGCAACCTTCTCTAAGATTGTATTGTCTAAGGCTGTGGGGTGGTTACTCTCTTATTAATTTCTAGGAAAAATTTCTTAGGTCATTTTCTGAGAACCTGAAAAAGGAAAAATCTTTTCAACTTACTGAACAAGATTTTCATTCATGTAAGAAATTCCTGATATCTGAAAAACTACTGCTGCTACTTCTCCTTGCCCTAGTGGTGACGGCTCTAAGGAATAGAAAATAAGAATTATGAAATACTGTGTTCCATGGTTCTTACTCTTTGAGTCTCAGTTTAACCTTGAGAGAGGGACATTTTGCACTGTTGGAATTTCTGGATAAGACCACTAGTGACATAATTTCCCAGGCTAACCAGAAGAGAAGCAAGCTTAGACCTGGTGGGGTGGTCACGTTTCTCTGTTAATATGGAGCTGAGCATTTCAGGTTGGGCTCAGTTCCAGTATCTCACAATAATGATCTAGCATACTGCTTTTTAATCATCATCTTCAAAGCATGCAGGAAACAAAGCCTCTGCCACACTTTCCAGTAGGCAGGTCCCTTTTCATAAGGTTCTCATCAGAGTTGCTCTCTCAATTGTATTTGACTTGGACTATACAAATTAATTAGTTCAACACTGAATACCTCATAAATGAGTTTTGCAGATTGATAATGGTGTAATTATGACACCTCGTAGCATGTAACATCATCATCTTATGATGCTTGATTCAGCAAAATACCTTAGAATCAGAATATGCTTGACATTCAGTGGAACTTAACTCCTGTGGTAAGGCACAGATTTCCATGTGTTTCTATGAGCGTGTGCTTGAAATTTCCTCTGACTTGGGAAGAATCTGGAGGAATACCTGTGGTATGTTCTGATATATCCTCTCCTTTCACCTCAGAAGAGGAACGCCTACTTGATACAGTAAGTTATGTATATGAAGCCCACAGAAGTGACATAACTCCCTTCCTGACCATAGAATTTGCATTCATCCCAGCTACAGAAAGCCCCATGAACCATAAGTGTTAGCTCTCTAGAATCCTTACTTGTATTAATAGTACTTAATATTTTGGAGTTTCCTACATAAATCCTTATTTATAATGTGTCAGAATTAACCTTTGGGGAATATAAGTACATTCTGAATGTGAAACAATTTTTTCCTATGCATCAAGCTTGTGAAACAACTACTGTGGGTTACAAATATGCTGTCAATTTATGTAAGAGCTCTGTTATAAATGCAGATGCATGGATAATTTATGTTTGATTTGATTTTGTTTTGTGTTAGAGTATTCACCTAGGCAAAGCCTTTAAGGAGGTCTTGTTTTCATATTTACCAGTTTGGAGGAGTTTTGATTTATACAGCTGACAAAATGCAGGCAAAATTTAGTTAAAACCTGACTGCATTACATTAGTGCAGCTCCTCTGGGCACATGCTCTTGTTGAAGATTATGAACTATGACAGATTGAATTAGCCCATAAAGTAGACAGACAACTGAAAGCTGCATCTAAACAGGTTACCTCTTATCACATGCATTGTAATAAATGACTGTAAATGTCCTTAGTGAATCCTAATTGTGGCATACAGCATTTGTATTATTTAAGATGTCTTTAAACTGGTATAAAATAATGTGTGCACATGCAAATGAAGCCACACTATGACTCAAGCACTCTGTAATTTCTGCCATTAAGAGGAATAGGGAGGTTGCTGATTCTTTTTAATTCTGTCGTTTTGAAAGCAAATGCTCAAAAGCAACTGGAACTTTTTTAAACACATGTTCAGTTCAGACTGAATGGTCAGTGGTAAGATGATGACTGTGAAGTAGTAAGACTCTGCATTTGTACAAATATAGTAGAGCTGGTTCCCAAACCTGTATTTGTTGAACCAATATATATATTCTTTCATATAGATGTTGTTTTATGAAAGAAGTCTGATCTTGGGTCAGAACAATGGTATGTAATTTGATGGTGTCTTAATTAGTATTTAGAATAGCTGGTTTGGGTGTCCTTTATTTCTTATCTGGTTTAGGACCTTACATTGCTTTATGGAAAATTATAATTGCTAATTTTAAGGCTGTTTTTCAAGTAAATTCTAAAGTTTTGCACACAACAGTGATTCCAGAGCTTTTCATCTAGTAGATAGGCTACTTGAAAACAAAACAAACAAATATTCTGACTACTTTTGGAAGCTTTATATAATGAGCTAAATAAAAAATGATGGTTTGAAAGAGAACTAATGAATTGCTAGAGTTCCAGGGCAGCAAGTTGAGCTCTTGTTCCACATGAAATTTCTGTCAGTGTTGTATGCCAGTAAAAAATAGATAAACTTTCAAAGTAACACGAGTTTTGCCACTCTTAAGACTACATCACCACTGTTGGTTTGTTGTAGTATTTTTCCTAGTACAGTGTTCTTTGCAAAGCTTTACAAGTAGAAGTGTGGTCTAGAGCCATTGTGGACAAATCCAGCATCCACCAATAAATTTTATTTCTGTTCTTCTGCTCCTGCTTAGCTTTTGACTCTGAATCTCTCTGTGGGATAAGAGAATAGTCTTGAAAGGAGGTTGCTGTAGTATTGACCTTCAATCTAGTTCCCCAAACATATTTCACTTCAGTTTTTCTAGATGCTGTTGTTTAATTTCAATGACCCACGGGAAAATACCTTCAGTGAGCCCAAGAATGAGTGGAAATCCCTTAGAGATGATAGTAAGTCTGAAAGGCATTTTATTGAAGCACCAGAAGTGGGGTGTTCAGCCTGAGACAGAAAGGGTTTGGGTAATTGAAAGAGAACTTTGGGTGCCTGAAGGAGAAGCAGGAATTGTGTAGCCTCATGCCAAATCCAGACCTGCTGGGAGGTTTGAAGTCCAAACAGAATGTGGGCATTTCACAAGGTCATGGTTTCTTTGGAACACATGCTCTCAGAAGGACAAAAAGGTTTTATGTTCTCCATATTCTTCTTGATGGCAGGACTTAGAACACTGCAAGGAGATAATGAGCTAAGCAACGAAAAGTTCATAATTGGATGATATTATTGGAGTTTTTGTCCAGTTGGTTTGACAGGAGATTAAATTTTGAAGAGCAGCCGAGACTATCTCTATTTTCAGCACCTAATAATGAAGATATTCATCACACAAAGAAAACCCCTGAAACAGTCTTGAGTGCACATCCTAGCTCCCAGCTGTGTCTGTACTCCCTGCTTATTTAGGGAATTGTCTTTTGCAGGGTGGGGGAATTGAGTTGGCAACCGTGAAAAACGGAGGGAATACTGTACTGATGGGTAACAGTGAGGCTGTGTGGCTTTCCATTAGCATAACTAATGATTCAAGTAGCCATCAATACTCAGAAAAAAATCAACACTGAAAAGTTGATCTTGTACTTTGCCAGCTAGTGTCAATAACTGGAAATCTTAGGGCAAACTTTTTTAGCAGTTCAGAGATTGAAGTAATTGTTTGCAAATCATTTGCTCAATGCCAACACAGCTGTGTCAGTCTGATGGACTCCAGCAGAGTTTCTAAGCCAGGCACTTCCAATTTCTCACTGTCATTCAGTGTCTGATTCATCATGTCAGATGGGCTTCATTCATTTTGGCCATTGTTTCCCCCCTTGTAAAATGGATGTGATCATAGTCTGCTGGTTGTGATATCTCTCTGCCTCACTTGAGCAATTGTGCAGGTCAGTCCCTGACCGTGCTGTGCACTGCAGCTGAATGGGAGACAAGGGAGCCTGCAAGCACCAGCAGCGACGTGCTCCCAGTGGGGTAGTGTGGAGAGAGAGACAGAGACTTTGTGTCTGCATTCCTCCCAGCCTCTAGGGATTTGGATATAATCACAATATCATGATGGGGGTCGGGTGCCTCTCTTTGTCAGCCCGGCAGGCCAGCCATGCCTGCACTGTAGCCTTCCCCCAAGCACCATGCCAGCCCTGGTGCCCCTTCTCCACTGCCAGGAGTTCCTCTTTCTCTGCTGCTTCCCCTCTGTGCATCTTTGTCCCTTTCTGAGGTCAGGAGGTGTCCCCAGGTAAAACTGAGTGCATTGGTGGCAGGGAGCAGAGGGGAGTTGTGGGGGATTGGTACCATGCAGAGAAAGGGGACAGTCAGGGCATGGCACACCCATCACTGCTGCCAGCTGACACTGCATGGGTTGCAGCTTTCCACAGCTGCCTCCAATCCTCTGGGAGCAGGTAGGACAGCAGGAATGAGGGGAGCTTCACCTCAAAACCCTTCTGGTGCCCAGATATGAAAGGCTGGCAGGCACCGAGATGCTCAGTGGTAGTTTAATGCTCACTTTCCTGCGATCTATTGGGACTTGATATTATAATGTGCTTAACTGGTTCTCTACTAGGCACTTGGACTCCAGACTTCTTTCTCAGGCTGGTAACATTCAGCTTCTTTTTTTGTGAAGTCTCTTTGTCCCTAGCTAATAGAAATTATTATCAGTTGTGTGACATAATGTCTGCTCAGATTATTAAGGTGCTTCGCTTGTCTCATTTCTGATACAAGGAGATGCTTTAATTTGATAAAGGATTAGTGTAAGTGCGGCAGGGAGATAAAAATTTGACTTGTTTTCAATGCTGAAGATTTATTAGGTATCTTATAAAATAATATTGTTCAATAAAAGGAGCATGAAGGAAAAAGCAATTCAGTGTTACATACGCTTTCTATACTGTCCTAGTGAGTCATTCTAATGAAAATATTAAATCACAGAATTAAATTTTGTATACACATTAGGCTTACTGCCTAATAAGCAATTGCTGCTTATGAAAATTTGTTTTAAAACATCATTTTACATGATTCAGCACCCATGTTTGCTGCAGGGCTGAGGTTATAACTTATTAATTTTGGTATTCTGAATTTGATGTAATAATAGGGTGGCAGAGAGTTGTCAACTATCAGTACTATCAGCACTACTAAAGGTGGTCTCTAAGAGACATATTGCAGGGCAGAGCCCTACTCCATCATCGTCGATAAAGGCACTGAAGCAGTGCCAGGTTTAATGCTTGTGTCTCAGTGTTGATCCTTACTGGGAGCTGCTGCATGAGTGCAATGTACTTCTGTGGTGGGTGGGAGGGAGATAACATTCAAAAGATTTTATTGAGGGGCCTAAAGTTCTGTTGGGAATAGAAATTGAGATCTCTTTTCTCACTGCTGATACTAGGAAATAAGTGAGACCCACAGACTGATGTAAAGGGTCTAGCAGTAGAGTGGTGATTCCTGTCCCTAATTTGCTGCAGGATTTAGTTGTGGGTGTGAAGCAGTGATGGTCAAGACATCCTCAGTGAAGTGGAAAGAAGGCAGTTCTAATAAAAGCTTTTGTATCATCAGCTGTCATTTGTGCAAAGTAATTTCACTGTAGTAATGTAGCCTTTACTGTCTTTTATTCTGAGCCATTTAGTTCTGTAATGCCTGCTTACTACCTACACTGTATTATTAGCACTTACATATCTCCCCCATTGTGTGGCTTGCTTACTTCTATGTATTCTTGTGCACACTTGTACCCTCAAAGTACTTGCAAATAGTGTTTCTTCTCTATAAAAGAAAATGGCAGAGAAGGGGGAGATCAAGAGTAGATGGATTTTGATGTGAGAAGGGAATTGGAATAACAAAGCACACACGACCTCCAGGCTTATTTTTAATATTGAGTTGGGCAAGCTGGCCCATACACCTGATGGAGCTGGAAAGTGCTTTGATGGTTCTCACCTTCTTGCAAGTGAAAAAACCAAAAACTAATCTACATAAGACTGCACAGCTTTAGGTCCTATTACTTGTAAAAAAAGTGACTGCAGATGTCTGTTGCTACTTAAGATTTTTAGCAAAGAACTACGTTAGTCTTTAAGCAAAGTTTTGTATGTTAAAAGAATGAATGTTTCTTAAAATTCAGTGTCTTATAGTAAGCCTAATTTAATACAATCAGTGTTGTGGTGGTTTAGGATAGAAGAGTTGTGATGAGCTTTGATAGTGAGTATTTAAGAAGAAGGGCAAATAGCAAAGATGTTCCTTCTTGTAGACCTCTCGCATGTTGACTTGCGGCAACCTGTTGACTTGAAGGGAATGGATTTTTGGTCCTTTAAAAAGTGGTGAGAAAGAGTCCAGGGACATGTAAAGGACAGTCATTTGATCAGTTATGTGATGGAAATGTGGATAGGAATCAGTATTGAACTTATACTGGTATTTTTAAAAATTGCCTTATTTGTTATCATCAGTATTTATCAGTTTTTCGTATCCTAAGTCTTTATGTTTTTCTTTATCATATGAAAACAGAATCTCACAATGGTAATTTATTATTCAATAACACTGGAAATGTATCCTCAGAAACGCTGGCTCTTTCAGGTAATTCCTGTGTTGAAATTTCCTTGCAGATGAATTACTTCAGAAGGAGCAAAACTATTCTGATGATGTTTTGGCCAATATGATCAGCGAACCCAGAATCAGCTATGGAAATGATGCTCTCATGCCTTCATTGACGGAAACTAAGACCACAGTTGAACTTCTTCCAGTGGATGGAGAGTTCAGCCTAGATGACCTTCAGCCATGGCATCCTTTTGGTGTTGATTCTGTTCCAGCCAATACTGAAAATGAAGGTATGTACAATAGGGTGAGAGACTTCAGAATATTTTGAGTTGAACTTTGTAATTTTGTTCCCTGGAAGTGAACATCTTTCTAATGCAAGCATGGCAGAGGTTCTCAAATATAAGTTTACAACTGGTCTGCAGTGTCAGCTTGTCTCTTTAACAGAAAATCCTGACTAAAATTTGGAATGTAGACACACAATAAATTTTGGTGTTAACGATGAGCTAAGGGAGATAGATAAAGTTGTTACATTTGTGCCATGATGAAATGAATGTTTTAATTAAGGAAGAGCTTTTTATTTGCTGGTGTGAAAATGGTTACAGATTCAGCACAACACTTGCATGAGACTTAATTTTATTTCCTCCTAACTACTGGCTGTCTGGAAGAAATGCTCCTGTGTACTCAGCAAAGCGATTTACTGATAAAAATTTTTCCTAAGTATTTTATATTTTTCATAGACTAATTTGCTGAATTGACTGCATAATAATTTGATAATTTATGTGTAATCTGGAACAGGTGGTTTACTTAGTTGCCAGAGCCAATTAGTCGGAAACCTAGGGGACTTTGGTCTTGTAATTCACGTTCCTCCTTCTGTGTTTGTTTGCCTTTATCTCCGCCCTTATTAGTGATAAGTTACAATCATGAAAGTTGGTTACTTCAAAGCTGTTGTAGATTCACAGAGGCTGGAGCTACAGAAGTCTTTTTTCAGGCAAACTTGTGAATTTGTAGCTGAATTGCACAGACACTAACATCCTCCAGAAGTCTTTTGAAACCAGGGACTTAGGCTATGCCTGCTCTCAGAATGGGAGTTGAGACCAACCTTAAGTAGTTAGTCTGCAGCACGATGTGTGAGTGATTGTGGGCAGCTGGGTGCTTGGGAGATGAAACACAGGGCATGGGCATGGATTTGCCAGATCTGGTGTTAGTGTCAGGTGAAGTCAGTGGAGTCAAAACCAGTTTTGTGATCAAAGTGTCATGTCTCCAGGAGTCAGAGAAGCTAAGGTCAAGCAAAAGAAAACATGTGGCTGTGGCCTGAGGAAAGGTCAACAAATCAGTGAGGAAGAAGTACACGAAACTTGAGTGGTAAAGGAGAGGCTGGTCAGGAGTGGGGCTAAAGTCAGAGTTAGCCCCACAGGCTGTGGCTAAGTAAAAGAGCAGAGGGAGGTGGAGCAAACTCGACAGACTGCAGCACCAAGAACCGGAAGACAGGAGGTGGTGACAAGGACTCCAGACATGTCTGGAGGGCACTTGCAGCCAAGTGATGTTCTGAGAGGCTAAGAGCAGCTGGCTGGGTTGCGTCAGGTGCTTGTGAGTGGGACAAATGGCTGACCAGGCTGCAGGAATAAATCTCAGTTTCCTGAGGAATCAGCTGCAGCTTGCCATAGCACATGTACCCAGGCTGTCTGCCAGGAGCAGGCCACAGTCCAGCTGGTGGTGTCTGTCCTGCAGGAATTTTCCAGTGCGGCTCTTGCTGCAGTTTTTCCCATAACTGGGGCATACAGGGCATCAATTTCTGTGCCTGCTGCTGGCTTTCGTGAAAATTGTGGGAGGAAAATTAATTACTTTTGAAGCCCTCCCAGCTTTTCAGACATACTCATTTCAATCACCAAGTTCATAATTTACCAGGTAGACAGGTGCATCAGACATACCCACAATTTAATCACACAAGCCTTTTTTTTCCTTCAGAAACCTGGCTAAGCTCAGAATTTAATACTGAAGGTACATATTGTGTGCCACTGAATTTCCATAGGTGTGTATGTTGACCATGGTCCTCCATTTAAAAAATGTGACAGAAGCAAAATGTTCCCTTCCTTGAACAACATACTGTTTCATGATAAATCCTGTGTATTTTAATGCACTACATCATTTGCTGCAACACTTCTTAATATTTGCTATGTGAACATCTTATAACTTTCATGCCTTTAAGTTGTTGGAGTTTAGGGGGTTTTTTGATACCAGTTTTCTATTTTTCATGAAGTTCCTGCTGCAAATTCTTCTTTTAGGCCAACAATTATTAACATTTATGTCTCCGAAGTCAGAAAAAGAAATTATTTGATGACTTAAACCACTTCAAATCCTTCTTGTTTCCATTATACTTCTGTCATGTACCCAAAACACAATTTTGTTAATGTGATCATTTGTACAATACCTTCTTTCTCTCTGTAGGGACCCATCTTTTTCCTTTGTCTTTGTCTCAAACCTCTTTGTTCCGTAAACTCAGGACTAGCTGTGCTGCTTTTCCTCAATTCCCATTCTTGTTTTCTTCCATGGCCAAGGTCCAATCCCAGGCTCTGTCTAAATTGCTTCCAAAAATGTGTGTTTGTCTTTGACACAATTTTCTCCTCTGTTTTCTGTTCTCTGTCCACCGAAGGTCTTTTTGCATAGTCTTGGTTTTTACACGGTTAGTTCCCCATATACAGAGAGGTTTTTCTATTTTACGGAGTATTTAGGAATTCAGGAGAATTTAGGAAGTCATTGCTGTTTCTTAACAAATAACCTTTGATCAAAACAGCTTAAATTCAAAAATGACATGCTAGAGAAACCTGAAGTACTGCAGAGTGACTGACCATTGTAGTATTAGTGACAGCATCTCTTGCTGCTGGGAGGTGCTGAGCATGACAGTGAAGGTCAGAGAACTGAGCATCTCAGCTCCCATTTACTTGGGTGAGAGTAACCATCAGGAAAATCACAGCACATTCCATCTGAACAGCCTGGAATCTGGGAAGTCTGCTGGGTGGTTGGCCCAGCAAATGTAACAGACTACCAGAGGAGTTTCAGATGGCATGCAGGTTACAGGTTCAGTTGTTTATACAGTTTTGGTCTGGTTTGAAAGCTGAAGTCAACTTTTTGAAAACTCTGCTGAACACAAACCCAGAGTGCTATCAGCTCAGAATATGTTGGTGGGTTTATAGGTAGAATGGGAGTCTTCCTCACTGCAAAGAGGTGTCGCAATGTATAAGCAATAGTATTCTTCAGTTCTGAGCCAGTACACCAGGTAAATAATTTACCTCACTGCAATTTGCATTACTGTCAGAACAAATTTCTACTGGTAGGACTGTCATCCAAGAGACACTTGAATAAATTCTGGAACTGACTGGGTTAGGACCTGAGATGACACCCCCTCCAGCCCAGTCACAGGACTTGTTTTTAAGGAGCCGTTCAAGGCTTAGACCAAAACATTACTGTGGGAAAAGCAGAAGAAAGTTCCAGCCATTATGTGTTTCGAAGTACAAACTATGAAGTTAAAATTCAACAAAATACGTTTTGTTAGTTCCCATGCCTGTTTTCTTCTGTGGCCATGATTTAATCTCCTGTTTCATCCAGAGGTATTTAATATGTTGTGGATTGTTATGCTGCAGTGAACAAAAGTTCTTGTAACTCCATTTGAAATTTTCTCAATGCAAATTGCATGTTTAGGTGAAGGGTAAGTTTTATACAAACAGTGTGGTTTACTAAATTTGATTTTTCTGAAGAATGAGTGAAAAATAGCTTAAAAATAAAAAGACCTTGAAAGTCCAGCAGAGCTCACTATTATTTTTTTACTGTCGTTTCCCTGAGGTAGTTTCCCAGGAAATGTCCACAGAAATTAATCCAAAGCACCAGGTGATAGACTACATAGCTTGCATGACTGAATGTAAGTCTAGTGTATTGATGTACAAATTAGCTTAACAAAAAATACCCTCTGAGGACACTGCAGAAGGCACCACTGAAATGTGAGAAAATTGTATTTTAACAACAGAAGCTGCAACTTCAGAGATTGGGGGCAAAACACCAACAGCTGTGAAGCTCTGACACTGCCAAGGTCCCTGGGCATTTTGCCAATGACTGACTGGGTTTAGTATTTACCGTTTGTGTCCTACCATGCAGTTACAGTCAGTCTTAGAGACAAAGTATTTCTCTAAAGTGAGATTTTTGTGAATGTACTGTTAGCATTGTGATTTAGCCAGTTACTCCCTTCAGTGCTGTTTTTGGTAGGTGGTCATCACATAGCTCTCCATGCCTGCTGGTTTCTCCCAGCTTTTGAGGGTTTCGATTCACCTTTCTTTTATTTTTCAAAAGAGAAGGAGCCACATTCTCTCTTGCTCTTCTGAGATGTATTAGCATTAGATATGAGGTGGAATACATGCCCTATATGAAGCTTGTGTAGTCAGCTTAAACAGGTAAATACCAGTTTAGTTTTGTGAGGATAATTAGAAAATAAATTTTAGTCTTATATGTATAGGAAAACACATTCAAGACAAATATGAATCTGAAGCATCAAAATTAATGCAAATTTTATAATAATACATAGTACATTGTAGAGTTTTGATAAAAGCTGTAATAGGCTGAAAATTCTCACCTCTATATCAACTGTTGTGAGGTGGTAGTGTCCAGAGGGGCAGGCAGTGATTTTTCAGAGTAAACTGCTGCCCATGTGTCCATCAATACTGGGGCAAGAGCAAGCAGATTTTTAAATCCAACTTGCATTCAAAAGGTGGCAGCTCAGGGCACTCCAGAAAACAGCTTTTCTTTATACTGTGCTGCCCAGGACAGACTGCATTTAGGTGCCTGGAATCATGGTCTGCTTTGGAAGACTCTTGGTTCTGAACTTTTGCCTTCAGTTTTTGTCCTACAACTGGTTTGTGACCTTGAGCAAGTTATTTCACTTTTGTGTCAGTTACAGAAGGTGTTGGTGGTGTTTGCCTTTTCCCATGTAAAATGCTTCCAGAACTGTAGATGACAAGAAAATTTGCTAATTAATAATATTTTCACATGACTCCACAAATACTGCATTGCCCTGAGATCACATTTGTGCTACTGTACAATTGAACTTTCCTCCATCTTTTTCTTCCTTCATCTACTCCCATTTTTTACTGCTACCTACAACCTGCTCTCTCAGTCTGCTGTAGTTATGGGCATGTAGGGTTACAGGGTGCTAAGCAGGAGGGAAATAAAACCCCTCAGTTTTCTAGGAAGGACACAAGGGGACAGAGCAACGGAGGAGAGTTCTGCAGGAGCATTTTGAGTGGTGATGGTCCTTGGTTTTTTCCTTCCTTCAACCCTTTCCACCGAAAATTGCTGCTGACCTACCTGAGGGTTGGTGCCAAGAATATTGGAAAACCTGGCAGAAGACTTAAATACAAAAATACTCAAAATTGTAGTTTTTAGTTAAGGATGGAAATTGGTTATTGTATAGCGCTATGTAAGGAAAGCAATTACATGGTCTGCTAGTGCCACTCTGAACTGCTGTGAAGGAAAGTGATTTGATGGCTTGTCTCTGCAGCACCATCCCTGCAAGCTCTGTGAAAATTTTGCCCTTCTGGAAAGACAAGCAGGTCAGATGTGCAGATGTGCTGTTTCATCTGCAGCTACTATAAAGTGGAGTTGCTGCTTTTTTTCTCAAGGTAGTAGCTATTGCAGTCATCTCCTGTGTGCAAAGGACATGGGTGCCACACAGGCTATCACACAAGCATGGTGTAGTTTGTTTGTCAAACCCATAAGAGCACTAAGCAAGTGACACAGACTTCCTATGAAGATGAGCGATCCCCCTTGGCTTAAGTCAGCAGTATCATCAGGTTAGCATGATTTTCTGATGCCAGATAGCGAGGAGTTCATAATTGAAACATGGATTTTTGTCAGGTTCCATACATTATTATGGCTCCCTTACTGCTGATTAGAAGGTTCACACCTGAATCTGGAAATGCAAATAAATCAGAATACCTTATAAATAAAGTTCTAAATTCCAAGCTACAATGTAAATATTTTTTCTGAATTTAATTTCTTTCAGATACTGGCATTTGGTTAGATAAGGAAGGCAGCAGTATTGGGGAAAAAAAGAAGTGTGGGGGAGAAATCTGAATGTTCTAATGAACTTTTCCAGTATGTTCAGTTTGGGCTTAACTGAGGCAGTAGATAATGACTCAAACAACTCTAAAACTTTTGCACATCATGTTTTCTGTTAATGCCAGTGAACTCCATCAGTCTTAGGTTTCATCTGGTAAAACCTTAGTACAGCAATGCAGAGTTTAAAAACCGTGTATGATGCACAATTGGCTACCAAGTGATGCTTCTCCTTTGCTTCCCTTTCAAAAATCAGAAGGCAAATTTACTGCCTACAAATCAGCGCTTATCAGAATGGAGTACTGGTTGTATTGTCAGAATGTGCTGTCCTTTTTTTGAATTTTATAGCTAGTGCTGTAAAGAATCCCTACTGGAAGGAAAAAGGAATCAGAATTCGGTGAGTTTGTAAGTGAGCATTGATAAAGACTGGCTGCAAGAACTCACAACTCGTTCTTCCTGCCAGTTTCTGATCAGACAACTGGAAAAAGCATGTAATTAAATATAGTTTAACTCTATAGACATAAAATCTTTGATCTTGGTGGTTTCTCATTTTAAGCAGTAACCAGAATATGATGTAAAATTGACACATCATCTGTGAAGCTTTCCTCTTGAAGCCATGACCATCTCTTTTATTTCCAGGATTAACTGAAGGCAGATCTTTTCTAGCTGTTGCTTTGGTAACTTTTGGTTTATGCAGTATGTCTCTCCCCCCCTATCCCAATAGAAGAATAGTTGATTTTATAATTTTGGAGGATTTAACTTTTTTTTTTTTGCTCTTTTGTTTCTTCTCTGCCCATGCCCAGTTGAGCCAGTTGATGCCCGTCCAGCTGCAGACAGAGGACTCACCACACGGCCAGGTACATAACTTGCATGGCTTTTATCTACCCTGTACTTTTCCAGCATGCTTGAGTTCAATGGTCTCCCTTTCCTTGGTAGAACCCTCTCTTAAAATGTAATGTTATTCCATGAAGGAGGGAAGTGTTCCCACACAAACCCCTGCCAGCCTGTGTGAGTGCTGTCTGTGTCAAGAAGTGTTTGGAACAGGTGCTTGCACAGGGAGTGGGACCCAGTGACCCAGAACTGGTATTCGTATCAAGTTTTCATCCCATCTAGGGGATGTTCGCAGTTAAAAATTTTGAGGAAACATTGCACATAAAGCAGCATCTTGTGTCTCTGGCCCTGTCACTGATAAATTGTGACATATCTATCTTTATTACACTATAAATAAAGCCGAGGGATTTTTTTTACATATTGTTTCAGAGGCTCTGTAAGCTACTCTGCAGAATCATTAGCACATGTGCTGCGATCTCTGTGAGGTGAGGGCATAGAGGAGCTTAGTGAATGAGTTGGGATTTTCATGCCAGAAATTGCCAGGGGATTTTTTTTCCTGTTTTAAAGATGTTAGTTCAATACAGTTGTCTTAAACCAGCTGTCAGCATCTATGAAATAAAAATCATTAATGGATTTTTCCATCAACTTGTGTTGTTTTAAAAATCAAATAGGTAAGTGTGAATGCAGTTATACACACGTATGCACAGCACCTAAGTTGACAGGCCAGAAAGATTTCCAAATTTTAGTTTATTTGATTATTAATTTTTACACACATGTAAAACAATCTGAGAAGGAACTATTTCATACAAGGTACCAGTTACATTCTTTACTAAAAAAGATAACATTGTTTTTTGCACTTATTTTCTGCTTTCTCTTTTGAGAGCCCTCTAATCATCTACGAAGTACAAGTGAACAACCATTTTACTAACTTCCAAGGACAGACCGGAAAGTTTTAGTTCAGTGCAGTCTTAACAGTACTTCTATGTCAAAGATATTCGAGTTGTCAAAACTCAGTTCCAAAGCTGAGTGTATAATCTTCATTTTGTTTGTAAATCACTATGCCAACTTCATTTTTCTTTAATTTTAAAATTAAATGACCTGAACAAAGTCACAGTCATATGAAGTAGCAGTTGACCTTCTAGTAAGAACATGCAACTCCCTACCCAGGTTCAAACACTGCATTTTTTTCCATCCACCCTTATATTTTAGATGAACCTTTACAAAATCTTACTTGTTCATAACAAGTACTCAACTACAGTTCACAGACATGAAGTTAATGTGAAGCCATTACATCATTTGTTTAAACATTCTACTTTCAGCTTTCTCTATTGAGAGTCTACCCAGGTCTGGTAGTTTAAACTGTCCCTTCTCTTGGATGTTCAATTTTTAGCTCTAAAAGTAACTCTAAGACCACACAAACATCTAATACTGTTTCAGATGCTTGCAAAACAAAATCACAAAATCTTTTTGGGCTCTTATTTAACCAGTAGATGAAGCAATTACAAGTAGTGTAGTAGATAATGTGCACCTAATTCCATCCTCAGTGGAATTCATTGTATCCTCTTTTCCTTATCCTTCTTAAAGCCCCTAAATGATATATTTACACAAATGGAAAAGCTCATCTGTGTGAGAACAAAGTGTTCCCAAAGCAGCTACTTGTTGGTTGGTGTTTTTTTTCATATGAGTAATTTTAAAATCCATATGATTTTTTATCCATGTTATTATTTTTTTTCCTTTAGGGGCAAGGAGTGGCAAGGTTTGCATATCTTGCTATTTTTGATATTTGGATATGTGTGTGTGCACATGCATGTATACTTCTAAAGGAGATAGGAGGAAGAGAAAAATTGCAATGAGTTTTTTTAGGGCAACAGAAAATTTTTCTGTTTCTGATCTTTTTCCTGTGCTAGCTGCCAAAGACAAGTTGTAGTAAGTATAACATTTTAAACTCTTTAATACCAGGTCCTACTTTGCATCCAGATCTCATTATTTTTTTATGGACTGGATAGTAAGGCCAGGCTGACCACCAGAGTGGTCGTATGGCCCTAAGCAAAATCCTTTTGCCCAGTCTTCAGGCCCAAGACTGTTTAACCTGCTGCATGGTGGAAGCACAGCTCCTGTGTTATTGTTTGATGGGAATGGGAGGAAGGAAGGTAACCTCAAAGAATGTTTCCATAGGGAAACTTGAGCCTGAGTTTTTCCAGCAGCTGAGACTACTGATGAACTTATCACCCTCTACTGCTTATTGATGTGAAGGCTTTTGACCTGTTCTGCCCCTGAAATACTGCTGTACCTCCCACCTGTGGCCTTTGGCTCTTTTTAACTGCAGCTATCAGAGACCCATGGTCTGAGCTATCATAGCTTGCTTGCATTGGAAGTGCTCAGATGCCAAGAGCAGAAGTACCCAAGCCCATTACCTTGCCTCTATCAGTGGTGCATACAGGATACTGACAGACTTCATCTCTGCCTTACGCTCCTGGCACCATCCACTGAGCTTTTGGCATCCAGGATTCAGTAGACTTCCAGGACTGGAAATTGTATTTTCACCATTGTCTTCAGTAATCCTGGATGAACCTTGCTTCTTTGCATTTCTTCATTTGCATTTTGAACACCATCATGATTTGTGCCAATGAGTTCCACAGTATAGTTCTGATTGTGCCAAATTAAATACATACACACTTTCTTTTGTTAGTTTTCTATCTGCTGTGTCATAACCATGTTGGTTTCCTGTGCTTCCTTAGAAGAAATAATGAATAATTATTTCCTGTAGGCTTCCTCCTTCTCTTCACAGTCACACTCTGTAGCGTTCCCCTTTGGTTTTCTGATCCAATCTAAAGACCAGCAATTTTTCCAGCCCTTGTACAGAAACTACTCCATACAAGTGATCACCTGCTTCTCCCTGCTTTGTATCTTTCCTAGTTCTCCTGCCTTCATGTGAGGTGGGGTGACCAGATTGGATAGCCAGATTTGAAAAGAGACTGCATCATTTATACAGTGGTGTAACAACGTTTTCTGTTTTCTCTCTTCTTTCATAATTACTCCTATCATTCTCTTTGCCTTCTTGACTGCTACTGAGCCAGCTACCCACAGAGAGTTGTCTGCAGTGACTGCAAGATCTCTGTCCTGGGTGGAAAAGAACTATGTTAGAGCCTATTGTTGTGTATTCCTGTGAGCAACACTTTACATTAAATCAGCATTTAATATAATTTCCCTTTTGTTGTGCACTTAGAATCTGTAATTTCCTTCTGAAGTTCTTTGCAGCTGGTTTTACTTCAGCTATCCTCTTTTTTTCTTTTTTTTGCCAGTAAATTTTATCACATCACTATCCACTCCCTTATCTGGATGGCTTTGCAAACACAGATCCTTTTGATACCCTGCTGGACACCTCCCACTAGACCAGGTTGCTCAAAGCCCCATCCAACCTGGCCTCAAACACTTCCAGGGAGTGGGGCCACCCACAACTTCCCTGGGCAACCTGATCCAGTGTCTCACCACCCTCAAATTAAAGAATTTCTTCCTAATGTCTAATCTATATCAGCATTTAATGAAAAAAGAAAAATAAATAAAATTGCACATCCAAAGGGAATAAAAGGGCAACAATTCTTGCATTTAGTGCTAGTTTAGACTTAAGATGGATGTCCTTAAGAATTTATTGAGAGTCCAGGAAGGTGGCAGAACACAAGCACAGTCAGCGATACTGGAAATTTTAGGAAGGGTTCTTCCTCTGCATTAGAGCTTACAGTCAACCCAAGTTACAAAAAATCAGAATGAAGGCTAAGAGAGAGGAATTGGAGTGATAAAATGCTAAAATAAATACAGACAAGGAATATCAACCAGTTCATTCTTATCACATTACTAGGGTGAGGAAATTAACGTCTGATAAACACCATGCTTCTGCAGTGTTTGTACCTCCAAGAAATATAAATGTCAGTCATTTGTTACTGAGTAGAAAAATAACAAGCTACATGAATATCCATATGTTCTCTATAAGCCAGAGCCAGCTTTTCAGGGCAAAGCATTCATAGATGCACATATACGATGCACTGCTTTGCTGTTTTAAGTCTGGCTCATTCTCCTAAGGCTGTTTTCTAGGAGGAAACCCTGGCCTTCTTTCCAGTTAGATAAGTGAAGCATCTCCTTTTTGCACCCATAAAGGGAGAACAGGACTGCAAACCATCTACAGTTAAGAGCACTGCAAGCTTTCCTTACTTCCTTTACCTTATGTTTTTAATTGAGAGACAGTTATCTCTCAGGTGGAAGTCAAGACTTGAATCATACTAATTCTGAGTAGTCTGAAATCTGGAAACAAATAGCAATTGTATAAACTTCACAAATATTTTAATTATTCTTTTTTGTGTATTTTTGTGCAGAAGGTACAGACTCACAGGAAGCAAGAAAATGTAATATCAGGGGTTTCACACCTCACACCCTGTGTGTTTTTCCCTCACAGTCTGAGCTTAGGAAGGAGGAAGATCTTGCCCCAGACACCAGATTTTCTTGACATCATTAAACAAGATGTCAGAACAGTTCTGTCTGATTCCTGTGATCCAATTCAAGAGTCTGCTCTTTGGTCCCTTGCAGATAAATTTCAGCAGTGTTTCATGCTGAAAGCCTTTTGATGCTTGTACCAGTGCTGCAATGGATTGAGGTGCATCTAATAGAGGAGAAATTTCACCAGCTCATTCTGTGTCACCTCAGTGGGGCTGAAACATCAGATGTACCTCACTTTCCTCCCAGTTCCCTTTCACATTGCATCACTCCTCCTCCACGTGAATGATACCGTTGCCTTCTGCTCAGTGGTGGAGGTAAGCAGAGTGTGGTTGAGTCAACAATTTTAACAAAATGTCATTGCTATGCAATGCAGGTTCTGGGTTGACCAATGTTAAAACAGAAGAGATATCTGAAGTGAAGATGGATGCGGAGTTCCGGCACGACTCAGGATATGAAGTTCATCATCAAAAGCTGGTGAGTGAACTCACAGTGCTTTCCCACGGATGTTTTGAGTAGCTGATTCAGTCTTGAACTAGTTGTTCAGTTATGGCCAACAAAAAGTTTTCACGAGAACAGATTGTGATTTTTCTGGTAATCTCTTAAATGAGAGTAAACCTAATTTCAGCAGACGGTATAGGCAGCCGTCGAGTGTCACATGAGACAAAAGTCTGAAAGTTCCTGCCCTTTAAATGCCATGGGACTGGGTGCAGTCAGATGGGCATTACTTGTCCCAAAGTCCATCTGTCATGGTCATGTAACTAAACAGAAGGAATGGAATGGAACTGAAATGCTAAGTAAGTTTAAAAATAAAAAAGTTTGATGAAGACCTGCATCATGGTGCGGTAAGAAATAGCGTGACACTGTTTCAGGAATAGATACCTTCTCTGTTGAAACAGATGGGGTGGGACATGAAGGAGGCTGAGCTCCATGAAGCATAGCCTTTCACAAGACTGCCTCCTGGGGATTAGATGAGATTCTCCACTGACCTTAATTTTACTTTGCACCTGGCTGTATCTGTGTGTTTTGTTCCTTGTATTAAATTATTAACAGGTGAAGGGCAGGTAGGAGCAAAATATTGTTTCCCATTTGAACTGTGCTCATTATGAACACAAAAATAACTACTAAAAGCAATGTAAGGAAGTACCTTAACAAGTGATGGAGAATGCATACAGCAGTGTTGGCTATAAACCTTTTCTTCTTCCTCTTTTGTAAAGGTACATTACAAGATGAGATTTCAGTTCTGTGACTTTCAATATCCTGGTATTAAACTTGAAAGCTTTTTTCCTTAATATATTCTTAAAGCTAAGTAGTGCTGAAAATTAAAATTAACATGGGACTCAAATTTGCATTTGAACTAGGCAATCACTGTGTGAAAAGATGTTCTGCCATCTCTTTGATGCCAAGAACTGAAAATTCCCAGTTTGACGAGCTAATCCAAAATGCATTAGCACTAATTTGGGAAATTCTGACATCCTTAGCTCAGATGGGTTAAACATCCTGACGGAGTAAACCCATACAGTTTACTGAAGGACCTTGAAAGAATGTGCTTTAGACACAGTAGTTATTGATGCAGTGTCACAGGCACCTCCCAGCAGCAGCCTCTAATATTAGTGTGAGTGGTTTGATAGCACTTCGAGCACTTTTGGGAACTACCCATACTGTGGTGACTGATAGGGAGTGTATGGCACTCCCTCCTCTTCAGTTACTTGGGCAATGTTCAAAATGAGACCTTTCTAGCTTTTTGAAGCATTTTATACCATATTACTTTACTGTTAAATACAACCATTATAATTTATAATTATAATAATATAATTTATAATTAGTAAGCTGTCCTCTCGATTATATTTTCAGTTGAGACTGAGCAAGCAGTCCAGCATTGCTAAGAAAATACTAGATTGATGCCTTACAGGGCATTACTTGTTTACCACATGCCATATCCTTGCTGATGCCTTTCTCCATTAGCTTTAATTCAAAAGCTGTAAACAGAAGATTCTTCCATCTGTGTTACCCTTTTCCTATGCCCTGGTAGGGTTTACTGAAACGATCTTCTTAGGATATTGCTTTGTATTCAGCTGCACATTGTATTTTACACACAAACTTCTGAACTTAGCTGAAATTGAAGGGGTTTTCTCTTTTATGAGTGTTCACATTTTAACAGTACATTAAGTTAATTTTTATGGCTCAGAGTGCTCTGTTGCTCATGGGTATTAGCTGGGGTGCTTTACAGTGACCCAAAATATTACAGTAACAGAATTTTAGTCCTGGGCAGGTAAAATTGATGGAAGAGATTATTACTTCACATCAGCTTATGCCAACACTGTCCATTGTTTTTTACCTTCCATTGAATTCTTAACTTTATGTTCATTTCTTGCTTATGACTAGGAACAAGATAAATATTTATATAGCATGCTTTAGTACCTCTCTGAGGAAGATTGTGTCTCTTAAAGAGTGCAAATGTTATACAGCTCATTAAAATTCTCAGCTGGTTCCCTTCTTCTGTCTGCATTTTTGTTAAATACTTGTCAAAATATTTAGTCTTCCAGAGTGAGGTAGTCTCACAATTCTGTGCATGTAATTTATTCTCTAATCCTTTTTGCCCATTTTGATTAAAAATAATAATAATAATAATAATAATAATAATAATAATAATAATAATAATAGCACGCTATTGTGCAGACAGAAAGTTTTTAAAGTATGCACGGATGTAAATTAATCCAGCAGATTCCTTGAATACAAAGCAGGAGAGTGAAAACAATCACCCACTTTTCATACCTTCTTCTGTTGCTAAAAGCCAGTCTTATGAAATGCATAGTAAAACATCTTGCTGTCCACTGATTTGCCTTATCAGTGCACAAAATTCAAGTGGATCTTCTCTGGTTTCCACACAAATGTCATCTCATCTAGGGTCTCACATGAGTATGGCCGTCATCCAGGTGTAACTCATTCTCCCTTTATCTTACAAAATCTTGATGCATCCCATAGTGGTCATTTAATCAGCATGCTTTTGTGTTTTGGACTCCTGTTTTTTTGTTAAAACAATTTTCTCACAAATGGTCATGTGCATGCTTCACTGCTGTCCTGCAGATCTGCTCCTTTATCAAATAAATGTGTGAGACATAGTCCAAACAAGTTGCACAAATGTAGATTAATGAACACTTTTATGAACAGCATTATAAAAATAAATCTATATGCTCCTTGGTTACTCCTCTATGAACTAATCAGTCATTATGCAATTAGCCTGACTCACCCAGGAGAAACAAAAAAAAAAAAAAAAAAAAAAAAAAAAAAAAAAAAAGAAAACCTAACAGCTACTATTTAAGACCCACATGAAGCAGAGGCACTAAGGTGAGTCTTCCCCTTAGCCATAGCACTGCCATGTCACAGGCAATAGAGGGTTCCCAAATTGCTCTCCTCCAACTATAAGAGCTTTGTGGATCAGTGATTCAGCTTTTAATAATTAGGGTGTTATGCAGAGCTGCTTAATGGCTGATACTCCAATAGGCTTTATATTGCAGGGGCAGCAGGACAGGTTAGCCAAATACTCATAAACTTCTTAATAGCCACCTCCCTTTATTTCTCTTTTGCAGGTGTTCTTTGCTGAAGATGTGGGTTCAAATAAAGGTGCCATCATTGGACTAATGGTGGGAGGTGTTGTCATAGCAACAGTGATAGTCATTACTTTGGTGATGCTGAAGAAGAAGCAATACACATCTATTCATCATGGGGTTGTGGAGGTAAGAAAAAATTACCAAGCACAACTGGTGTCACATGTACAACAGTGACGAGGCACTGCTTTATAAACATATGTGCAAATTAAAATCCATGGTTTTGGCTAGCAGAGTATTCAGAGTTGGAGTGGTTGTATCTGGCAGAGTAGAATCAAATTGCCTTCTTTTGTAACTACAGATAAAATACAAACCATGTTAACTTGCATGTAAAACCACAAGAATATCTTCTGGAACTATCTCAGACCCATCACCTCATAATGTGGAAGTTCATTTTAGAGGAAATTTAACAGTAGACAATGAGCAGATGCTGCACAAGAGGGCAGAAATGGTTTTACTGTTGTTGGAATACACATGCAGGGATTTTTTTTATTTAGCTTGCAATTAAACATTTGAGGCAGGTCTTCTGTGGATAGTGCTGTGCACTACAAGGATTTTCCCTATGCAGATATTTATTGCTTTTTTTTTTCCTCTAAACAAGATTTTCTTTAGACACCAACAGATTTGATTTATAGTTAATCTGAAACTCACAGATTTGAGAAAAAAATAATATATAAGGCTCTTACATGGGATTTTCAAGATGAAAACCTAATCTAACCAAGTAAATTTTTTGATAGTTTACAGTAATTTAAAATGCCTCATCTGTTGCTTGGAAATAAGAAAGGATCTCTGAAGATAAAATTTAATTATGAGAACTGAAAGGGATTTCACCTAAGATATTTTTCCCTTGTGTACTGATACCTAGTTTTCTGTACAAGTTTGTCTAATTTGCAAATAGTATTTGTATTTGCCAAGACTTGAAATATTTATGGTTTTGCCCTCTGAAACTGTTCTTTAAAATTTTTTCTTGAAACTAAGTCTAATTCAAGTCCACAGTTATGTTGGTTTCACCTTGAGTCAAATTAAGCTTGCTTTGGTCTTGCTGGAGACATGCATGCTTCCTGATGCACATATTCCACCATCCGAGGCAGTGGAGATTCTTAAAAATATTTGAGTAAGCCTTGTAGATAGTGTTGCCTTGGAGATTTACTGCATTGTGTCTGGCATTGGCAGGCAGGATTCCTTATTCTGCCAGACTGGCTCTGTGGTCTTGGCAGCCTGCACAGCCTCACTCTCTGAGCTCCTTGCCTGCAAGAAAAGCATAACATCTATTTGTGTCCCAGGTTGGTGAAAATTTTGTAGCACTTACTTTGAAAAAACAAACAAACAAACAAAACCACCTAAAGATCCATGTACAACTGATGCTTAATTTTAAAATGTCTTCAACATTAAGCTGTTCTAAAGAGGATTCATTTATTTATCAGCAGTGCACCTTCTAACAAAATAACTTTGTTTAAAAATAACTGTCTCAACTCTAGGTTGGTTGAATATCTTATAATAAAGTTTGCAGCTGGTTTGCTGCATGTCAGAAGTTACTGTGAAAATTTAAATCCCTGATAATGGAGGCCAGATTACAAAATAGGTCCTGTTCCACCTGTACTCTACTCTTCAAAAAAATGAATTCTAACTGTAGTACTTTTTCATATTTCACTATTCCTTAACTAAAGACATTATTTAAAATCTTGCTAGCCTTTTTTTTAAGCTCTAGGGAGGAATTACTTGTCCTGCTTAGAAAAAGTTTCATCATAATTTTATTCCAGGGAAGCATGTGGGGAGAGGTGATAGTGGGAGGGCTCACAGCAGTAGCAAAGAAGCCATTAAAATTGCTGTGGTACTCTCCAAAGTCCATCTCTCAAGCTCCCATCTGCTGGTGTATATTAGAATCATAGAATCATAGAATTGGCTGGGTTGGAAGGGACCTCAGAGATCATCAAGTCCAACCCTTGATCCACTGTTGCGGTTGCTAGACCATGGCACTGAGTGCCACATCCAGTCTCTTTTTAAATATCTCCAGGGACGGAGAATCCGCTATTTCACTGGGCAGCCCATTCCAATGCCTGATCACTCTCTCCATAAAGAAATTCTTTCTCTTTCTAATGTCCAACCTAAACTTCCCCTGGCACAACTTAAGACCATGCCCTCTTGTCTTGTTGAAAGTCGTCTGGCAAAAGAGACCAACCCCCCCCTGGCCACCCCCTCCTTTCAGGTAGTTGTAGGGAGCGATGAGGTCTCCCCTGAGCCGCCTCTTCTTTAGGCCAAACACCCCCAGCTCCCTCAGCCTCTCCTCATAGGGTCTGTGCTGGAGTCCCTTCACCAGCCTGGCTGCCAGCAGTGTTGTGTCCAGTGCATGCCTGAGGGCTGCCAGCACCTCCTGCCTGGGCTTTTGATCTGCCCTATGTGTGCAGGGGTGAATTTGTCTGCAGTGTTACCCTCTCCCTGGCTCCATGTAAGGATTTTCTCTATGAAAGATCCATATGCTGGACTAGAAGAGGATAGCTGGGCAAACAGTCTCAAAAGGGATTGTCTATATGCCCAAGCTGTTTTCTCAAGAGACAATATTGTAGAAAAGAAAAGCATCTAGGGTGCTTCTCTGCAGCACCAGAGTACCCACACCTCTTACATGCTGTGTTAACTTCTGCAGTCTTCATAATGGGTGCTAAAAGCTTCTTAAAATGGTAAAGGGCTTTAGGGATTTACTGACAAGGAGATAATAGGGTTCAAGGCATGTCGTTAGGCAGAAAAATAGCTAGGACAGAGACTGTAAGGAACTAGAGGAAGAGTTAGGCAGAGTTGAAAGAGATAAAAGTGAGTAGAAGATACGACATTCAGGATGAGTGATAGTGCACATAGGTTGGCCGTGAGATGGATTACCTTGCAGCAGACAGCCACGGGAAGGAAAGTACCAGCACTAGTCATTTTAAAGGCTAAAGGGGAAATTTAAAAAATAAAATTGGCTAAGACTGCAAGTAGGAGCGTCAGTAAATCCCTTTCATCTATAAATGCCATACTTCAGAGGTTATTGGACTTTCACTATAAACTAGTTTTATCAAGGTGAGACTTTTTAATACGGAATATTGTGCGGAGGCGTTAACGATTCAGTCTGATTTTACTGTCCTTCCTCCTGTTTTTTGCTTAATCTCTTTCTTCTCCCTGATTTTTCTTCCAAGTTTCTCTAGCTTCTGAACAATTCTTTTAGTCTCTTCTGCCTTGCATTTGTATATATATTGTTGTCTTACCCTGTTTCTTTCCCACAAACAGGTTATGCTGTGAGCTTATCGCATCTTGTAGTCAGTCCCATATAACAAGTGTCAAATGAGAGGCTTAAGCGCAAACAGGCGACAGAGTTCAATACAGTGTTGTCTGGAGCTTAAATATGAACAATCACAGCACAGGTTCTGGCATACACCTCCTTTGCATCCCAGCCTAATGGGAAGAGCCTCCTATAGAAGGAAGATGCTCTCTGGAATGTATTGATGTGCAGAGTGCCCTGATGCTGCTACCCCAGAGCTTCATTTTGAGTTTCAGTTTCATGCTAGATAGAAGAGAATCTGTCAGTGGGTTTGTTTGTGAATAGTGAGGCTCTCACTTCTTGATTTAGAGAAGCATTGGAAGCTCTGTACAGGATATTGTACAGGAATGCCTTGGGGATTTGGGTGCAGAGGTTGAAAAGGAGACAGGCCTGGAAATTCCCAGGGCTTCTCATCTCCCTGATGGATCAAAGTGATTACTGACAGCCAAGCTGAGCACTCATCACTTGCATGGGCTGGCCAGGGGAAGCTTGCATCCTTCAAAAGAAGTTTCTTTTGTCACTTTGGAGAAGGAGGAGGCCAGGGAAAGAAAAACACTATATCTACACGCACACACCTACCTAATTCCTAAAACAAGGAAAATCTGGAAAGAGCAGCTTAATCCAAGAGTTTTTAAGATGCCCCTAACCAGTATCTTGCTGCCTAAGAGCATGTCACAGGAGGTGAAAAAAACAGATGGGTTTTGGATGTGTTGCACAGGACACTTATTCCATTCAAATGCAACAGGAAAAAAAAATATTTAAAAAAAAAAATGGGGACAGGAGGAAATAGCCTTTGAATGGCAGTATTTTAACAGCAAAAAAGGCCAAGTGGTATTGCAGTACCAGAAACCAGCTCAGCCCAGTGGTCCTTTCTGCCTGGCATCCTGTTCCCTGCCAGCAGGAATTAAGGGTTTGCGAGAAGGCTCAGGACTCTCACCAACAGTTTCACAATAGCTTGCGACCAAAAGCAGAATGTGACCCTTAAAATTGGGTATTTCACAAAAATGTGTGACTATTGTGTCAGAGAAAGATTTGCTGGAAGATAGTGTTGACTTAAAATGCAATTTGAGAGGTGAAACATGGACAAGGAGATTTAGAAGGGGCACAGTTATGAAAATGGGTCAGATTTGGGGTTAGCAGTTCATCTGAGGAGTCCAATACATGTGCCACGCACAGAACCATTTCTTCTCTTAACTAACAAATAAAACAACATCAGGAGAGAACTGTGGTTATAATCTACTGAAACAGGAGTAGACAACAATAAATAAATAAGCTGAGCAACCTGCATTTGTCTCAAGCATGGAAGAACATGTCTTTAATCTTTCTTCAGGTTATCAGGTAACAACTTATTGAAGGTCACAGTCTGTCTTCACTAAGCTGTTGTTTCCAGTATTGCAGAATAGATTTGGTATGAGTATCCTTTGGTTTTAAATTAAAAGGCAGAATAAGTTAGCCTGCTATATAAGGCTTCTTGAGAGAATACACTTTCCAGTGTCCAAAAGGCTCTTTTTATGCTTAGAAGTAAATCAATGTTTTTTAAAGGTCACTATTTACAAAAATCCACAGGAAAATTATCATGCCTGTTGCTTTAGTGTAGAGTCGCAGGCACCTTCCTGGTTTTACAATTTTGACAATGTAAAATTCAGGTTTTACTTTCTCTTTCAAGACCTATCAAATACTAGAGGTACCAGATAAATTAAAGAGCTGTCAAGAAGACTGGTTAGTGAGGTAGCTGGGATACACAGTCGGTTTTGAACACACAACAGCTATTGAGCTCACACAGCAGAAGTAGAATACCTAATTAACATTTAGAGACTGTTCTCACCCACTCTAATTTGATGGAGTTATATTAGTGTAATGTTCTGTGAAGGAAGAAAATAATTTGTGGAGCCAGAGGTATTCAGTAGTGTTAACTGGGCTGTCTTTATGCTTGTCTTCCAAGTAATCAGGAAGGGTGAATTTTTGTTCAGTAGAAACACTTAAACCAGTGCAGACACATCAAACTTCTTGTCACTAAACTGAATCAGACTCGACCTCGGAGCCAGATATGTTCTGTTTCTATGAGTGCAGTGGGGTTGTCTGCTCACCTTGTGCTCTGCTACTCTGTCATTTCCTTGAGACCACAGCACCTGCAACAGATCTGAGAGTACAATATAGAAGATGCCTTCAAGCTAATTCCATCAGCTTTTTAGTGGACTTCTTCTTTCTTTCAAGAGCCATTTAATCCCAAGTATAGCTATTGATATGTATCCTAGGGGAAGAAGAAAAAAAAATTAAAAAACAAAACAAAACAAACAAACAAATAAAAAAAAGCTGAGCACTGGCAGGAAAATGCAAAATATATCTTTTGACAGAAAACCAAAGCTGGCACTGCTGAGTTTTGTCAGCTGGTTTTGAAGTCCTGCAGAAAAAAAAAAAAAAAAAAAAAGTTGCAGAAATATTTCTGTTGCCTTATCTTCTCATGTGTATGACTTTGTCCAAAAAGTGAACTGTGACTGTCCATACTGGAAGGGCCATCTCTTGCAAGTTGCTCTTTAAGCTTCTAATTTATTGTTGGGTGCAGTGCTGGTGATGGTAATGATTTCGTTGATGAGCCCATTCACAGTCCTGCATAACTTGGAGAGAAGATTTTTCAGAGCCAGCTGTCTCTTCAAACAGAGTGAGAGCCTTCAGGTCCTCAGTTTAATATTCTGTGTAGTGAAGAAGTATCCCTATTGCTTCCCCACCCACCTTTGGTTTAGACTTACAAGATTTGAACTGAGCTTGGGACCTAACTTACTTTCTTCTTTTTCTTAAAAAAATGAAGGTGGGGGCCAGGCGTGGGGCAGGGAAGGACCTGTCAAACAAACTGGTTTGTATTGCAGCAGTTACTTTCTCCTTGAGTGCCCAGGGGAAGGTCCAAAATTTGTTGGGTGGGGTGTAAAGTGGGGAAGTGGGGGACGTGCTGTGAATGAAGCCAGGGGCCTGACTGATGGTGGTTTCTTTTTTTCTGAGAACAGGTGGATGCTGCGGTGACACCAGAGGAGCGCCACCTTTCCAAGATGCAGCAAAATGGCTACGAAAATCCCACCTACAAGTTCTTTGAACAAATGCAGAACTAGGACACCACAGCAGCCTCGTGAGTTGGACAGCAGAATGATTGCTTCACTGCCCATCGGTGTTCAGTTATAGAGTAATGCAGAAAGAAAGAAAAACACTCTGTTTTATTATTTACTCATTCTCGCCTTTTGACAGCTGTGCTGTAACACAAGTAGATGCCTGAACTTGAATTAATAAAATCAGTAATGTATTTTCTCTCTCTTTCTCTTTACATTTCAGTCTTTACACTACATTATTAATGAATGTTTTTTGTGTACTGTAAAGAGGTTAACTGTATTTAACTAGTGCATGGGTAGATTCTCTTTCCTAATTATTTATCATGTAGCTCCTTAGCCAGTTGTATATTATTATTGTGATTTGTGACAAAAATTAAGTCCTAATTGAAATATGCTTTAAGAATTGATGGGGGATGCTTTCTGTGTCTGTGGGGTTTAGCTGCTTCTCTTTGCTGAGCATTTTTTTTCTGATCACTATGCATTTTAAAGTAAAACGACATTTTTTAAAAAGTATTCCAGATGAGTTATTGAAATTCTTTTCCTCTGCAGCTGCATTTTATTGTACAGATTGTTGCTCCTGCTGTATTAGTGACGTAGAAATCATGGGAATACACATTCGTTTCTTTGTGCCTGTTTTATGTGCACACTTTAGGCATTGAAAGGTAAACTTTATTTTCTTTTCCATGTATCTTTTTGATCTTAAAAAAAATATTAAAAAGGATCCCTGTTAATTGTGAGCACTTCTGGGGGGGAGAAGTGCCTGCTGGTCGAAAATTAACAGGGATTCTCTGCAGGATGATTGTACAGAACCATTGCTTAGGAATTGATAGCTTTCTACACTGTGTTACATAAATAAATTAAGAAAAAAAAAGTTTGGGCAAGAGTTTTCTTTGGAGGCAGAAAATAGTGATTTCTGAAAGGCACTTAAGCATAAAACGTGGATGTTCACATTGAGAGGGTTGCAAATGGGTTTTCCTGCAAGGATCTTGGCATTCACAGTCAGACCAGGGTAGAAGCGTGGCAGCAGGAAGATGGGGTGGGGAGTGAAGGGGCTGACTTTGCCACACCTGCCCCTCTTAAGATGTTGTCTCTTTTTTTTTTTCCTTTTCCTTTCTTTCAGTTTGTACAATAGTGTTTTAATGTAAATAAATACATTCCTGGAGGAGCCCTGTTGTAGTGGTGTGTTTCTGTGCCAAGCAGCCGCCCTCGCTTTTGCAGGGGAGAGGGGCACAAGTGACTCCCCTCCCACTTCCCCATCTGTCCCCGGGAGGGACTTTTCAGCAATTCTCTCACCACCACTGCCCTGCTGCTGGCTGCTCCCTGGTGAGATCAATGCCCTGCAGTGTGCATCAGCTCTGAATGCAAGGAGGAGCCTCCCAGGCTGCAAGGCAATCCAGCCTGGTACTGCAGTACCCAAGAAGGGTAAAACAGCACCACCAGGGCTTTTTTTTTTCCCCAAAAGCTGCAAGGAACCTGCACCTTCTGCCCTTTGCCAGCTGGAAGCAAGCCTGAGAGCTTCCTTCAGCCTCTGGGTTCACACCTGCAGTACAGGGAGGGCAGAGGGATCCACACCACAGGGCTCACCTGCTGAGAGAGGCAAGATCACAGTGGGGGAGTGGACCTGGTGATCTTCAAGGCAGCCCCTGTCTGTACCCAGCTCACAGCAGGGACCCCTCAGGTTTGAGCTTAAAGATCAGATGATAGAGCTACAAGCTGGGTGTTGGAGTAAAACTAGAGGTGCATGTTGCATGAAAAAGGAAGCTGATTTCTGTTTCTCTACTGCAAAGACCTTGGAAAAAGTACGACTGAGGAAAGAGAGCTAGGAGCAGAATAAAGACTGCAATATCTACCCAGGGAAAGCCTGTTGTGGCAGCCTTTTCTCCAGCATTATCCTCAGCTTTTGTCTCCACAGCAAGATGAAGCAGGGCTATGCAGCTAAGGCAAGTGGATAAGGTGGTCCAGACCTCAACTAAAAGAAAACTGTTCCCAGCCCTGTTGCACTGACTTATCCTTCCCCATCCATAAAAACTCCTCACCTCTTCAGCCAATTCACTTCCTGAACCAGGGACACATCCCTGAGCAGGAGGAGTGTTTGTTCAGGGGGGGGGGACAGCCAGGGCAGGCAGTTTCACAAGCTGACAGCAAGGATGGAGGATGGTGAATGGACACCTCCTGCTTTGAACCAGTCGCAGGAGAAACTCCAGTGTTCCATGCCCTGTCACTAGCCTGGTGTTTATGCCCTTTGCTCTCCCATCCCTGATATATCAGGAGAATTCAGGGCAAGGGATCAGAGCCCTGATAACAGTCAGTGTTATATTCAGGCTCTGGACCACCTGTTTTATAAAGAATTTGCAGAATGTTCCCAGGGGATTTATCATCTGTTTTTAAAGCTGGACTGTTTGGACCAGAATGAGTGGTAGTGAGCAGAGGCCTTTGAGCCCCAAATTGCTTCAAAGGAAAGAATTTGACTTCTTTTTTTTCTTTTCCAAATATTTAGGGTTAGGCTCATGTTTGGTTTTGTAGGTCTTGTTATATAGGTCATGCATAACCCCTAGAAAGGTATACATGACTCTTCTGTGCTCATGTCCAGCATCATAGAAAAAGATCTCACATGAGGGGGAAGGAAGAACATAATTCAATTTAGTGTAGTCTCATCGAAGGAGCATTATCAAATTTCCTTTGAGGAGAAGCTGGAGTAATCCAGAGAATACAGAGAGCCACTGGCCTTCAGAGCAAATCCCATTTATAATACCATAATCCCACGCAATCCCAGTTCTAGAAAAATGCAATTTATTTGAACAGCAATTGCCAGACTTCCTAGCGTGGGGCTGTTTGCATGGTGAGACACTCATGCTGCTCTTGCTACTTGTGGACCAACTGTTAATTAATCACTCAGTTTTATGCACAGATTAAGAGATAGATTTTTGTGATGTCCTCCACACAGGCACACTCCTGAAAAAAAAAAAGAAAAAAAAAAAGGTAATTAACTCACACTGTGACATGCACGTAAAGCAGGGGGGGAGAGCAAAGTTCTGAAACCATAAGAAACTCCCATGGCTGCTACAGCCCCAAAAAACTGCCTAGCAGTTTATCACAGTTCCCAGGTAATAGCAACAGCCTCCTACCCATCTCTAGCCATGCAGGCTTCTTATTGTGGAAAGATCATACTAAGAGTGAATAAAAACAGTTTGACAGGTTCATAAAATAGAAAAGCTGACGGAGGACTGTAGCTGAGCACCTTGCTTCCAAGTGCAGGATTGGTTTGATATCACCCACCTCAGCAATAAACTGAGCAGGGTGTTTGCATGCAGCTGTGAGCTGGAAAGAAAATTCCACTCCCCGGCCCCAAAGAAATTATTCCCAGGGGAGGGTGTAAATAAAATTTAAAAATCCCTGGCTATTGAGTTGTTACATTTAATGGGAAAAGTTTTCTAGCTTGAGTCATTTTGTCAGAGCGAGGTCTGTCAGTAAAACTGGTGAGGGTGGTCTAACCCCCACCCAGCAAGGAAGAGTGGTGCCAGGCAGGGGTGACAGCCCACCCCAACCCCCTTGGGTGCTCACACACCTCCTGGCCTTTGAAGATGCTGCTGGGCCAGCACTCTGCTGCTTTCCACAGATCTACTCAGATTAACGAGCACCAGATGCAAGGTGAAGTTTCAGACATTGCCAGGAACATACCAGAGCACCCTAAAAAACATGCAGAGGTGTAGCTGTGCCATGCTCTGCGTTCAATACCTGCTTCTTTCTAAATTTGGTCCTCCAGCTACAGGGTGGTCTAGGAAAAGCAAGCCCAGGCCTGGCGTTGCCCTTACAAAGAGCAGCTCCCAGCAGCTGTATTTTCCATTAGGTCCTTCATGATCCTTGCACAGCCCCAGAGTCTCCATCCTCATATCTGCACTTACCAAAGCAATTTTAAAGCCATCACTGTGTGGCCAAATGGCTCATTTTTATTGTTTAAACTAATGGATTTTGTGGGTGGTGGGTAAGCTGCTGTTAAAATGCCTCCAGGCAGCAAGGCTGAAAATACCCTAATGACATATGAGAGCACATTACAAATAATGCTGTGTGCAGCATCTCGGTTGCGTTCCTCTGCAATTTTTCCACCACTTGAAAAGCAGGGTCTCAATTCAGTCAGACCAGGATGGTTCTTCTCTCTCACTGCTTCCCAGTAATTCTCTCTACCATCATCTGCTTATGAAAAGAAAGCACTGGATCATCCCTGCAACTTTCCTGGGAAATTTATACAGACTATACAAGAAAATCTCTGAAGGTTCCAAATATAAGTGTTGGGATTTATATAGAGGTAATATAATATTCTGGCTTTAATGGCATTCTGAGTGAAAGCTGAATTTGGACACTGAATTAGAGAATGGAGTCTTCCAACTATTGCCTCCCATCTTTGTAACCCAGTTTCTCTAAGCTCAGTGGAGAAAAGCATCCACACCGGTTTTAGATAGGATATCACCTAGATCAAAATGTAGATATTACTCTTTTTAAATGCTCCTAGTAAACATATATAAAATAAAATAAAATAAATAAATAAAATAAAGGACAAAGCTAGCTGGCACAGGGCAGACACCCCTCAGCAAGGGCTCACCAACACCTGCAGGAAGGAGGTCCTTGAAATAGCTGCAAAGCTGCTTCTGGTCCAAAACAGGATGTGGTAACTAGTGGCTATTTTGAGTCCCTGACCACCACACCAACTCCATCTCACAACTCACAGTGCCCTAGTGCTACATCAGGGGTAGCTCTGGAGAGCATTTCAAGCACAGGATTTTACCATTTAATTAAGATGAGAGCTGGGAAGAAACAGACAAAAATCCCATTTCCCCCATAGGCTGCTTCCCTAAAAAGAGTTTATGGGAAAAGTTCTGCATCCCTCCAGCCCATCAATGCACACTGATGGGACTGAACTCAAGCTGTGGCCAGCAGTGGTCCCTGACATGCTGTCAGGAGGGATCTAAACTCCAGTAATCTAATTTAATTTCTAGAAAAAAACCAAATATAGAAAAATAAAAATTTGTTAAGCAACTTTTAGACACCCTTGTCCTTCAACCTACTATATATACATAAAAAATAAAAAGTGTTAGGGAGGGATAGTTCTACTTTTGTGAATTATTTTTTGCAAAGAATCTGTCTGGCCCTTGGAGGGAGAGCAGGGGGAAGGCTGTACCCCTGAGGGCCACGCTGGCTGGCCCAGGGTGGGGGGCACTGAAGACCCCCAGCCTGGTGGGTCTGGCAGGTGGCAGCTGCTGTTGCCCCTGTACCAAGCATTAGTGGCCCAGGAGCAGAGCTGTGGGTGTCTGTGATGTCCAGGCAATATGGGAATGCACCAGAAGTTTATGCTAACCAGCATCCAGCCCAAAAATGATAATTCTGGTATTACAAAATCTTCCCAGCCATAGTGAGGGCTGGAATCTGACTGTGTGCCTTACACACACATCACCACCTGGAGAAACTCTGCTTGCTAGCACTGTGAGGACCAGATCTGGGAAGCTGAACCATGGCCAAAGGGTCTTTAGCACCCGAGGAGGTACCATGGAGCCCATGGGCTGCTGCCAGGGACACAGCACTACAAAAGATGATCACCACCTGCCTTGCAGGTATGATAGTTAGAAACCTTTATTTGCCACAAAATAAAGTCTTCCTAGACCTAGAGCTGGTGTAAACAGCAATGAAAGACTGAGCTGCAATTAGCTCAGTTTTTTTTAAAGATATCAATTATACCCATTAGCTATCCAGAGTGTTGTAATACAGTTTGTCTTTCGTTTTTGTGGCATAAAAAACCTGCATTGCCAGGCACTTGGCTGATTTTGGCAATAGGGTTGCTAGAAAATCTGTAATGAAAGTCTGTGGGCTGTCAAAATTCAGTAGCCAAAAGAGTTTAGCAGTCAACAGCCTGTGTTTTGTAAATCCTAAATTTTACATGGTTGGTATAAAAAAGATGTATAAAAACTAGGTAGAGAGAATGGAACTCTATTCAATGCCCCAGCATAGATGTTATCCCTGAAAGTTCCCATAAATGAAAGGGACTGGCACTGCTTGCCAAGGACAGCCTTAAAGCTGTAGTTCTGTCCTGGTCCATGAAGGGTCTCAGGATGTCCTCCATCAAATGTGCTGATATTGGTGCACACTAAAGTTTCATGTGCCCACAGAGACCTCAGCCTCTCCCAAGAGAAGAAAATACACAGAGACAGAAAAAGATTTAATCCATGATGCTAATCCCACTTAGAATCTGTAGTTTATCCAGAAAACAACCAATGCCCTCACTCTGACCTTCTTGAATGCTTGATCATCAGAGACCAGAGGACACACCAATGGAGGCTCAAAGTAAAGAGAGAAAAGTCTGATTTGCATTGCTTAGTACTGACATGACCAAGACTCCTCTTAACCCAGACGAGTACAGAAAGAATAAGGAACACCTGAAGCATGCAAATGGATATACAGCATCAGAGCAAAGATCCACCTAAGCCCAGCAGCTTCTCGTGGTGACCACAAATGGAAGGCTGGGGATCTGCATAAGAGATTCCGAGAGACAGCCTCTGTGTTTTCCCTCCAATGTGTCAGTCTGTCAGGACTCCCTGAAAGGTGCTGGTGTCTGGGTGTACCCTACCTGGCCCAAGCCTTGGAGAACATTTACCATCCATAATACCTGATACAGGTAGGCATGTCTGGAGCACAGGAGTCCAAGGTGTGGCTTTGATGGAATGCAGGCATATACGCCCTTCCTGTAAGAGAAATACCACAACGGAGTGTGCCTAGCCAAGGTAACTGCTCCTGTCTTTGGTCTGTATTGATATCTTAATGCATAATCACATCTGTGACTCAGAATCATTAAAATAAAACTCAGTGCTGTAAGGCAAGTGACCCATTAAGAGAATAAACTCTCTTTAATTTGACTGAACATATACCAGTCCCATCAAAGGACTGAATCATCATTCTGAGCATGACTTTGATCAAATAATGTAACATTTAAACATAATGATTAAGCAACATAATGCAAATCAGAATGGTAATTTTGTGGATGCCTCAGAACTCCAGCCTTCCCTAGCCTTCTGCCAATATTAAGGAGCTGGGATTCATTGCAATTCCAGCTGAAGCTGCTACTGAGTTCATGTTTAAGCTGAACAACACAAATGCAAATTGAAGGTGGCTTCAGCTTTCAAATCTGAACTTCAGACAGAAAAGTGGTCTTGGTACCATGGCACATGGGTAAATGGCATTTTGGACTTCTGTCTGTAATGCCATGTTAAAAAAAGTATGTGCAATTAGAAAATCTATTGGGCAGGTGAGTGTCCCAACAACAGACCAGTCTATGTACACTGAGGCTCAGGTAGCAGTGGGGGGAATGGGCTCAAGGTCAGGCAGCTTCTACATCTCAATCACCCAAATTACCACCATCTGCTGGCCTTTAAGTCCCTCCTACCCTTGCAGCAAAGCTACATGAACCCCTTCATGGTAAGATGCCTGCTCACACCCCTGCTCCTGGGACAGAAGACATAGAAGGAGGCAATAAGACAGGCAGTGCCCACCCCTCCCTGCCATGCTGCAGGTAGATATCCCAAAAGAGCTGTTTTCATCCTGGTCTTTCCTAAAGTGGCAAGGCTTAGCCCCATACTCACCAGCCAAACTGAGCTCATTCATTCAGTGTACCACAATGAAGAGAGAGACAGCTTTTTTGGGGTTAGGCAGCAGGGTTTTGGTAGCGGGATGGAACACAGGGGTGGCTCCTGTGAGAAGCTGCTTGAAGCTCAACCAACTCCATTCCTGGCCCTGCCTCTGCCCAGGGCCAAACAGATACGAGACGCTGGATGCACCTCTGCGAGTTAACATATTCAAGAAAGGGAAAATAACAATGTAAAAATAATTTTTAAAAAACAGACTTGCAGAGCAGAAGAGAGGAGGTGAGAGTAATGTCAGAGTGAAGACACCAAGGTCAGTGAGGAAGGAGGGGGAGGAGATGCCCGAGCAGAGGTTTCCCTGCAGCCTGGGGTGAGATGCAGCTGTGCCCCTGCAGCCCATGGAGGAGCACAGTGGAGCAGTCCCTGAAGAAGCATGGTGGAGCAGTCCTTGAAGGAGCACGGTGGGGCAGATGTGGAGCTGCAGCCGTGGGGGACTATGGTGGAGCAGACGTGGATCTGCAGGCAGAGGAGGTGACTGCTCTCGCAGCAGCCGTGACTCTGTGTGCAGCCCAGGCGGGAGCAGTCTGTGCCTGAGGGACTGCACCTGTGGGAGGGACTCGTGTCCCAGGGGTTCCTGAAGGACTCTCCCGGGGGAGGGACCCCGCGTTGGAGCAGGGGAAGAACGTGAGGAGTCCTCCCCCTGAGGAGGAAGGAGCGGCAGAAACTCTGTGTGGAGAGCTGATCCTGAACCCCCCCTGCCCCTCCCTGTGCCCTGAGGGGGAGGCAGCCACGCAAGCCCATGAAGAAGGGAGGGGTTTGGGGAAGGTGTTTAAGATCTGGTTATGTTTTTCTCCTTCTCCTGTTCTGATAGATTAATTTTTTTCTCTCCAAGTTGAGTCTGTCTCTTTTTTTGCCCGTTAATGTAACTGGAGAGTGAAAACCTCTCTGTCCTTGTCTGGATTAAGGAGCCTTTAGTTGGATTTCCTCCTACCTGTCTGTTCCAATCCTGCCTACTACGCCAAACATTGCGGTCCGAGGTAACATTAAAATTTTTGTTTTGCATACGTGAAACAAAGTCCAACCACAGAAAAGGTCAGGTGCAAGAAGATTTTATTTAACAATTGACACAGGCAAAAATGTAGAGCCAGGCAAAAGAGGTAGAGAGGAAAAGAAGATTTAAGAAAGAGAGAGGAAAAGTGGTAAGAAAGTGGTAAGAAAGAATGAGAGAGAGAAAAGTGGAGAAATAAAGGGTAAGAAAGTGGGAAGAATGAGAGAGAGAGAGAGAGAGTCACCACCAGGGGTCCAGCTGTCCAGCGAGGTTCTTCAGGATGGTGCTGATCCTGGGCAGGGTCTGGTGCAGAAATAGCGGTGGGTCAAAAGATGATGCCCATCAGAGCATGGACAGCAATATATACATACCCCTGAGTGCCTTTAGTTCCTAAGGGGCAGCTGTCAGTCAGCCAAGGTCGTTAGAAGGCCGGCTGCCTGGAGGAGAGCAGAAGGGTGTAGTCCTCCACCCACTCATCAATTTTTATCTTCTTCCAGATGCCATTCCTACTCTCTTCCAACCACTTTAGCCAGGTACATAATCGTGCCTCCAGGGGTGTCCCAGCATTGAAGGTTGGCCCTCAGGAAAGAGGAGTAGTCTCCACCCATTCAAGAGTTCTTTTCTTCCTGATGCTATCCTTGCTCTGCTCCAGCCCCCTTAGCCAGGCACTTACCAAGTACAACCAAGGTGGCTCAGTCGTTCCTGGAGGGATGTCCCAGCATTGCAGGCTGGTGCTCAGAGAAGAACAGTTTCCATCCAGTAGGTTTTATCACATTCCGAGGTGTCACCCCCTGCTCAGCTCTGGCCAGCCAGGTCCTCCACCCTAGCCAGGGATATTCATATTAAAATTGCTCCTTTGAGACAATTGCAAATCAGTGAGGTCAGACTCACACACTGTCCCACAGTGGGGATGGGGCGAGAGCGAGGGGAGGCCTGGTTGTTACCAGCCTGTTTTAAACCATGACACAGCTCTTCGTGACTTAAGAATATGAAGAGTTAGATGATTTCATCATAGTCTCTATTTTCAAGTGATAAGCCTAGGGACAGGAGCTTTCCTCAGCGGACACAAGAGAGCTCAAGTCCTCAGCTGCAGAAGTTGCAAACAAACTTCTCCCATTTGTCCCCCAGAGCATCCTGCCTGCAGTGAGGTGACTGCTCAGCACCTGGAGGGATCTCTTCTGCTCAGCCTGTGTCATCTTAGAGAATGAATTTAACGAAGCCTGGGATAAAAAAGAGCCCAAGAAAGTTCCTGTAAGTCAGGGTTTGGGATTTTTTCCCACCCAAATCGGGAAGTTTAGGAGTTCTTTGTTAAAAGTCAGGTCAATATAAAATAAAAAAGGGGCAAAAACCTCAGCTGCATTTTATGAGCAGAATATTAAACCTTGAATGGATTCTGGAAGACTGAGATGTACAAACCTATATTCTATGGACAATTTATGGCCCTACTTTAAGAAGCAGAGACAGCTCTGAAGCCCTAAGGATGTGGAATAAACACCCACATCCTCAGTTTTTCCTGCTGGTTTCACTCTAGAAGGTTTTCCAGTCATTATCCTGACTGTAAGATCTCATCAGAGGCTTGGGAACCAAAGACATTAAAAAGAACCTCCAAAACACATCTTTTTATGTACCTCAGTCTTCTACTGCTCTGCCTAAAATTATGAGCCCTGGCATATGGTTTTGATAGCCATATGTGAATACTGTAACAATTTAGTTGAAAAAAGGAGCATTCTGCAGCATTAGCAGCCCTGTGCATTCAAAACATGTGCTTGAGCAATTCAAGATCCTGAGACTTCAATATATTATGCACTCTCACCTGCCTCCCAGTTTCAGGACCTTGAAGGCAAACTCACTTGCAAGCACTCGGCTGCAGTCTCATGGGCTGCAGACTGCCTGGGAGATAGTAGTGGTATCAGTCCAGTCCATCATCAGCCCAAATGAAATACCTGATGCTGCTGAGACTGACACAGAGCAGAGGATGATACTGCCTTTTTGTGATTACAAAATTGCCCTTAAAAAGCAAAACAAAGCAAACAAAAAGAATTCCTAACAAACAAAAGAACCACCACTTTCATGGCATGCTTGTGAAAGCAAGCAATTTTGTGTCAGGAATCCTACCAAATTAGCATGCATAAAGTACATATTTGTTCAAAGTGCATTGACTATATGCAAGCGAGATACCAAGGGTCAGAGTTTTAGACTTAGAAATGAAAATGAAGATTCATTTTTTTCCCCAGCACACTCTCTTAGCCAAGTAGTATGCAAAAACGCAAACACAGCTAACACCAAATCAGGCAATTTATTTCACTGGATGGAAAGGAAGAAAGAAAATGCTACTATTCTATTTTTAAATAATTGGGAGCTCTTTGAAGTCCACAGCTCTGTAGCTTAATAAATTTCACAAGATTCTCATTATCATAGACTTTTGTATTTAAAAGTTCAAATTTAAATACACAGGTACCAAAGGCCATAATAAAAATAGGGTTCTATCACACAGTCAACTACATTAAGAATACACATTTGTAGATTCAAATCTATAATTATACTAAACACTAAATATTCACAGAGTGTAGGCGAGTCAGTGTCAGCTGAATGGCATTTTAAATGGTTCCATATGCTTTTGACTGAACTACTTTGTAAATATACACAATAAAGTCCTTAATGTTTTGCTACTGCATAATATTTCTTTAAGTTTTATAGCTCTGCAAACTATTACATGACTCAAGAACAAACTCTGGCTTCATTAACACAAAACTATGGATTTGTTTATAAGCTGCCTCTGAATATTCTCCTACAACCTGGCTGCAGACGGCATAAGCTGTAAATTCTGAAAAAGTGTCTTTTTTAGTCTGCTTTAATGGCACTTGGCTGAAGGAAGCTCCACTCCAAAACCAGGGCTTATTCAGTAATAAAAAATTAGACCTCAAAAAGTGAGTTAGCCTTTTCTTATCTGTGAGCAAAGGTTTTAGTTTAAAAGCTGGCAAGGTGTTGTCTCTGTAAACACATAACTTTCTTCATTTTGTATTGCTTCCAGCTTAGGAACATTGTGCTCAGAACTTCATGAGCTCATTTTGGTGAGGTCACTGAGGAGAAGGGCTCTGGAGCAGGCACTGGGATGTCTGTCCCAACTGGAGTGCTGCAGTGAATGGCTATCAGCTCTTCAGAAGGGAAAGGCAAGGAAGGTGATGCAGTGGGGTAGCTCTCTGTTAGGGAGTGTTTGGATTGTATAGAGCTTTATTCTGGTGATGATAAAGTTGAGTGTTTGTGGGTAAGGATGGGGGGAAAGGCAAATAAGGAGATACTGTGCTGGGAGTTTGTTACAGAGCACCCGACCAGGACGAGGAGGCAGATGAAGTGTCCCATAAGCAGTGGCTGAAGTCTCACAGTCTCCAGCCCTTGTTCTGGCTGGAGGCTTCAGCCTACAGGATGTCTGCTGGAAATATAACACAGCAGAGAGCAGGCAGGCCAGGAGGTTCCCTGAGTGCATGGAAGAGAACTTCCTGAGATAGCTGGTAGGTGAGCCTAGCAGGGGAGGTGTCTTGCTAGAGATCTGTGCACAGAGAATGACTGGTGGGAGATGTGGTGGTCAGAGGCATCTTGGGCAGTGATCATGAATTGGTTGAGTTTTCAATTCTTACTGATGTAAGAAGAGGGGTTAGCAAAAAGTGTAGTGTGGATCTACTGATCAAAGCAGTTGGTCCTGAGGTGTCTCATGTCCCCATTGCAACCCAAGTTCAAGATGTTAATTTATGAGTAGCCCTCCAGGGCTAAACAGTTCAACTGCACATATAGTATGGCACATTCAGAAGCCAAGTGACCCCACCAAACCCTCTATCACTTATCACACCTCTTAGAAAGTACCATGCTGGCTCTCGGTCTGTCTCCTGTTAATGTGTCACTCTACTCACACATCCTACCTTTTAAGCCTTAATGCCAGAAATAATACAGCCTTCCATGCCTTCAGATCCCATGGGAGCCAGTACTGTAGGGGTGTTGGCTGCATTCACCTTCCCCTCTTTAGCTTGACTCAAGGAGGACTGCACTGACCATCCAGGCATACATGGGCCTTCATGACCCCTCACAATGTATTTATGGACATCTCTGTGGAAAGACTCATGTTACAGAGGACATCCACTTGCATCCTCAAACTCAACAGTTTTCCTGGTATCTTTCTTTTTAAGCCCTCATCCCCTGCATGGTAGAAGATAAATGGTTGCTTCTTGCCAGAAGGACAACCCCATGGGACTGATGGATCCCAGTCCTCCCATGGCATCCAGCACATGGAGGGGATGGTTGCCATGTCAGCAGGACTGGGTGAGAGGAGTGTGGGGAGCCATGAGGAGGGTGGGGAACATTCTTCATCTCTGCAGCTTTTGTTTCTCTCTGTCATCTTTCTCCACCCCTTTTCCTCAGAGAAAGTTTATTCTTGCTTTCCTACACACTCTAAGTTTTGCTGACTCTACTGTCTTACTCCCAAGTAACGATTGGCAAACATTGAGCAAGCATGGCTACTTGGGTTGCACCTTCCCTGGCCCTTCTGCCCATATATCTTCATTGTGCACCAGTGCATTTTGAAAAGAGACCCTCTGGGGTCATGTTCTCTGAAGGCTGTCTATCCTACAGGCACTGAAACCCTGCTGAGAATCAAACATGTCAGTGGGGAAATGAGGGCTCTCAGGGGTGTTCTGTCAAACCAAAGACATAGAGTCAGGTTCCTTTTTTCAGATATGAGACACAGTCTTTCCTGTCTTCTCCTCCTCCTTTCCACCCCTCCTTCCCACATGGTCAGAAATGTGAGCACTGCACTCAAAATGCCAAGAAATTTTTCAGGTGTTCTCATATTGAGTCTGGAACAAGCTAAAGCAACAAGCTGAGTAAAAAGCTGAGTAAAAGCATCAGGAATATAGATTTTCTTTTGCCTGGAGAACAATTAGAGATTTTTTTTTTACCCTCTGAACTGCCATGAGTTTGGTCATGATAACTATTCCCCCGTCTAGCAAGTGTAAAGAGCCAACATTTGAATTCACCAGACACACTGCCAAAAAGCAAAAGCTGCCGTAGGTCTTTTTGCTGCTATCCCAGATGTATGAATCCAGGCTATGCAGCCTGTCAATGATTTAATGCTTTACTCTATGCATTACAGGCAGTGGAGAGTCAGTGGATTCAAGCAAATGACTAATCTCAACCCAAAATTTACACATTTGGTCACAGGAATTACATACTAAACTAGATCACCATTAACTGAAATGAGGGAGGAGACAGCCAGCAAGGTAGCATGGGGCTTTGTCATTTTTACAAACACTTCTCATGGCAGTACAAATGTTAAAAATACTAGTCAAGGTATAATAACCTTGGCCTGAACTGGAGAAATGACCTCTGTCCAGTCTCTGGGTTTCTCTTGCTTCCTTCTATTTGTCTTCAGTGTAGGCATCTCTTTTTAAGTGGCCTCCATTGACCATCAGGGGTCTTAGGGACCCACAGATACATAACAGAGTTTAAAAATGAGGCAGGATAAAGTGGAATAATTAAGGATGTTAACTGAAGGGTTCACTGGCTCTACAACAAGGACTCTGATTCAAAACTGGGAGCAAGACTACCAAATTAGAGTGACACAGCTAGCCAAAGGAACTTGCTCCAACTGAAGAAGAAAAGGTTTAGACTGGATATTAGGAAGTTCTTCAATATGAGGGTCATGAGACTCTGGAACAGATTGCCCAGAGAAGTTGAGGATGTCCCCTCCCTGGAGGTGTTCAAGGTCAGGATGGATGAGGCTTTGAGCAACCCTTTCTAGATTAGAGGTATCTCTAATCTGCCTATGGGAGGCAGGTTGGAGTAGGTGATCTGTAAGGTCCCTTCCAACCTAAACCACTCCATGATTCTATGAAAAGCAAAGGCAGTGTAAAACAATGATTAATATATTATGTACTCACCAGATGGCCAATAAGGAACCACAGTAGGTAAGCTTACTGACAGGGGAGTCCAGTTCCAGAGGAGAAAAAAGAACTAGTGAGAGCTGTCCCTGCCCATGGCAGGGGTGTTGAAACTAGGTGATCTTTAGTGTCCCTTCCAACCCAAACTGTTCTATGCTTCTATAAAGTGTCTATGATTTTTAAAGCTTTTGATGACTGCTGCAAAAACCTTCACTTGACAATAAACATTTAATGGTGCAAAGCTGCAACGTTTTTCCTCTTTTCTGACACCACCTTCACCTCTATGCCTACAAATGATTAATTAAACACCTGGTGTGTGAATGCTACTCACAACACAGGAGGAGAAAACGTAACACACATGGTTTGCTGTGTAAGTTAGGAGGCCGGATGTCCTAGGTTTGTTCTGTGGGTGAAAAAACAGAGCTTTTGGGGTGAATCAGGGAAGACAGACTCAAATAGGCCCCCACCACATTCATGTCTGGACGCTGCAGAGGATATTAGATATGAAACTGTCCTGGGCAGGCAGTCTCTGCCCTATCTGCCTGCAGGTAAGGTGTCTAGCTTGCTAAAAAATAGCTCAGTTGTAACTAAAGAGCATCTGTATTTTAGAAACACAGAAAGACTAGTACTGGTTTTTGCAGTATAGGTGTTAAGTGATGTTAAACTATAAAATGTTAAGGCAGGAGGAAGGGGCAATCAAAACAAAAACAGGGTTCAAGCTATCAGCATAATGCTGGAAAGTAAAAGTTCTTCTTCCCAGAGAACCATTTGTAGCTTTGTAGAGAGAAATAGGAGTGAAGAAACCACTGAGACTGACTTGCATTTCTCAAGACATCCCAACTAGCTGAGAATCCATAACAATTTTTCCTTGTACTACAAATGATTTTGTCTGCTGGTACCTGTCCTCGAATGAGCCATGAGCAAACCATAGACCCAGCAGTGTGCTGTGTAGGTGGGGAGAGAGAGAGGTGGGGAAAAGTTCTTGTTTAATTCAAGAAGATAGAAGCACAGCTGGGAACTGAAGTCTATCTAAAACATCCATTCTGCTGTCCAGTTCATTAGATGAAGAGCTTCAGCCTAATGCACCATTACTCAGCATTAATATGGAACTAAACCAAAAATAGTCACATTTGACAACTTATGGAAAACTCAGTAAGGAGACAGACAGAAAGATAACTGTTATAATTTGCACAACTTACTTGAGATATCAGCATTTCAGGATCCTATTTTTAAGCTCTTAAAAAAATGCATTTTCACATCCCACACATTAGCTACATAATCTCTCCCTAACACTAACAAACCCACACCCTTCCCCATCATATGGAATATAAAGAGCTCATCAACCACTTGGAAAAAGCAAAGAAAGAATAATTTGGTGAGGTCTTGAGGAGGAGTGCAGGGGGAATGACACACAGGGTGTACAACACTGTGGTGTTGGATGCAAAACTTACCCACCACCTCATGCACAGGCAGAGTTTGAGGACATTTGCTGTACTTCACAGCCCATCAATCCCAGACAGGAAAGAGCAAGTGCATCTTTACCCTGTGCAGGCAGTCAGCTTGCACTCACTGCCTCAGGATCTCAAAGGGACAGACAGGATCACCAGGTCCAAAAAGGGGCTGAGAAAGATTAATCACCAGGCCCATAAATAAACAGCAAAAGGGTCTGGGTGAGGATGTGCCCTCTAAGAGCCCAAACACAGTGCCTGAGAATGTGGGTAGAGTGAGAAGTAAGGACTGCCACTGAGAGCTGGGCCCACACACTCACTTCAAATGGCATCTCCTGCTGGCACTGTCAGAGTTCAGATGCTGGGTGGCTGAGATGGCCCATTAGTCTGATACAGGAGGGCATTTGTCATGTTACAAATAAACTTGTGCATAGGGGGGGTGAAAAAGAAAAAGGCCTTCCATGTGACTGGAGAAAGTGAGAGAGGCAGATAGAGCATTTACACTCCTGGGAGCTTCTGCAGTGCTGGCCACCTAAGGATATGCTTAATGACACCCTTAAGCCCATTCCCCTGGGGCTCTCTGCAGCCAGCTGGCACTGGAGAAGCACTGGGGGTAATATTTCAGATGGGCTGACAGCAGAGGTCACTGGCAGGGTCATTTTGCTGCTCTCTTCTCCTGCTCTGTGCATTAGAAAATTAATATGAAAATTCAAATGCAGCCAGTTCTGGAGCAGGAATGGGTATTGAAACAGAGGAGAAGCACCACAGTGCTGACATGGAATAAACTCAGACTGGGGAGAGGTTAGGGGCACGCATGGTTGGTGTTCCCATCAGTGATCAAGTTTAAATCAAGGAATGCAGTGACTGAGAGAAGTAAAGGAGCATATTTAACATTGCCACAGAGATGTAACCTATATGTCCTGTAATGCCTGGGTCATTGCTGAGCTGATGGTTTGCTTTTCCTCTCCATGCAGATCCAGTCCATTCCATGCTGCCTTGGTCCATTGCTGCAGCAGACAACACATCTATCACCAGGGTCAGTGATACAGAGGTGGGGGTGTGAGTTGCCATGGCTTGGATCACCTGGCCACCACCCAGTGGCAAGGAGGGCTGAGCTCTGTCAGGACTGAGGTGCATGGGTGCAGGGTGGAGATCTCCAAGAGGGTGCAAGAAAGGTTGTACCACTTAGCAGCACTGAACTGGTTATGGCATGACAAACCTTGTTTCTTTGCTTGAATCCCTTCCTGTTGAGCACTCACCTGTGTGACATGGTCACTTACACTGTCACTTTTGATTCATACCTGTGCTCACAGCTTGCCTTTCAGAAACAACTGTGAGGATACACATGAGGGAATTCACCAAGGTGCCTCTGCCTTACAGTCTCTCTACTTCAAACTAGGATCCAGCTACTCCTCCTGCCCAGTGCCTGGAGATGTGACCCTCTCCAGTGGGCAGATGGCTACCTGTGCAGTGACAGCTCCACCTCCTAAGGCAGCCAAAGCTCCTGCAGTGGTCATCTAGGAGATGTAGGTGACAGTCCTACATGTCTTTTCCCACAGCACCTTTCATAACCCTGCATTATGGGTTTCTTTACCAGCAGTGGGCAGTCTGTTATTAAAACCCTCCACATCTGGGGGAGGGAGGAGACAGATCAGGAAGTGTCTTGTCCTGTGAGGACAAGCACAGCTCTCCCATTACTGCTTGTGCAAGGACCATGTTTTGCTAATTAACAACATCATGGTAGCTTCTATGTTTTTATGAAAGAAGAGCCTCCAGAGCAGTCCATAGCCTTTCTGGCTCTGCCTCAAGCTTCCCCATGGCTGCCTTTAGGCCACCTTCTGTGAGCATGGCTCGCCTAAACTCATGGGGTCTGCAGGCTCCTGTGGGCTCTGGTTGTCAAAACTTTTCTTCAACTGAGACCATGAGGCCCAGCTTGGAACAGAAAAGGCAGGCTGCTCCATTTGGGGGGCAGTGCCTGGGCTGCTCTTGGAAGAAAGTTCTGGCACAGTAGATTAGACTTCATGCATCATGCCATAAGGGGAGATCTGGGGTCAGGAGGGCATTACTGTCTCTGTTACAGATTAGGTACCTCAGAGCATTAGCAATGCCCCTGCAGCATCTTACTATCTGAGCCATCCTTACAAGAAGTCTACTGGAACTTCTACCTGTGGAAAAATGTCAAGGGGAATTTCTTTTCCACAAGTCAAAGGTGTTATCCATCTCGAGTCCTCTCTGCAGGATCACCCATGGCAGGAAGGGTGGTGTACAGTCATCCTGCTGCTCTCATCTGTGGGGGAGGATAGTGCAGTGCCCTCAAGCAAATAGACCCCCTTAGCATGGTCTGATTTTAGTTTTTAGAAAAAGGACATGAGTAGCAATAAGCTCAAGCAGTAGGTAACTCTGATGAAAGAAAGGCAGGACATCAATGAAAAGGCTTGGGTTGCAATGCATGGTAGCTTTCACTGATCCCAGTGTCAGAATGATTCACCATGTGATGGTGTGAGGACAGACCTGCAGAGGCCTGATAAACTGATAAATATGTTAGGCAATCAGAAAGCACCTGAAAGTGGTGTTTTCACTAAACAGTTTCGGAGGAACCACGTGGTTCCAGGGATGGCTTACAAAAAAATAGAGGCACAGAGGAGCGACTGCTGCTGGCAGCTGTTAGAAGCAGAAGCTGTGAGCTCCCACAGACTGCCATGGCATGGGGAGCCCAGACAGAGAGTAGCAAATTAGGGGCTGGATGAAAAGGAGCAGTAACCCTCTTGGCAAGGCCCTTGGTGTTTGCCCTTTCCTGACAAGTAGTTGCCAGCAACACTGCCAGACTGGTTGACCCTCCAAAGAACTGATAGTTTTACCAAGAAAAAAAAAAGGGGAGGAGGGAAATATGGTGGGTTGACCTTGGCTAACTTTCAGACACCCACCCAGCCACTCTCCCATTTGCCTCCTCAATAGGACAGAGAAACAAAGTAAGATAAACAAGCTTGTGAGATCAAGATGAACAAAACAGGGACAAAAACACTTAATGTCATGGGCAAACATTAATTTCTTGCCAATGCAGTTGGAGGTTGAGAAATGAAGACGAAAGTTAAAAAAAACACCCTCCCTTTATATCTCTTTCTTCCCAAACTCAACTTCATTCCTTCAAACCCATCTCCTCTGTCTTCTCCCTCTGTCCTGAGTAGTGCAGGGGCACTTTGAGGAATGGAGATTGCAGTCAGTCCATAGCTCATTTCTGTCACTGCTTCCTCTGCACACTCTTTCTCTGCTGCAGCATGAGCTCTCTTCTTTGTTTTACACTGCACTTCCCAGTTTCATCACAATCTTCTGTGAAAATGTTTCGGAACTTCTTTCCATGATCATATGGCATTAAAGCAACAAAGGAAAATTTTTTTCTTTTCTTGCGAATATAGAATGTGATGACATAACATTCAGCCCCACTGGTTGTGGCTTTGCAGCCAAAGGTATTTATGCAGACTGGAAGAAGAAAAATTCCTTCAAAGAATAAGCTTTAGAAAACACTTCCCTGGTAATCCATCCATTACTTCTAATAAGCTGGTGATGCAATATCAGGCATTGTCATTCTCTGGAAAACAAATATTCCTCCAGCCAAGTGTAATACTGAGAGGAGTAAGTGAAGTTTCCTGACCTTCACTGGAGAAGAAAGTTGCAGCATTCAGACCCCAGACCCCGCACCCCAGGACTGTTATACCTATGTTTGAAATACATCCCAACCTGTTCAGATGTGGGGTAAACTTCCCCTGCACCATGCTGGGCTCTTATCCCATTATCAGATATCACATCTCTTCATATCACCTTTCTTCTTTGACCAAATGCACTTAGGAAGTCCCACAGACAAGCCCAGACAAGCTTTTGGCACAGGCAAATCCATGAGCATCTGAGCAGTTACTGCCCCTATCCCACTGAATGGTGCTACTGCAAGGACCATGATTCTCTTCTTGTCCTCTAAACAATGAAGTTCACTCTTGCCTATGCTGTGAGGGCTTTGTACTTTCCACCCTGGCTGCTACAGAGTGAAGGACAGGAAATCTGAGCTCAATTTATATTTCCCCTTTAATAATTTCCCCTCTCCATCAATGACTTATGCGGGCGGGAGATGTCTTTTTCTCCATTGACAAGTCTGGATGACAATTTTTCAGGCAAAAATTTTCCTTTTTTTTTTTTTTTTTTTTAAAGGAAAAAAAAAAATCTGGCCCACAGACATGTCAGTAGGAAAGACAGACAAGCCCAAACCCATGTCTTTTCTTCAGAGAACAACATTTCTGTTAGCAAAACCCTAAATCTGACAGAGAGCTCTGCCAGAGTTGATGCTGACATGGAAAAGTTTCTTTTTTCCCTTTTGGTCATATCCTTTTATCCTCTAACTTAGAAAAATGGAGTATAGGATGTCTCTTGCTCTCTGAAGGCCTGAATAAATTCAACCATCTGTATAATAAGGTTTATTTAACGGAGATGCTTTTACACTTCAGATGTTGCCACAGTCAAGCATGCATGCGGAATCCATCAATTTCACAGGAAGCCCATAATACCCACTTGAATTTAAAATACACACTTAAGAAAAAATTGCACTGTATCTTAATAACTTCAGGGGACTGTGGAGGTCACAAACGTGGGGAAGCAAGTGCATGTATTAGCATTAGGCATTAATTCCCTTTTGATAGGTCTAGCAGCGCATGGCAGTCTTTGACTTGTCACAGTGCAGTATTGATTTTCTGATCTTGAGTGGTCCTTTTCTGACCAGAAACCATCAATTGTAGCAAACTGTACTTCAGTTTTATTAATCAAACCAAAAGCCACCAGAGACTGCTATTTTTCCTAACAGCTCACTAATACCTTTGGTCAAATACCATGCATAGTGCCAGCAGGGCTCTAAATGGTAATTCAAAGTCCAAGCCAAAGCTTGTTTGAACACTATCAGGACCACTCATGTAGCCGCCAAGTTTCATACCTCAGTGAGGAAAAGAGAGGAAAGAAACAGCCAGAATGAGCTAAATTGCCCATCAATTTTGCCAATAGATTCCTGATAGCATCCCTTTATTTACAAAACCACTGATTTTCTTTTCTAGATGCCAGTTACAAAAGACAGACATGATGAGCACATCCTCTGTATGTCCATGTGCCTTCCAGTGCTGCTGTGAGATACGTGTGAACAATTCCTCATGGCACCACACAGCTTTTTCAGAGCCCCCAGTCATGAAAGAAGCCCAAGGCTGTCCACGTTGCCCAGATCAGGATCCTTCCTTGGGCTGAGGGTCGCTTAATTCATTTGTCTTGACACTGCCTGAAAACCTGCTCTGCAGACTGCAGAAATATTCCCCAGCCACACATTTGCAGGTTGCTGCCTGAGCACATTGCAGGGCTATCTTATTTCAGTCACAGGAAATGCTTTTAGGAGCAATGTCTCTAAAATTTGTATTTATTGTCCTGCTTTTGCATGATTTACACAGTCTTTCCAGAATTATTTGGTCTGTGCTCAATTAATCTTTGTTACAAACCTTTATATCTAAACATTCTTTTATCTTCCTCTTCCATAATATAAACAAATTTCAAACCAGGTATTGCAGCACAAGACGTAGTATAACAAAGAGAACTCCTCTGTGTAGGAGACTATTTCATGATACCTTTAGCTTCTTTACATGCTCCTGATAAAAGATGAAGGGATCAAGCTATCCCAATGTCCTTTAAGAAGTATCAGGAACAAAGATTTTGTTTGGCAGCCTCTGCTCAGGCATGTGGCAGCAGGTTGCTAAGACATAGTATTTGACTTTCTCTTTTTAGCATAAGGCTGAGAAAGGCTTCAGGGGGCTCACTGACTTTAGTCCATACATCACAGTTGTCAGAAATAACAGACAAGAAAACAGGAGAACCCTGACTGAATATTGCCTCCTATTTTAGCACATGTGAAAACCCACCTGAACCCAGGAGGGATCACAAGGATCTCTCAGCTCCCCATGCTGGAGGCCAGCTTTACACATTGCTTTGCTGCTTTAAGTGGCTGCCTCTAGCCAGTCAGAGCTGAAGGCACCTCAGCTTCACCTGGACACAAACAGCTTGAGCCTGCAGATGCTGGGAGACCTTTTCTAAGTGTCAGTTTTCCTGTCCCATGCTGCCTTCATGCATGGCCTCACTCTGCTGGTGTTGCTGCCCACAGGAGCCTGGAGCAGACTGCTGAGACAAGGAGCTGGGCAGAGAGCAGCAGTGTCAGTGATGCTCTGTCCTCTCGCTGGGTTTGTTGTCCTTGCTTGCCTCCGGAGACAGGATTCTTGAAAACCCACCATGTGCTGCCATGGGGTTCAGCATGATTGCAGGCACCAGCAGGAAGACTTTGAAAAGGAAAAAATATAGTTTTAACAGAACAGAAGACCAATATGGTGGTTGAAGGACAGGGGGGACCTTCTCTCTCCTTAAACCATAATGGATAGAAAAATGTGAGACTCCCGTGTCTCAAAATTACTGCTTACTGAGGCACTTCAGTGAATCAATTTCTCCAGATAGTTATTGCATTTTTACTTCTCTCTAGGCATCCACTAACCCAGCCTCCTGCTTTGACTCTGAATGCAAAAAGTGGCTGCCACGGGCTACTGAATTATAGGCTTTGGCATCATCACAGTGACATTTCATAACAACAAAAATTAACCTGGGTTTAAAATGGGGGGAGGAAAAAAAAAAAAGGGAGAAAGCATCTCAGGGAAGTATTTTTTTTTCCTTCCAATTGCTGTACATGTGATAGCCTGGTACCCTCTCAGACAATATGAACAGGACTCGGTGCCAACACTGAGTCACCTACCACTTGTCATGGCATTAGAGGTGAGAAGGGTCCCCTCCAGTTGTCAGCAACATCAGGGACAGTTATTGGAACCCAAATGTAACTTTAGCAGCTGCTGGCACTGAGGAGATGGGGGCAGTGGTTTATTATGCATGTTAATGACACATAATGGTGTTGGCTGATCCTTCATTTCTCTTTACAAATTGCAGTTCCACTAAACTGGTAAAGGAAAGGTTTAGGGATCAGGGCTAAAAGGTGCAAGTGCCTCACAGCACCAGGTCTCAGGGGTTGGTCCCAAGGACATTGCTACCAGTGGCAAACCCAGTCTGAGCAGAGCCTGGTCCTTGTCACACACAGGTGTATGTTTCTGTTCCCATGCAGAGTCCACACAGTAGCTCACACATCATTAATAGGATTGCAGAACTGATCCAAATGAAAAACAACCCTAATAAAACAAATTGAAGGGTTATTTTGAATAATTTGTGTATTCTATGCATAGGTACACATAATCATATATAAAATCACAGAATCGTGGAATGCTAAGGGTTGGAAGGGACTTCTAGAGATCTCCTGGTCTGACCCTGCCAAAGCAGGATATCCTAGGACAGGCCACACAGGAACACATCCAGGTGGGCTTGGAAAGTCTCCAGAGAAGGAGACTCTCTGAGGATCCTGTTCCAGTGCTCCATCCCCTCACAGTCAAGAAGTTTCTCCTCATGTTGAGGTGGAACTTCCTATGTTCTTGTTTAAACCCATTTTTCCTTGTCCTATTTCTGGGCACCACTGAAAAGAGATTGGCTTCATCTCCTTGAAGCACACCTCTAAGATATTTATAGACATTAACAAGATCCCCCCTTAGCCTTCTTTTCTCAAGGCTACAGAGTCATATATAGTTGCTATGTATGTTTTCATACACGTATATTTATGGGGTTTACTATATCTGGCCAAACATCAAAACTTCCAGTTTTAACTGGTTTGAATTTATTTCTGTGAAGCTTTCAGTGCTTCCTGTGAGGCACAGTATTTTTATCAAAGTCACATTTCACAAAGCCTCTGCCATGCATTGTTGCTAGTTTTGACTGGTCTCTTGGACCACTTTCCAGCTGAGATTCCAGGTTATATCCCATTGCCTCATGAGCATGCAGGCTGGGGACAGGACACATTGCATATTTAATGCAGCAAACACGAAATCTAAGTGGTGACCATGGTGGCCACCCAAACCATTACCCATTTGAACCAGTGCTCCCCTCAGTGATGGGGAGAAACAAAGCACGTGGATGCTACCCAGGAAAGGCTTCTGCTCTCCTCCTGCTTAGAGAGGGGCAGAGCAGGGAGTCTGCACTGGTTTCTCCTCAGCTCCAGCTCGCCTACCAAAAACTGCTGCTGGATGTTGAAGGACTGAGACAAATCACTTTGCAAGAGCCTTGCCTTGCTCAGGAGAAGGGGTGCATCCAGAGGAGCTGCCGGTCAGCTGGGCCAGGGCACCTCTTCTGCTGTCTGAGCTTCCACCCCCAAGCAATGCCCTTCTTCACATTCCATGGTGCTAAACCACTAAGTTGTGAGACAGCATAAAGGAAATTATTTTTTAATAAAAAAGGCCCTGCTTTTGAAGCTGGAGGTAAGAAGGTCGTAAATCTTTAGGAACAGCTCATTAGGAAGCTGGAGTTAAACCCGAGTGAGTAGGAATTTTTAATATGACATTCTGATTTTTTAATTCAAATTATTGATACTGCAATCTTCTCTTAATTTCCCTATAATTTGTATATGCACTTAAGAGAACATATACCCTCCATCCATCTTGTCAGGCACATGCACTCAGGGTTTTACCAGCAAGAAGCTGAGAGAAGAGCCCAAGGTCAACAGAGAAAGTTGCAGCAACACCCACTGCCTCAGGGAAATGTCAGTGTCTCTCCAGCAAATACATCTGAGCTGAGTTTGGTGAGACAGGAGGCACACAGACTCAGTAACTTCACAGCTTTTTTTTTTTTTTTTTTTTTTTTCCTTTCTTCTCCCCTCCCCGCCCCCCGCATTTCTTTAATTGAAGTGCTTTAAGCACACCACTGAAAATGTCAGAGAACAAATCAATATCATCAAGAGTGTTGCTGATGCACCACCCGATCACATGTGACGAGAGGGACTGCACTCCTGTCTGTGGAGGTTTTGCTGCTATGAATGCTGCTGCCTGAGTCTTTTCCCCTAGGGAAGAGAGAAGTGTTGGGATTTTAGTCTTACTTCAGCTAACCATCCTTACTCTAATTCAGCTCAAAGCTCAGAAACCATGAGCAACCATCTCCAGGGTGTGTTACCGTAGACAATAACAGTGCTTGTTTAGAAAGGACGGGTGTAATTTTCATATATTTGGAAAACACCTGGGTTGAAAATAACAGGTTTCTGCTGATTCATTGCATCTGCTACGTGCTGCCCCAGAAGAAATGTCTTGCCTGCAGTGAGGAAGGTGAAAGCTCTCTGCCCACAGTCAGGAGCAGCAGGTGATGAGGAGGAGGGACGTGTATCCATCCAGGGAGGTACAACCCAACCAGACAGCTTCAGAAGGGCAAAGATGTGGCAGCAGCCACATATAGGAAGCTCTCTGCTGGACTTGGTGACAAAATGCTGTGAAGCAGCATTTAAAAAATAATCCAATAAAATCAATTGAGTATTCTTAATTTTCAGTGCAGTTGTGCCCTGCTCCCTACAAATTCAGAAATGGGGCCACTGAGAGTGCTTTGTCTGTGGTCCCCACCTCCTTGATGCTTGATTTCCCCAGTTAAGTAATTCACCCACAGAAACATCTTTCTCAGAGGAAAAAGTAATAAGCTGTCTTCACCAGGGACTTTGCCATGTGACATGGTCTTATTTTGGTAATGTAAGAGGGTGTTTTGACAACATTAAGGTTTCCCCCCCTTTTTTAACATCCTACTACTTGCCCTTACTTGGCAATTTTCTGTTACTCTTACCTCGTGTGCTAAGCCTACCCACTGTTAATGACTTCCTTGCATTTAACTTCATAAATATTTTGCACTTGCCTTCCAGGATTTTTTTTATGTTTCTTTGTGAAAATGCATGTTATCCACTTGGGTTTTTTTAGGCTTTGTTCTGGCACGAAATATGACCAGGTTAGATACAAAGCATATTCATCACTCCACCTTTTCTGGATTTAATTTTCCCTGCACCCTCGACAGCATTATTCATGTGCTTCTTGGCTGGCAGAAGTGTACTTGGGTTATGAATGTCCAATGATTCTTCTGAGATCTGGACAAAAAGAAACTTCCCCTACAGAGCTGCCAAATCCCCATAGCCATCACTATACTACCCACTTCTAATTCTTGCAGGAAGCACATGACTAAGGGCAATGTCTTCCACCCAGTCCCAGTCCCAGTCCCAGCCCCATGGTTGTGGTGTCTGGGCTGCAGTAAGGGCCTCCCCTGTGTGGCAGTGTGAGCCAAGGGGCCACTGAAGGCAGAGCCCAGAGGCCAAGAGGTGGCCAAGGTCACTGGTCCAGTCATCTTGGAAACAACCCATGGAATTCTGCAGACCCAGACACAGGAGCTGAGTGACAAGTGTGGGGCTCAGATGATTGCTGGAGCCTTCAGCTCCCCCATATGTCTTAATACATCCCCTTCCCACACCCCCCTGATGAGTGTCCTCTCCCTTCAGGAACACCGTGAGATTTTATAATGTGTTCTGCTTTCCTATCTGGTGTGCTTGAATTCTTTGTCAGAGTGACATCAGCTGGGAGAAGCTGGTACTGGAGCAGAACTTGATTTTAAAGAAGTTTTTTCCATGCAAAAGATGTTCATCTGAATGAAAGAACAACTCAGTCCTTCTGAAACCCCAAAATCCAGGCAAATTATAACCTTCCATAATCTGATATCAACCAATGACCTCCCTCTGTAAGAGTGTTACCCGCATCAATGCCAAATGAAGTTGTATGTTAATTATTCATTTTGACTGTAAATTCTTCATACATGAGATGAGCAAGAGAAAAACGGGGCTTGACAGCTCAGCTGACCTCATTGAAGGGCAGAGCTGAGCACAGTGGGGTTTTGTCTTTCAAAGAAGAAAGCTTCAGCATTAGCTCTCAAGGGGGCTGGAGGTGGCAGTCATCATACTGAAGGGCTGGCTGCTTGATAGGATTTCTTTTTATCCTTCTGGTGGTAGTAATTGCATTTTATTGTTATAATAAGACAACAGGCTTCTCATTAAAAGGCAAAGCAGTTGGAATACAACATTAAACGATTCAAGACATGTTTATAATAATTTCTGGTTCTCTCTGGCAACACATATTACTATGCAAGAAGTTAATGTGTTTCATATGATCTGGGCATAAATCAGGACCATATTTCTTTCTGAAAGATATCAACAGCTGCTGTGAAGTAAAGTACTCTGGCATAGACACATGAGCAGGAAATATATCAGGATTTTTTTCTTTGGCAAGAAAGCATGTGTACTTTATTTCTGAATATGTGATAGGTGAGGCTGGAGAAAACCTTCTCAAAAAGGAGGATAGATTAAGGAATTCTCAGAGACTCACACCAGCTTGAGAAAAGGTTTCTTTTTCTTGGGGAAGGACACTAATGGTTACATTTTTTTCTCAGCCAAAACTCTTCATAGGTGCATCTGAGCTCATCTTTTGGGAAACGAAGCTGTATGAGCTCTTAGTCAATAATATCTATGATGTTTGCTACTGTCAAATTTCTTACTGACTTGTTTAAGCACCACAGCCTTGACAGGAAAGTTTTTGATTAGGACTTTGTTTAGTGACTAAAGTTTTGTAGTTCCAGCAAGTGACAGGAATTTTTCCATGTCCCTTTTTTGTATAGGAAAGTGGTAGTCCTGAAGATCACAGAAAAAACCCACTTTCTAGGCACAAGCTAATTTAAGATATGATGGAAATACCCCATGAACACCAGTCCACAGGCAGCATGTCTTCTGGGAGACAGGAAAAAAACTGAGCTTCCTTGAACACCACTCCTGCATTTGTTCTGGCACCCATGCCCTTTGGTAAAAAGCCATCAGGCTCCCTGGGGCCCTGGTCAGGAAAAAGGATGTGGTTTTGCCTTTATTTCTTCCATTTCATTGAAGAATGTCCAAAGTGATAAGAGGAGAGGGGAGGAGCAAAATGCTTACTGGACTAAATAGCTCCAGTAACTCCCAAATTATTTTTGAAAATTGGATTGAGTTGGAGTTTCTCTACAGCAAACAGCTCTCAATCAACTTTATTTTTGCTGCTGGTTGAAAGAAAACTGCAATCAGTAGCTCTAGCAATGGAAAACTGGAGGAAAAGTGCAGGTCATGACAGCACACTTCTTTCTAGCAAGTGCTTTTCACAATCACAAACCCAAATACAGGGTAAGAAGATGAAGCACAAGATTCACCAGTATGTAGGGGATTCGGGACAGAGGTCTTTAAATGGGTCATTTAAAATGCTTCATTGAATAATGCTGTAATGGAGCAGTCTCTTGGAAGCTGTCTGCTCCTGAGGGTCACTGCTTGCTGGAAGTATCTGTTAGCTTATATTGAAAATGATTCTGCACAGAATGCCCAAAGTTTAATTAGAGCAGGTTTTTCAAACCCTTCACTGAAATCCAGATAATGGGAGAAGAACTGTTTTTAGGTGTACTGAAAATAAGTGCTAATGTTGAAAATAAAAGAGGGAAAACTATCTGTTTACTCTTCCTCACCCAAGGCGTTACTCAGTGCTGGTTGCTTTGGTCAGCAGCTAGGAAGGATGTAACCAAGAACCACCTTAAGACCAGCTGTTTTAGTCTCTCTAAGATAAGGGGCAAATAAGAGACAGTCCTTTGGCATCAGCAGCACAGGGCTGTTTCCAACCATCAAACAGCAGCTATGGCTCTCACTGCATTTTTCTCAGAGCTGCTTTGGCTGAATCAGGAGTTTCTTAGCTTCCCTGCATTTCTGTTTATCATGATGGCTCTGTTTCCCTCCCCTCTGGCTTGCCTGCACCTTCAGCCAACATAAACGCTCTTCTTGCATTTATATTCAGTCTCTTAAATAACACCTCCAGTCTCACAGCTTTGCTTTTTCTTGCTTTTTATTTTCTTTTTATTTTCTTTTTCTTTTCACAGCTTTTTTTTTTTTATTATTTCTTCCCTTAAATTGTTCTCTTCAGCCAGGTCTGTATTAAAAATAAGACAAATAACACAACTCACCAGTTTTAGCTTAGTCTGCTGCACAGAGAAAACCAAAGGGTGTAACGCTACCTGACCAAACAAAGTTAGAGGCACACTCCCCCCTCTGCTAGATATTTGTGGGTGTTTATAAACTTGCACAGCACTTTTCTGTCAGGACACATTCAGTCCCTCAGGACCAGCCAGTTTTACTCCAGTTCCATGTAAAGAAAGCCCCTTGGATTACCCTGGCAGAGCATCCATGCGAAGGCGTCTTTCCTAGCTTCCAGCCTGGCCTACCTTGCCTTCTGATCCAAGGAAAAGCTGATCTCTATTGCCACCTGGATTTATAAGATTCTAGGACTGTTTCCAGAAACTAATACTGTTTTTTCAGTTTAGTGTTCTAAATCAGCTATGGTTATGGTGCTATGCTCTAGCTGGTTATCAGCCATCCTCAAAGAACTATTTGCCAAATTTTTTGCCAAATATTTTGCCAAAATATTTCAGGAGAACAATGAAACTAATGAAAAACTGTTGAAACCTGCTTTCTGAAATATTAGGATCCTTTCCATCCCAACACACAACATGCCCATGAATAGCAGGTCTCTTCTGGTTTTCCTGCTTCCTCAGTTGCTCTAAATTCAGCAAAAGGCCAGTCCACAAAAGCATACTGTTGGTTGCAAAAAGGCTGAATTATGCTTTATTTTCCGAGCTAGGTACATGATTTGGGGCATGGCTGCACTTACAAACTGTTCATTTCACAGAACTCCTGAACATTTATTTTGTAATCCCTTAGATGTAACTGGTTCATGGCTTGAAAAGTGGGTAGAAGAGGAAAGATATGCCTCTTCTCTATTAAAAAAACCCAACAACTTACTCTAGTAGTATTCCTCAGCTCATTTTTTTTTTTAATTACTTTTTATTGCTTCTTATAGAGGTCAGTTTAGGCCTGCTGAATTATTCCTGAGGACAAGTTCAAGCTCCTGTTACAGCTTCTAGTTCCTTGCTGGGTACAGTTCAGGTCATCTTATTAATTTATGCTTGTTAGGCAAACTCCTTCCCTTATGGGCTCTGCCTCCCTCAGCTGTTTTTAGGAGGCAAGAGCCAGGAGAGACTCCTGTTGCACCAAGCAGGAGAGACTCCTGTTACACCAAGCATCCTGCATCCTCACTTTGACTTCCCAACCTCCTTTGTTGATCTCAGGTGAGAATCAAAGCCCCGAGGCAGCTGATGCGGATTCCTGCACCGGGCAGCTTCTGTGGAGTCCAACACCTTGCCATGCTTCAGGAGGCAAGGAATGTGCTGCTTTTTGGGAACAATGGCCCTTTGAATTTCTGGGCTGAAACATTGCCCTTACAGAAAAAACAGCTACAAAACTCTATCTTGTCTGTCACGGTTTAACACTGGCCCGGCAATTAAACCGGGTAACAGACGCTCTCTATTAATGTCTCTCTCCTTCTTGATAAATAAAGGAGAGAGAATAAGGTAGAGAGACTTATGGGTTGGAAACTAAACTACACAACTTTAATGAAACAGTAATGATAAATAGGAAAAATTACTAAATATATACAAATATACAGGAAAATGGAAACCACATTCCTCCCCCCTTTTCCCCCAATAACTCTCACATCACCACCGAGGCTGCAGGGCAGCCCTGGGAAAGTCCAGGCTGGACTCCTGGAGTCGGCAGCAGTCGGGAACTGGAGGCAGGAACACACAGATATGGGCTGGCACGGATCAGGACCACAGGCAGACGAACGGATGGAATCCTTCCAGGATGCCGGGTGAAGGAAGGGAAGCAGGAAAGGCAGGAAGGGCAGGCAGCTGGAAGCTGGAAGCAGGAAGTCTGGCTTGGCCCTCGTGATCTCTCAAATTTATACTGAGTGTGATGTATATGGGATGGAATACTCTGTTTGGTCAATTCTGGCATCTATCTTGTCTGTTCCTCCCCAAAGGAGGGCTGCAGGTGGGACCTCTTTATTCCTTCTGGAGGGTAAAAGTTTTCCTCAGAGCTGAGCAGTGTCCTTGGCTCTGCACACCAGTCTCTAGCAGTAACTATAAACATCAAGTGTTATCAGTCCTAGAAGAACACACTGTCTGAGAAACTTGCTGTTAATTTCAGCAAGTGCAACTACTTACAAGAGCCTTAGCTAAAGGCAAAAGTACAAGACAGAAAATCACCTTTATCCTGGCCCAAATCAGGACACTGTCCTAACCCTGAAGTTTTAAGAACTACACCCCGGAGGTATCTCTCCCCTTACTTGATCTTGTTAAATCTCATCTCCTGCATTCTCACTCCTCCAGACTTATTTTTTCTTTACTGTTTGCAGCTTTTTTAAAAAAAATACTAGTTTCTCATTTTTTTGCAGCTGAAGCTTTTTGCAAACCCAGTCCCTGTGAGACAGTTCCTGCAGAGTCCCTCAAAATGAGAATACTGAAAAACCTAAGATTACTGGGATTAAGAGGGAGAACAGCTAATATTTTTTCATCCCAAAATACCTTTCCCTAAAATATAATTTATATAATTTGCTTTTTCTTTACTGAGATAGGAGTAGTCTACTTCAATTGAATTCTGACACATAGGTGACATACAACTAGAAAACAGCTTCTAAATACTAATTTATTCCATTTATTACAAGGCAGGTTGTAAAGGTAAGGCAAAAAATATGTCTTAAGATATCAGATGATCTAGTCTGGACAATGTTTTTTTTTCAGTATGAAGATTCCCAGCTTATCAAGATCATTAATGGCAAGTGCCTGAAGCAATTCAACAGACAAAATTAGATGTTTCCACAAGTTTTCATGGTCATGAAAGCTGCAGTAAACTAATCAAGCATTTTTCCTGCTGTTCCTGAACAAACATTTCAATGCCAGCAGCCTGGACATTACTATATATTGAAATTTAATTACTATTTGTTGTTCAGTGGCTGCATTACAAGAACTGTTGTGCAATTAAAAACTAATGCACTGGAGGTAGTTTCAGTTGTTTCTGATTCAATTCTCTTTTAATCTGCCTTTATTTTAACTAGGTAACTGCATCAGTAATTTGCTCACAACTCTGATCAATTATTAATTACCTCTGAACTTCTTTCCCAGCCAGTTAGTGATACCACCTACAAAAAGAACCCAGTTGGATGATGTGTCACGATAACTGATCCTTCTGGATTTTTAGGTAAATGAGAACTGTTTCATGGGTTACTGATACAAGTGATACCACTGCCATTTACACCATTTAATTTCAGTTTCCAAAGGACCAGTTCCACAGGTAAAGAGCAATTTTAATTAAAAGCAGACATTCAATGTTTGTTTGTCCCTCCTCAGCATTTTTTTTTAACCTTGGTTTCAAATTATGAATGGCTAAGATGCCAATACTCTAAAATTACAAGATGTTAACATTTCAGTTTGGTGTCCCATTAGATGCTGGGGGTTCTAATCCTGAACTAACGATGCAAAATGTAATTGAGTCTAATATGTCTCATGTATTGGTCCCGTGTTACAACTCCCAAACCCAGTCAATTCTTCCTCCCCTCTAAATAATTTTCTGTTAAGAATTTGTTAGTTTCTGTTAAGAATTACTTTTCCAAAAGAAAAAAATTATACAGCATCAAACCACGCATATTGTAGAAGTCCTGATATAGCTGTATCAAACCCATAACTTTTACGTATGGTATCGAGAAGCAGAAAACACCAGTTTAAACAGTAAAAATATTCCCTGTCGACCTGTGTGAATGGGTCAATGTTTTCAAATATGTAAGGGGTGAGTGTCAGGGAGATGGAGTTAGGCTTTTCTCAGTGGTGACCAGTGATAGGACAAGGGCTAATGGGTGTAAATTGGAGCACAGGAGGTTCAAGTTGAATATCCGGAAAATTTTTTTTCCTGTAAGGGTGACAGAGCCCTGGAACAGGCTGCCCAGGGGGGTCGTGGAGTCTCCTTCACTGGAGACATTCAAAACCCGTCTGGACACGTTCCTATGCGAAGTGCTCTAGGTGGCCCTGCTCTGGCAGGGGGGGGTGGACTAGATGATCTTTTGAGGTCCCTTCCAACCCCAAGGATTCTGTGATTCTATGATCTTATATCATGCTGGTAAAACAAAAACAACCCAGAACCCAATAAATTCTATAAGCCTATGTCAACGCTCCTTTGCATCATCCTTCTTTTACTATCAGGCAATGGAGCCCCTTATCAGCTTATTTTGCTTAAGACTGACAATTGCAAGCCATTTGTTTGTGATTCCCTATATTGCTGCATGAAATATTTCAGTCTGAGAATGTGAATCTCAGAACAAGCTCTCACTTGGCATAAAGATACTCATTACTATAAACACAAACAAAAGGTCCTCGATTAATAAAATACTGAACACCTCTAAGTGTATTTTAAAAGGCCAACAAATTCTTGAAATAAAAATATATTTCCAGTCCACTATATGCTGTTGCTGCTGAGTTAAACAAACATTTTGAAATAAAGTGATCTAGTAGGTTTAAATATGACAAAATATTTCAGTCGAGAAATTGGCAGTCCAGATGGAGGAGGTCAGAGGTATAATGAGAATATTTCTAACAAGATACAATCAAAAAAAATAAGGTATTGACAGACAGTATAATCAGGATTTTATCTTCTTTTCAACAGGGACAGCACTAACAATTGAGTTAGTGGGAGCCATGACATAAGTGGGGCTATTTGCAAGAATAAGTCCAAAAATCAGAGGTCAGTATGGACTTTCTTATATAAACATTCCTAAAAGCATAAAACTAACTGCTTTACAGGGCTCCATTCTGGCCTACTGTTGATTTACCTTCGTTATTTTTATCAAAGGACTTGTTTGACTTACAATCAAGATGTTAAAGAAAGCTGTTACAATAATCAAGGAAACCGAGTTCCAGTCTGAAAAAGAAATGGAAACATGTAGCCAAGACGTGAGTCAAAGCAGATGCACCTTCAGAAACAGGTAAGTCTGCCCTCTCCCTGTAACGAGCTTGTGGTCTTAAGAAAAATGAGAATAAAGTGTATGAATTAATCTTTAAGCTGGCTGCACCTGAATGTCATTACAAATGGCTTTCTGAAAAATTAAGAAGTCAACAGGCATTAGCTGTATAACATTTTTATTTACTATATTGACTTTTTATGCACAAATATTTTATCAGAGTAAAAATAGAAAATAATTGTTTCATGTAAAATTACCGAAAAAACCCCAACGCAAAACACAAAAGAAGTACATAATTATTAGCAGAGTATAAGTGTCTTTATTTATTAAGAATAAAAAGTATGCAAAAAAACCTTCCATTTTACAAAAAATTGGGAATATTCTTTCTGTGTTTTCCTTCTGGCAGCAACAGAATAATCTTTGACAATATATTCTACCTCTTTTATTTTATTGAAGACATGAAGTCAGTCACAGATTTCTCCCTCAAGTACAGAAAATGTGACAGTGATTTTATACTGTTTGAAAGACTCCTTCTTTACTAATTAGAACATGGTGGAAAAGCAGATGATCCCACAACAAAGAACACACAGGACTACTGAAAGCTGCAAAATAATAATCTGATGTATTTACAAAGAAAGTGTGGTATCAGAATTGTCCTCTAGAGGGCCTATCATGTCACAGGAACACTCAGAGTGATGGAGCATTAATACTACATTTCGATTTCGCTTTTAGTTTATCCTCCCACAGTTCAGCTGGATCTAGAAAGCTGGTATTTTTAAGCTTCTCTTCTTATTATACTGTATTTTAATTAAAAGGCCTCTCATGAGACTGCTAAATAAAACTAGTGCCTTCTGCTTAATAATGGAGCAGTGTTATACATACCTGCTGCCACAGAACCATCAGATTCATGTTATTCTTGCTTAGCAAATCTGCATCTATTTGAGTAAATTCCCTCAAACACTTGCTAACTGGTTTGTCACAGCCTGTAACTACTGTAAAAGTAATAAATGGATTAATGGGTGACCTCTTGTGGCACATACATTTCCATATTTTGCTCATGGCTTGAAGAGTTTTAAAGACAAAACAAACCCAGCATGCTCAGTAGATGGGAATGCTTTAAGAGCTCAAAAATGAAAATTGAAAGAAAATGACAAAAAAAAAAAAAAGAAAAAAAAAAAAAAAGGAAAAAAAAAAGGAAAAAAAAAAAAAAGTCATCATCACGCTCCTATTGAAACCAAGTAGGCTGTAACTACGTGTAAGATTTCTAGTTAAGTAAAACCTGTCTGCAGGTGAACCTATGAACAAAAAGCTTTGTCTGCAAATCCTCTTTAAAACAAAGATGAGTCTTTGCCCTCTCTCCACAAGTATGACCATTTCCCTGTGCAGATCAAGTGCTAGAGTCCAGCGCTCTCCCTGCTCAGTATAATCACTCTTTATGTTTAGAACCTCACTTTACAACAACTTTTGATTTAAGGATTAAGAGTAGCTTGTTCCCTTAAAGAACTAAAGGCCTTCTCTTTTCTGCATTTTAACCGCTGAATGTTTCCAGAGGGGCTTTCTCTTATATGAAGTTGGAAAGTATGCACTGTGATATATTTATACTGCTCAGTAACACGCAGGGGCAAAACCCAAATCACAAAATTTTCAGCCATCAAAAGAAACAGCCTAACAGGCAACAATACAGAAGTTCAAAAGTTGCAGCCTACTTTTTACTGAAGTACTGTCCATAGCTCAGAATTCAGGATACATTCCAATTCTTCCTATTCATTTGCACCTGGATCTGGAGCACGCATTTGGCTTATGAAACTTAAAAAACATTGCTTCAAGTTCAGAAAAATAATTTTAAATAAAAAATTACACACCTTTGTATTTTAAAATAGGTCAGACTGTACAATAATTCGGAACTATATTTCAACTTGCATTTAATTTCTAAACAGGGACTACTGACTGTGATTAACTTAAGTCTTCAGTTGACTACTGTGCAGGTACGAGCACCCTGCAGATCAAAGCATTAAAAACCCACACCAAAACAAACTACTCTTTGGGTGAGGGCTATGTTTTCAAGTTTTCAAATCACCTGATGGGGGTGGTAGTGGGGGAAGAAGTTTGTCTTCACGTTTTGCTAAATGGCTGGAGTTAACAATATCTTTCAAAACAGGTAAGTAGTTGCCCTCATATATGCATATTATCTACATATTACAATGAAATAGTCATAATTGGCTTTTCACCTAAGCCAGATCTAAACCTGGATCTTCTTCTTCAGCACTGATCTTCAGTTCGGTCTAGTCTTAGTTTCCTTTGCTTATAATCACAGAAGCTATTTTAAGAACCTGATGCTTTGTAACTCCCAATATGTCTTTTGGCTCTGCTTGATTAAATGAGCATAATTAACCTGCTTAACTTTGAAAGCATCAAATGCCATGTGGTAGTTCAGCAGAGAAAAAAGACTGGAAAGGACTGAGTTCAGAAAACCGATCAGCCTGCTTGCTATAGGGACTTCATTTTTTTTGTTAAAAGTGCTGCAAAAATTACATTGTACAGCTGTGGACACAGGGTGTTTACCAGTTTTAACCTTTCTCACCAATTTCAGACTGCAGACCATAGAGACCTTTACTCACAGCTGCAGAAGTCGTGGTGATCCCTTAACTTATACTGAAATATATGCTGTTACAAGATCCAAATTTAAGCAAGTCTCAGTTCTTTGTAGAAAATCATGCACTATATTGTACTGCCAAGAAACAAAAGCTTCCAATTCTGGTAAAGGTAAGAGCAGCGACTGCTCTGGTTTATATAGCAAAGGCCTCAGGCTCCCACTTTCAGGTCCTAGTGCTTAATTATCTTTCTCTGCTTGCAGGGATGCTGTAGCTAGTGCCACTGCTGTCACTGGCTGTGCGATGCCATGGAGCTGCATCTTGGCAAGTTTCTTCTGCTCACACTCTGTGACCAACCGGTTTAACTCCGCGGCGCTGTATCCAATCAGAGTTTTCAAGTCGCAGACAAATTTGTACACAAACCTCTTGCCTTGCACTTTGCAGATCATGTCTCCATCATAGTAATACCTGTAAAATGAAGGAGGAAAAAAAAAAAAAAAGCCAACATAAACAAACCACAGTAATTATTTCATAAGCTGCAGAAAAGTGCCAGATCAGAAATTAAGGTCTCCAAGCAGTTTAAAAACAAACTGGGAGGATGCTGCTTTAACTTTTACATAGTGCTTTTCCATAGTATGAAAGTGGTGTCTCCCCCTTTATCATAGTCCTTTGCTGTCTTTACTTGTCTCTGATTTTCTGAGGGTAAAAAAATTCATGTTGGAAACAGTATGAAAATGAGCATTGTGGCTTCTATGCTACTGAAAGCAGGCATTCTCTCCCCACTGTTTTCAAAGATGGAAGTAAAACTTTAAAAGCATAGCTTGTTTGTATTTTTCTTTTTTTACATAGTTCATATGCTGGCAAAATTACTTCCTTTATCTTTATTTACAGCTGAAAGCAACTTCTCTAACTATGAACATTTTTTACATTGTGTCACAGGAGAGTTACCAGAGTAAGCAGAAATGCAGCAAAGGTAACAAAGTCTGTATGAACCACTGTACTCCAGAGACATCATAAATCTTCACACAACACCAACAGAACACAAGTCAGAATTTAACAGTTTTGTTGCTGTTCTTGTCTCACTGCAGGAATTCATAGAATGCATGCTACATTTCTCATTAAGGACACTCAAGTGGCTGGGGCACAACTTGGACTTGATTAGCTTGACAAGCTTGTGATAAATTTGAAAAAACCCCAACCAAAGCGAAAACCAATCAACCAAAAAAACCCCACAACACCTTAGAAAAAAAAAAACCCCACATAATTTAATTTTCTCCAAATCATCACTCAAGGACAGTACAAAACATTCCATATTTCTTGACTGCCTAATACTCAGTCCTCTGAGTGACATGCTCATAAAGAAAAGATGATTCTCATTCATCAGCAAAATTAAGTCAATTAGAAGATTAATTTTGCCTCCTAGCTCTAATAGAAAAAGTGTACTGGATATTCAATCTTTTTCTTCAAGTGTCCCTTCACTACTGGATAAACAGATGCTGACTGCAAATATTTTTGCCAAGGTGTATGTAGCATTAAAAAAAGCTGCTCTTTTTCACCCTTGTTCTAGTTTCTATACTGCCTGCTTTTCCTACAGCTGGATAGAAGATCTTGCACGTTTCTCAACAGTATCAAAATAATTTTCTGTATCAATCAACAACTGACAGAGTAATTTCAGTACATTAGTAAACAAAACATTACCATATTTGTTTTAATAAAAAATTCAGCTTGAAAACAGTGTTGTCTTGGAAGCAGTAAGAGGCATTCAATATCCCTTCAGACACTCAAGTGTTAGAAAACACGACAATACTGATGCAGCTGCCAAAATAACACTTTGAGGAATGTGATTTCTGTAATTCTGTGACTAAAATATAAAACTTCTTTAATAGTGATTTTGCAAATTACTGTGCAGACATCTGTTTAATATCCCAGTGATAAGAATATTATTCTGAAGTTCTTCAGCTGCCTTTGAGATCTTGTGCAGTTTGTTGCCAAACCTAAAAACCATGAGCATAATTTACATAATTTTGATGTTTCAAAAAATGTTCACATATACCTTCGATATACAAACCCAAGAATTCACAAAAACAGCCTGGAAATCTGTGAATGTTTTTGTAACAATACAGACTGGGAAGCAGCTCTCCTGGAAAGGCCCTGCTTTGGGCAGGAGGTTGGACCAAAAATCTCCTGAGGCCCTTCCCACATGAGGGATTCTGTGATTCTATGAAAAAAAGCAGCATTCTAATTTAATATATACATTATGCAAGAACCATACCAGACCAGATAAAAATCTATCCAGAAAAGAATATGAACTCCAACAGACCAAAAGTGGATGCCTAAGGAACAGCATGAAACTAAATACATAAGGATGTAAGTAAGGATGTATCAATGCTCTTCTTTGGTTTCAGTGATCTAGGGCTCAGGAACTTCTACAAGTTGTATTTTTCCATATTTAATTTATTTCCAAATGTTTCTTTTTTATTAATCTGTTCACTCTCAAACACAAAAAATAATTCTGGAATCCAAAATATTGTGCCTACAAACAAAAGGGAACCATTAAGCCATCAATCTGGTGCCTGCCAGTCTGTTCTATGCTTCTTGTTCATGTAGATGAGATACTGAGCAGTCACTCCTCACTGACCCTGCCATTCATGGCCTTCTAAACTTGCATCTCCTACAGTTAAAATCCTATTCAGCATTATACATGCTGATATTACTTGAATCCTTCAAGATTCAAGACTAAAGAAGGACAGAATATGGAGACTTTACCATAGTTTCTCACAGAGGTGGGATTTTAAAATTTAAGTTGATTTCTTAAAAAAAAATTATCTAGCCAAAAGTGGAAATGCTGAAAAGTAAATCTTACATCTCAGACTTCAAACAGTACGCAAATTCAATGATAGAAAGAGTTCCTATAACTGCTCAAATAATCTGCAAAACTAGGCAATAAATACTTTTCTTGAAAATTAATAAAGAGAAACAGATTTAACCCTAACAGAACAAGAAATTAAAAGCACAGTCTTAACGATTTCAGAGAATTTGGATAAATCTTCAGATTGTTCCAAAGAATCAGAAGAAGCCCAAAGAATCAGGGGAAAAAAAGAGGTCTAAAATTCAGGTACTTGCATTCCTCCCTTTCCTTAAGTGCATCCCCTGCAGTGATTCAATGACAATTCCTTTTACCAGTGTCAAACTACAAAATCATGACAGAATGAAGACAGCCTGAAAAGCATCCACTTACTCAGATGATAAAATTTCACTGTGTCGGAATCACAACTGTTGAAACTTACCTGTCAACTCTATTTTAACATCCCCACCATAAGAAAAATTGAATGGATCAATGAATATTTGAACTTAGAAGAAGTTTAGTTACATACAGAAAAGTACTAACATTTACATATTTAAAGGAAATTATCACTATACCATAGCAAGAGGAACGTGATCAAGTAAACTGTAAATTATAAACAGAAGTCAATCATTCAGATTATACATATATTTACGTACACTTTGCCAGTAATTAATATTATTTGGCACATTACTGAAAGCTTAAATGCTGAAGATACATAAAAAAGAAAAATCTTTCCAAAAGTGAGCTACCCAAATCAACCATCATGCCAGGGTTCAACAATTTTGAAAAAATAAAGTGTATTTTCAAGAAGTTGCTGTACTAGTCTTTAAAAAAAAAAAAAAAAAAAAAAAAAAGATAAAACCCCTGATACAATCTGTACAATCTGAGTACAATCTGATAGGAGGGAGTAGCTTCAGAGGACTGCAAGTCTTGCATCATGATACTGAAGTGGCCAAGTGAGGTAAATCACCTCACACCTGATCAGTTCCTGAAGTTTCTTACCTCAAAGCTCGACTGAGCTTCTCATAGTTCATTGTGGGCTTGTTTTTGCGTTGTCCCCATTTTTGAGCAACCAGTTCAGGTTGATTCAGTTTGAACTCTCCTTCATCTCCAACCCAAGAAATACAGTCCCGAGCATCTTTGTCAGTGAGAAGTTCTAATAAAAACTGCCACAACTGGATCTGGCCATTGTTTCCTGTTGGATAGGGATAACGAGATCCATTTCAATTCATCCTTTTTACATTCCCCTCACAGCTAAAAATTTTCAACCAACATACTGAAGCAGACCAACAGAGAATGTGTAATGGAAGGAAAACCTGAGTTTGATTAATTTTTTCTAATGATTCTTTTCTAAACATTTTCCAGCAAAGTCATTGCTATTACTCTATTAAAAAAGAAACTGATGAATATGAAAAAAAAACAAACAAAAACAATCACAGTTTTTCTGTCCCTAGAACTTAAAAAAACAATCACAACACTGCATTAAATCATTTAGACACATCTATCCTTAAAACAGAACAGATTTAGCATGAGCTGCTTATTCGTCTCCAGGCATATACACAGACATTTATGTATCAAGTAGAAGTCTTTCAAAAAATAGTTTTGTCTCCAATTTTCAACATGAAATATTAGAAATACAAAAAACAAACAACCTCAAACTTCAGCTTGCATCAGTGTAACATCTTTCATGTCCAATCATTAAGATTTCTTTTTAAGTCAAGTGACTGCAGTTAAATTTCTGAATTCTCAACAATATACAGATAGCAGACCTAATGTCTAAAGGGACAAACACAAAGTATTCCCCACTGATTTCAGCCTAGGAATCCTGAGTGACAACATAATGGACTTTCATGTTTAAAATAAATTAAAATTCAAGGGAAATGAAAAGATTTAACAGAAAAACTCACAAGAGTGGAGAGAACCAAAAGTAAAATGAAAACAAGAAAAAATAAGCTAAAGAAATTAAGACAATTTATTACCAATCAAAGAATATGTGTGAAGAACAGCAATTCCAAAAATAAACTGCACTTGTTGTGCACTTTTCCACAACTTGCATTCATTTAACAAAACAGGAATCTGGACCTTGCTAAATTCTTAAGTCACCAAACTGGTGTAGGGACAAGTCGACCAAATAAAGCAAGCAGTGGCTAGTCTAGTTGTATTCTACAACATACAGTTTATTTTCTCCCCTTTTTGCAAAAATAAATTGGGAAAAAGTTAAAAGCTTGAACAAATGCTGTGAAGTCTTTTGAGAGGCTTGCCTGCTAAGTGACAGGAAAAAAACATTTTTATGTATCACATTTACTGCAGGACTCAAAAGCTGTGACACAATTGAATACAGTGCCAGGTCTGTAGGTGCTTCTGATATATTCTCTATATACAGCCCCCTTCATACTACATGAACTCTACAAACCTCACATGTGGCATGACAAAGACATATTCTACAAAGCTGTAACTCTAATTAACGTGTAGCTGTTTACTGCATTTGCATTTACAAATAATGGAGCCAATACCTGTTCTGTTCCCAGGGGAACTTCTATCTTCCCCAGAGATCCTTGGAGCTCTCTGTACTTTAGCTGCCTTTGCGCTGGTGTTTATGACTTTAATGGTGGTTGGGGTAGCAGGCTGTACAGATGCTGGAATAATCTGCACAGCTGTAAAGCAGAGAACATTGCAGAACATCAATTATAAATTACTGGCACAGAAATATGCATTTATTATTTATTACCTGTATTATCCTAACATCTAGGCGCTAGGTGTTTTGCCTTTGCTAAAAGGGCACACTCTCTAAGTCACAACATCAAGAATAATTTAAAGACTTTTAGCTTCTACAGTAGAAATTGGGGTTTTAGAACTGTAGTAGAGAGGCTACATTGCAGATTAAACACCAGCTTTAGTTCACTATCATGTGTATTACATGTTTCCATTTAAAAAACCCTCTCCTGCCTTTGTTTTCATCTTTATGCTGTTCCCATATGACCTACCCTAATGCACTTTTCTCTATAGTCACTGTACAATCCTCCATACCTGCTATACAAACTGCAATCAAATACCCTTCTATTGCAGTGGTGTAAGATGATAACAATGCCCCACCCTAGCTGGCTTTAACTAGACAAAAATCCAGGAGGCAATACACAGCCTATAACATATAAGCTGCTTACAAGTCTTTTGAAAATTGATTCATTTTAATAATTGATTACACTACTGCAGATAGAGGAATGAGTTTGAAATAACAGGAAAGTTACTTTCATGTATTTTTTCTAGCATAGTTTTATAAACAAACTGTCTCTTCCATGCTCCCTTTAAATTTCTGGAAATGCTTTCTTTTGAAATCATAACATTTTAGTACATCTATTAATTAATGCAATATACAACATGAAAAAAAGAGGTCCACAACTGAGGACCTCAAATATGCATCCTAGACAGCTTATTTCAAGACAGCAGAAAACATATCATCCAAAACAGAAATTAGAAACTTTCATAGTTAGGTCATATAAACCATATAAAAATGTTTATACATATAAACATTTTGCTTTTAAGTGTCCTCCTCCCCTCACCATGGAAAACTACTCTCATGAGTTACTTGTTAGATGTTGCACTGTTACAGTGCTGAACTGAAGCACAGAGCTAAATCAGCAGCCAGTTAACAGTGTGAATTAACAGCAGGCAGAAATACTTACGCTGATCAATAGTAACAGTTGCTATTTCTCCAGAGTGCTCTTGGCTAGCCAACACATCTGCAAATGAGGGGGAAAAAAATGAAAGAGTAAGTTTTTGTCTAGCCTACAAACTTCCAGTCACCTGAAGATCAGCACTTTCATACTTCACAGAAGGAAAAAAAAAAAAAATTGGTGTCACTTTGCAAAAAACACGCATAGTTCATGGTCCTGTAAGCAGAGACATTTAACATCTGTCACTTAATTTTCAGAAATAAGTATGCACCAAATAATTTTCAAAGTATTTCATGTGTTTTCCACCCCCTAAAACCTTGAGCTGTGTCATGTAAATGAAAATGGAAAGAGCTTTTGGTCTGCAGAGTTACATCCAAGCACAGCCAACCCGAAATGCACATACATATTATTGTATTTTGCACATATAATGACTAACTTATTGGTTGTGTTGTGTGAAATCTAAGGATTTCATTGCCTGTGCTTAATAATCTTCACTTCTATACAACAGAGATGTACATTAAATAACTCACAATCAATATTTAACTAGAAAGCTGACAAATTCAGAAGACAAACTAAAAATCATTATTAAAACAAAGGAACAATCATTAGTTACTAGTTCCTCCCTCTTCATTTTGAAATTTAATGACAGGCAAACAGTGTTTAGTATGCAGACATGTTTCACAACAGCAGACACCTCTTGTTATCTTGTTTTGATGCCCTCATTTTCACTGCCAATACTAAAGAGAGGAAACACAACTGCTCAGAATCAGTTTCATCTTCAAAGAAAGGAAAAGAAAAGAATAGAAGAGGAAAAGGGGAAAAACAAGAACCAGTCACAGAAAAATCTCCCGTACACTTTCGAAGAAGCTCCAAATGGCTCCAGAGGATTTCTCCCCGTGGGACACGCTGGAAGAAGTCTTCTTGAGTGAGGCTGCAAAGCTCCCTCCCGGGAATGCTGAGTGCATTCAGGTCAATGTCAGTCATGCTGAACTCCTTCATCACCCACACCACCCAGTGGAGCACCTGGTCTGTCGACCACTGCACGGGGTCTGGGAAAAGAGAGACAAAGCTGCAAGTTACCCCGTTATGCACTGCAGGGCTCCTTCTCACAGAAGACACAGCACTGGTTTTTACTGTAACTGACCATGAGGATGAAATACAAGTGGGTGCAGATCATACAAGTATAACCCAGAGTTCATTTCTTTGTATGACCTTTCCTGAAGGCCTTTAAAAAAAAAAAACTTTATTTGGGGGGTTCTTGTTGTCTATTTATTTTTGAAAAAGTGCCTGCTTCTAGGCCAGTCAGTGCTGCTATTCAGGTAAAGTCCAGTGACAGCATATTTTTAATTTTATAATAACTTCTGTAAAAGAAATGACATTAAGAAATGTAGTTAACCATGACCAAATCTGACTGGATGAAAAGCTGACTCTTCTTAAAATGCTGATAGAGTCATATAGCTTGGTGGGGAGATGGAAAGGGCAAAGAAGAGATTTTCTTGAGCTTTTACATCAGAACTATACCTGACATTTCATAAGCACAAAAAAAAAAATTTATCCATAGGTCTTCAGTTTCTAAAAAGAGTATTCTCTCTCACACCAGATGCTCTTCAAATATGTTGATCAGCATCTGTTTCTGGTGAAATATTACATTCTAAATTCAATCACATTATCCCAGTTTCTGAACTACTTAAAATCACCATCATACTGGGTTTGCCTGGAATGGATTTTTTCTATAATTTCTTTCTTCTATAATTTTCTTTATAGAAGACCATAGCGGTCTGTGTTTTAGGTTAGTGATCAAAATACTGTTGGTAACACACTGACATTTTAGCTACTGATGTGGAGTGATTGCAAAAGCAAAAGAATTCTGCAAAGAGCAACAGGCTTGGGCTGGCTTCAACCGATGTATTCCTTACAGGCAGCAGGGCACACAAATTTGGGATGACAAGCATATTTTATAGACACTGGTACTGGGAATCACATTGGTATTGTGATTGCTGTTGCTGTATTTTTCTAAATGTAACTCACCTTCATATTGCATTTCTAGTACAATTTGTTTCACTCTGCTAAATCAGAAATCTCATGTAACAACAATCATCTTGAAATAAATTTGATGTTAAACATTACACACTCCAAGAATGGAATATCTAAAAGAACCTGGTCAGAGAGTATTGGACTCTGATATGAGGCCTTCCCTGTTTCTCACTCAGCCACCTTAATGAATAGGCTGTGAGTACACAAGAAACTGGGAGGGGACACAGCCAGGACAGCTGACCCCAGACAGCTAAAGAAATTTTCCATGCCATACAACATCATCAGCAGCAATAAAACTCAAGTTCTTCCAAAGCAGCCCTTGCATGAAGCCTCCCTGGTCATCAGTCTGCTAGAGGGGAGTGATGGCTTCTTCATCCATTTTTCTTATCACCCTCCACCCCCCCCTCCCCTCTCTCCTTTTTTCCCCCTTCACTTATTAAACTGTCTTTATCTTGACCAACACTTTATTTTTTTAAATTCACTGTGATCCTTTTGATTCTTTCCCACCAGCCTTTGAAGGGGAAGTGAGCAAGTTGCCCCTTATCAGCTGGGAGCAACCCACAACATGGCTCAGCTAATAAACATGCGTATATGTATATGTATTTGTATATGTAAGATGCTTTTTCTAAGATAACAACAAATAAGCAGCTTGCCAGGTATCTACCAGAATATTTATAATCAGTTCTGAATCATCTTTTTCTACTATGATGAAGCAGAGTACAGCTTTTCATGCAAAATCTTGTTTTTACACCATAATCAGCCTCAGCATCCAACAGCATATCAATAATTTGTTTTGATTTTTTTTAGAGGCAATGCCCACCAAGTACTGAGTCTAGCTCAAAGATGCATATGAAGAGCTTTCTCAGTAAGACACATTTTTAAAGAGGAAAGGAAGAAGAAAACTGCTTTCAAAAAATGACTAATGGTTGCAATGACAAAAACGTTATGAAGCAAAATATTATTTTAATAGAACTATTAAGAGCACTGATTCCCTTTATTTTTAGCCTCCTCTTATGCAGGTATTCACATTGTACTTACACATACCTTATGAAGCCTTCTCTGAGCTATTGCATTCTGAGGAGCACTTCAATTATATCACCAAAATTAATTATCATTCATAAAAACCCATCAGTTCTTCAAATGAGCTAAAGAACCCAGCCCCTGCCTGAGCACACCCAGGGAGTTGTGTCTCATTACCATAGGGTATTCCAAGGCGCTCCTGCTCCTTCCGGTAGCCTTCCAATGCTGCAGCCCATCGTGTCACTTGTTCAGAGGTTTCATCTGAAATTGTTGCAATGTGTTTTGTTCCATCCAAGGTTATGACCTGAGCTTCCTCAACAAGGTGAGCTTCAGCCTCTGCATGATGGGCGTCTGGATCAATCACCACCTCCACGGTCTCCACAGGCTTCACAATTTCAAGGATGTTTAACTTGGGCTCTATACCTAAGTACAGAAAGAACAAACACAAAGCTTAAAGATACCAATGCAAATATAACAAAAACATTGTTTTAAAGCTCTCTGACTAGTAAATGTTAGCATACTTAGGAAAGAAGCATGACACAAAAGGATCAACATGTTACTGCAAGTGTCCCACATCATCATGAAATACTTAAGTATACTCTTGTATAACAGAGTAAGGAGTATATAAAGCTGTCCCTCTTTCCTTCTCCACTATTAAAGCCTCCTGCTCTATTTAGGTGATCCATTTGAAGTATTTTGAACAGAATGTTTGGCATGTGGGCATAAAGAACAAGTATTTTGGTCTGCAGGATTTATACAGAACCAAAGGAAATTAAAAAAGCAAACCCAGAAAGTCGGAACAAAGCATCCACCTCTTTCCCCCAACCAAGAGGCATTTATTTCAGCCTTTATAATATTTCCCCAGTATCTCTGGGATCTACACACAAGAGTTAACATTTCATTTCAGTATCCTGCAAAAGAGGCAGTGTCTTCAATAGCTAGTTAAAAGAAAGCTAGAAAAATATGCAGATGGCATAAAAAACTTTTTTCCCCATGGCTCAAAAGAACACCAGAGCCAGAGAAACAAGTCCATTTCCCTGTTAGTGATCCAAATATCTTCCTTTTATTATCCATGACATTTATTTTCTGATATTCTGTCATGCCATACTTAACACACCTTCAGCAGACAACTTTCTGGTAAGATGTTTAAATGTCAAGTATCATGGCCTGAAAAACAACACTAAGGATTGTTCTGAAGCTACACAAATGTACTTAATACGCTGAGGTGTTTATTTTAAGGACAGATAGAGAAAGAGAGAACAACAACAACAATCAAAAAAAGCAGCTTCCTGTGCTATATGGTCATGCACCCCAGTTTTGTACTGAAGAAGAAAAAAAACACCAAAACCCACAGTAAGAAAATATAAGATAATAGTGAATATTACCCACATCCTTTTGAAAAAGAAGATCTGAACACTGTATACTGCAAGTTACTGGCCATGAATTAAAAACAGTTATTTTGCTTCCCTGAGGGTTATCTCTACTTTATTTTTAATACCAAAAATGTAGTTTACTCCCCTTTGTAAGGAGAATGGAGGATTCAACCTAGCACTAGTCAAACTGACACTTGGCATTAAATGGAAATTGTTGGTCTTACTTAATACCACTAATAAAACAAAGGCTTTCTTCTGTCTAACCTACACTTAAACTACAAGACAACAAAATGTCTGCCCCAAAGTTTTCTAATCTGCTTTGCTGACATAAATCAAATCAGATAATCAGATACTCTACTCCAGTAGAAACTTCTTGTCTTGTTTTGCTTTGCTTTAGTGGCTGTTTTTTTGATTTGGGTTTTTTTATTGGTTTGGGTTTATTTGTTTGGGTTTTGGTTTTTTACTTAAAAACTGATAGTAGAAAAAAAAACCCAAAACATTTCAAACAGCACCAGTCCCATGTTATTTATTTTAATTACTATTACTTATAACCACAGTACACAATAAGAGACATTCTAAAGCTACATGACCATTCAGTGATTTTCTCAACTTTACAGCTAGGAAATGTAGGGTATCAGGTTTGCTCACAAGCGCTCCTACAATATTAATTTGTCTGTACATCAGACAAACTCAAATGTTTACCTTGCCTAGATATTACTTGCACACTGAGTTGCACTGTTCCATCTGTTTTTACACCTTGGTCAAAAAGGCTTCGATCTGGGTCCAGCTTGACAAAAGAGAAAAAAAAGTTAAAAATATGTATTAAGTCTCAGTTATACGACATTTATTCTGTTTTAAACTTTAGAAATACTTAACACTACAGCAAATTTTCTGAAGAAGTGTTTGAATGTTTTTAGTACTATGTAGACAAAGTACATGACAGAAAGAACTTTAACAAAACTTGAAACTTGCCATTCTGTTCTATAAGGTAGTTTCATTTCCAGGAACATTTTTAAACCTAAAAAAGCACTTGAATACCTGGGAGTACATTCAGTTTGTGAAAAGTATCTTCAGTTCCTTTTCTCAATTTTTAACACCTTCATTAACATTCTTGTATTTAAAGTATGGTTTTTTCTGGAGAAGCGACACATGTCTGATAGTAACTACAAATGAAACATGCAGCTAAATACAAAGCAAAGTTGATAGATAGTTCTTACACAGTTACACTGCAGAAGTGTAACTTAGTTACACTGTCTAACTGTAAGTTACACTACAAGGTGGTGATGCTTGTAAACACAAGGGGGGCAAGTGCACCTGAATAGTATAAAAACCTTCTCACTTTATTCAGATTAAAAACGAGATTAGACTCATGGAAGTTCAGACATCAACAAATGATGTGGGCTACCTCAAGAGAAGACAGTATTGTTGTTCTCATTCATCTTTTACTTGCAAGTTGGTAACTATTTGCTCTCTTACCCAGGAACCCCAGAAGTATTTTGATTTTATTCACACTGAATTAGCACATATGTATCGATGGGTCTGATGATAGTGAACCTGATATAAAATTAAAGTCTTAATTGTAATTATATACCAAATGAAGCATGAATTCCAAGAAAAATAGAAGCAACAGATGAAGCATGCAAAATTCTTCTTTAAGAGGTTAAACCTTTTACAGTTTTTTGATTTACCTGGATATCTTGAAGGCAAATTTCGTGTGCATCCAGGGAGCACTGCAGTCTGGGTTCCAGCAGCTTCTTAAGATTTCCAATCGGTTCATTGATGTCAATAGCTTGACTTACAAATTCTGCTGTGGTGTAGGTTTGCTCAACAATGCTTAAATACCAAATTAATACAAGAACTCATTACTTACATGCTAATACAGTAGGCACAGGAAATCTTAAAAAGAGTTAGAACTACATAAAAAGTAATACTGGCACTGAGATCTTAATACCATGCAGAAAAACTGTTAGCTTGAGCATGAATTACTAAATTTGGTCCAACTGATTGTACAATTATGTAACTCTTCTTTTACCCTGTTGCTATTAGTAAGCTACACTAAATACCAAGATTATTTTCACTGTTTTAAAGATATTTAGTAATGATTAGTATATGCTATATTATTAACTTGCATCTAGAATAAACTAATTCTATTTGTCTTGCCTAGACTAAAAGATACTCAAGTTAAAAAAAGCAAACAGAAAATTTACAGGGAAAAAAACAAAACAAATGTCCACTCTTGTACAGAGTAATATTTTTTCACCAGTCAGCACAAGGATAAGCTTAATGCACACATGAGACAATCAAAAGGAATTACAGCAACATGGAGACTTAAAGGAAACCTTAGTTTCATGTCATGGCTGTCCTGCACTAAGATTATGGCAGTATGGGCATAGGTATTCAGAAACATCAATGGTATGGGATTTGTGTCTTAACAACCTACATTTAAACAGCAGGAAATCAGGATACAGGCCTATTTAGTTTGTAAGTAGCAAAAATACGCAAGGAGCTCAGAATAGGTGAAACTAGTAAATAGTTTTGAATCACTTCCCCAAAACAGGTTCTAAAGAACATGTCACCTACCAGCCTTGGCTAGTTCTATTCAACCCATTAACTCCCTCTGTGCTTTCAAAAACAGTTGCAAAAATTAGGAAGAAAGCATTAGGAAGGAAAAAAAAAACCCAACCCAACCAACCAAAACCAAACAAAAAACCACAAAAAACCCAAACCAACAAAAAAAAAAAAAACAAAAAAAACCAAACCAACAACCCAACCCAACCCAAAAAACGGTTTGATATACTCAAGCCAAAGGATAGCACACTTTGCTACCTATAGTTTCAATGGTCCTAACAACACTATTGTCAATAGAACATCACTTCCACTCTGTTAAAATCAAATTATCCCGTGTAACAGTAGAGCAATAGACTAGAAAAATCAAAAGGTTCATCTGAAGCTGAAAGGTTTGCAACATTTGTACTCAGACATTTTGCTACAGCCATGATCTTTAAGATTCCTTCCAACCTAAACCATTCTAAGATTCTATGAAAGTAGGGGAAAAGAACTGCTGAGAGCATAGCCAGGGGGAGATGAAATGTTTGGGATGAAAGAAATTAAGACTGAAGAACGTGATAGCACTACACTGGTTTCCTATAGAGGCTACAATCCAACTTCGAAAAAAGCACCATTCAGTCAGACAAGAGACAGAAATACAGGAGAGAACACCAAACTGAGAACTTCTTATCTAGCAAGAAAGCTGAAAAACTGTGGAAACAATCAACAGAAGGATTACAGAGATCATACTGAGCCCGTTACTTCTGCCAATGTAAAATTACTTCTTTAAACTAGCTAGAAAACACTTCTACTTATTTCGTAACCATGGCCACCTCTGAAGCATTACACAATGCCCACTAATAAATCTGAATAACCAAACTTAGTATGTACAGCCGTTAATCTGAAAACAATTAGAAAATAAATATATAAATTGCTGCCTAAGAATGCCAAAAAAACAAAGACAGGCCATACCTTTCTTCAGTGCATTCCTGTTTCTCAGTTCCATCAATTTCTATTTCTATCAGCTCCTCTGCCTCTCTCTTAGTCATGGCTAAAACGTCCTAAGAGCAGAGCTACAAACAAAAAAGATTTTTTTGGTAAGTCACAGACGAACAAAATTAGATGATAGTTTGTGTTCTATCAAACATTTTAAAAAATCAATTACAAGGACAGCTTTTTAAAAACAAGAATTCACCTAAAAAGTAAAGCCAAAAGCTAACACAGATTACAGATTTCACAAGATGGATGGCAATACCTATTCCCCAAACACTCTAGGTGTAAATCTAGGGCTATAAGTGGACATTAGCACAGAGTCCCAAGCTTGATTTTCTTGTACACATCCACATTTACTGAGCTTTTTTTGTTATGGGTCAGCTAAGGCTCTTAGTGACTGCTTGCAAAGAACTTGGGAAAATTATTTTAAAGGTATGCAGGGGTTTTTTGCCATTTAGATTCAGCTACATGCTACCTTTTGTGATTTGAAATATTGCTTCTGAAAAATGTGGACAAGCTCAATTAAATATCCAAAAGAACTGACACCTGCATGGTTACAGCTGATTTGGTTGCCTGTTAAAGGATTCTTCGAAATTTTTTCAAAAGATGTGAAAAATTGAAAAAAAAATTTTGAAAAAATTTGAAATTTTTTTTAAAATCCTGGGCCCAGGCCAGGATTTTTTTTTTCCTTGCCTTATTTGTAAGTTACTGAGAAAACTACAAAGACCTGCAGAAAGAACTCACCATCTCCAATGATTTGGGACAGAAAATCTTCAATGTTGGTAAATGCAAAGTGATGCAAGCAAATGATTTTTACGGCATGGCAATTGTATAGAATGTATGGTAAATATAGAATGTGTAGAATAGGTAAGGCATGTTGAAGGTCTTACAGACTGGACTCCAAATTGGTAGCTGGACTAGTAACTGTACACTCACTCTTCAAAGGCAGTTTGTGGTTGCATCTTGCAGGTTCTACTGCATTTCTGGTTACACTGGGGAGGTAGGAGAGGGGAATACAAGCACAGACAGCAAGTACAGGAAGAGTAAGAAAGATGGTCCCACTGAATGTAGATGCAAGAAAGGGAGATCAGAGGTGGAAAGAATGACATTATGAAAACATGTAAAGTCACTAACAGCTCAGAGAAATCTAATGGGGAAAATTACTCACTCTTTCCTACACTAGACTCCTGGTGATATAAACTTTTCATGTGAAGTCTAGCAAAGTTTGTTGCTCCAGGATGATGCAAAAACTGAAAGCATGCATAGATTGAGATGGGACTAAGCTTTCTGAGCCTTACCTGAAGGCTGCTGAGAAACAAGCAGCCTAACAAACAGCCTGGTTTTCTAGGAAGGTCAATGTGGTAAGAATCCCACAACAGCAGTATTTGTTTGGAGAATGATATAAAACTGTGCTTGATTTGTGGAAGTTACAGCCAACTGATTCCCACTGGTTTTTAATTTTTCCTAAAATCTAAAAAGCCCTAAGATTTACCAGTTATCCAAGAAAAAAACTGACTCTAATGCCTGACACACACCTCCACTAGCAGAAAAGAAGGCACCTGTTAACAGAGCCTGGTTTTCCCTACACAACAGCCCAATGCTACACTGGTGCCTGTTATAGTTTGGCGTTTGCAATCAGGGAAGAAACTCCAGTGCTCTTTTAAGATCTTTTTCCCAGAAACACAAGGAATCAAGCAAATAACAAGCCAATCATGACACGGGCAAAACCTCTACGCTAGAAGTAGTAAAATTAGCATTTATTATCCTACCAGGCAATTGTGAAATAGGGGCAACTACTAGAACCTGCAAGCACTATCAGGTGCTACTGAGGCCAATCAGTGGAGACATTTGTGCCTCCGAGATGCTCAGTGCTCACGGGACACCTGGCACCCCCCCATCCCTCTTACCATTAAATTGGTAAACACCAACACAAACAGCCAACAGATCTTTTACAGATCAGCTCTGGCAAGTTATCAGACAGTTAAGATTTAAGACAAAGCCAGGGGACCACTGAACGGGGCAGAGGCGCCAGACTTCAAGCGTTTCCTTCCTTCATCGAGAATCAGGAGTTAGAAAATAAACCCCAACCGGGAGAAGAGGTTGTGCAGCACGTACCTGGCCGAACACCAGGAGGCACACGAAGCAAACACCCTCTTTACGTTTTCACCCGACAGAGATTTCTACATGTGCAAGGAAGTTTCTATACCCCGCGGAGGGCTCACGGACCCCTGCCCGGCCCGCCTGCCTCGCTCCCGGCGGGAGGGCTTCCCCCTCCGCCAGCCCCCGCCGCGCTGCCCCAGCGCCTTTCCCCGCGCCCCGCCGCCTCCATTTCCCGCTCTCGGAAAGGCCGGCGCCCTGACCCGAGGCCGCCGAGGCCGCTCAGGACGGGGCTCCCCGTCCCGATCCTCCGGCGGCCGGGCCGCTGCCACGGGCCCTCCGGCGGGCAAAGCGGTGCCGCAGCCAGGCCGGCGCAGATCCGCGCCCGGACGAGGCCGCTTCCACCCCGCAGGGCCACGGTTCTCCCTCCCGCCACCCCGCCCGCTTCCCCCCCTTCTTTTCCTCCTCTTCCTCCTCCTCCTCCTCCCCGCGGCGCCTCGTCGTTGTTTGAACCCGAAACGGAAATGAGACTCGCGGCGCCGGGGAGAAACGGAAACAAAACACGGGCCGGCCCGACTGGGCCGCGCCGCGCTCACCCGCCGCCGCTCTCGCCGTCCGCCGCCCGGGCCCCGTGCGGAGCGGCTGCCCGACACCTCCCGCCGGCCGCGGCCCTCGCAGCTCCCGCGGGTCCCGCCGCCGCTGCCGCCGCCGCCGCCCTGAGAGGGCCGTCGCGCGCTCGGGATTGGGCAGCGGGGCCCAGCGCGGGCCCGGGCGGGGGAGGGCGCACCGACACCGCCACCCCCCGCGCCGGGGCTGGAACTACAACTCCCGGCGGCCTCCGCGCTCCGCCAATCCGCGGGGGCGGGGGCGGGGATGGTGCCGCCGGTCACCCCCCCCTCTTCCCCCTCACCCTCCCTTCTCCCGGGCCCTGTCCCCTCACCCGGAAGCGTACCGCCTGCTTCCGGCGGGGAGGCTGAGCGGTGCGTGATTTTTTGTTTTTTCCGCGCTCTCGCTTACCCCACCCGTGGGGGCAGCAGCGCGGTGGGGCCTGTGCGGTGAGGCGGAGCTGCCGCCGCCGCCTCCCGGGGTTCCGCGGGCGCGGTGCTCGGGGCTGTGGCGGTAGGGACGGGGCCGCTTCCCGGCGTGCATTGCGCGGGGGGCGGACCCGACCCGGGTGGCGGCGGCTCTCCCAAGGTGACTGGAGCTGGGCCGGGACGGGACCTGCACCCTGCCTCTCCCGGTGCTGGTGGGTCCGGTGGGTGCTCGGGGCGGTCCCTCCTTGTCTATGTACGGTCAGGGGACGCCTGCGGCCACGCCGGTTGCAGGGGGGGGGGGTTCCCGGGCGGTGAGATGGAGACAGGGGCGGGGGTCCCGGCGGCCGGCGCTGCTGCTGGCGTTGGCGGCCTTAAAGTTGTTACTTTTTTTCTTTAAATACGGCGAAACCTGAAACTGGGGGTGTGTGTCGGTGTTGGGGTGAGGGAGGGACAGAAGGTCGCGGCGCGGAGTTGGCCGGGACGCGCAGAGTGTCCTCGGTGCTCCTTGGGGTCAGCGGCTCCGGGGGGTTCCATCCCAGGTTGCGCGCTGGTTTTAATACTCTTTGGTTTAAAGCGCGTCTCTGAACTACGCTTTTAGGCTTCTTTATCGGTGTGTACTTCCCAAAGAGCTAAGTCTGTGTTTCTGTGGGTTTTCTTCGGTTGTTTTCCAGCGGACGCGTCGGTGTAATCATGATTCTGCAGCAGATTCTGCGGCTTTCTTCCCTTTTTCGCTCTGCTGTGTCCGTGCACCTGCGCAGAAACATTGGGTTTTCTGCTGTTGCCTTTAATAAGGCGAAAGAGCTCGATCCAGTTCAGAAGCTCTTCGTGGACAAGATCAGAGAGTACAACACAAAGAGCAAGTAAGTAGAGGAAATGGTTTTAAGGCTGATGGCAAAAAGGGGGAAAAACTGATTCTAAAAAATGCTAAAACATGGTAGTTTTGTAATGTAGTCTCTACTTAAAGGTTGTTTTGCTTTCCTGCAACACTTATTGGTAGCATCACAAGTGAGAAGGCTTGTTGCTGCATACTTAACAGCAGGTGTCCATTTCTCCCCTTAAAAGAAACCAATGTAATTCTTGAGGAATTCAGTACATTTTTCTTGCACAGCATGTTAGTTTTTACACATCTATGTGCTAAATAGGAAAAAAAGACCAACCCAAAAGCTCACACTTTGTCTGGGGAAAACAGCTATTCTCAGGTCTTGTTTCCAGAAGCTGAATGGCGGCTATAGCTTCCAAAAGCAGTTGAGAATTAATGGAAATGTGAGGCTGATTGATTAAACATCTTAAGTTAATGTTCAGTTCATTCAAATGGAATTTTAGATTCTTGTAACGTTTGAATGAATTAACAGGAAGCTAAAACTATAGCAATTCTGTGTAATTTATTCTTGGGAAGGATGTAAGTCACTTCTTAGTTCTACTGCAGGAAAAGATCTATTTCCACACCTATGAACTAGCCTGTGTAAGGAGGAATAATTTTGGTGGCTTTACCAACCATAAGTGATACCTGTGTTGGTACAACTGAGCACTGGTAATCTAGAGTTACTATTTTAATTATTTTGTATTTGTAGCCCGAGAAATTCCTATGAATCTGTAGGAACACAAGCTGCCCTGTCTCCTACTTTTGGGGTTTTTTTATTGTTTAGTATTCAAAACGTGTCCTATTTGCAAGTTAAGCTTTACTAATTAGCTTTACTAAGCTAATTCAGAAATAATGGAGGTACAAATCACAGTATAGTTGGGAAGTCATGCCTGGAATGAGTGAAAGTAAGAGCCCTGAAAGCCTGGCTACTTAGTGTGTGTCTGAAAAGGCAGCTTGGATTTTCATCTCTGATGGCAGAAATCCTGTACTTGAGAACCTTGGTAATGTGTAAGGTAAATAGGCCCTGAGGTGTTACATCTACTTTTGTAAGCTATTTTAAATGTTTAGCTTTCATTGGTTAAAAAAAGGTTTTTAGTTAATAAATGGCCATGAAAATGTAGAATTTCCACAGGAAGTGTCAGAACTGAACTGTCAACCAGACTTTTTAATGTTTTTAGGCAAGCTGGAGGGCCTATTGATGCAGGCCCTGAATTTCAGAAAGACATGAATGAAGCCCTTGCTAGACTTCAGCGGGCATATGGTGAAGGAGATCTAACCAAGTTTCCAGATTTTAAATTTCAGGGTGAGTTAATAATCTTACAGAATTTCTAATTGCAAGTAAAAAGATGTTCACTGACAAGTTTTCTTATTTAATTCCCATTTAGTTGTTACTTGGACCATTCATTTCAGTGAATGCCCTTTGTGAATCTCCTTGCTTTTGTACAGTACACATCTGCTTCTGACTCCTTTTTTTGATTGCCTTTTCCAGTAGATAATGTGGACTTATTTAAACTGATACTTAATGAAACTTGCAGTCAGATCAGGCTATCTTAAAGGTAATTAACAGGCCCTGAAGAAATAGCCTAGGGCCTACTCTTACATTCTTTTTCTCCTTTTGAAGAGATTAGCAGACTTTAATTTGATTTAACTGAATTTGAATTTTTAATTTTAATTTAATTTGAAAACCAGTTGTCTCTGTCATCTAAATTGCATTTTGTAAACTTTGTAAGCTCATCTGGAAGGTTTGTGATTTCAGGAAAAGAACACAGAACTTTGCTGCTTAGGATTACTTTGTGACCAGATTATATTAAGCCTTTTTCTTCAGTTATTTGGCTATGACTCCTTTTTGACTGCTCTTAGGTTTGTGTTAGCATGTTTTCACATTGCCCAGGTTGATTACGACAAGAAGAAAGTTTGTGACTATTGTTTTGTCAGGAATGCAAACCAGCTGCACAGACTCTGCCTTGGGACACAAAGGCGACTGTTTTCTTTTTTCCCCAGACAGGGCTGTTTCTATTCTTTGTTTCTTTCCTCATTGCTCAGCAATTTTAGCTAAACTCAGTTTTTGCAGGATTAAGGTGTCTTTTCTCACAAGCTGTAAGCAGCTGGTGGCTGGGATTTGTCAGTCTTTTGAATCTGCCACTGGGTTAGGATTATGTGGCCAGGTTGTGGTAACGGGGGCTGCAGAGGTTGCCTCTGCCAGGCTGTCCACACATCAGACAGAGCCAGTTCCCTTTGGCTCCAAAATGGACCTACTGCAGGACACAGCTGGCCTGGTCAGAGATGCTGGTGGTGCCTCTCTAACAATATATTTTAAAATAAAGGGCAAAAAATACTGTCTCTATTTTCAGCCCTCTTTTGGTGGGAGGGAGAGAAGGAGAGAGAGCACAAGGCTTGGCAGGCATCTGGCAGCCAGCCCAAGGTAAAGCCACCGTAGTCCGTGACTTATAGTTCTGATCAGAAATCATAAGTTAGACTAGGAACACACCTAAAATATGTTGGGTTTTGGTGGTATTTCTGTTGTATTAAGGAAAAATTTGGTGTCAAGATGGCTAACGATGCAAACAAAACAGAGCATCTGTAAAGTAGAATCTTACCTTCTCCCCTTCCAAGTTTTAGGATACGGTTTCTTTCAATTCAGTTTTATTTCTGTGTAATAAGTGAAACAATACATACTAAAGTTCAAGATTTTTTAGTAATGAATCAAACTTTGTGCGACCACACAAAAAGAACAAACTAGGGGGAGACTGTTCTTTCACCACTGTTGTCTGTGTTAGTAAATGCCTAATGAAAATGTAAAAAACTTAAATGGTTAAATGAGTAGAAACTTAATTTTTTGTCCTAGTGAAGACTGCTGTAAAACAAGCCTTATTTCTCAGACTCTGTAGCAAAGAAAACACATTAACAGCACATCTGACAAAAGCCCTAACCCTTCTGAGTTTGCACCTTTGACATCAAGACCTCTCTCCTTGAGTGTTTGTATGTGGAGAGTTTTTTTTGCTGAGTGGAGCTGAAATTATGCACTGCATTCTGGTAATCAGCTATAAGACTAATGAAAGAAGACCTTGGTAACTTGACATCAGAGCCATGTTGCAAATACTAGGGTATGTGTCCACTAACATTCTGGGTGACTCATTCACTTTCTCTGCTGCCTGCTTCCATCCCTCAGATGTTGCTAAAAGCTCTTTTGGCAGAATGTTACTGAGGTACAAGTCTGTCTTAAACCTTATTCATAACTCCTTTAAGGTGGAAAAGACCTGTCTCCAGCATAGTTCATTGTTTAGAGCTGCCCACATTCAGTCACACCATTATACAAACAAAGTGGTGATGTAGACTGCAATGTACAGGGACTTGCTTTGACTTGCCAACTTAAAGTTTAGTTTTCTTTGAATAACAGATTAATTGTAGTGTTCAAGGCTGGAATAAAAAGAGACTAATACGACTTTTCTCTCCCCCTTTCCTCCTTTAGAGCCCAACTTTGAAGAGACTCCAAAGTGATCTCTGCAGGTTGTACAGCAAAGAACAGTGTATATCAATGGAGTTGCTGAACATGGCACCAGTTGTGACTTAATAAATGCAATGGTTCAGTTTGATTTCAGCCCGTGAATTAGTTCTTAACGTTATGGTGACCATAGTTTGCTACGATTGTCAGCTCTTCAAGTGGTGGAGGAGGCACCAGTAGTGTTTCTTAGTGAAAAACTGCGAAACTACTTTGCGAGCTACATTTCAGTACTGGGAAGTTCTAACAATGATAATGATACACCAAGAAGGAACTACTTGCTTTTCTGAGTTTATCACATTCAAAAAGCTTCTTTAGGAAAAAAACCCCATGAACCCTAAATACATAGCAAAACCCTACAGTAGTGATTGGACCTGCACAGCCAGAAGCATAGGTACAATTTTATGCTGCATTAATGAACACGCAAGTGATGAGGTATTATTCTTATAGAAGCTGAAAGCTGTTAATAAGGTTGGGAGATTTAAATTTCAGTAACTGAACGACTGACACAAATATTTCATGTTTTAAGGAACCATTTATTTGGAGCACTTCAACAGTTAGGGTCCAGACACTACAGCTTGAGTTGTACTGGCTTGTGTTTTCTTCAGAATGAAATTACATATGTAGTCTACAGAGAGAAATGCACTTCCTTGTGGAAAAGAAGCTGTAGCCATTTTATATTAGATATTTTATGTAGATATTTTATATTAGACAATAAAACACTGCTTGAACTTCAATTACAGGAAGCTTAATTCTGTCTGGGTAGTGATTTTAAGTCTGCACGACTACTTACGTACTTACAGGTGGCTTTGGCAAAGTAATACAGTGTCAAGGTACTAATAAGTCCAAATTGCAGGAGAGTTTCAGCCCTTGACAATGGTGGAGGTGCAAGTAGTAGAAGTAGTGGTAGCAAGGTGATCTGTGAACATTATTTAAATAGATTGTTCTGGGTTGCAAGAGTGAATCCTGTATTGCTGCATGTATACATGAACAAAATAAGTTTTCACAAAAACTTGTATATTCAATTAGCTCTATCTAGCTTCAAGGTTTTTTGGGTTTTGTTTGCTTTAAAAAAAAAAAGCAATTAGAGCTATGTTGACTAGATCTAAACATTGGCAGTTTCTATTTTCAGCATGTAGTACATGGAAACAGTTTTTACTGAGTAGAGGTCAAAAGATCTCTTTGATACTGTTGTATAACATGTCATCATTTGTTGTCCCTCACAGAGGCTGAAATCTTCTAAATAACAAAGGATTTGGTATGCTTGAAATCCTAAATGAAACAAACAAAGTTAGTAAGTAATATTTCAAGGATTTAAACCAGAATAACACAGTGTACATTTCAGAAGAAATGAAGGCATTAAGATTGAAAAACAGCATCCCTGAAGCACTTAGTTGATGTTTACTCTTTTCTGGAAAGGGAAGTTTACTGAATGCACTGCTATGCAGAATAGATGTAATTAGGAACCTATTAAAAACACAAGTATTAAACAGCTGTTTTGAGCATCTCATTCATAAGTGCATCAATATAGATAAGGATACCACAACTCTTTGAAGTTTGTTCCTTCCCACTCAGAGCAACCAGGCAGCTGGCCTCAGTTTTTTTTACAAACTTACAAGGTGAATAAATTGCCTTACGCTGTAGTACACTGTTTTGATTAAAGAAGCAGGTGGCACTCGGGAAGCTTTTAAGGATATAATGGAAACTATAAATAGTGAAATTAAGTTGCTCCTAGTTGAAAATTAGTTTGAACTCCATTCTTCTTACACCAATCTGAAAAGCTGGAACAATGTACATTCAGGTAAAGCACATGAGCCCTCTCAAGGAGAAAGGAGGAAAAAGTAAGTTTATCTTCCATATTTAGTCAAGTCTTTGAGCTACACTAATCTTAGGAGAATTAAGGCCCAAACTTTCTCTCCCTGCTGCCTTGGTCCGCATTTCATTTTCTTTAAATTAACCAATAGGCACAAGCATAGCAGAGTGGAATGCTCCACAAACAAGGAACATCATTATTTAGTGGGCACTATAGAGATGAGATTGCCAAATAGTTAAGGGCATTACCTTTTTAGTTTGATGGAGGGAATGTAATCATGAAAAGAGGAAAGAAAAAGGATGAAAGGGCGAAGTATGGAGCAAAGTGATATAGCTGTGTGGCATTTGAGACTTAAGTAATAGGAAGCTTTAATGGCAAACAGGGGTAAGGTATCTCCAGGTATGGGTGGTGTGTGCAAAAATATCCCAGGCTTATGGAATTTTGAAGACACTTAAAACTTTGTGAACACACAACTTAATGCAAAATACTTGCCTTTTCACTTGTAGATTGATAATCGGTCTTCTTTCTGTTAACAGGAAAGAAAACTTTGTTAATGACTTTTCTGGTGTTAGTTTTATCCCTAAGAGAATCTAATTTAGGAGTGCATTTTTTCCTGGCTTCTAGCAGTCCTAAGAGTTTTTCCCCTTTTAGGAAAAAGTTACAATAATATCCATTGAATGCTTTTAGACAGCTGTCATTATCTCATGAACCACTGCCAAATTATCTTCCCTAGCTTGTCTTTTCAGTGCTTCCAGTTATGCATTTTGTCTTGTTCAAAGCCAATATAAACAGCATAATATTCTAAAGTAGTAACTAAATTTAGCTTTAGTATTTTTTAACTTGTTATTACCTATAAGGACTAAGAGAAACTTTTAAAAGCAAAAAGTTAAACCAAAGGCTTGAGGGCAACATCCAAAGCACACAGTTTTAGCCTTGTGTGGGAGATCACTAAAATAGCTTGAGGAATTCCAACTTGCTACTAAGAAATGTAAGGGCATGAAATAAATCCACATTAAAGGAGTAGACCAGACACGCTCAGAAAGTCTACACCCATTGTATTTTTATCAAATATTTCCCAAAATAATCTGTAGACATGGATATGGGAGCTGTTCAACTCGGTTCTGAGCATCTTTTGTCTAGTTCGAAAAGGAGAAGATGCATGCTTGTAGCTGAGTTAGGGAGTGTAAACCATAACTATGTAAGAAGACACATCTCTGCACATTTATCACAGGATTCATGCTTAATCCATTTTCCAGCCAGGGCAATGGTTCTAATAAGGGAACTAGCTGTCATGTAGGATCAAGTTTATTTCAGTGTTCAAAGGAGCCACTGTGGCAGAGTCATGTGAGAAAGGCCCTAAACAATCATCACAGTTATGAAGCCATCAGACACATAAACTAAGTTTGTAGTTACTTGTGTACTACTTGTATCGAGATACTTACTGGGAAGAGCTTTCCTCTGAAAAAGAAGAAGAAAAAAATTATCACAAGAACATCTTCCTTTGATTTTAAGTGCATTGAAATAGTTATCGCTTAATCAGCTCTTCAGTTTCTAGAAGGAGTTTCTCAACAAAATGTCAGATTTAGATGTCATGAGTTTAAACATGTGAGTATCAAAGGTAAAGGAACTTTCAAATGACCATGAATTTTAACAGCAGCTCTGTAAGCCTTTTAATTCTAGGCAGAGGACCTTCTCAGACCTCCACATCGGGCATCCCTTCTTGCTGTGCTGAACTCTGCAGGCACTAACGTTAATGCTGCAGAGAGATTTGGTTGCTGGGTACCGAGATTTTTTGCAGCAATCCTTAAAATCCGTGTTTCTCCACGTGCACTTTAGCCACGACCCAGAAGAGGGAGCCAGTAAGTTGGTTTCCCCGTCATCACAACTCAGCCGCTCAGACTTTTGAGAGCACAAGGGAACTTCACGACTTCTTTGCCATCGCTTCTCAAAATGAGAGCGGGGGCTCTAGGAACCAGGGTTCGGTTCGTTGCGTTCGCTGGGCTGCTGTTTGGCAGCATTACGCACCTGCCCAAATGTCTGCGTGCCATTTTTAAAGTATCTTTTGCAGTAGAAGTTGGCAGAATAAAAATGTTGCTGCTGGTGTAATGCTCTTTAGCTTTAGTACTGTGGACTCAGAGCCTTCATGAAAAGGACATGTTACAGTCAGCAGAAATACAGGGTTGATTTTTTTTGTTTGGTTGGTTTGGGTTAGGTTTTTGGGGGTTTTTTGTGGTTTTGTTTTTTTGACCCAAGAAAGGAGTGATTTGACTTTACTTACTCGTGAAGTAGCCCTTTTTCTGGGCATAAAATACTCCAAGGCCACACAATGCCATTACCAAAGCCACACATACTACTGCAGCAATGATGCCGCTTACATTCAAGTCATCTGTAATTATAAAACATAAGCCCAATGTTATAAATTGTAAAAATTTCCCTTGGTTGGATTTTTCCTAAATATTACTGGTACCTTTTGTATTTATAGGTGGTCTTTGGCCCAAGCAATTGAGGTGTTAGTAACATGCAGATATCCCTAATAAGCATTATTCAAGTCATATGTCTCTAAGGAAAAAACATCTCAAAGCCTTGAAAAGTCTTAAAGCAAGTGTTTTCATATAGTTACTTTGTCTACAGTACGTGAAACAGCTAAGGACAGGGTCAGGTCCCAATCCTGAAGAACTCTTCAGACAAGTTATTCAAAATTCAATGTTTTTTTTATTTTAAAACATTGAGGTTTTGAAAATTCAACACAATAAATACCAACAAATAATTCAGCGCAGATGTCTAAAGTTAAACTTTACACTGGGCTAACACACATCCAACCATTTTTAATTGAAGGTGATGTCTTGTGTATTTCCTGATACAATCATCAGGAGCTTCAGACAGTCATGCATTTTAAGGGGAAAACCAACAACAAACAAAAAATAAGACCAAGCATAAACATTTTCATAGTTCTTTATCATATGTCCAGTTACTTGGATCCTGCCTTTAAGCATACACTAATGTAGAGTTGGGAATTTTACCCCTGAACCTATCAGTTTCTGTTGACAACAATTTAAGATTTTAATTTTCCACAATAGAGGGATTCTATCTTGGTAGCTTGTGGTACACTTGCTCATAAAACCCAGGAATGCATTAAAAGCCATGATGCAGTGATTTTCAAATAAGTTTTAAGAATGAACCAGTTTTGTTAGAGAATACTTGGACATGAACTCCTGTGAAGTATTTGTTAGGATCTTTAGAAACTTTAAGTGTTTCTTTACCATTTGCTTTCCAATCACATCTGTAAGAGTTAATTCTGTATTTTCCAAAAACATTCATACATTTTGGGTTATTAGAGACTTTGCACATCCAGCTTTTGCTAAATTCTTCATTAGCTAACCAACGTTATGCTTCACTGATACTTCATAAGTAGAAAAGAAACAGGCAGCATGATTTTTTTTATTTTCCTTTCTTTTTACTTTCAGTGTTCCTCTGGCAGGTATAAATGGGCCATTCAGTTAAATTTCTGATCTGTTACATTAAGGTCTCACATGAATACGTCGCCAAAGGGAGGCTTTTCATAAAGAAAATGAACGAGTGGACTGGCATGTTGTGCTGTGCATCTTTCACAGAAGCATTACAAAATATTAAAGATCTCAGATGGATGCTGCTGTTGTGTGAAGTTCAGTGTTAAGTAACCTTAAGGGTGGCTGCTGCAGTAATTTTAAGGTACTACAATAGCTACTTTTCTGTGAGACATATTTGTGCTGTAAGAAAGGAATACTTTAAGTAGCTACGGCAACTACACATAAGGAACTCATTATTACTATTATTATTACTCCCCCAAAAGCCATAATCCAAATAGAATTTAATCTGGTCTTAGCTTCTCTGTTGCATCATGCAGTAAAATAATTCCTATTTCAAGACTGTTTTACACCCTTATTTACTTTGACACATACCAACTTGCATTCGCTTCACTGAGCATTTCTGAGATAATCCGATCCCATTGGAAGCTTCACAGAAATACTCTCCAGTGTCATTCTTTGTAACTGTGTTAAATAGCTGTTAAGATAGAGTCCAAAACCATTATCAGAATGGAAAAAAAAAAGGCAGAATTTCCTGTGGGATAGAAATTTTGATCTGTCAACAAAGTTTGCTTGTTTGGTTGATTTTCTTTAACAAAAAAAAAGGTCTGAGAGAAACTCTGGTCCAGTGTGACCTCAGCTTCCTAGTCAAAACCCCAGTCATTAAATTCAGCTTCTGGTCTAAGAGGGTCTTTTAGATGGACATTTTAAATAGATGGAGTGTACCTGGAAGGAGATTATTTTTCAGTGCCCCAGTAGTTTCCAACAAAATGTTTCTTATTTTTTTTAGACATACTCTAATCTGTGAATCTGTGGCATCAGAGCATTTTCTTCATTTCACACATAAAACAAATTTAAAAGAAAAAAATAGAAAAAAAGCATTTCCCATAGAAAGTTTGTGGGCTACTCCCCAAGAAAGGGTACTTTCTAAAGTTAACTGCACTGTTAATCAAACTGCTGTAAAAATGAAATCAAGGAAGAGAAGCACAGAGACTGACCTCATGTCATTTCCAGTGTTTCATATTATTTATTTATCATTAAACCTGTTTTTTTTTTCCTTTAATACATCCCATACTTTTAAACTAGTATTTTCAGGAGTGGTAGGTAATTTGGAGTAGTCCAACTAATTTCCATAGTGTGCTGAAAGATCCACAGCACCTCTGAATGCTTTGTCACATTTCGATTTTTAGGTCTGATCATGCGCAAGAGCAGGGTGACCCTGAACAACTTTAGATATGGCCAGTTCTGAGAGGGAAAAAACCCACACCATAAAACAAACAACTAAACCAAAACACATCTTAAGGTTAGTTAAGTATTAAGGAAATACTGATTCATTCCCACTGACTTGACAGCTACTGGACTGGAATCTGTAAATGCAGATTCTGCATTTGTAAATGCAGACTGCACAGATTCTGACTGCCCTTAGCACTGCACCCCCACTTACGTGTGTGAAGTCAGTATTTTAAATTTTAAGGTGCTATGAAATATAACTCTTTTGACATACTGACAGATCCTTCTCACCTATCACTGTGTTATTTATGATGAATTTTCTAGATTCTGCCCATTTATCATTACTGCATCCTTGCAACTCACCCAATTTGTCTGTACCATGCAGCGTCTGTGGCTTGTCATTGAAATGAGGCAGAAAGCACCTTCTACATTTGTTGGCACATATTTCAGCATGACCTTGATCTTTGACAAAGACCTTGTGTGTTTTTAGATTAAGACCCCCGTGCACCATCGTACTCAACAGCAAATTTGGTTGTCTTACTAGGTAGGTATTACAGAGTTGGTTATTACACTTACCAGAGTGCCAGACTTTTTATTCATTGTGTAAGTTATGTTTGCTGCTCTAGCACCGCCTGTTCCTGTCTTCTCCCATAAGGCAACACCATTCTTGTACCACTGGTACTCAGAGGGAGGAGACCCCTCAGTCTCCTTACAGCTCAGTTCCACTGCTGTGCCCGTCATTGCCGAGCTGGGGACCTCGCATACCGGAGTAGTTGGAGCAACTGGACAATGAAATTGCACTTGTTACTTCTATACAGAGGGTTTGGGGGGTTTTTTGGCTGATTTTAAAATAAAAGGACAAAATAAAGAAAAATAAGCAAAATGCTGACTGATTTTCTTAAGTTTTTGTGAGCACCACACACACACACACACACACACACACACACACACACTTTTGGGCTCCAAAGATTTCAACTTTAAATTAGGAAGATGTATTCAAAAGAGGAAAGTTGTTGAGAGAATTGAAGAAAGAAGGAATAAATGGGGTTTTTTCCATTTTTGGAGCAAATCAGAACTTCATGAATTTATAATCCTTTATGAAGAAGTTTGAGACTTTATAATAATTCATAATACTTTCTTTAAAAGTATTTTTTTCATAGGGAAAAGCAATATAAAAACTGCAAAAGCAGATATTTTATTTTCTTCTGATATGGAGAAAAGAAGAAAACTACCAGCCCCTGTCACTGATCCACTGGGAAAAACACCAGGAATATGCTCAGTATTCACTCCTTTCCCCAACTGGGTAAGAAAACAAACAAAAAATCCCAATGAACAACCAGCTCCACAAAGCCACCACTACTTCTCCTGTAAATAATGTTCACAGATTGCTATCTCACTGCCTGGCATTGCACAGGCACTGCAGCAGTTTCTCCTTCCAAAAAACAGGAGACTGTAGCATATGGGAATGAACTGCTGCTTAGGAATATTTGATAAGTGTTGACAGATGCAGACATTCCAGTGCCAAACACCATGCTCAGCTTATCCAGATTCTCAGCCACTGGATGACTTCAGTTTTAGTAGAAATAGAAGTTTCAGCAACATATATAGAAGCAGACTTTCTACGTTTTGAGAACTGAAACCTACATTTATGTCAACAAAACCCAAACTAGTGCAAGCGTGCATTTTGCAAAGTTATGCTGTGAAGTATGTTGTAGAATGTGTGCGTGTGTTTATAAACCCATCCCAAAGAACACCCATAAATCAGCAGACACACCATATAGACAACTCTACCTTCCATACCCCCTGTCATCATTCAATTTCTTTACAGTAGCCCAAGTTAATAAAGTTTATACCCAATACTGTGAGAGTAATAACAGCCTCTCCCACATGTTGCCTCTCTTCACTCTTTGCACTGATTTCACACCGGTAGGTCCCAGAATCCTTTCTTGTCACATTTCTAATACGGATTCCTGTATTCAGCATCTCTGCTCGGCCTCGAAGATCACCTGTAAGGGAGAACAGAGACAGAGGTTTCTACTCCTTGCTTATAGCAAATGTTTACATTCCATTAACTTGCTCTGAAATAACATTCAATTTATGAACTACTGCTCCTTTGTTCAGTGTTAGTTGTCTAGCAACGAGGAGCAACATGTAATCCCCCTCCAGACAGTCAGGACCTTCCACAACTTGACCATTTAGTTAAAAAAAAACACCAACCAACCAACCAAAAAAAAAAATAAAAATCTCAGGTCAAAAATCACACATCTATTGTATAATTTCTGATTGGAAGATGGAATGTTTGTTTGTTTGTTTCCTGCAGGTATTTCAAGGTAACATGTGTAGCAGTAGTTGTCAAAAAAAGACATCCCTTTCCACTAGAGGGGTGGCAACCACTAACTTACTTAATTACCTTACAGAAAAAACTGCAAAAAAGATCACAGCGAAGCATTTTATATTTTAACTTGGCAAGAAAAACTTGACTGACTTAGCAAAATTACTGCATTCAGACTTCTTACAGTGAGGGCTTCTCATTCTTCAGCTTGTTATGAGATAAAAGTTACATGCACACACAGAACCACAAGTTCCAGTGTTTCTCTAAAGTACACACAGAAAAAGACAATGTCATCAAAACACCAGCACATCTTGCAAGTTCTACAAACTAATAAATTTGCTGTGCTTTTGTTTCACTTCTCAACCTTCATTTCTTATGTACAAGGTACCAGAGACCCATATTTTCTTCAACACATAAAGCTGAGCCAAGTTCTTTTCAGAACATATAAACAGAAATTCCACTTCTGAAAAGAATACAAATAATTTAAAATATACAGCTGAGTTTATATTTTATGTATATAAAAATTGCTGCATTATTCATATCCAAGCCTCCAGCTCTACAGGAGGCTTCAAAAACCTCTTTGTTGGATAGGAGTGCAGAGCTTGCATTGTTTTGGGGAGTTTATATCTGAATGTAATTTCATTTTTGGAAAAAACATCAAAGAATGTGCAGTGCCATTTTTCTCAGTCTTGAACTTTAAGATATTTAACTTCTTTAGAAAGGAAAGTATCAGCTAATGAATTTAAGTAAGAAATGCTTTTTCTCCCCTCAGGGGAAGAATTATTTTCCACAAAAGGGCAGCTGTTCAGTATGGAAAGTCAAGGGCATTCTCTTTCATTCATTTTTCTAACATTCCCCAAGAAAGACATAGGTACATAGGACATTGGTATATGTCCTAGAGAATGATATGTTAAATTATCAGCCGAAATTTGTAATACTGTACCTGTGAATTCACCCTTGTAGTAGACAAATGAGACTTCTCGAGGCTGGATTTTCTTCCATTCTATCCTTAAGTTTGTCGCTTTTGAAAATTTATGCTTGCAACTAAGAATAGCCTCTAGACAGGGAATAAAACAAAAAGAGAAAAACCAAACAAATAATAAAAATAGAAAATTTGAGACTTTAGCACTGTTTTATTACGTTATTTAGCACCTTTTGATTGTCCTGGCAAATGAGGATGCTGATAAAAGTCCATCCAGGGACTTGCCAAGGCAAGCAGCCCCATTCATTAGGGCCGCTCCTATGAAAAATAAAAGTAGGGTAATTGTCACAGGAGATTCCTTTCTGAGGGGAACAGAGGGCCCACTGTGCCAGCCAGACCCATCCCACAAGGAAGTTTGCTGTCTCCCTAGGGCCCAAGTCAGAGATGTAACTAGGAAGCTCCCAGTTCTGCTGTGACCCTCTGATTACTACCTATTACCAGTCATACTGGTGGGCAGTAATGAGATTACCAACAGGAGACCTAAGGCAACAAGAAAGGGCTTCAGGGCACTGGCCCAATAGTGGGGGGATCAGGAATGCAGGTGGAGTTCTCCTCAATTCTCTCAATTCTCCTCAATTCCCTCAGTAGCAGGGAATGTTGAAAGTAACAGGAAAACACACCTGATCAACACATGGCTTAAAGGTTGGTGCAATGGGTAGAATTTTGGGTTCTTTGATCACAGGGATGTTTACATGGGATGGGGTTGGCTGGCAACAGATAGAGTGGAACTATCCACAAGGGGAAAAAGGATTTTTGGCCGGGAGTTGGCAGGGCTCATGGAGAGGGCTTTAAACTAAGTTTGAAGGGGGAACAGAATAAAACCAGGCCCACTAGAGATGAGCCCAGGGGTGGCATGGCAATGTTAGGGCTGAAATCAATAGCTCAGCTCAAGGGCATCTACAGAAATGCACACAGCATGGGCAACAAACAGGAGGAGCTGGAAGACATTGTGTGGCAGGACAGCTATGATGTAGTTGGCATCACAGAAACATCATTGGATGACTCTCATGACTGGAGTGCCCCAATGGATGGCTAAAGCTCTTCAGAGAAGATAGATGAGGAAAGGAGAGGTGGTTAGGGGGAAAGGGGTCTGGGGGTGCTGGTGGATGGAAGGATGACCATGAGCCAGTAATGTGCCCTTGTGGCCAAGAAGGGCAATGGCATCCTGGGGTGCATTAGAAGAGGGGTAGCTAATAGGTCAAGAGAAGTTCTTGTCCCTCTCTACTCTGCCCTGGTGAGGCTGCATCTGGAATATTGTGTCCAGTTCTGAGCTCCTCAGTTCAAGGACAGGGAAGTGCTTGAGAGAGTCCAGAGCAGAGCCTCTAAGATGACGAAGAGAGTGGAACATCTCCCTTATGAGGAAAAGCTGTGGGAGCTGGGTCTCATCAGCTTGGAGAACAGGAGAATGAGGAGTGACTTCAGAAATGTTTATAAATATGTAAAGGGAGAGAGCCAGGAGGATGGTGCCAGGCTCTTCTCAGTTATGCCCAATGAAATGACAAGAGGCAATGGATATACACTTGAGCACAGGAGGTTTCATATAAACATGAGGAAAAATTTTTTTTACTCTGAGTGTGACAGAGCACTGGCACCGGCTGCCCAGGGAGGCTGTGGAGTCTCCTTCTCTGGAGACATTCAAACCCCACCTGGATGTGTTCCTGTGTGACCTCCTGTAGGTGACCCTGCTCTGGCAGGGAAATGGACTCTATGATCTTTTGAGGTCCCTTCCAACCCCTGAATTTCTATAATTATGTGAGCTTTTTGACTACACAGAGGTAGATGATGACAGTGATGATAGGGTTGGGTTTTTATGGGTAAGGATGGGGGAGAGGTGGAGGGGATGGTGAATAATGTTCATATCCTGTTGGGTATCTGTAATAGACCCAACTGCTTCAGCAGCTGCTGAGGGCAGGGGCTGCTCATAACATCCCCTGGTGCCTTTTTTTTTTTTTAGTTCTCAAAAAAAGAAAGTTTACACAATTGTTCACCCTTCTGTCTGTCCACACAAGTTTCCCCAATGGTGGGCACCACCACCAAAATTTCACAGAAAGGCTGAGATTGAGAATTACTGATTATTCCTGAAGTTGGTATTAACTGGGTAGGAAACAAACAAAAATTAGTGCTCCTAATGGGGAACAGATCATACTTTTCCCTCACAGCAGAGAATCAGCATATGCCACGACTAATATGCAGCTTGCATCACAGTAATTGTGGTCTTTGCTCAAGTCTATAGTTATTATACAGGAACTAAAGAGAGAAGATAAACTGTATAGATAAGGTATTGGTACAAACTCAACATTCAGTAATTCCATTCTCTGTGGAACCACATGCTGAAATACATATGTATTTCTTTTCCCAGAAAATAACTCCTAAGTCAAGGTATTAAGAGCAATTATTGGGAGACATCAGAGGAAATAATCCAACCACACATATGACTGGATCCAAATCTACTAATAAGCAAAATCTGATATCTCCCAGAAGCTTTGGTAAAAAAAATAAATGCAGTATTGATCTTGACACCTTTAGGCTGCTCATCTTCCAGTGTAGGCCAGAGTATCAAGAATCAAAAGCCTTTTTAATGTGGTAATGCCTGTCTAGACTTCAAGGACAAATAACCATTGATCAAACACACAGTCAACCTACATTAACTGGCACCCCCATTTTCCAATCTTGGCAAACAAGGCTGAAGGACAATTAAAAGCTACCAACAGATCTACCCACTCACCCTTTATAGTCTGACTTCCCATGTCTGCTCTGTAGAGGAACAAAAAAAGCTTCCAAGGGGACAGACGGGTAACCTTGGTGATATTCCAAAGGCGAAAAAAACTTTCAGACTTGAAAGAAAAATTGAGGCAGGAGGGCATTCTTTGCCAGAAAGAATGTGTTACACACACACTGATTGCTTCGAAAAACACGCTGTGCACTCAGGAAGCCCGAGGTTCCTGACTTCAGGTTGAGTGGATGGGTGGAGGCTTCCTGAATCTTAAGATTTGCTAAAGTTTCCTTTCCATTTTGTTTTTGTATCCTTCTAACAAAGAAAACTCATCATTCAAGCTCAGCTCCCTTTTGCTGCTGACCTTCTGACATCTGGCTGGTCTCATAAGCTGGCCTAAGCTGACATAGAGACAGGTCAGCTGAAGTGTTTTCAGCTGAACAAGTCACCTCTGTATTGAATGAGCTGCCCCTTTCTTGCATGCCACATTTTATTTCATTTCAGAAAAAAATAGCATTGATGCCCTCCCACTTATTAGGAGAAAGGGAGTCTCCACAGAACAGAGACAACATAATAAATCCCTCCTTAGTTCCCCTGTGCTGCTTTTTGACATACTAATGGAGTCAGTGAGAGGTATTTTCCAAGACAAGTTTACTTGATTTGCATTAAGGTAGGCCCACAGAACACTGTGCATCACCACATGCTCAGCCATGCCTGGAAAAACCTTTTGGGATCTTGGAGAGGTCTGGACAATAACTCAGATTTACACCTGATCTGAAGTCTATAATTTGGTTCTCTCACTATAGCTCAAGTTAGAAGGGAGCCACAAGGATCACCCAGTCCTCACAGGACAGCCTAAAACTAAACCCTGTGACTAAAAACATCATCCAGACACTCCCTGAACTCTGACAGCCTTGGTGCCACGACTACTTCCCTGGGGAGCCTGTTCCAGTGTCTGAACACCCTCCTCTACAGTAGCAGGTGCTGCAGGAGAAAGGAAAACTGCATTTCACATCAGCTGCATTCAGCTAAATAGCCACAGCTCCCAGCCCCTGCCATCTCCTCAGTGCTGCTACACAAAACTTGGCATGGCATCTGAGCTAAGTTAAACTGATTTCACTCTATCATACAAATAACCAAGGAGAAAATGCAAGCCATATATCATCTAAAAAGATAGAATCTAAACAAGTTTTAATATTAACTGAAGAGCTTCTCTTGCTGCTTACCCATCCTGAGTTCCAAATATATTAGGTTTTTCTTCCCCAAAAGTGATGACGCTTGAGAGAAGCCCAGCTGACAGCTTCAGAGACCTCCAAAATGTTTGAATATTACCTCAAACAAATTGATCAAGCCTGAAGCTCTGTAAAGTTTTTTCAGTTCCCAAATTCCCATCTCTCCCCATTCCAACAAAATTAACAAAACCAAACAAAAAACATCTACATAACAAATACCCAAACCAAACAAAACCCAAGAAACCCACAAATCTCTCATACACACTACCAGAATACCTTTTTCATCTACCCAGCAAATATCAGGTTTTCCTCCCTGCCTCCTTAACTTCCCTAGTACATTACTGGAAGTCATTAGTCATTTTACATGACGTACATATATAAAAATAGCCATTAAATAGTCATTAAAAATAATCATTAAATTATAACTACTGTCAACTAGCTTATTTACAGTTGTTCTATCTCTAGTCCCTCATTATCTGTTTTATAATTACAGCTTCTCCTTTCTATCAGTTCCCGTCATTTTGGGTGGAAGGAAACCAAGCAGAAGTTAGAGAGTGAGCTATAAAGGCTGACAAAAAAGTGATAGAATCATAGAAAAGAACCTCTGGGGAGCATCTAGTGAAACCCCACATAAAGTAACAGAAAATTGGGACAAGACAAAGATTACATCAAGTGTAAATGGAAGGAGTAGGACCAGGACCTGCCAGGAAGAGGAAGACAATCTTAGCAGATGCACAGCTTCTGTACATATAGTTTGCATGTATTACATATATTATTATTGTGTATAGACTAAACATAATAAAAGCAATGCCCATACTGTACCCCTGAACTCCTCTGCTTTTACGTGTTTGTTGTCCGTTTCAATGGAAATTCCAGACACTTTGCGATCTGCAAGGGGACAGAAACAAAATGACAATTCAGCAATAAACAATTTCATAATGTGCTTCAGCAGCTACCAGCAATACTTTTAAGAACTCCTCATACTGGGCAGATTAGCTATTGTCTACTAGAGAGAGAATGGGACTAAGACCCAGACCAGGCCTGGCCACGTGGGTAGCCTTGTACAATTTGTTTTTTCCTCTCCATGACCAGGCACCTGTAAAAAAATAGTAATATTTCTCTTTTACAATAGCATGATAATATTTACCTGTGAGAAGTTCTGTATAAGCAGTACGTATTTGTTTTATACTGGGGTAGTATCTCAGTCTGTTCCTAATTGGGGAGACTTATATTAATTCTCAAGTGTATTTTCCATTGCATTACTATTACAGGGAGGCATGTTTATAGAAGAATACCACATACAGCTTCCACGGGATAAAAAAATGTGTGCAGTAATTAGCAGTTACCTCAAATTCTTATTGAAATGAGAATGAATACATTAATCAACACTTCTGTACTTTTATAGTCAAGGAAGAAAAAAAACCCAAAACCCCATACATTCTTGGATATCTCTTGGATCAGGAACACTGAAATCTGGGCTTTCAACTATGGGTTCTCACAGCTGTGAGTTAGCATGTCTTTTTGTATGAAGATACCACCATAGAATAGTTGGGTTGGAAGAGACCTTCCAGGGTCATCTAGTCCAACCCCTCCCCTTCAGTAAGCAGTAACACCTTCAACCAGTTCATGTTGCTGTGAGCTCTGTCCAACCTGACCTTGAATGTTTCTAGGGATGGGGCTGCCCACCTCTCTGGGCAACCTCTTCCTGTGTTTCACCATCCTCATTGTAAAAAATGTCTTCCTTGTATCTAGTCTAAATCTAACCTCTTCTAATTTAAAACCATTACCCCTTGTCCTGTCATGCTAAAAAGTCCCTCTTCATCTTTCTTATAAGCCCTCTTTAATTACTGACAGGCTGCTATGAGGTCTCCCCAGAGCCTTCTCTTCTCCATGCTGAACAACCCCAACTCTCTCAACTTTTCCTTATAGGAAAAGCTTTCAACACTCTGATCATCTTCATGGCCCTCTTCTGGACTTCTTCCAGGAGCCTGCTTTCCTTCTTATGCTGGGGGCTCCAGAACTGGACACAATACTTCAGATGGCATCTCGAGAGAGACGAGCAGAGGGCGAGACTCACCTCCTTTGACCTGCTGGCCACACTCCTTTTGGTGCAGCTCAGGATAGGGTTGGCTTTCTGGGCTGTGAGCACACATTGCTGGCTCACGCCCTGCTTTTCATCAATCATCTTTCTCACCCCCAAGTCCTTCTCCACAGGGCTGCTCTCAATCCCTTTGTCCCCCCAGCCTCTATTGGTACTGGTGGTTACCCTGATCCAGGTTCATGTCCTTGCACTTCATGACATTCACATGGGCCCACTTCTGGAGCTTGTCTGTGTCCTTCTGCATGGCCTCCCACCCCTCAGGCATGTCAGTGTCATCAGCAGACTCACTGAGGCCACGCTCAATGCCACTGTTTATGTCACTGATGGAAATATTAAACAGAACTGTCACATACACCATCATGGCTGCCTTCTTGTTTAAAGATCATTCCTTGTTGTTCAAGTGTGGCACTTAAGAGGGATTTCTCCATCCAAACTATTCCTATGGCCCTTTAACCTCTATAATTTTCTGGATTTTTTTTTTTTTAGAATCCTTTAAAAATACAGATAGCTGTTCTATTGGTATCTATAACCATTGCCTATGCTAGCCATGCAGTAACAGTCAGGATAGATATTCGAGTCCCCGGCTGCAGCAAAAATGCAGCTACTCACTCAGGGTATCCTGCTGTGGTGGGCTGACCTTGGCCAAGTGCCAGTGCCCACCCAGCTGCTCTCTCAATTCCCTTCCTCAACATGGCAGGGGAGAAAATGAAATCAAACAGCTCGTGGGTAAAGACAAAGAGAGGCAGCTCACTTAGCAATTACCACTACAGGCAAAGCAGAGTCAAATGAGGGTAAATTAAATTTATTGCCAATTAAAAAGAAAGTAAGTGAAGGCATTGTGGAGGATGAGGGCTGTGCTCAGTCCCCAGAATACAGCTTCACACCTGGAAACATGAAGTGAATTTTCATATGTGCACATTGCCAAAATATCCAGATTGGTGTGCAACTATCCTGTTCTTAATATGTTTCAATATCATCGCCCCATTTGTGCTACCTCAAAAGTTACAGTGGACATTTATAATACAAAAATAAATAAGAAGGGAAGAAGACAATTCCAGCAATGCCATTTATGTACCCTTAGAATACTGAAATAGCAGAAAATATTTGCATTACAAATAGCACTTGGAAATATTTTCTACTCTATCAATAAAGGAAACTTTCCTGTTGAACTTAAAAAAATAAAAAAAACAAGAAATGAAAAAACCAAAATGATCCCCCCCACACACACCCCAGAGGAAGGAACCACTCCTCCAGCACTTCCCAGAGTAACTCCTTCTCCTGTACGCCCACACAGAACCTATCTCCCTGTTTTTGTCCCATCTTGGTCTACAATAAAGCCTGAAGTAATTTTCATTTTAACCCACTGAAGACTTATTTAGATTTATGGAAGGAGAATTAGCTTTGGCCTTTTACACAAACCATGCTGTTTTTAGAACCGTAACACACACACACATACTATCCCATCCTATATGCCAACAGATAACAAATCATGTTCATTTATTGAACTAAAGTCTTCCTTCATGTGTTCATCATGGGAAGAAACCTTGTGTTCTGAGGCTTGGACAGCAGCTAATACTTGCTAACACTTACATGGTGTCCTGGTTTGGGCCAGGATAAAGGTGATTTTCTGTCTTGTACTTTTGCTTTTAGCTAAGTCTCTTTAAGTAGTTGCACTTGCTGAAATTAACAGCAAGTTTCTCAGACAGTGTGTGTTTCTAGGATTGATAACACTTGATGTTTATAGTTACTGCTAGAGACTGGTATGCAGAGCCAAGGACACTGCTCAGCTCTGAGGAAAACATTTTACCATCCAGAAGGAGGATAAAGAGGTCCCACCTGAGCCCTCCTTTGGGGAGGAACAGACAAGATAGATGCCAGAATTGACCAAACAGAGTATTCCATCCCATATACGTCACACTCAGTATAAATTTGAGGGATCACGAGGGCCAAGCCAGATTTCTAGACTTCTGGATTTCCGGATTTCCTGATTTCCTGCTTCCCTTCCTTCACCCAGCATCCTGGAAGGATTCCGTCCGTTCATCTGCCTGTGGTCCTGATCCGTGCCAGCCCATATCTGTGTGTTCCTGCCTCCAGTTCCCGACTGCTGCCGACTCCAGGAGTCCAGCCTGGACTTTCCAGGGCTGCCCTGCAGCCTCGGTGGTGACATGAGAGTTATTGGGGGAATGGGGGGAAGAATGTGGTTTCCATTTTCCTGTATATTTGTATATATTTAGTAATTTTTCCTATTTATCATTACTGTTTCATTAAAGTTGTGTAGTTTAGTTTCCAACCCATAAGTCTCTCTCCCTTATTCTCTCTCCTTTCTTTATCAAGGAGGAGAGAGAGATTAATAGAGAGCGTCTGTTATTCAGTTTAATCGCTGGGCCAGTGTTAAACCGTGACACATGGGAAGCATCTCCAGGAAGGCAGTGTATGGGTAAGGCCACTTATAAGTTATTGACACATCAACCTTCTCTATCTGGACACCAACCAGCACAAACATACACAATTCACCACTGTAATACATTCACCATTTCATGGACCTGGAAGTTACTCTCCTCCTTAATACAGATCTCATGCAGCTCACTGTCACAGTCTGAGTATTCAGAAGATAGAAGCCACAGTAAGAAAATGTTCTATAAGTTCTGGGGCAGTATGATGGTACTTACTTCTCATATAGAAGCAATAATGAAATTACTTTGCATATGTTGCATTGGGAGCTTGCAATTGCACAAAATCTCCATATTTCCCCTTGCATCAGGGGATTTATAGAAGACATGAAGACTCTAATATGTAATGCAGTAAGAAAAAAATGTTAGAAAAAAGAAAAATTGGACATACACACAGCCCTTCTCACACACACAAGCCATACATACACATGATGCTCTTCAAGAAGCAGTAAATCTGAACAGTGACTTAAGGTGGTGCAGAGACAACTGGCTGAATTAATACCATTTCATATTCTGACCAAGCAGAAAGAGAGGACATGTCTCTAAAGCTAGAACATCTCTTCCTTACACTGTTCTTTTAGAAACGTCTCTGCCAATTATTGAGAATCCAAGAATTAAGCTTTGAATTTTAATTCACCATACAGAAAGCAATAGTGAAAAGATGACCTATTACTGCATCAGTAAACTTTTTGTTCAAACACTTTTATACAGACTGAAAAACCTCCCTACTCTGATGTGTCAGTAACTTCATTTGTTTAGCAGTAAGCATCAAAAATCCACACTTTCCATTTGACAATCACGCATACAGCTGTAAAGTGATACCATTAGCTGGGGGAATCATTAAGGAAAAGCATATTAGTCTAACCAAATCAAAGGAAACTGTGCCTGGAGGAAATGACATGAGAACAGAGACAAAAACAAAGCTCTAAGTATGAGAGGAAAAGCAGTCTTGTGGTTATTTGCTTTGCCAAGTTCTAAATAGCAGGTGGCCAAGAGCAAAGCTTAACAAAGGATTTCAGAGGACAGTGTAAGTTTAGGAAGTCTGATGTCCCAAGAATAAAGTGATAATGAAGCCAAATCTCGTACTGAAGTCCCTGAAAGAGAATAGGAAATCAGACATCTGTTTGGTGTTAGCATCCTTCAGACCCATTACCACCTCAGGATAAACCACCAGCAACATGCTTAGATGCTGATGCAGACTTCTCAACTATGTAACCACTTATTATGAAATATTCAAACAATACCTAGAGATTTTGATACAGTCACATAATTTAAACACTCACATCTGTTCTGGCTGTTCTGTTGAAATATTTTTTCCTAGGAAAATTAGTCCATAGATTACATAGTCCATAAACAGAATTAGTTGGACAGAATTAGTTGTAACATATACATAAATAGTAAGTCATAGTAAGGCAAAGATGCTAAGAAGAAGCTAAGAAGAAGCTGCTACAAACAAAAGGCTACCAGTCCTGTTCACAGTGATGTGGCCAGGACAGACTTCATTAACCACAACAGTTAGCAACAGGCAGACAGGGCTCAGAACCACTCTCCTCTGTCACGTTGCTGTCATCTGCCACTGTTTAAGTAGTTTTTGTGTAGTGAAATGAGGCAGCCAGGTGCCACTAATTGCCAGGGAGTGAGCATGATCTTGTGTTAAGCCCACCTGTGCCTGATTAGGGTGGGCCCCCACTGCGCATGAGCAGGACCAGGGGCCCAATAAAAGGTGAGACTCAAACTCACAGGCTCAGCTCAGTCCTGGGCTAGCCAGCAGAGAGGTCAGTCGCTCTTGGAGCAACAGCACCGATCCAGGCCAGTCAGCCCTGAGGGCTGTAGGCTCAGAGCACTATTTGTGAGTCTCTGCTGGAATACCTGATTGGACCTTGAAGCGCCGTGCCCTAAAAGAAGTTCGTCTTGCTACATCTTTGCCCACCATCAGTTCTGTTTGGTGAATTCTAAGCTCCAGCAAACATGCTGGAGAGAGATAGGGAATATTTGCAGCCTCTGCAGGAGCCTCCTGTGTTGGCTGAAGTCCTTAACTGACCTCTGAAATGGGGAATATACACACCAAAACATATATAACTGCAGTAAACACAGGTTCAGTAAGTGAACATAACAAACATGTCATGAAGACTTCAATTTTGGATAAGGGCATAGGAAAAAAAGGGAAAAGCAGCTCAACTTCAGCCTTTCAGTTACCCTGAATGACAAAATTTCTTAAATCCTAAATAATATTCATGGAACAGTATTTACATTGGGCAGAGTGTATTTGATGCACAAATAAACAGCCTTTCGCATTTTCAGCCACAAAGAACAAATAAGGAAGCAGGCTGAAGAGGGAGTCTGCAGGGTGGGAATAATAAACCCATCTAAGCCTAGATTTGCAGAGCATGTTTGTATTTTAATAGGCATGGTATTACAGCATAAAGGATGGTAACCTAAGAGGGCTGGCTGACCCTCTAGAAGGGTCTAAAACACAAAAGGAATTTAAAGAGCTTCTCAACCACCCCTTCACTTATGTGGTAGTTGTCAGCAGCACTTCTGTTATGTTTTGGAAACTGCTAGACTTAAACACAGCAAGTTTTAGTCATTAAGACCCCAGAGCTGCTGCAACTCTGAGATCTGGTTGTAACACATACAGCTCTTGAGAGCAGCTTAATGTGCTGTGAAATACGTGGCAGGATTTTCAATACTCTTACTGGCTAATAAGGACATAGATTTTGCAGATGCTTTTAAGCAAGGAAGAAAGCCTAGGGATCTTACACTATGCACACATGTGATATCCCTACAGCAGTGGCAAATTATATTTTTTTTTTTGAGCAGATTGAGGAAGCTGGTTTTAACAAAGAGGTTAAGTTTTTCGTCCTTGAGCTATAAAGGAGACTGTTCCTTGATTCCAGTAGATGCAGTGCTGGTTTCCTGGCACTACAAATAAGTTGTTCTAATGTATCTGTAGCAGTAATGTTTCAAGCAGGAAAAAAAATATGGCTGGTTATTTTCACTCCTTTGATAGTAATGGAAATGCTCTGTCTTCTTCTTGACTCTTGGGAATGACAGACATACAGCAGAATCAAGCTTTTAGATACTCAGAAGCCTCAAAGAATAGGGGGATGCAGGGTATAAAAGCTCACTGGCAGAGTAACACAGCTTAACTTCTGTATTGCAGATAGTGACTTTTCCATAAGGAGATATTAAGAGCCTCATGAAAAGCCTCGTAATGAGCTACAGTTTGTGCAAATTGGTACCTGCTAGCTTCCCCTCCCCTCCTTTTATACAAGCCATCTCCTAACTCCTGGCAATTATTTTTATGAAGAATTATTTTGCTGAGACATGGACAAGGTTTTTGGAACAAGGTAACAGTGAGGGCTGAGGGGCAGGGGGAGACCAGGCCAAGACGCAGGGGGAGAAGCAGCTAAATCCAGTACTTGGTTTGGCTTCTCTTTTTCAAGGGCAGCTATTACTAAATTAAAATTCCATCTCTACAGCTGAATATCTGCCACACAGAAAATTGACCTCCCTACCCACCCTCAATGAAACCAAAAAAATTTCCCCTCAAACCAAAAGGCTTTTTTCTCCCTTTTGGCTGAGGCTCAGAGCCATTCACAATGGAGCAATCCTCCTCTCTGCTTGCTCTCCTCAGCAGAGCTATACATCTGAAGCTGATAAGAAGGCCAGCAACCAGATGGTATGTCAGTTAGATACATTAGATCTGTGTGTCTATATCTATATATAAACACTCATTAAGTGTCTTGCTGGGAAGTCAGCAGATACTCTCTCCACCTTTTTTTATTAAGAGATCTCAAAATAAGAGCAAATGCAGACAATTTTTAAAAGTATTAAAAATAATCTACAGATACTCAAGACAAAGCAATGAAGTTCTATGGTATCTAGCCTGCAGGACTTCTGTTGCAAAGCATACTTTAGAGTGGCTCCTTCAGACAGAAAAGCCTGAGTAATAGTGGGCTGTTTCAGGAACGACAGCAACAAAAAAATCGTTCCAAAAAAACCCCCAATCTCAGGCTGAAGCGACAGTTTAAATGGCCAAGCTGCTCAAGTACAAATAGCTTTTCTTGGATTTACTACTTTTCCATATTCAGAGGTCTAGAGCCTAATGTAAAAAGTGCTGTTTAATTTAGATGTAGCGTAAAAATAAAAACAGTCCTTTTGCACTTATTTGTTACAGAAAGTAAGCCTTCATCAGCTTCATTTACTCAGCCTTCATAATGGAAATCACACGAGAAACAGAGTGCAGAACTGCATTTTCATCCAACCTGGAGTTATTTAAACAGAAAAACAATATTTTTGCCAAAAATTGACTAAGAGCAGATGTTCTACCTGTATTTAAAGCTGATACTGGATGACCTGATGAGCTCTCAGTCTCACAAGGGAAAGAAGTTCTTGTGTTAAATGGTTCAACTACAGAGCAGAATAGAGAAGAGGTTTTAATTTATAATACCAGCATAAGAATGAGTTAATCCTTGGTTTTGTACAGACTGTTTAGTGCAATCCAGAAGGATAGCACACCAGCTGATGGTGCCTTTATTCTTAACTTTCAAGTTAAGAACAAAATAGCTTAGCAGTAAAAGTAATGACTAAATTTTTCAGAGCCTGTTATTTAAAGTTATCAATAGTCCTAAGAGTTTAACATCATGTTAATGAATCATTTCAGAACAGAGCCCCAAGGGCTGGGAAACACAACTGGAGGAGCTTGTAGAGAAGAAAGTAAGGAAATAAAATCAAGTGGCCTGGGACAAGAGGGAAAGTGATTATTTAGGTCAGCCTTTTTGAAACGGAACACCAAAGCACAACAATTCCAGATCAGCTGAATAGCCTCCTAAGTACGTCCAGCAGTCCACCAACATGGCAACATTACAATAAAAGATGGTGTTGGAAACCCTGGTTAAAAAAAAACAAAAACAAAACTTATTTTTATATATCTAATAATCAGAATGTAAAATTCAATTACCTTAAATTTTTTTGCATCCTCATTTTCTGCTTGCACAGAAGAGCAGAATGGTTTGAATTCACAGATTCAATGTAGCATGGAGTTTATTCCAAGAGAGAGACAATCCAGAAAGTATCTGCTATTAACTAAATAAATATTTATAGCTTGCACCTTTACAAGGCTCAAAACTCTGTTACTCTTCTTGTCTCCATGGCAATTCAGAAGCAGCTTCTGAATACAGGGGATGGGGTTTTAAACTAGTTGGGCTCTCACAAACAAAAAAAACTTTTTTTCCAGTCCTTTCCCAGTCCTCCTCAAAATTGGTTTCCACAGCAACTCAGCAGTGGATCAAAGGCAGCTTGTAAATGCAGTGCAAGCCTAAAGCTGCTTCAGCAGTTGCTCACTTCAAGACACACCAGGATGCTCAAGTCAGTCAAGATACTAAAGTCAGTCCTCAAACAGCAGAGTTGGGAAACTAGAACAACCAACTAACCCCACCCCAGAAGCCCACACAACCATTCTGGCCCACAATTCATGAAGAAGATATCTCAAATGTCCTACAAATTTTAAGTGACTTTTGTTGGATTTGCCAAGCAATTACAAAAGGACAAACAATTTCAAGAAGTTAGGTCATTTATAAACATACAAATACACATATTGCTTATCTAAAAAAAAAAAACCAAAAACAAACTTGAAAACAAATTTACTTCTAAAGTGCACCTACCAGCCAATAAACACCACAAGAAACTGAAGTCCAAGCTTATTCCAAACAAGCCAAATCATTCAAGATGCCTCCCTGCAGGAGTAAATTTCCAGATGCTAAGAAGGGTATCAACACATTACAATTTTAAATTGGTTAAGTAATGTCTCTTCCCATAGTTAGTCATCATTTAAACTGGAACCAAATCTTCTGTGCACCCTCAGTCCCATCTCCAGCTTATAGTTGTTCTGCAGTGGGTCTTCTCAAAATGTTTTGATTTGACTAATTTAAGCATTTCTATAAAATGCTTTCACTGCAGAGGATGAGTACCCATGAGTATGTATTAAGATGTGGGTCTAAAGGTATAGAAGTAGCTAATTAACTAGAAGTGTGCATTGCAGACACATCCTACATCAAAAGTAATACACAAACAAAAACCAAAACAAATCCCCCCCCAATTTCTTTTGAACAACTTATTGTGGTGAGTTTTTAAAAAGAGCTTCACAGAAGCTTTCTACTATTAAATTTTTGCTGACTTTGGAACATACTATGACTTCATTCTAGATAGCATGTCTACTGCTAATTAAAAAAAACCCAAACAAAATAAAAACAAACAGCAGGATGTCCTTAAAATACAAATACTTGTGAAATGATTTGTGAATCTGGGGTTTCTGAGGAGATGTTTCCAGCAAGTGGGGGTGGCAGCAGGGTTTTCACTTGAGCAAATTTCCTTTGAACCACAAGTTTTAGGACTGCATCTTATTGGTGATAAACAGGACTGACCTTAGCTTTTTAACTTCTTTTCTCCAGTCTAAAGACGAGATTCTTTGCTGATATGAGCTGGGAACATGATGACCGCTTCTGTCCTAGCCAAAAAATAATTTGGTGAACCCTTTCTAATAATGCAATATCAATTGCCAAATTGGCTCATCATATATCCATTCACACATGATCTCTTACACTGCCAAGTTTGCTTAACAGTCTCTTCCTGCCAGAAGCAGCTAAGAGTCACATTTGTTGATTATTGCTTTCAACACTGTAGTTTACAGTACAAATACATATCTTTACCTTTAATTCTACAGGTTTTCAACAGATAACTTGGTTCTTTTAACATTAAATTTTATAGAAGCACTTTCCAGACCATTTGAACAAGACTGAAGCTACTCCTTCAATTCAGTTAGGTTTCATATGTATCAAGAGGAGCTATAACAATCAGAAGATGTTTTGAGCACTTAAAGGAGAAGGGTAATTAGAAGAAATCCTCCGGAAGGCAGAGCTAAGAACAATAGGTCACAGTACAATGGGTGCCAAGTTTTCCTTAAAGGGGATGAAGAGAGTGGAAAAAAAAAAACCAAACCACTAAAACAAAACAAAACACAAAGCCTCAAACAAAAAACCCACTACATCTTAGCACACTAATAACTACACAAGCCAAACAACATATGGGTATTCAGATTAGAAAACATTAGACCAACGATGTTGGAAAGGTAGATAGGAAACTGGAATAAACAGAGCTGAGTACCTCTGTGCTTTGTTTGTTTACTTTTAAATCAAGCATCAATGTTAACTTGTGATCATCAGAGCTTTTCAACGGAAGAGATGTTAGGAGCCATATCCTTGAGAATATTTGGGTAAGGGTTGCTAATGATACACTCTGCTGCTTTGCGTCAGAAGAAGGAAAAGCTCAGTGTGTGAGCTAACATTTACAATTCACTGGTTTGATGCTTCATGTAATAGGATTTGATTTTCCTGTCTGCAGGTGCTTAAACTAAGAAAGTACCAGCTGTTTCAGTCTCACACCAAAGGAAAAAAAAAAAAAAAAAGAGAAAAGAAAGACCCAGCAGTTCTGTAAAACCATAACAAAAAATAATCCCCGAAACACAATGAATGATTGTCAGAATTAACTAGTTAGTCTAGTCAGTTCAGAAATAGTACCAGGAACATGTAGAACTGGGAATTTTAATTTATTTTATTTTTTTTAAGAATAAACCACATCTAATTAAGGTCTCAGTCCCCTAGGTCACTACCACCTCAAGCACAGTTCATAACTTAACAGTCTGGTGGTTATAATGGCTATATCTGGAAAACTCTACATTACACGTGAGCTATAATATTATCAGAAAACTTTTATCACCATTCCAAAACATTTAGACTCAATAAATCAACACATTTTATGAAACCATGACTCCCAGATAGGCAGATATGCTGCTTTAAAAGACTGCTTTGCCATCTTTCTTCGTCTGCTTGTGCCCATGTTCCCTTTATAACCAACTGTTCACAAGACACTGATGGTCTAGAAACTTGTTTGATGCTATTATTGCTTAAAGAGCAGCTCCTTTTAGAACTAAGACTAAATAATACCACTTGGAAGCTGCTTGGGCTCCTTCAACTCAGGTCAACTAATTTCAGTTTAAGGATCTCTTTTTGAGAAAGATGTCTGAAGAACTGCTCAAGGATTATCATGGCAAACATTATACCGACAGAGAGGTCAGCAGAAGCACAGTGATCACATGGAACCCAAACACAAATTAGGGTCTTCAGAGTACAGCTCTGAATTCCCAGAACTCCTTATTTTAGTTAAGAAAAGGATAGATCCCATTTATACTTTACTCCCACTGTCGTTGCAGAGCTCATCTTCTTGCAATGAGCCTGGATAGTGCAGAGCTAGCATCAGCAGAGAGATGAGTGGTCAAGAAATCAAAAAAGGGAACAAGATGGCTTAGTAAATAATAGATTACTGTCAGCATTTATTTTCTAGAAGTGGAACACATCACCAACTAAGTTCAACAGTTCTGCTGAAAGTGCCTTTGTAAAATAAGCCTATAGGCTTTTTTGGTTTATGATTACAAGTGCTGGGTAACTGTCTCAAGGCAAATAAGGAGCAGGTTCCTTACAAGAAAAAAAATCACTTTTTCACAGGAAAAAGTATCCACTTCAGAGCTTACAAATATGCAGCTCTTCATAACCAACCCTACACTTATTTTTTACTGAAATAGTCTGATTTCTTAATTAAGCCCCTTGCCACGTTTAGCCATAGGAGCTGCTTTGGATACTATCTGTCTACCCAGCACATTTCCCACTCCCAGGCAGAGGCAGCTAAAGGGCATGAACTATCAAACCTTCAGTCACCACAACTGACAATCTGAAATAATCAGATTTCATACCACGTTTTTATATGCATCATTTCAGCAGAGCTCCATGAAGGTAAGGGATTCAAATGCAGCAAATAGTTGCAGGATTGCAGCTGTAACAGCAACACGATGTGGTAGAAGATTTTCTAGCCTTCAGATGTGTAAACCCACCCCAAAACCAAAGATGTTTAAGTTACTAACATATCTATATTAGACATACTATTTTAACTTTGTTTATAGGCTATTAATAGGACTCTATCACTATTTAATAGGACTCCACTCACTTCTTTATGTGCATAATGGGCACAGAGGCTACACTGTTAGTTTGATTCATATTCTCTCCAGTTATGATTTTTCCCACTCCTCTTAGTATTCCTGCCATGTGAGTCAATTCGGCTTCAAAAGAAGGGTAAATTCCTCCTCACATCCTTCCAGGATTTTGTTAACTGCTTGAAATATTTAATTTCTGCCAAGATCCATAGACACAACAGCTCTGTTTCCTTACGCATCCTGTTCTACCTCCAAGCTGCTCTTTTTCTTTCAGAGTGGGAGGGAACATGCAATGATGTATAATAATCAATTGTTAAAGATGCAGACATGATCCAAGTTCAACTTTGCCCCCTCAAAAAATTAGATGTTGAAACAGTGATTGTGTTCAATCACCGTTTATCAAATGCTAGGCTGATCCTATATAATGACTTTTTCCCAGATTTCCAAAATCAAGTGTCAAATAAACTTCTGGGTTTAGTAGATTTTGCTATATAGACATTCTTTTCTTTTAGCTTCTGTTACTTTCCTGGAAGACAAATTGTCTGCCTGCAAGTTTTCTGAGAAGCTAGAAGTTTTACCTTTTTCTTTCAGTTCTCCTCCCTACCCCACCAAGGAGCAGGGACGGCGGGAGTGAGTGACCACAGTGCCAGCTTGGTCTTTTTTGGTGCCCCATGTGGGGCCCAGAGGGTTTGGGTAAGGAAAGTACAATACAAGGGGAGAAGTTATAATATTAATACTAAAAAATAATTAAAAATAATAATAAAAAATACATGAAGCAAGTGATACACAATGCAGTTACTCAAAACCCAGAACCCATCAAATGCCCAGAACATTTCTGAGCCCCAGTCCCTTCTCTCAGCCACCTCCTCCAGTTTATATACTGTGCAGGACATCATATGGCATTAAGTATACCCTTGGCTACTTTGGGTCATCTATCCTGACTATGTCCCCTCCTGGATTCTTGTGAAAAGTAACTATATCCCAACCATACCCAGGCCATTATCCATCTTTCAGTACTGATGGATGTTTCAGTACTGTACCATCTACGTCATGCCCAGATCTTACACCTCTAATTAGTCACTCTTCTTTTCCTGGTTTGGAGATGTATATACACACACACATATAATTCTCTCAGTGTATGGGCCATCTATCTAGCATGTTTTGTAATCCATGAGTTTGGGGCTGCATCTGTCAGAACAGTTTTTTAGGGCATGAGAAGAAGTTTTGTGCTTGGTGTTGCGTTGTTGCATGCTCTATGTAAAGCTTACAGCTGGTATACCTGGTGTGGCCCATGCCCATGCTCTGCCAGTTGAAGGTGTTGATCTCCAAGAAGGTGCTGGGTGCCAGTCAATGAAGCCAGTTCAAGTTCCATCACTGCACTTTTCTCTGTTTGGATGTCCATTGTTCACTGGTTTGGGCAATTCTTGTAACACCACTGATATGGCATATAGCAACTGTAGTAGTGATGACATCCAGTGGTGGGATTATTTAGCAATGAACACCACAATTTAACTGACTGGCTGTTCCCACCCAAAATCAAATGCCCTTCAGGTACACATCAGACTTCTCCATCCTTCCACATCACCCACCAAGTGCATCCAGATTCCTGGGAAAAGGCAAACCCCTATATACACACAGGAAGAATGGTGATGATTAATTGGAAAGTGTAGGCTCCAGGCATGACATAGATGGTATAGAATAAAGGGTGGACAGCCACTTAGATGGTATGGCAAGTATCAAAACCACATGCTAATGCAACTCAAAAGGTCACTTCTTGATGTCTAAGAATACTTCCAATAGGGATGTATATGCTTATTTCCTTCTACCTCCTCTCCCAGGCACCAACTGCACTGTTACCAGTGAATTTGGAGTGCCTGAATTTGTTTGCTTTACTACTCAATACCATACCACACCAGCATCATCTTAACAATCTTATGAGACCTTATTATTACCTGGTTGTTCCAATCCTCCCTCTCTTTTACATTTTCAGATGCTTTATTGCTCTATTCCAACACTGAAATATTGTTTTTCCTTTCAGGAGTCTCTCAAATGATTATGACATTCTTGTGCATCACATTACACCAGGGAATACCATTATGTTGGTGAACAGAAGGCAACAGTCACATTCATTGCAAGGTACAAAGAATGCTTAAATACTGACTGGAAAGAAAATATTTACCTTTCACATAAAGGTATTTACTGACATTTAAATGGAAAGGTACTAAGACTTCTCAGAGGATAAAGACTTTTTCTGCACAAACTCTTCCAACATCTAAGCATTGCAATTAGTGATCTTTCAATTGGACTTTGTGGACATTAGAGGAGAAAAAAAAAAACCACAAAAAAGCAAACAAACAAAAAAACAACAACAACAAAAACAAAAAATGCACAGAAAAGATACATCCCTTCCCCACCTTCCAAGTAGGATCCTGTGCAATACATATGTTTTTTATAGAAAAGTAGAGAAGATGGACAGAGACACAAAAAAACCCAGACCAAATAAACAGACAACACAAAAGAAATCAACTCAGTAACATTTAGCACATATTTTTGTTTCTGAACAGTGCTAAGCAGATACCAGTGATGTCTTGCTTTGATATTCTACTATTTCAATTTTAGAGACAATCCTCCTCTATTTAATTATTCCTACAGTTAGGAGCTGAAAACATATGAAACAAGCTGTAATTGTTTCCATGAAGTGTAAGTCACTGTTAGTTATAATCTTCCAAGTGTCAAGGAATTAAATATATACATTTAAACATTTATCTGTTAGAAGTTACTAAGATATACACCCTTTTCCAAATCTTGGCATACAGAATCTTAATTGGCATAACATCCCCTTAAAGTTTCCTTTATTTAAAATTTGTTTAATTTAGCAGCAGCATTTAAGGAGTCTTCAGTCATGTCACATTTATTACAAAAAGCATATTTTTCTGCTTAGAATTGACGAATGCACACACCTTTCAGACAGCATGGAACAGCTCAGTGCCTGATTCTCAGCAGGGACTTTCTCCCAGTCTACATTTTTAAACACATTCAGGTTCTTGAGCAAGCTCAGCACCTCGACACCAACCAGTCAGACCCAGCAAAGCTCCACAGCGTGAAAATGAAGGCTCAGAACTCCCCAGCTGACATCACTGAGTAACACCTCAAGTCAGAGCCAGCAGCCCTCCATGGCCCTTGGCACACCAAAGGCTGTTCTTTTCATCCCCAGTCACTGTGCCCTCTCAGATTTTTCTGTATTTAGGCAGGAAAACAGCCCCCCCAATAAAATTATAGCACTTTGTTATTAAACACTTGAGACAGCTTGACAGAATCCCAGTTTCAAAGTGCTCATCACCACCAGTCTGAATAGTGTCAATGCTTCACCAAAGCCCTGTCATGCTCCCCCAAATTCTAGTCAATCTGGCACAAGGGTGCAAAAAACAGGAGCAACAGACAAGAAGCTGGCAGTCTAAGAGATAATTCCTCACTTTTGTGGCTGAATAACTTTTAAGACTGGAAGAAGGGTAAAGAAATCAGTTTAGGTGGCCCAATAGTGAAGGGGCAAAGAGCCAATACTTACTTCTTAAGACCACTTTTTAGAAACAGAAAGAAAGAGTACTGGGACACAAAAGCTAGCCATAACATGCACCTAATCACACCTATGCATTCTACAGATATCACTCCAGATGATACCTTTTTACTCATTTTTACCAGTACAGCTACTAGAAGGTTTCAGTTATGAACCATGGCCTCCCAGAGATTACTGTCTATACACTCAGGTGGTAAACTGCTGTCTAACTCACATAACATGTATTCAGACTTTGGTGTTCTGCATATAATTTCTTCATATGTTTACAACTATGCCAAGCACAGACCCTTCCCCAAGTGTAGCCCAGCTCTAGCTGACATACACAAATTCTTAGCATAGCACTCCCAAGAATTTCTCCCAGTTCATACTGGGTACTTTCTGCAGGCCAAGACACAATAGATAATATCTTTTTGTTTATTCATTGCATTAATATGAAAAAAAAATAATCACTTCTTAAGAACGTATGTTTCGTCATTACCTCCAAGTACTATGCTAGCAGTTTCTGAACAGCAAATACAGCCCCTATTGTTAACATTATCTGTTACCAAAACAACCCTATAATACAATATTTTCCATCCAGTTGATAGTATGTTTTTTTTTCCTTTGACTCTGAGCTAGCAGTTTGGACAGGCTTGAGAGCCTGTTCAGCCCTTTAGAAGTCAGTCCAAACAAAAGCTACGCAAATATATCTATTGAAATTTTATACCTGTAGCTTATGTTCTTTCCAGCTCAGGACTTAACCATTTCTTACTTTTTTCAAACAGCCAGGATCAGGTTGTAGCTTTTTTACTGCAATTCTGATCTTCCCCTCTCTTCTAGAAAGCTGCTAAGCTTGAACTTGCAAAAAGCAGGCATTCACAAAGGCTTTTTACCAGATTTTTCTATCATGTTTTCATCTGGAAATAATCTTTGAGAGAAACTGGATGCCTGCTTTAATTCCTACTGACCAGAAGAGTTTACAGACTGACTAGTGGTTCAACAACTACCACAGCTGCATTACTTGCTGTTGTTCAGAAATGGCTATTTTCCCCTTCTTCCTTCTCCAGAAACTCCTTCACCTCCCAGGGCATGTTAGAAACCGACAAGTGAAAAGGAGCAGATGTTCAGCTGCCAAGCTCACCTTCTGCCTGGTTTAAGAAGTTTTATATAAGCACTTGAGTGCTCAATGATATACCGAGAGCACAGAGGTGACATAACTCATTCAAGCCCTCCAGAAAAAAGTTGCTTTGGAAATACAGGTAAGCACAATCATTGGCAATCATCCAAGTGTTCCTCCAGCCTCATCTGCTGTCTCATTCTTTGAAATACATATTCATTTCCCCAGAAAAGCAGCATTTAGATGGAGGAAACAAATCATTTGTCTTGAATACAAGACACCATAATATTTGCTTTAAGCTTCCCGTGGTGGAATTACAGCACAATAATGTACAATGCTTCAAGGAAGACACAGCAGGCTTTTCTGCAGAAATGTTTTGTTGAAATTAATGGTTCATTGAAAAGCACTTGGGATGGGAAAAGACATGCCAGAAAATAAAAATTTAACAAAGCTAGCTTCACAAAATTTAAGGGTGTGGGGAAGGTGGGAGGCAGGCAGAGGAGGAAGTGGAGCTAACCAGAATAAAATTAATTACTATTAAATGAATTGTCTTTTTTAGCTTACACAAAACATTTCCCTCCATTTCCATTAAAGTGCTGAACCCATGGTAAATTAGCCATTAAACTAGACAAGAATATTTTGTAAACCATCTGTTTTCCTTCCTATATACATTACTGCCACAGAATTATCATGATGGAGAAAAACACCCAGCCAGCCAAACAAGAAAAGAAAAACAACAATAAGAAAGTTCATTGTATTCTTCTACAGGGACACTATTTTAAGCATATTTTTTTTGTTTGATATCCTTGTGTAACTTCAAGGAAACCTTGGTCTAGCCATTCCCTATGGCCCTGGCAAACAGTCTGCATTGACAAATAAAAATGTCTACCTTGTGCTTCAATTGTTTTGATATACAAAGATATTTATATTGCAATGTGGACATTTCTGGCTGTGTGAATATTTCTTAGTAATCTTCCTTTATGTAAGCATTTACAGTGGAGTCACCTCTAGAGTTGCTAAGAAAAAGTATGACACTGAGCCTCAGTTTTATCAAAGTATTCCTAAAAGGGATCACCACCTGCAGGGAACTCATGATAAACAAAATGTCTTCAAAACCAGAAAGGTGACATTTTGAGTGCTGACAGACTCTAAGCAGATCATACCATATGTAAACTTTTAAATCCCAATTTCAGAACTAAAGTATTGGTTATTCTTTCCCCTCCAGAAGCATTGACAACTCAAACCCACACCCCTCCCCCAAAGTGTTCCCCCCAACCTACTGCAGAAGATCCACATGCTTGTCACTGTCCATCTCCAGTGAAGAAATACCAGCTATTTACTCTTCTGAATTATGAGAAAAATTGATTTTCAAAAATCAGCTGTACAAGAAGATTCTTTTGTGACCACCAGCACTTGAAAACAACCTAAAGCACCTGAGATGCCCTTTGACGAAAGGTAAAAGCCTTCTCTCAAATATTCAGGTCACTTCTCTAGAAATGGTCTGCCCATACCCCCAGTAATGTCTGTGTTTAGACAATGGATGCAGACAAGGTTGGTAGCTCTAGGTCCCAAAAGATGATCCCACATGTTTTGTTAAATCAATCAGCTAAAGAGAAAAGGTGAAGTCAAAGTTCAACTACTTGGCAGTTCTTACCTAATAATTTGAGATGTCATCAGTTTCTGCAGCAGAACCTGGCAGCTACCATGTATTTGCCAACACAGTCTGCAGTAGGAAATAGAGGTATAATACAGGAAACAATCTCAGAAATATCTTTGTGTAATTCAGTTAAGTAGCCAATGAGAAGACCTCATCCAGGCTCAATTAAATCTGCTAATCACAATGATAGTCTTAACTCTCATTACTCATACCAGATGTTCTACAATATTCACAGTTACTAGAAATACACGTCCTATGACATGAACAAAGAATTTTTGCAACATGAAAACTGAGAAAACAGCACTTCAGAGTCCAAATGACAGTGAAAGCAAGTCCTCAACTTGCATACATCCACCTTAAACAGAAGTACACAAGAGGAACTGTAATTGTCTTGATGTGACATTTCCAAGTCCTATTTTCTGTGTGAAGGGAAGACAGTCACCTTCATTTTCAGTTATGCACATCTAACAGCTGTGGGGCCAGTAACCTGAATTAAAGATACCACAGAGACCAGCCAGAGACCAGCTCAATTATCTTGCAGCCTATGCTGTGATATCTAAGAGTCTGCATAAGTTTGTAGACCACTTGCAGTCTACAGCAAAGAAATTCTGCTTCTCAGCTACAACAGCAAGAGAAAGAACCTTTCTTTGTCTCTCCTCCTTACTCCCTCTCCAAAAAGTGGATAGTCTGTGTTGTACATATATTACTAGAGAAATATGCAGTCTTACAAATGTAATAAATCCCTTCTCTCCTAAATATGGACTCTGCTTTAGAAATCACAGTAAGTCCCTACCTAATTAATCTGACAAAGTGTGTTCAACAGAAGATGATGTGTTGATAATATTCTCAATTGTCAGAGCATCAGTTGTACATGATATATATATATATATATATGATAAGGAAAGCACAGCTTAAAGACTTCCACTGTCAATTCCTACAGCCAGTGCAGCTGTGGTTTATGATTTCTTGCCAGAGCCAGGACAGAAGACATAAAAGTCTTTTTTAGGTCTAGAATCTCTTTAACTGGCTGAAAGATTACTGAGCATTAAAAAGTATTAATTTTAAATAATAAATAAATTTAAAAAAAAAAAAAAAAAAGAACAACCAAGCAAAATCTCACCTTATTTATTGCTCAAAATACTTTGAGTTCCATCAAAAGCTTATGGTAAGGCTATTATTTATTGCCTCTGCATTGTCCTCAGACAGATGCATTGAACTGGATTTGCTTCCAGCCTTGCCAGCTTAAGTTTTATTCCTAATATACACTAATAAAAGAAAAATCTTTACAATACAAGAAAAAGCTTTGCAAGAAGGCCAGTTCATCAGTACCTACCATCTCCCCCAGATTAGCTGTGATAGTAATAAATTCTCTACACTTTTGACTGTCTTGCCAACAGAGCTCAGAAGTCTTATTCTGTGGCACCATTTAAAACTTTCCAGATAACAACAGCTTCAGGAGGTCATGCTGACAGAGAATATGATTGAAGATCTCCAGCTCCCTTACTTTCCCCTAAATTAAAGGTGAGTGGGAAATATTAACTCTGAGAAACCAGTTTCTGCAGGTCATTAATACTTCTTACTAGGTTCTCACTAAATAGCGATGCAACCCTCATCTGCCTCAAGACTGTATATAGCTACAGTAATGTCCTTTGACCAACACATACAACTCTTGATTTCTGCAAGTTAACTACCAAGCAAGCTCTGTAGACCTACCTCACAACACAATGTTCACATATTTCAGGTATCAATCATGATTTTCTTTTCCTCATTAGTTTCAGCCCACTCCCCACTATCTCCATGGCACCCTGGGCCTGATTTCCACAGAAGAGCCCATATGTGTGACTTGAACACCCATATTCTCAGCCTTATTGTTAACATGAACATAACTCCAGACAGAGGGGCAGTAGCAAACTCCAGATTGCCTGGATTTCTGCCTGGATTTCCCCTGGCTCACACAAACAAAAAGCATTTGCACTCCCATCTACAGCCACTTTCTTCATGTGATGACCTCAGCACCTTGCTGGTAAACTTTTTCCCCACCTGGTGTTTCTTGGAACCTGGGACAAGGAAAAGGTAAAAAAAAAAACCCAAACTAAAAACAAACAAGCCTGGAAGCCATATAGGCATCAGGCTTTGATCTAAGGTACTGTTTCCAAATAACCTTCTATAATTTCCTCACCAGTCAAAGCCATCAGTGTCAACAGACACCACAACTAACCAGAAAGATCAGCAGCCTGAAGACACTGAAATCTGTCACACACACACACAAAAACAAACGAACAAACAACAAAAAAAAAAAACCACAGCAGCCTCAACTGTTCAGATATACCCACACAATTAACAACAAATGGAGATAAAAAAAAAAAATTCTTACTATTGTTTACCATAAGAAAGTAAAAGTCAGCAGTAACTGTCCATCTAATAGCCCAGATTATCATAAGGTCTCTTAGAAGCAAAGAGAGAGAAAATCTGCCAGACCTAACAGACACTCATCCCTTCAAGTCTCTCCTTGAGATAACTCATCCCTCCTCTTAAAAAAAAAAATGAGTTTCCATACACTCAATTTTCTGTTAAGTGAGGAGGAATGAAAGGTAAACTACAAAACACACCCAGCATCAGCACTGTGGATGTCCCACATCTACAAAGGACTGAGAGCCCTTCCTGGACTGGTCCCCAGGTGGTCATTTCATTGCAAGACTGTGCTACATAGTCCTTTTCAAAACACAAGTTCCACATACAGCCTCTTTCCCTGGGATACCAGCAAGACACATACAGAAAGCATACAATAGGAGCACACTAAGATGCTATCTGGAAGAGACAGCCGTATCACACAGCTGCTACCATTTACACTATATACTGATTCACTGCTTCTTTGCAGGTATGTAGCTCCAGAATCAGTTTGTTTCTTATTGCCATGTGCTTTCTGAGCAGGGCAGCTTTTGCCAACTTATTTTAACATCCCCCCCTTCCTATTTTGTTTTTAAGGAGTTAGACAATAGCACCATATAAATAACTGGAAACGTAAATCTGTTCTGGAGGGGCAGCATCCAGAGCTGGCAACAGAAAACATACTCCCCTCACTTCCACATTCATCTTACAAGAGGACAGCCGAAAAGCGAACTACGCAGCCTGCATCCTAAAGTTTGTACCACTGCAGAGAGCAACTGGCTTTCTCTGGAACAGGTTACATCTGTGCGAAAACAAGGGACACATGGAAATAATCAGCTCGCATTCTCCCGGCTGCAGCGAGGGACGCCTTCGCTGTTATGTAGCTGTCGGAGATGAAACTTAACTCCTTTCGCTCTGGAGGAGAGGGAAGACAAACGACCCCCCGCCGCCGCCGAACCCCTCGTCGGGGCCCTGCCCAGAGGGACCATCCCCGGGCCGGGCAGCATAGCGGCGGGCGCGGCAAGGCAGGGCCGGGGAAGGGGCCGGGCAAGCGGGAACCCCCGGGCCGAACCCCCCGCCCTCCTCAACACTCTCTGACAGACTTCGGGGGGACCGTTCCCCGTCCCCCAGCCCCCGCGTCCGGGGCACGCAGGGCCGTAGCGGGGCAAGCAGCCCGGCGGCTCCCGGAGGGAGCGGTTCGCGACCGCCCCCGCGCCTGCTCCGCGGGCAAGGGAAGCGACCACTTACAGCTCAGGACGCCCAAGTAGCCGAGAAGCAGCAGGCGGAGGCTGGGGCTCGCCATCTTCCCGGCACCGGCCGCTCCTCACCGGCGGCAGTGGTTAATAACCACCGGGCCACGCCGGCGGCGGGGGCGTCAGGAGCGGCGGGGGGGTGGCCCGGCCCGGCTCGGCCTCAGAGGGACGGGGCGGTGCCTGGCGGGCCGTGGGCTTTCGCAGAGGCCGCCGCCGAGCAGGTGCTGCAGCTCCCGCGTCGACGGAGCCGCCCTGCTGCCACCCCGAAACTTTTAATGTGTCGGAGGAGCAGACACCCCGCCCCTGACCGCCTGAGAGCTCGGGCTGCGGCGGCTGCGTGCGGGGACCACTCTGGCAGCCGCCCGACCTGCCCCGGACCTGCCCCGGAGCCGCTGCGGACGGCAGCTCCGAGCCAGCTCCGGGATCTTTATCCTCCGCCTCGCCCTGGGTCCAGCGCTGTCCCCCCTGCGCATCCCGGGTCTGCACGTTGTCGTATTGTGTTCAGCGGTACTTCCCCCCGAAGTATTTATTTGATTTTAAACTGTGAGCTTTCAGAAGCTCAAGGACATTTGTTGCAACAGAATAAACTTTAATTACGAAGAGCTCGAACTTCTCAAAGAAGTCAGTAATCCCTGTTGGTAGATTTCCCGAAGTCAAACCCAGCAGGGGTAGAAGCAAGAATAACAGGGTGAACTCATGAAACAAAAATTTCGATGTTCCGGATGAAAAGAGCAATGTGACGATGAGGCAACTTAGAACACTAAGTTGCAGGCTTTAAACAAAGTCACAGTGACTCCTTGTGCCTGTACAGCTGGGCTGGAGAGAATTCCACCGACCAGCAGAAGATGAACTGCACGGTGACCTTCAAAGCGCTCTTTTATTCATAGTTGATAGCGGTCTAGGAGATTGTTGATTAAATATACAGGAAGTGTAATGACTTCAAATCTATGAATCAAGAAAAATTACTCATTGTGACAGTTAATAGTGCATCTGAGTAGTTTCTAATGACACCTGAAAATACATTACCCTTGCCTGATGTAATACTGTTCTATAACAAGAAAAGTATCACAAGTATTTCTTTGATACTCAGAACAGCATTAGTTGCTGTTATATATATATATAGCTATATATAGCCTATATATATATAGCCTATATATATATATATATAGGCTATAGTTTGTTACACTGTAGCACAACAAGGAAAGAGTTATTTATAGTTGTTTTAAAATCTTTTTTATATTTATAAATTTATTTATAAATTATAAAATTTGACATCTCTAGCAACTATTTTAATGGAGACCCAAAACATAGGATATCATCAAGCCTAAAGTCTCAAAATGTTACTAGTTATTTTTCCCATACAAAAATGTATGTAGAATAGAAGCAATATTTCTGGAAAAAAAAAAAAAAAAAGGTGATTATACATAGCTTCAGTGTATATAACCAATATAATGGTGACATGCATTTAATAAAACCAAAGGATTCCATAGGCAACAGAAAAGATCTTTTTTTGTGTGTGGCCCAGGACATGGCATATGATTAAAGCTATGAAGTTTCATTGATTTCAGTGGGCCTGCTTTACTGTTTAAAGCCACAGGGTGAGAGAAACACCATTGTTATAAAATGTAAATCTGGGGAAGGAACCAACCTGATTGGAAAGGTATAGAGGTACAGAGGTGGGGAACACTAAGGGATAGCAGTACAGAATTAAATTAAGGGATAACTCATAGAATGACTGAAAGGACATTGTAAAGAGGTAATTAGTGATAGAACAAGAAGGAATGGATTCAAGCTGCAACAGGGTAGGTTTAGGATGAACATCAGGAAAATATTTTTCACAGAAGGAGTGGTCAGACACTGGAATAGGCTGCCCAGGGGAGTGGTTGAGTCACCTGGATGCGTTTAAGGGTTGTTTAGATGTGGTGTTAGAGGATGTGGTTTAGGGGAGAACTTTGTGGGATAATGGTTGAACTTGATGATCCCAAGGGTCTTTTCCAACATGAAAGATTCTATGACTGCTAAAGCTGATGTAATGACAATGAATCAATGTGGGGAATGAAGAGATGAATTGTGCGGAGAAAGTACTGAGCTAAATGATGGGATAAATTTTAGATTACTATAGCAGTCTTTCTGCCAAGGTAGACATTCCATTGTAATTACCCAAATACATAGGCTCACATATGGGGTTTTATTTAGGTTTGATTAACATGACTCTTACGCCACAGTAAATCCACTTAAATGCATTTGGTTTATCTAAGCATGAGGCCAAATTCCTTCCCTGCCCCTCCATGCTCACTGTTTTGTGTCTCTCACAAGTGAAGCAAATGCTCAGTGTAGAGGGTCATCTCCCCAGCATTTCTCTGACTGACTTTTTCTAGTACAGTTTCACAGTTCCTTTAGGTTCTTCTATTTCATTTCAGCAACAACTAGATCATGGTTTCTCTGCTTGCTTTATACAATTGCAGGAAACACCAGCAACTAAATGAGACTGTTCTGAACAAGTTTATAGAATTATTGTAAAACTGATTTCAATGCATTTAGTTCATTTAATGTATATACTTTTTTTTTCCCCTTTGGTATGAACTTTGCTGAACAACAACATTCTTAAAAATACTGTAAGTACTTTGTTGAAAGGGTAGAAGGCTACTATCCACATTTTAAATCTTTTTGAGTTAAATGTAGTAAAAATATTTTCATTGAACAGGACCAACATAAAAGAATTTGTTTGAGATATGCAGTTTAACAGCTATTCTTGGAGAGCTTTCTACAGAGACTTCTTTTTAGAATAATAAAAATAGTCTATAATTAAAGTCTGCACACAGAATGCTGGTCAAGAGTGGTTATTTTATTTTGTAATAAATATTCTAGTCCTTTGTGGAGAAAAGCCTTTAAGAATTGTGAAGATGTACATGATTACAAGACTGATAATCTGTCTGATAATCTACATTCTTACATTAAAGTGGAAACCTTTATTTTAATGAAACCTTCTACTGCAAATGCAGTGCTGCTGGTGCTAATCTGCTTTATGAATACAAGTTCACCTCTTTTATCTATCAGTCTGTTAAAGTGTTCTGTGCAAAAACAGTTTTGAAAAATCATTTCAAAAATTATTAGGTGAAAAGTATAAGCCAAAACTCTGTCTCTGACTTTAGGAACATTTTTTTCCTTAACTTCAGATGATAAAAATAAATATAGAGGAATTAATCTATATTATGAAAATATTCCTTTTGGGGATGTCTCCACTCATGAGTTTTATTTTGCAAGGGGAATAAACCAAAATTACCCTATTTTTATTTTTCTCTGCTCTGCATGCTGATTTCTAGACTAACTTTGAGATAGAATAATAAACAATTAAAAATTGTTAACGATTCATTTAGAAGAGTAAGATGTTAATCCCTATTTAATCACTCATCTGTCATGCCTTACACCTACCAAACTACAAGGCTGTCATGGGAGAGCTGATGAAGGCTCATATTTGCACCTTCATTAAAAAATAAAAAAGTTTAAAGAAAGCCAGTGATTCCTTAGGATGTTACATTCAGGCACATAGGTGACAGCTCCTCAGGTTTACTTCTTGAATTTAAATTGTCTAGTGTGACCCTTGTTTCATGTAAGGAAATGCATATTTTTTATTGTGCTGATGAGCAGCTAATAAGAGTGTGTGATGATCTGTGAGTAGCTCATCTCTTGTTTGCTGAGTGAAAGCATCAATGATTACAGTTCTGCACCATTTCCTCCTTTTCTTCCTGTGCTTTCCTAAGTTCAGTGCTCTTTAAACTTTTTAATGTCTCTTAGCAGATCTGCAATAGCAGGTAGCCCAGCAAGGCTGCTGTTAGCTGTGCCTGGTTTTGATGATCTCCATCCCTGGAGATATGTAAAAAGAGACTGGATGTGGCACTCAGTGCCATGGTCTAGCAACCGCAACGGTGGTTCAAGGGTTGGACTCGATGATCTCTGAGGTCCCTTCCAACCCAGCCAATTCTATGATTCTATGAAGAGAGGACCAAGGTGGATTTAGGATCTGGAGCTACCAAGGGAGAAAGAAAAAGACAGGAAAAAAGTACTTCTGTGCATAACTATTCCTTTATCTTTATTTATATGCAGACTTGGAGGGGGGCTCAGTGTTATTAAAATTTACATTGTTTAAGTTTTGATCAACAAGACATGCTTGACTTTTTTCCCATATTTAAAGAAGAAACAGATTTTTTTTATATTTCTAAAAGAGGAATGTTGCATTTAAATTGGTCAGAGATGCCATTTGAGACTTGGTGTCATCACCTGTTGTAAAAGTGCACATTTTGAAGTCTTTTTTTTCCAAGCACATCAAGTTGTTGTCACGTATGCTTATTCTAGTATGTGCTGAAGAACAGAGCACAAAGCTCTAGAGGACTGTTATGGTGTGATTCTGTGCACAGTGATGGGACAAGCTCATGGATATCTATTTTGTAATACTGCTAAAAAAGATTCCATTTAATTAACTAGCTTGATTGCTAAAATTCGTATTTCAAGCTCCATGTCACAAACATAATTTCTAAAACTAATTGACCAGTGCACTATGTAGTTTTTGTTGTGCCCAGACTACCAGTCAGGAGCACATTCAATCTACCAGCTTGAAAGCCTTGCTCTTCAATGTGAAGAATTATCAGCAGCCATCTGTGAGTGTGTAGAGAGGTTGATACCTACAATTTCAGGGACATTTAAAAAAATTTTTTTTTCAATTTTAATTGTCAGCACACCTAGCTTTTTGTTATTTTCTGGGGTATTGCTTTAACATCTATTCACTCCCCCAGTTACAGTAGGCCTTGTCTCCTTTCTACATTTCTGGCATCCTGTTATTTTGTTTTACTGCTTCATATTACTTGCTCTATGCCTGCCTGGAAAAAAATATTCTGATTTAGCTAGCAGATAATCTGCTTGTTTTGTAGTTTGAAACTGAAAACTGTGAGCAAGTATAGTTTTGAAAAAAAGAAGCAAAAAAAATATCAAGATATTCCTTTTTTTTTTTCCCCCCCCACAAAGATATTGTTGATGGCTATTTAAAGACAGTGTACCATAGCTGAGTTGTCTTGCTATAATGAAAAGGATGAGAGTGCTGTGAATGGTCACTGTATCTCTGTAAGACTGTTAAAATATTTCATATCTAATGTGTCAGCCAAACTTGAACCAAGAAAGCCAGAAAATGTGAGGGCAGAGCAAGATAACAGTAATACAGTTTTATGTGTTCTTGTAGCTTTTTCTCTGAATATCTCCCCTCTGTTTCCTGCAATGTCTTGTATAATTTTATCTTTGCCTTGTAAAACACAGTATTAATGCCATTTTGTTTTTCAGTTGACTTTTCAAGAGTACTGCCATTAAGCAAAGAGATCAGTAGCAGTCATTGGTACATTTCTAAAAAAGATCCACCAAATTGCATGGCATGGTAGGAGATTTCCTGACTCAACCTAAGCAACAGTGGACAATGTATTACTGCAGTGCTGATGGTGGCAGATTCAGGATTCTTTTCCCACAGTGTTCACAGGAATGTGTATATGACGGTGGACTTTAGCCCAGGTCACTGAAATAATGTGAATAAAACTTATTCTTTCATCAACACTGATCCTGCAATTTGTATCACTTGGATGATCTTGGGTTCATCTCTTTGCACACCACTGCCATAGTTGGAAGTGCCTAGGGGGGTAAGAAGTGATAAATGTCTCATAGGGCACCGTCCCATTTTATTCACCTTATAAAACAATATCCACAGTTTTCCTGAAAGTCGAAGGGCTGTATGAAGCCCGATTCCTTGTAATTATTGTAACTTGTAACTATTCTTGGGCAGTTTTTAATTTTTGTTCCCTATTTCTTCCTGCTATCACAAACATACTCCATATTGTGACACACTAAAAGATGCTGACTCCATCCAAGCCCTTCCCAGAGTATGTCTCAGTTGGAAGGCCTTTGTCTTTTGCCATAGAGGGATCCAAAGCTGTGGGATTGCACTGGATCTGCCCACAGGCTGCTGGCAGGGACATGTTTGGCAGCTGATAGTAACCCCCAGCTGGCCCTCAGCTGAGTCCTTGGGGAGCTTTACAGATTAGAAAGTGGCAATTTAAAACAGGGGGAGAGACATAATAGAGAAGTGTGCAGTATTAAGTAGGATTTTACGCTTGTTCAAGACTTCCTCAGAGTGACAGAAGAGGGTTGGTTTCTGTTTTTTGTTCTCCAGACATTTTGAATTTATCTCCTCATAGAGTAGAAATGTTCTTTTTGTACTCTACGTTGAGAGTTTGTTTCTTTATTAACTGTTTAAACTGAAACAATTATGCGATGTGATCATTGCCTGCACACAATTTCTCAGGCCACAGAAAAAATGTAATAGAAGAAATGCTGTAGTTGAGCTACAATGATATAAATAACAGTATCTTTGAGACTATGAACTGATTAACACACAGAGGTATGTAGCCTACAATAAGTCTAACAAAACACTAAAAATATTACACTATAAAAAGAATGTCTATTTAACTAATTTCAAAAAGTGAAAAAGCAGATGATGGACTTGCTGAAATTCTTAGCTTTCAAGCACTGTAACAGAGATCACAAATAGCTACTGAACTCACAAATTAAGCTTTCTGGATGAGTCTAAGTGAGCAGGAAAGCCAGTGCAAGACACAAACCAGGAGGAGGCAGCTGTCCTGCTGCTCTGCAGACACGTTTCCACACTGGAAAATTCTCTGTCTGTTGCTGGTATTAACTCTCTCCCTCTCTGTCTTTTTTTTTTTTTTTTTTTTTTTTTTTTTTTTCCCTTTTTTTTTTTTTCTTTTTTTTTTTTTTTTTCCCCTTTTTCTTCTTTTTTTCTTTTTAATGCTGAGTTTAATTACACCTTAGCTTTTAATGACACTAAGAGGGTAACAGTTTAGCACTGGCATTCTTGATGGCTGCTGTTACATCTTTTCCAGCTGGGCTGAAATAGTCCATCAGCTAAACCATGATATAAATTCTTGAGTTATGCGGCATATTTTAAAGCACGCCAGGGTTTTCCCACCTGGGCAGTAGGTGGTTTGTGCTTGGCTTCCATCTTTTGGGGCAGCAGGGCGGCCAGTGAGGGTGCAGGGGGAGGGCAGTGATCCAGGGCTGCCCCCCAGCTCGGCCCCAGCCTCAGTCAGCCCCAGCCGGGCACCGCTGCCCCATCCTGCCAATGGATCCACCAGCCCCCGGCCTGCTCATCTCAGAATCACAGAATCATCCGCGTTGGAAAGAACCTCTGAGATCATCAAGTCCAACCCTTGATCCACTGCCACTGTGGTTACCAGACCATGGCACTGAGTGCCACATTCAGTCTCTTCTTAAAAACTTCCAGGGACGCAGAATCCACCACCTCCCTGGGCAGTCCATCCCAATGCCTGATCACCCTCTCTGTAAAGAATTTCTCCCTAATATCCAACCTAAACCTCCCCTGGCAGAGTTTAAGTCGATGCCCTCTTATCTCACTGACGGCTGCCTGGGAGAAGAGTCCGACCCCCCCCCTGGCTACTCCCTCCTTTCAGGGAGTTGTAGAGAGTGATGAGGTCTCCCCTGAGCCTCCTCTTCTCCAGCCTCAACACCCCCCGCTCCCTCAGCCTCTCCTCACGGCTGTCTCACTGCTGGAGTCCCGGTACTACACCCCCCGATCCCTACTCCCAGAGGGCTGAGCACGCCGCACCCACCCAGCAGGCTTCGGGTCTGACCCCGCTGTCCGGAAGGAGGAACCCTCTTGAGGCGAAGAGCGGAGCTGATACGCACATAACGGGGCTGCTGACCAGGGCGCTGGGCGATAAAAGCAGGGGGCGAGGAGAAGCCGCACCCCACTCTGCAGCTGCCCGCTACTCCGCGCCCTCAGGCGGCCCCAGCCCCGGCCCGCAGCGTCCCCTGGTGGCCGCGGGAGGAGGAGCGGCGTGCGGAACCGCTCTGCCGCCGCCGCTGTTTCTGGCGGAGCCTTCGGAGGCGGCACCGCGACACCGGGGCATCGGTGCGGAGGGGCAGGGCCGGAGGATGGCGGCGCGCTGGGGAGCCTGCTGCCTGCGGGCCGGGCGAGACGGGCACCGTGAGTGGCGGGCGCCGGGCTGCTGCGGGCTTGTTCTGCGCTGGGGCTTGCGGGGCTTTGAGGCTTGCGGTGGCTCAGGCCCCCGGCCCTTCGGGCTGAAGAAGCCGCCGTGGGAACGGGTCTGGTCGGGCTGCGGTGTCCGCGGGAAGGAGGCCAGAGCGGGCTCAGGCCGCGGGGGCCTGTGTGAGGGAAGAGCCTTTGCAGCCAGAGAACGGTCATGAAGCTTTCGTTGCTTCAGTTTTGTGTGGTGACCTCCTGCAGGCATTGCAGGGAGCGAGAGGGGACGGGGGGTGCCCATGAGTGCTGAGACAGCGACGGGGACTGGCAGTGCGGTGCCGTATGGTTCCTGCTTTAGAGACAAGCGTCCTGTCAAGCGGCTTTAAAAATTCCTTATTGCTAATTTTAAATCGCTTCTTTTGCCAGAGTTCATCTCCAGGCGGACTGTGACTCGTCTGACATCAGAGGAAGTGATTCAGATGCGCGATGAGCTCTTCACCAAAGAGAAGGAGAGGCAGCTGTCTCTCTATCCACGGATTGAGAAAATCGAAGTAAAATACATTGGCAAGTCTCACCCTGGCACAGTGTTTGTCATGAACAAGGCTTTGTCTACTCCATACAACTGTGCCATGCGTAAGTGAGAGGACTCTGAAACTAACGTTGTGCCACTGGTGATGAAAATTGTGCTGACAATTGAAGTGCTTAAATTGAAGACAATTGAAGTTGTGTAAATTTTAAGTTTTGTTGTTGTTGATGTTTTAATGACCCAGGTAACATACATGCATTCAGAATATTTGTAGCTGGTGTGTTTAAAATGAATTTTTACTTGTATACATTCTCTGAAACAGAGTTAATTTTTGGAGGCTCTATTAGTAGCTCATCCTTCCAAGTCATTTACAAAAGTGAAACTTGCAGGTTGTTGTTAAAATGCAGTGATTTAAATGTGTGACTCCAAGGGATATGGTTAATATCTGTGTATATCTTTTTTACTTTCTGTAGACTTAAGTGAGTGGCATTGCAAGAAATCAGTTCTAGCTCTTGTGGATGGTGAAGTCTGGGACATGTACAGACCCTTGACCAAATCCTGTGAAATTCAGTTCCTTACTTTCAAAGATGAAGATCCAGAGGAAGTAAACAAGGTAAGTCTGTGTCTTATTCCATTGTAGGTGACCCTCATTATGACCATGTGATTCTTTATGCCCCTTTCAGTTTCATCTCTTTTTGCTTTCTTGAGCTTTGTGATTGTTCATATGTTTTTATTATTTGCTCAGTGAATCATGGTTATCAGTAGCTGATAGGTAGCTGGTGATGTGCAGGCGATAGGTATGGGCTGGGTGATGTACAGGCATCCCTTTCAATCTATGTTGTTGTATTCTGTGATTTCAGATTTAAATATCTCCAGGGAAACATCTGGCTAGCTTTTTAAGTGCAGTTTTGATTTTTAAAATTTTTATAGTTTCTATGTGAAGAATCATCTCCAAATAGAAATCTAACTGCTAAAGAAAGTAAAGCCTGCATTTGCAGCTAGGCTTGTGCATCATTCAGTTAAATGTTGCTATTCTTTTGCAATAAATAGCTGATGGTCACCTGGCATGGGTTGTTAGCTTCTGGGTAATAAATCTGTGCTTTAAAATTCTCTTTTTAGGCCTATTGGCGTTCCTGTGCCATGATCATGGGGTGTGTGCTGAAGCGGGCATTCAAAGATGAGTACTCAGTGAATCTGATTAAAGCTCTGGAAGTGCCAGGTGATACAAGTGTTTTATATTGAAAACCTTGGTTTTTTTGCTACCACTTCAGTGAGTTTCTGGTTGTGTTACAAAAAAATAGAGGCATTATTTTCAATCTTCCAGTTTTCCAAGCTACTCTATTATTATTGTTATTTATCTTTGGTGCTGTTGTTGAAGCCTTTAATATATAGTAATTACGCTGAAAACAATTTTATTATCCAAGTACAGAAAATTGGTCTGTGTAGCAACTGGATTTCAGACCACTTAGGATTTCATAGGCTTAGTTAGTAACTTAAGGACGTAACCTTTTTATTGCAAAGGTACATGACTAAGATGTTTAGAAGATATGGTACGTTTCTGTGAAATTTGGTCCAGTAAGTACATAACCTTGTGAGACCTTGAGTTACTAAAAATTGTGATATATACATAAAGTTGTAAGAAGATTGAAGTAAAATCTAGTACTTTGTACTAGATTAGTAACTATTTTGGCTTCATTTGTGGCCTAATTAAAGATTTATAAAAGTCAAAGATGTACAAGAGAGGATGTTATTTAAATAACAAAGCCTGTGTGTTTATTCATTTGATATATAAGAAGGTCATGTGGAGTTCTCCTGCAATTGATTGCCATTTCAGCTATTTCAACACTTGCCTCCGTTGCTAAGTGTGGAGTGCATATTTCAGTTCTCCCAGGATTTAGAACAATTTTGTTTATACTAAGCTATGTTTTTTTTTTTGTAGATAGAGAAGTAGTGTGAGCTTACTTCATAAGCTTGATTTCTAAGATGGCAATAACTGAATAAATATTTGCAGAGTGCTTAATGACTGCCACAGAAATTTGTGTTGTCTTTATCAGAAATTAGTGCTGTGCTTCTATCATGGATAGATATTTTACTTCAGCTCTACTTCAAGCTCTTTTCTCTATGCAGTAATTTCCTCTTTACAATTTAATAGTGCATATTTACTTTTAATATATGATGCATACAAAGGAAAAAATGTCAATTGTTTTCAAGGTGCTGCTTTTATGTCAGGGTTGGAAGCAGTTTTAGGAAGCAATATAATTTTCATTTTTGCTTTTTAATGGATTTTTATTATGCTGATATTACATTAAAACTAATTTCAAATTGCTTTCTCCTTCAGTGAAATGAAATGAAAATGACAGGTTTAATCTGCCATTTGACTGTACAGTCACAGCTGGAAATTAGTATTTTATGATGGATTTCTTGAGAGATCCTCCTGATTTTCTTCTCATCAATTTTTATATATTTATAAAAATATACTAAGACTATGCAATATATACTTTGTTACAAACATTAATATTTTTCTCTTTGGAATTGGAATTGCAGTGATCTCTGGAGCTTTCTGTTATGATATAATTTTGGACAACAGACTGGATGACTGGAAACCAACAAATGTAAGTGCACTGACTTCTTGCCCAAAAAATTATATAGTATGTGTCATTGCCCAGTGGTTCTTTTTTTGATGGGTGAGAGGGATTAGTGAGCTTTTTTTCTTTTTGATGGGTATACTTAGACTAGTAGGTTTTTTCAAGTCAGGAGTACTTCTTGAAAATTAGCCTCTGCATTTACCACATCCTGGCTCTCATTGCAGAGTGCTCTCACAGCATGCTGGCTGGATTCCTTTCAGATTAAATCAGACCTTGAGCTGTATCTTCCAGATACTTAAAGAGGTATAAGGTCTGTGGGGCTAGAATAAGTTCTAGTCTGAGATACAATTCCAAAACCAGTTGTTGGGGCTGTTGGGACCCCTCAGTGCCATCTCTGTTGCTATATACATCTGCTCTTACTCAGCTGCTCTTCCCTGGTGAAGTAGATGTGATCAGACATCCACTTCATTGTGTGAGTTGAGCCCTCTGAAAATAAAAATGTGTGTAATATCCATATTTTAACCTAGTGGTTTACAGTATAATCAGTTTATTGTTGTAAAGGAACTGTGAGCACTTCCAGCTGAAGCTTTCCTTAAAAGATTGCTTGTATTTCATGCTCTTCACTAAATCTGATTATCTGAAACCTCTACCAGTTGGTATCTGGTGTAATCAAATGTTTTCTTTGTCTGGTGCCTATTCTTGATCTCATGGCCAGCTATCAGCAGAGGTGTGTATGGTTAACAAGCAGTTTATGGGCAAAGTGCAGAATTTTTCTTCGATGTTGTCTTGTGGTTTAGGTAACTTGTTTTGAAATATCTTCTCTGTGACATTAAAAACATATTTTCTCCCAGTAACAATTCCTTATTTATCAATAAATCTGAGTATGCAGAGCATTAGATTCTTAACCAAGATGATAATTTTCTATTTATTTATTATTATGGTTTTTTTTTCCACTTAATTCCATCAAAATTAAGGTAATTTATAAGTGGAATCATGACTCTGGGAAACTGATACACAGATGAATATCTAACAGCAGCAAGACTGTTATACATCATGTTAGGAAAACCTGAGATGTTTAATCCAATTAATTTATATTGTTTCTGATGGAAAAATGCCTATTGATTTGACCAGGCATTGAATCAGCCCGTGTAAACAGTGATGATCTGTAGGTTGCTGGTAAATAGTAGAAGTTACAATTCTGCAGCAATATTTTAAATTTAGGGTTTATAATAACCCTCATTATAATGGTTGTTTGGTCCCTGTTGTTTGGAATAATATTGAGTGTTTACTATGCTTTGTCTGTTTGCTGTAGCTGTGAAAGAGTCCTGACAGTATTGTGTGTATCAACTGTTTTTTTAGGACAACTTCCGTTCCCTCACAAGGGATGCTGGAAAGCTAATTCACAAGGACCTGCCATTTGAAACACTGCATGTTGAACCAAAAGTAGCACGTGAAATGTTTCAGCATAACAGGTAAGTGTCTGAATTTGCCTTTCTTCTAGACAGGCAATTAGAAATCTATTTGACTCTCTGATTGTTTTTTTAAGTCTAAAAACCAGGTGTCAGAGCTGAGGTAAGAAGGTACTTCTTCCTTGGAATAAACACCCCTCCATTCTGTTTGTCACTCCACCTTATCTCATTTTTAATGCTCTCTCCAGGGGCAACAAACACCTTTGTTGGATGTAGTTTTGTGACAAGTGGAAGGCTTCTTTGTTTAATAGTGAGCTTCAAGATTTCACTCCTTTTAAACTCAGATGGTCAGAGTGGGTGTGCTGAAAGATTCGTATCTGAAGAAATGCAGATGTTTCATATCGTTGTGTCTTTAAATGAAGATTTTGTGGAATGCAGGTTTTGACTTCTGCAGGGGGGAAATGGCCTGTGTTATACAAGAAGACTTGTTCAAAATGCTCCAATCTTCTTTGCTGAAAAAAAAACACTTGAGCAATGTTTTGGGAAAAAAAATCTCTGGTATAGAGTTTTTTGGCAGTTGAAGAAAGATGGAGGGAAATTAATAAATTATTTGTCATTTTGTGAACCAAAGCAAAATTATGCTAAAGCTTAGGTTGGAAAAATAACTACTATTTTAGCTTAATAATTATTATGTTAATGTGACATGAGACTCTTACCTCTTTGCTATGTTGCCTGGCAAGCAATGACAGCATGTGGGAGCTGACTTGTGACAATGGCTTTAGACACTGTATGGGTATTCCTGTGTATAGAAAGAGCAAGGAACACTTTGCTGTCTTGCAGATGACCAAAGCTGTTGAGGACCACACACTGCATAAAATCAGTTCAGGTTATCTGATAGTGTTTTCTCATCTTACATGTGACTTGAAACACTGGTTTTATTTGGATTTATTTGAAGTGGTAGGTTCATTTTGTCTTTCTGAACAAAACGGCTGAGAGAGTGTGGCCCTCCTACAACATATACAAAGAATAGAATAGACTAGAATAAACTACTTTAATTGGAACCTACAATGACCATCATTGTAGAAGGATATGAAGGTTAAACAGGACCTTCCTTTTGTAAACTCATGCTGACTGTGCCTGATGATTGCATCATTCTTCAAATGCCTTTCAGTGGTTCTTGGTATAATCTCCTTCATAATTTTTCCAGGAATTAAGGTTACATTAAAAGTCTGCATGGCATGCTTTATGAAACATGTCAGTCCATGTTATCATTTTTCATTTGAACAGTTTCAAATTTATCTCAAGTATTTTTATAAGAATGACACGTTAAAGATGTGGTTGTTTTTGTCCAGGTACAAAATGGAGATGATAGAACGAAAAGCTTCTCAGAATAAGGAAGGAATTGTAACATTACATAGGTGAGCAAAACTGACCTCTCATTCTGTAAAGATTCACTGAACCGTTTATTATATTGCAGGTGATATCTGCAAGTCAGAAAGTAAGTTATCTGTGATGGTTTTCACTTTAGAAATCACTTGCATTCCTTGCTGTCTGTTGCCCATCTTAAATTTTTTTTGAATAGTTGGTGTGTCTTTTTTTTTTTGTGCAACCATTGTTTTGTGTTACTTAACACTTGGTGGATCTCACTGCATTTCTGTTTCTTGCTGTGTTAAAGGGGGCAAGTACAAGTTAAGTCTTACTTTTTAAAATGCTTTTACATAAAATCTATATAAATCTCCAGAGCTTGACAGGTTAAATAAAGTACAAATCAAATACTTTTTTGAAAATAAGATTTAGCCTTGTGTAATGGATTTTTTCCTCCAAAGTTGTCAAGATCTTTCTAATTGGCAAATTTCTGCCTTGTAGTGCTGGAGATGAGAATGGAGCTGGCTCCTGGGATACAGTGTAAGATGATAAAATCTTAGGCTGGAGGCAAGAAGGCTCAGTTTTATCTCAGTCATATAAACCAATTTGTGACTAGCTGAGGCTGTTGTAGGATATTCAGTTTTCTAAATACTTCAGTTGTTCTGCATTTGATTTTTGGAGTCCTTATCTCTCTAAAGGAACAAATGTCTTTGCAGTGATGGTTCTTGAAATTGTAGAGTAATGTTGTGTCTTTTCCTCCATCCCACTCTAGTTTGCTCTACAGGAAGGAAAATGGGCTTGCCTGTTGATTTCTGGGAGAGGTTTGTTCTGAGTGTTCTTTTGCAGTACATCTACTTGTCTCTCACTTCTCTTAGCTACTTTGCAGCTTTCCAGTGCCTGAAAGGGAAGTACCTGTGCAGCTTGTAAACACTGTACTGTGGAAAATGTGTGACCTTGGAGACAAATATTTTTCTTGTGAATGGCAGAGCCACCCGATTTTAAAGCCAACATGGCTTCAAAGATTTGTTAAATCTAGGATCCTCTTTCCAGACTTGAGGTTTAAATTTCATAAGTTCATTTTAGGGTATTGTGTGACCTATACTTTTGCTTTGGGAAACCTAGAAATGCTGAACTGGAGATTTGTTTAGATTTGTTTTGGGATTTGTGTGGGTTTATGTTCATCTCTTCTGTAGCTAAGAATTTGCTGATCAAAAATAAAACCAAATACGTTTGTATTTCTCTCTGAATATACTTGACATAGACTGGCTTTTTAAAAATTTTTTTTTGTTCCCCTATCAGGCTTGGTGACTTTGTAGATGTTAGTGAAGGCCCTCATATTCCAAGGACAAGTTTCTGCCTCCAGTATGAGATAACAGCAGCCCATAATCTTCAGACTAACCAATCTGAATTGGTGAGGAGGTTCCAAGGTGTGTCCCTGCCACCTCATTTGAAGGTAACTAATCCATTTTTTACAGATTTTCCTTCTTGAAATTAGGGCATTGGGCTTACTTTCTGATCTTTGTTGTATTTTGTGCTGGTAGCCAAACGTAATTCAGAGGTGAGAATGGTAGCAGTGAAGGCCCATGATGATTATGATGACTCTGTATATTTGGGGTTCATTTTCCTGGAACTACTGTGGATGTGAAACCAGAAAAATTTGCATCAGAGGGCCCTTGATGTTATTTCTCAGTACTCAAGTGTTGTTTCATGTGCAATTTCTGCATGGCTATTTCATTCACCTTACTTTAGTTGTGCATTTTAATTGTCTGAAATTGGCTGCTGACTGTTTATTGAAATTGAGAAGAGAGTAGAACTCTGAATTTACAGTCATGATAAAGCATACCGTTTCAGTCTTTCATGACACTGAGGTGAAACTTAATAACAAAAAACCTTCTAACACTAATCAGGTGGAGGAAGAAGTCTTTCTTCCTGTTCCTGTTAATTTACACGATTTTGACCTGTGGTCTAGCAAATGTGCTAATAATTAGTTGGGGAAATTTTCAAGAGACAGGTGGGCACTGGGTTCCTTACCTTATCTTGGTGTGCCCTTTCTCACCTGGAGGTAGTCAGCAGACATTTATTCAAGTCCTCCAGAGCATTATAGGCAAATTGGACACTGAAATTATATAATCTGAATAATCATAAACTGTAACATCTGAAATCAGGGATGGCTACATTTTTGTGCCACCATTTCTGTACATATTTGTCAGAATCTGTTCTATAAGATAAATTTTTACCTCTAATCACTAACATGATTTAATGACATTTAATACAGGCTCACCACACCGTGTGGCACAAACTGCTGGAAAGGTCAAAGAGGCTGGTAAGTCTCATTAGTAGTGAAATACATCTAATCAAAAATAAAGTTATGCTGTGATAGAGCTACATTAATGATTCAAGATGGGTAATATATTCAATAAAGTATCTTCAGGAATGGAAATGTCCATAGATGAAGAGAAATCACATGCACAAGAAATCTAACTGCTGTGTTGTAGAGGACAAGCTACTATTGTTTCTGAAGTCTGGTATAATTGAAAAAAACATACACTGCTCAATTGATGTAATTTGCACTATTAAGAAAAATCTGGAGCAAATTATATCAGATTTTTCATGTATGACTGAAACAGCCTTTGAGAATTCCACATGCTATCTATAATAATCTTTCTACAATGATGTTGATTATCACTTTAATTATATTAGTGTATTTAAAATTACACTAGTATATTTCAAATCAATCTCTAGAATTAATATTGCTATCTGTAAAATTTAAAACAATTTTTTATGTGTTCTAATCATGACCATGATATAGGAAGACTAAAAAATGCAATAATACTTTTACACTTAGGTAGATTTTAGGTAGCAACCAATTTCCTGCCACAGGAGGAAATCCTTGAGGGAACATAAGAAAACTTTTTTCTTACCAAGTAAATGCAGGGATAAAAATCTAATACCACTGGATGAACCTAGATGGAAGTTACTGGATATAGAAGGGAATGTTATTTCAGTAAACTGCATAAACGCCCTAGTTTGAGTATTTATCACTTATTTAAAATATACATGGAGAAGTAGAGCTTCTTGCAAACATTCCTCTGTTAAATGACCAGTGTTTCAAAGTTGAAATATAACTTATCCAGGAGAAGCTTAACAATGAATGAATAAATGCAAAAGGCAAGTTTTTGGTATAAAAGGAACTATGAAATATCATAAGCCATCTATAACCAGAGACTTAACTGTCAAGGCATAATTAAGCAGAGGAAATCTTCCTAAGAATTAAACAGCAGATATTTTGGAGCTTTCAGATCAAATATTTTACTTACTTATGAGGCAGGAGAGAGGAAAAAAAAAGCTACATGTCTACTGAAACCTGTTAGCCAAGGATAAGCTCAGACCCATGATATTTTTCTATGAAAGTAGTTTGAAGATACTTGTAATTCAGTTTGTTTAATTTTGGAGACAATAATTTTCTTTGCAGGTTATTCTTTCTTGTTACAGTGACTGAATGAGGGGAGAATCTCCAGGAGATTAAATAATTTTAAGATTAAACACATTTAATTAATTAAGATTAAATAAATTTAAGGAGAATTAAATAACTTTAACAAATACAGTTAAAATTATATCTATCTGCAGGTCACTGAAGAAAAGTATTTGGAAGCATCAGCTGAACACCATGAGGCAAAAGATGGAACTGAAGAAGGAAAAACTGTATCACTTTAAATGAAATTTACCCTCTAAATGTACATAATAAAAATGTGTATTTTTACATGATTTATTTGTGCTGCATATAAAAATGCCTTGGTTAATCAATTTGAATTCAGTGCACCTCAATCATGGCTGTTAAAGCCATTATCAGACCTTTCAGTCCATTTAAAAAAATTTACTTTACCTTTTTCCTCTCCCCCCACCCCCTTTTTTTTTAAATTGGTGTATTTGCAATAATTCATAAGTTACTGTTGTCCCTCAACAACTATGTGCCTGTATGTTGTCCTCTGTGATTAGAGCAGTTTGTCCTACAGACTGTAATTGAACTGGCAGCTGAAAAAGCCATCCACTTGATTTAATTTCAAGACTCCTTGTACAGTCTTCCATGAGGAAAGTATTTCTTTACAATGTCTTGACCTGACACTTAGTTTCTTGCAGAATTTCCTGATGAAATTCTGCAGAGTTTCTACTGCCTACTGCAATAGAAAATTGGGAGAAATAAAAAAAAAGGAAAAGAAACCAAAAAAAAAAAAAAAAAAAGCCCTTTCAGAAGCCCATAAAGGTTTGCAAAAGATTATTTTACTCACTTTGATTTCCTGTCAGAATTTAAATTGGACACAGTATTGTGTTTCTGGTTCTAAAGACTCGACATTCAGTAGACCACTGGTTAATTGTCATTGCTTTGCGAGTACCAAAAAATCCCAACCAGAACCAGAATGTAAAAGCTGAAGAGTTCTTTTGAGTTAAGTATTTTATGCAGTACAAGGTAATTTTCCAGAACAATACCAAGAATGTAGTCTATTACTTCTGTTCCTGTCGTAGTAGGATTTATTATGCATTTTCATTCTTTGGTATTTAAATATGGTGACTTCAATTAAATTTCACAAGGGGTTTTTGTTAGATGATGTTTTCTGACATTCTGTGTTTTCATCACTATCTCATTAGAGCTATCCTCATTACTGCATAAGAAAATTTTCATTACAATTTATCGTCCAAGTATTTTCCTTGAATTTTATCCTAATTAATTGCTTTTACCATTAACTGCATCATTTGCTTTCTAATTGAAATTTCAGTTTTGTAAGAGCAGAGTAGCAGTTAAGTGAAACACATTTAGGTAAGGAAACAGTAGCTAATTTAATCAAACTAGATAGTAGGTAAAGTAAATGCAAAAAGTGTCAGAACACCAAAGAAATGCAAGTAGCTTTTGATGAAACTGCAGAAATCTACTTAAGGCATTGCTGTGTTCCAGAGGCTGGAAATGTGTAGATTTTTGTTGGATCCCACAAAGACAAAGTAAACACAGTACAGGGTGCAACTACACCATTTTACTGAACACAGACAGAGCTGGTAGGCATTAAAACTATAGCTCTTGGCCTAATGAGAGTAGAAGGAGTCTCTTTTATGCTATTTCTTGCTGCACCACAGCTGCCAGGCAATCATTGCTTGGCCTGGAATGTTCTGTTGAGTGGTCACCTCCCCTGTAGTTTGCCATCTGCTGCATCAGCAGAATTACCAGTTTTTGGCAAGGTGTTTTCCCCTAATTGTCTCTCCTAATTAACAGCATCCAACCTGGGCCTCTCAAGGAGCTGTTTTTTCTCAAACTTTATGACTTACCTTTTTTCAAGCTGTCTCTTCTCAAGCTTTATGGCCTCCCTTCAAGGCCCTTTAAAACATAGCTCATGTACTCTCAGGCTAATTGAAAAATAGATTATTAAAAAAAAATAAACTTGATTAATGTTGAAGAGGACTTTAAAAATGGTATCAGATGCTTACTTCAGAAATTAAGATTTTTGACTCAAGGTTTACCTGAAGAGTACGCACACATTCTATTACATACTTTTATCTTAAGACTATAAATGATCTTTGTACTGAAGTTCAAATATCTAAATATCTGTTGTTTTTTTTTTTTTTTTTTTTTTTTTTTTGAACCTAACCCCTTGGAGTATACTTCGACTTTGGATCTCTTGCTCTGGTGCTGCTGCAGAAGCAGGCAGGTGTTGATTCCTGTTTTGAGGAACACAAAAATGCCAGTGGATGATCTAGTTGATCTGGTTTGAAGCTTAAGCTGGTCATATCACCAAGCCACACAGTCTCTTGATGTCTTCTCTGTGTTTTGGCGGCTTCATAATTCCTTCTTGATTTTACTACCTCCAGAAGGTGAGAATGCTGCTTCCCCCTTGGAGATTTTTTTACCTTAGCAAGTGTTTAATGCTTCAGAGTGTGTGTGTTTAGGCAGTTTCTCCATCACTTGATGACCCTTCCCCACCTGAGAAGGGGAATTGAAGGAAAAAGAAAGGAGACCAGTGGGTTGAAATGAAAACAGATTTAATAAAATAATAATTAAGAGCTTCTATTAAACCAAATATTAATATAAAATACATGAGGATAGGCTCAGCCCAATTTGGGGTTACAAGCTGCACACCCTGTAGTGTATGGCAGATGTCACACAATGGGAGCACCACTGCTCCAGGTAGAGTACTGTGGTTACAGCAAAAGGGAGAGCAGGCTTCAGGGGCAGAGAGACAGACAGGACCCTTCAGGGATGGTGGCCATTGAGGAGCAGTCCCATCTCCAGCAAACTTCAGCAAACAAGAGTAAGAGTGACTTTCATAGTATGGGATACTCCAGGCCAGCATGGGTCAGCTGCCCTGGGTTTTGGTCTTTTTAGGCCAGCTCTAAAGAGTTGAAGTCCTTAATCACTACGGAAATATGATCATAGAATCATAGAACTGGCTGGGTTGGAAGGGACCTCAGAGATAATCAAGTCCAACCCTTGATCCACTACTGCTGCAGTTACCAGACCATGGCACTGAGTGCCACATCCAGTCTCTTTTTAAATATCTCCAGGGACGGAGAATCCACTACTTCTTGGGGCAGCCCATTCCAATGCTTGATCACCCTCTCAGTAAAGAAATTCTTTCTAATGTCCAACCTAAACCTCCCCCGGCACAACTTAAACCATGCCTTCTTGTCTTGCTGAGAGTTGCCTGGGAAAAGAGACCAACCCCCACCTGGCTACAGCCTCCTTTCAGGGAGTTGTAGACAGCAATGAGGTCTCCCCTGAGCCGCCTCTTCTTCAGGCTGAACACCCCCAGCTCCCTCAGCCTCTCCTCATAGGATCTGTGCTGGTTCCCTTCACCAGCCTAGTTGCCCTCCTTTGGACCCGCTCCAGGACCTCGATATCCTTCCTGAACTGAGGGGCCCAGAACTGGACACAGTACTCAAGCTGTGGCCTCACCAGCGCTGAGTACAGGGCCAGAATCCCTTCCTGGCCCTGCTGGCCACACTGTTCCTGAACCAGGCCAGGATGCCATTGGCCTTCTTGGCCACCTGAGCACACTGCTGGCTCATGTTCAGCTTCCTGTCAATCCAGACTCCCAGGTCCCTCTCTGTCTGGCTGCTCTCAGCCACTCTGTGCCTCCCCATGGGGTTGTTGTGGCCAAAGTGCAGGACCCGGCACTTGGCCTTGTGGCCACAAACTAAAAGTCTTTCCAGCTTTGTTCTTATGGAATAGAGTGCTGCAGTCTTAAAAGCTGTGGCTTCCCTCAACAGAAAATTGATTCTGTAATTCTGACCAAGTGAAGCCAGGACACACAGCTTTTCTGTATTTTTTTTTTGTAGGGGGAAGGAACTTGTCTTCTATAGTGTGCAGTGTAAGAAAAGGTCTGAAAAGTGTATAGCTGGACTGGAAAATCTGGAGTGGGAATTTCCCTTTCCTGGCCTTTACTGTGTCTCAGACAAGTGGGCTGTGAGACTCGCTGGGGACTTAGCAGAGGTTGAGGAACCTGCGGAGCTTCTGCCAGTAGGTGGGAGCAGTGGTCTGTGGAAAAGCTGCCTTGCCGGAGGGAGAGGAGGAAGAAAGCTGTCCCACGGGGACACGAGTGAATCCCAATAGAAGGAAATTCTGCAAGTGAGAAGTGTCCTACCGAAAATGCTGGTGAGGGATGCCAGATGGACTTCAGACGAGATTTAGCTTCCCCTCTTCCCCGGAGGTCTGTGTGTAAAAAGCTGGAAGCTCAAACTTCTGTGGAACTTGGTGCAAGTTTATGCCTGGGCTTAATTGGGCTCCAGAAGGTAGGTCTCCCTTTGAGAGGTGTGGAGCTGGAGAACATCTTTGAAAAGGGCCAGGATTTTCACAGAGGACAGTAGCTGTTAATAGAACTAGGTAATAGAAGGTATTTCCCACTTCTTTCTTACTGCCAATATGATGATAACAACATTTTTCAAATAGGAGATAAAGATTCAGTTCTGCCAGAGGGGGATTTGGAGCTGAATTTGCAGAGGAAAACACCTGAGGGTTTTTTTCTTGGGGTGTGTGTGTGGGGTGTGTGTGGATCAAAAGGTACTTTGGATACTCTCTACCCAATCTGTAAGAAGTGATACCACTACTAGAAGAAAGTCCTGAACATTTCTTTGATGAGCATGAGAATAAATGGAGACAGTGCTCAGTGCTCATAGCAGCTACAGAGCAACAGCAAAATCCACTCTCGAAGCTCAAGGCCACCTCTGCATTTCACCAGTAATTGCTGGCATAGACACTGCTGAAATTGACTACCAAGAAAAAAAGGCTAGAATAATGCTTCCTTTCTCTTCTGGCTTAAGGATTTCTGAACTCAAGATGACCTGCTGGGTGGTACCAGCCTCGCTGCCTATTTGGGGCTGTGCTGTAATATGTACCTGGTAATACAGCCACACACCAAACTTAAAGCAGTGGGATAATATAAAACACCAAATGGCAAAACTCTGGGTGTGGATTCTAGATGTGGAGGTACTGTCCTGCCTACCAACCTTTTCCATTTGAATTAGCCAAAAGAGACGAATGTAAGGTCAGTTCAAGAAAACAAGAAAGTAGATGTTGTTATTTCTCTATACTGGGTGTTATAGATCCCAGAAACTACAGTGAATAGGGGAGGACTGGTGGACAAAAGAGACTGCAGAATCAAGCCAGGTCTCCTCCTTGGTTATTTCTCTTCTTTATTAAATTTCTTTTCAGGAGTGAAGAGGCAGTTTTTACTGTATCTGTTCAGTAAAAGAAATGCAGAGCCAGCTAAGAAAGAATCTAGGAAGACACCATACTGCAAAATAGAGATGACGGAGAAAGGGGAGGGAGGGTCATTTAGGCCAACATATATGGGCAGAAGGTACTGTCCAGATTCTGATATAGAATAAATAAGGAAGAATTTTACATTTTAAATTTTACAATTATGATGGTCATGTCCTGTGTTTGGTTGGGATGGACTTAATATGTCCAAGAAGCATGGAGGGGACACAGCCAGGGTAGCTGACCTGAACTTGCCAAGGGGATATTCAACAACATGTAATGTCATACTCAGTATATAATCTGGGGAGTTGTCCAGGGAAGGGGAATCATGCCCAGAAGTGTGGTAGGCATCATGTCCCAGGTGGTGAGCAATTGTACTGTGCATCAATTGCATTGTATTTTCTTGTATTAGTATTACTTTTATTATTATTTCTTCTTGGCTTGGATTGTCCTAGTAAACTGTCCTTACCTCAACCCACAAGTTTCAACCCTTTCTTCCACTTCTCCCCACATCCCCTTATGTGGGCAGGAGTGAGTGAGCAGCTGTGCCATTCTTTGTTGCTACCTGGGCCTAAACCACGATAAGATTGTGAGACACTGGCACAGGTTACCCAAGGAAGTCGTGGATGCCTTCTCACTGGAAGTGTTCAAGAACAGGCTGGTTGGGGCTTTGAGCAATCTGATTTAGTGAGAGGTGTCCTTGGCCATGGCAGGGGGGTTAAAACTGGATGACCTTTAAGTTCCCTTCCAACCTAAATGGTTCTGTGATTCTATGATGACAGGAGAAAAGGAACTGAAGCTCTCTTCCATTTTGCACATATCAGTAGTAGCTCCTTGGCTTCTTACATTAAAGTTGTTCCTCCCTCTACCTCTAGTTTGAAAGAGATTTGAAACTTCCAAAAGACATATTTTTCGTTCTGAATTTAGGACTACTGAGCCTTCCCTTTTATTTATTGGTTTTATCCAAAGAGAAAACTTCATACCAAAGTGAAATGTACATAGTAGCTTGATCCGAAGAGTCTGCAGTGGGAAGGTTGAGCTGAGTCAGTTCCAGCTTTGTAAACACTTTAGCTGACCAACTGAAATATTTTTTCCAAAAAAATATCCTGCAGTTCATGTTATAATGGATTTTGGAGTTAGAAAAGGCAATTATGATGTAGTCTGACTTCTTTCATAACAGAGTGAAGTAGATGTCAATGGAGAGTTATTTTTTTCTTACCAAGGATATGAGACTCTGCCCTGGGAAATTGAACTCATGCAAGTGATGAAAATGCTCAGTCATCAGTAAACATCAAGTACTGCTATGACAGCAGCCAGAACAAGCTTCCCTTTCTATTTTAACCTCTGGCAAGAAATGATCTCTTGCTGCTGTTTGGTAACTTGTCTAATGCTGTAGCACTCAGTTTACCACAATATTTGTTATATTTGAAGCCAGTGAACTTGCTAGTGGAGCTACACTGATTTAATTAGTTCTTTGAGGAATCCAGGCACAAGAGCTTAATATCATAGACAAGTTCAATAGGGAGATTTGGCAGTGGATATTTCCTGAAGAACACCAGCCATCTGAAAATGGTAATGCTATCATACTGTGGTCTTTCACAAGATTTTTACCTCAGTCATGGACAGCATTAACATTTTTATCAGAGTAGAAAGAAAACTTGTTTTTATTTAATCGATTAATTTTTAATACCTGCTAATATAACACAAAATTTAATATGCCTGCTTTTCTGTGGAATCAGCTATGTAGAAAAAATACATATAAATGGTTTAATCACCATATTTATAAATGCTGTTTCTTAAGTTTGCAGGTAGCTTACCTTTCAAGGAGAGAAAATATAAGGGAACATATATCTTATTTTTATAGCATGACTATGAATCAGAATGGTGTGTGGCAAGATTTTCTTAATTTACCTTACCTTACCATGTGCCTATATAGGATAGAAATGGGAAAGTGAGTGGAAACGTGAGGTGAATTAGGAAGTCAGAGCTGATAATTGTTTCAGTACCGTGTCATTCACGGGGAAAAAGTGCCTTATTGTTCAAAGGCTTGGAGTAAATGAAACTTCTTTAAATGCAGTGAGAAGCTAAGGAAAAAATATAGCATTTTCCTTTTGTGAACACAATTGCCATAATAAATTCAATCACTTCATTGATACTCCACCTTATTCTGTACATCCCATGAAGGAATTTAGGACATGGAGACACATCCAACAGCATCTCCAGATATCTGCATTGCACAGAAATCCTACCATTAAAATTGTCTTTCAGTGTCAGCCATGCAGCCAGGTGCTCCCTAAGTACTGCAGCCACACCAGGGCAGTGCCAGACACGCTCTCAGTTCTCTGCTGACTGCTCTGTGATCCTGGTACTCTCCTGCTCCTGGATGCTCAGTAGCCAACTAGGCTTCAGTAAGACAACTGATACTGCCCAACCTTGCCTCAAATGTGGAGGGAAATCTGACTGTACTGTGCTTTCCTCCTAGTCCCAAAGGATAAGATTGTCTATGGACTCTCCTCTCTTTCACCGCAACTGCCTCCTGACTTTCAGAGCTGCTTTTCCAGCAAAATGAATAGCAATGCACTTTTCTCTAACAAAATGTGCTTCACCACACAGAGAATCCCCTTTTAAAGTTGTGGCTCTGACTTTGGAGGGGATGAAACTGGCTTTTGCTTTTTGATGGGCATGGGCTCTGCCCAGATGCATTCCCAGGGGAGCTGCTGAACTTGAAGCCTGATTTGGAAAACATTTATGCCCTGCAGTGTTTCTGTCTGAGTGGAACTATGATATTCAGTGAGACTGCTTGTATGTGAGAATGTTTCATGTGTGAGGCCATTGATTTCTCTAGTGTCTGCCATCTGGAGGGGCTCAGTAATGACACCTCATGCTGGGGGTTCACTGTCAAAACACTGCGAACAGAAAAGGGTTTATGTATTGACAGAGCTCAAACTTTAATCTTATTTCCTTTCATAATTAACAGTGAGCACTTTGAGGTTTTTTCTTTCCCCTTTCCCCCTATCAAAGCAAAGCTTTGTAACTAAACTATTCTTTAGGCAGGTTTAATGAGAGCATAAGATAGAGAGTTTTAAAGTCTGCCTCTGTCACTTATTTTATGTTTCAACTCATTAAGTATCTCCTTTGACCTTCCTCAAAATAACTATAGCAATACTTTTCTATCTCTCTGGAATTTTCTGAGACTTTTCCTAAAAGTCTGGAATGCCCTGTTAACCCTACTGTAAAACAAATATATTTTAAATTTTCTTCTAATGACCCATTGATCCATTACTCCTGATGAACTGAGAATAAAATCTCAGAGAAATACTTTACATTATTTTTTCTCTTGCATCTAATAAGATTTTACATGAATTAATAGAATGCACAGTTACACATGCCGAAAGTTTAATTAATCATTTTTCTTTCCTAAATTAAATGAAGAAATGGAACATTTTTGTGGTTAGGCAAAGCTAAACGACCTGAAAAACAAAAAACCAAAATAAAAAAACAGGTTGCTGTGCTCAAAATATTGCACATTCTGCATCCTAGTAAGGTTTTACTGACACACAGAGCTGGGAAAGCTGCTTTTTTCCTGCTTTTTCCAGTGCCTTTAAACCCAGCAAACATTCCAACAAGCATGCCTGTATGCAGAACAATTCATCTTTTTACACACAGAATGGAGGTTTTCCCAGCACAGTACTGGCTGATTCACAACTTCTCTTCTCAACCCCCAGTAGCAGCTTGTTCCACGTGGGTTCTGGTAAGAGGCATGATACAGTGTTAATGCTAACATGTAGGAGTCAGTCAGAGGTAAAAACCCCTATCACGATTAGCATTAACATCATACAGCCTAGAGCAGAACTCCAGAGACTGGAGTATGAGACACAATGAGCTGAAACCACTGGTTATTTCCCCTTGATTGATAGACCTAAGGGGGGAAAAAAAAAAAGAGACAAAAAGAAAAAAAAAAGGGAGAAACATATTAGAAAATTATATCTAAGAGACGATAAACATCAAAGGAAAAGAAATGTAGTTAATTAAGTACACAGGAATCATCTGATGTCCATTTAGAAACAGTCAATCCTGCAATTGTTTCAGCTGCCTCTTTTAGAGACTTGGGCAACCTGCATACATTGAACATTCACTATTTTTCTTCTCTTCATTCTGCTTATTACATTTTTTTGGTGCTGCTTTACTTGCACTAAGCAGAAGGAATGCAGATTGTAGTATGGTCTTGCCTCATTTTGTATCCCTTTAGATATCAGTTAATGAAGACTTCTGATATCAAACAAGTTCCTCAAAATGGATACCTAAGATAAACAAAAGCAAAAATTACTTGGGCTTAGCTTCATTTAAATAAGACAAAATGTCTATCAGGAGAGCTGACTGTTTAACAGGATATAAAAAACAGAGGTAAGAAATAATCATAGTTTCACCAGTATGTGGTGCTTGTAATTAAGCAACAAATATTGACTTAGATTTTGGAGAAAACATATTGGACATATTTAGTTGTTGATCTAGGATCCAAACACAGGACTTCTAAACCATTGTTCAGTAAGCTAGAATGAGATTAATATTAATAATTGTCTGTGTTGAACTGTACATAATTTTCTATTAACTTCTTAATATCAAGCAGTGATTGATGCTTTGACCATAAAATTAATAATTGCTGAATTTTTTTGACCAAAGCTGAACATTTTTTTAAAATTCCCTAAGTCTATTATGAGCTCTTCCCTGAAGATCAATGAAGAAATACAGATTTAGAAGCCAGTAATTCTATGAAATACTTCAAAAATATGCAAGGAAATTACACACTGAAGTAGAAATTCTCTCAGTAGAAGAAAAGTTAGAGAAGCCTCACTATATATCCAGTTATCTGAAATTTTTACTTACATTGGTTATAAGGAAGGAATAGTTGAGACAGTAATTCCAAGCAGATTTAAATAAGCCTAGGTAATTCCCAGTAAGTTCTCAGCTAAATAAATCTTGATTGAAATATATTTTCCTTTCTCCATCCTTCTAAAATAAAGTTGTCTCCTGGGCAGAATTCAGAACTGGTTGAATGTAGTTTGCTTTCTGTTTGATCTCCCAGTAACTACTTTTCTTTTTAAAAAACATTTACTCTTGTTTAAGAAAAAAGCAACAAGAAAAACAATGTGGGAAACAAGGCACGTTTTTGGAGTTCTTTTTTTGTATGTAAATTTAAAGAAACTTATGTACTTTTACAACTTCCCTACTCTTACTGACACATGTTTTAAGAGGAAGTTAAAATGTAATAGTAAGACTGTGATCTAATTTAAAGATTTTAGGGAAATCACCTTTCACTTTGTGCCACTGTAAATGAAACCAGCCAAGTATGTGGTTGTGGCATGTGAGTGGCAAGAAAAATTTCCAATATGAATATAAAATTCAGGTAGGAAGAAAAAAGTGATTTAGGAATTTCCAAACCTCAAATTTAAAATGATGAGTCAGAGGTCTCTTGAGTGTTTAGACTAAACTCCTGCTGAGACCTGTGGTGGATCATTTGCATTTGTGGGCAGTGAAGTGAACAGTTTTAAAGCCTCTACATCAATACTCCTAAATGTTGTGTGTGTGTATGTGATATGTGAGCAGAGGGTGAAGGGTGTAGGTCAGGGGGGAAGGATGAGAGATGCAAGCTAAGGTATTAATTTAATCTCATTTTTAGGAAGAAAGGAAATAAATTTATTATATCAATAAAAGGTTATTGTCCTATCTGAATTTGTTGTGGGTTGAACCTGTTTTGAGCAGGGGTTGGGATTTAATGACCATCAGAGATCTCTTCCAACTTTAATTATTCTCTGATTTAATTATTGTACTTCTAATATCTCTAAGCCTCTGACTCCTTTTTTGCTTGGCACCCAGTGGGCATATATGTCTATGAAAGGCTTGGTGTAAAATGCCTGTTCATCTTGTAGGGACATGAGATTTGGCTTCATTAAACTTTGGATAAAGATCATACTAGGTGGGAGGACATGAGTTTTGCTACAAGAAGCTTCTGTTACCACTCAATCTGTTGCCCCAAGAATATTTCTGGAACACGTTTGTAAATTTGCACTCTCTTAAATGTATTTCAGGTTGCTATTCTTTATATGCTTCCCTAAACCTAACTCTTTGGTATCTTTTTAAGGTTTCCCAGAGACACCTATGATTTTTACTAAAAAAATGAGAATACTTTTATCTGCGGTTTGCAGCAGCCAGTTGCGGTTGATGGCACTTTCCTCTTCAGTTTGTGTTCTCCTGTGTCCAGCCCTGGGGAAAGGCTGTTTTTTGAAATCAGTCACTTGCCTAGATCTAATGATTGTTTCTCTAAAGAAACTGAGAGTGCTGTGCTGTCCCCTGCCTACTTCCAGCACTACTGTTGACCAGAGAGACTGGAGGCAGCATTTGCTCTCTACAGTCCTTCTATCAAAAGTGGGTAAGTGGTTAAGCCATGGCCACAGAAAAGCCTTTGTCTTTGGTACTTTTCTACTCCCACAGCCTTGGATTTATGTGACAGAATAGTTTCACCTAGACTGGCACCCTGGCACTTTAAATTTTTTAGGGTTTAGAAGCTGCAAAGCACCTCCAACACTGCAAACTGTTTTGCTTATGTGTGCTTAAGGCAAAAAAAATAATCATGCTTTGTCAGGAAGTGGTGAGAAATGACATGTGTTTCCTCTTGCTGAACCTTTGTAACAGCCTTTGGTACAGCTGTCAGATTTCCATTACATGCACAAATACATGTACTGCTGTTTGCCTTCTCACACACAGCTCTAAAAATGTGGCCTTGCCATCAATGGAAATGATGACCATCTATTCACACTTCAGTATAATAAAACAAACCCCCTTATTATTTCCCTTGCAAACTTAAAGAAAAAGCTAATCAGATCTGGTGTGATTTCATTCTTCCTATTTCCTGCACTCTCCTCCTTCAGTCACTAACATTCAAATAGCACATTTATTCTTCCTACCTTATCTGCTGATCTCTGATCAGCAGGTTCTATCCGGTCATCTGCTGCTTTGTTCCTTCATCTGTTGTAGTGACCTCAGATAGGTGTAATTGTAATTTAATTTTCAAACTTCATACCTACTTTCAATGCTATTGCCACCCCGGAAGCTGTCCAGATCAGAACTGATGCCATAGGCTATGCTCTCTACCCTTTGGTTATTTTATCCCTGTTTGACTGTTAGACATACCTGAAAATGTTGTCTCATCTTGCCTTTTTGTGACTGTTCTTTCTTAGTTCTACTCCCACCTTTATGGCCACAGACCTGACTGTAATTTTAGTCTTTATTGAATATTTGACTTTGCCTATTCCCCTGAGATGTCCTTCTGAATTTCTTAGCAGCAACATTTGACTTAAGACTTAAAAGCAACAACACAATTTTTCCTCCACTGTCATCTCTATTTCACTTATTCTCCATTTGCATTCAGTTCTTACCACTGCTTTTTCTGTCAGTGCTATACAGAGGTGATCTATTCCACCAGTCATGTACCTTATTGTACTTCATCAGCTTGGAACAGGCTTCCTAGAAGGGTGGTCTGGTCAATGCCCCAATCTGGTGGTGTTTAAGAGGCATTTAACAACGTGCTTTAACTTCTGGTCAGCCCTGAAGGGGTCAGGCAGTTGGACTGGGTGATTCTTGTAGGTCCCTTCACACTGAAATATTCTCTTCTAGTCTACTTTCACTCGCACTATTTTAAAAACCACCCTCCTTCTGGCAAACATTTTCATCCATAGATCCTTTCACCTATTTTAAATACATCCTAAACCTCAACTTCTGCTATGACAGCTTCAAGAAATCTGCTGGTGCCTTCTGAAGAGTCTTTGAGACAGCTGGGACAAACTGAGTGGCTGGATGACTTAGTTTGAACTATACATAATGAAAACAAAAGTAAAACCAGTAAACATCAACAAGATTTTCTCTATTCTTGTATACACATAGGCACATATATTTGGTTTCCTCTCGTTGTAATTTCTTCAGTATGAGAAAATGTTTATCTTAATTTCTTTTGCAATATTAATGTGACCAATGGAGACCTTACTGAGACCTGTGGCATTTCTGAAAAATAAACATTGACTGGTAATTTTGCAGCTTACAGTAATTTTACTTTGTCACCTCTCTTCCAAAATATATGAGAATTGACATAATCAGCTATTTTTGTAATGAATGTATTTTAAAATTTTTAAAAAATTTTTTTTGGGTGCTTAAAAAGTCTGCTCAGGTGCACGTAGTCCATTATTTTTTAACCTAGGATTTTCTTTGATCAATGAGATATCAATGGTTAATCAGTTCACCCATATTATAGCCCATATTCAGATTCCCTTCAGAAGGGGTACTGCAAATACAATTCAAACTACTTACTTTAAATGCAACAAGTGCTAATTTTCCTACCTGTAAATTTATACATCACTGGGCAGTACCTCAGGGGTCTGAGTGGACCTGCAGACACTGGTCCACTGTTCCATCTTGTTAGTCCAGTTTTGTGATTATCAGCCAGATTTGCCCCTCCAGTCCAAATGACCAAATTCTTACTTGCCTATTAGACAAGTAGAGGGGATGCTTTGTCACGAATCTGTGATAAAACTGCACCTTTTGTCTTTGATTAGGTAACAAGAGGACATCTCAGATGTGATAGTGCTTACCAATATAAATTTTTAATGAAACCCTAATGCAGGTTATGAAAATAACTCTAACTCTGCAAATTCTGGCAGCCAATTTTGAAAAGATAAAAAAGCATTCTCAGAAGAGAAAAAAAAAAAAAAAAATTAGATCTTGCTCTTTTGGAGTGCCTCATATGAAAGGGCTTAGCATTGTGCAATCGCCTTTGTGACCCCTTTTCAGTGTGAGAGTGCAAGGGAGAAAAGGCAATATACCGAGGCTAGAATTCTGCAGTGCCTCTGCACAGGATTATGTACACCCACAATCATGTTGTCAGATTCAGACTATGACAGCCCCCCAAGCCTGATGCTTTGAAGTTAAAGAATAGTGATTCAAGCTGACTGCAATAGGCTTTGAAACAGACTTAGAGAGCCCCAGCCTTTTATCTCCATTTACCTGCATATAAAAGAGACACAGCTCACCAGCACAAAGTCAGATTACCTGTTAGAAAGAAACTAAAGTCCTGATTCTGGGAGAAAAACTTGGAGGAGTTTTGGGGTGTGGAAAGAGATGTGCCAGCAAGCAGATCATGTAAATAGCTTTGTAGGGGGCATGAAATGGGGTTCCCATTACCCAGCTGGAGCTAATGAGGTCTTCAGCCTGCTGTCCATCTGTGTAACATTCATCATAGAGAGGTGTGAGCACTGACAGAAGGGTAACATGCTTCACCTATTTTTTACCTTCCTTAGAATGTTGAAAATTGCCCTCTGAATATGCCTGTTTCCTTTTATTTGACAAAACTAAAATTTGGTATATTATATGAGTGGCTTTTGAATTTGTCTTCTTCTGTACTCATGAAAAAAATCTGTTTTTGTAACGAAAAGACCCAAATAAAATTTTCCATTTTCAAAGATGTTTTTACCCTTTAGCAGAAATCTAATTTTGGCTGAAAATAATTAGGGCAGATATGTTTACTACATTCTAGAACTCTTTTGTTTACTTAAAGAGTACAGCAGACATTCATTTCCAAATACACTATTTACATTTTCAGGGGGACTTTAGGTACTCTGTTATCCTCTAATTTCATCAGAAAATAGAGCCATTCTTCAAAAAATGTTTAGAAAAAAATTGAATTTAAGACTCTTGCTTAAGATACTGGAAGAACTCCAAAGATGTTTATATGGCTAAAAGAGGTTTTTCTTTGCTAGAAACTCTAAAATAAAGCATATCTCTATTTCACCTTGTAGATCAAGCAGCTGGATTTATTTAGTTATTTATTTATATGATATTTCAGATATTTTGTTTGTTCCTTTGGTAAAGGAACTGCTAAATTTAAGTCTGGAACAAGTTTTTATGACCAAGTTAAACCTTAGAATTTTTACCAGACAGGTATTAATGCTGATCATGGAGATTCTGCTTTGTCAGCATGGATATATATCTGAAGAGAGTTATATAAAGTTTTTATAAGGGCATTTTAAACGTTTTCATTGAAAAAAAGAATAAACAAAGCCACAGCTAACTGATGCAAGTCTGATGGGTATATCTTAAAGAAGGCTTTTCTCTGTTGCTTATTTATGAAATGAGGACCAGATCTTGTTCCCTGTCCAAAGTTACTTTTATGGCCAAAATTAAATAAGTCAAACAATTCTGTGCAGTTACTTTTGCCCACCTCAAAATACCTCTGGAAAGCTGTAGAGAGAGCAACTGCAGATTAGTCATAAACCTCTTCCAAATAGATAACCGAAACACTGTACAAGTTGTATTCCAGATTGCATGCTCTTCTAGAAAATTCATCTCACAACAAAAAAAGCAGAGGTGCAGGAGCTAAACAGCAGCATGCATCTCCCATGTCCCCTTGTTTGTCTGCAGACACCATTCTGGTGTGTGCTGTCCCACCAGTTACATGAGGTGTAGCCACTTGCAGAAGTGAATTCAAAGACAGCAAGGGGACTGGGTTTGTATTCACTTGATACTGGTTGTCCCTGTGTAAATCTGGATGGCTGAAGGCATCTATCTGTAAGGATGCCTGCCTGAGTGCAGATGTTTAATGTTTATCTTCTCTGACTCTTGAGGCTTCTAAACCCTGCTCTAGGGCCCCTTCCCTTGGCCCCAAGCTCCCATCTCCTGTAACATATGAGCTTCTCGTTAAAAAAAAAAAACAAAAAACAAGCACAAAATCAACAAAAAAGCTGAAGAACCAAACTGAAAAACCTACCTGGTCTGAGGCAGTTTCTTTACACAGAGATGCAAGCAAAACCAGTGCAGAAAGAAGGCCACAGACTTCCTTTGTTCCATCTCACAGGTTAACCATGATCACTGAGCCTGAGTAGTGGTTTTGTTTTGTTTTGTTTTGTTTTGTTTTGTTTTTCTTCTGGAGAGAGAGACAGTGAGAGAGAGGACTAAGGCAAAAAAAAAAAAAAAATTTAAAAAAGGAACTGAGGAAGGAACAGTTGCCATAGAGGTCTGCTGGTCTGGCTGGTTGCCTGATATCCCTGCAGCATGAGTTAGGTGAAGAAAGCCTGCTCTAAACAACTTGAGACCCTTTATAAGTCATGAAGGTGACTCATAACAAACCAACTTGCCTTGCCTTTAGTAAATCCCCTGATTTCCTTTTCTTAGAACAGAGCTTCAAAAAAAAAATCAACCAGAAAACCAAAACCATCTCCCCTCTCTCCCCAAAATAAAATAGAAAAATAAAAGAAAAAAGCCAAGAAAACAGAAAACTCCAAAGAAACTGAAGAATTTTTTAAAAAAATACACCATGTACTTTCCTTCCATCAGACAGATTGTCACCAGCCTTTGAAGTGAGTAATAATAAATGCAAACAATTGCTTAGTAGGGACGATACAATTAAACAAGTCAGGGGAATGTAGTGTGAGTGAGAGAGAGTTCATACCAGTACCTTCAGAGATCTGAGTGGAGAGGGAGTTCCCTGTGGTGAGCTGTTTCTTACTTTCTCTATATTACTTTTTCATCCAGAACTATCGTGCAGTCAGTTTTTGTATTACGAGTAACTCTGGCATATCCAGCTAGAAAAAACCCAAATAATCAGAGATGGATAAAATTCTCCCTCCCCTCAAGGAATGTGCAGAGACACCAGAAAGCTGTAACTGGAATGGTTGCAAACTTCTAAAATCAGGGACAAGTTGGAGCCAAATTAGGACATACATGGAGGGCTGTAAAACAGTGGATTGTTGAAGCCTATTATTAAAATTATATGGCATTTTTAACATTCTTGAAAGACCACTGCAGATGGCTGGAGAGCCAGGTCATTTTAAATCTACAGGAGATATAAATTTATACAGTTTTAGGTTTTGAATATGTTCCCAGAAAAATCCAGTTTCTGTGACTTTCCACCGAGGAAAAGGTGTGGCTGCTACCTCCTTATTTCCATCAGACACGGAAGGTTGTATGCTCTCAAAAGACAACATTTTCACTTTGGATAACAGAATTTCTTTTGTCACATGTTTTGGAATTTTAATGACATTTAAACGTCTATTCTTCTCTTTGTTCTAGGCATGTAACTAGAAATATCTTCTTTTTCTCTGTTGAGCCCATGTAAGTTTTGTGTGCTTTTCCACAGATCTGCACTGACATCAGACCCTCACACCTCGTTAACAATATGATGGATTTTGACTCCTGTGTTTATAAAGAAAAGTCCTGAAGCTGTGGCTGGAGCAGTACTGTTTCTCTGACATAGCCCAGGCAAAGCAGCTCGGAGAAATGCAAGCAATTATTTTTATCTCTAATGTCTCCTGCACAGGGACATTGCTACTAACCAAGCTGCTGAAGGTGAAGAAGGCAGCAAGACTGAATGCTGTGCTCCTATTCTGGTGCTCCTGAATGAGTGGGGTGGTTATGGCAGTCACTTCTCTGTTTTCTTCTCTACACATGGGTCAGGAGACTAGATTTCTCATAAGCCCTTACTCAAGAAAAAGAAAGAAATACTGAAATACTTGGTCCTCTCCCCCAAATGGCTTTTCTTACTTGATACTTGATGTATGGCCAAAATCTGGGGCCAGCTTTTAAGTGGAAGAAGAGGGAAGCTCCATTTCAATGAGGTTAGACCCTGGGATTGTCTCCAGTCTGATTATACTATGACACAAAAATCTTAATTTTTACCTCAAATCCTTTTTTTAAATTTGCATTTTTACTTGATTTCAATATAAACTGGAAACCTATATTCCTAAGGAGATGGATAAATGGAATCATATTGGCATGTATATGTCTGTATGCATATGTTTCAGTCTCCTCTCTAGTGACTTGGGTTAATTTGAACCCAGAATGGTGGAGGGGTATCCTGAGGTTATGATGCTCCTACAATTCTTGTGAATACAAATGAGCAGATTAGGAAAGAACTTATTAAAATTCCTAGTTTTGAAAAGGCTGTTGAAGCTCACCCTTTATTAAATATTACAGAGTCCACATGGGAGCTCAATTACAAATCCTTATGAACCTGAGTTTGTTCATTTTGCCACTCACAAAATGGTTTGCAAGGGATTACCTTAAATGCATGAAAACACCAATTAATACATCAATCAACTGATGATTTTGGGTTAATGAGCAAAAATCCTACCATTTCTAAGAACAATACACATGGGTAATTTAGTGGCAAAGCTATCAATTAGACATTGATGCCTAATTAGGAGTAGTCTGATTTAGGTTATGTGTGTGCAGTTGTGTTTGAAGGCATATTGGGTGGTCAGATTCAAATGCCAAAACTGATGAGTGGCATGATGTGGTCTGGTGACATTGCTGTGGTCCAGGGCACTGCTGAGGCTTCCACATGCTCTCCTTTGAGTTTTACTCCCTAAACTCATTTATGTATCTTACAGCAAAGAACTGCAGTATAATTTCCTGAGACAAACACACACATCCTTTGTATTTTGAAGTATGTGAATGTGTTTACGGTGGCTATACTGAGAGATGCAAAGCAACCAGTAAAAATCAGTCTCTGAAAGTATATCAGTTTTTTAGATTTCTGGGGTATTTCTAGTTGTCCAGCAGACACAGAAATACAAATTTCCTAACAAACAAGATAAAGTTGGTTAGGCTTCCAGTCTTCTGTGATGAGCTGTGGGATAAACCTGACCTATGGGGCAGGGGGAATACATTCATACAAGCTGTAGACTCTGGTCCAAAACTTGTGGAACTCAAGGAGAGTCCAAGCTTATTATGGCACTGGTCAGGCCTTTAATACTCAAATATAACTTTCATAGTGGCTACTACTGCTAATGCCTTCTATTAGAGATAGAAGCAGAACACAATTGGAGCTCTATTATAAACTAAACAATGGAAAAGTGGAAACACCAGATTTAATATAAGCTGTTTAATGACAGATTTACCCCCTTGAGCTTGTTCAGGAGTAGCTGTGAGGGTTTAAAAGATGGGTCAATGGAAAAACTAATAACAATCTAGAGGCAGAAAAATTCTTACACAGTTAACTGCAGTTTTCTTTAGACTTTCCAAAATCACATTCTTCTCCTTTTTGAAATACATTGGTTTATTCTCCTAATGAGTTTTTTAAGCTGAAAATTCAGATTTTGCTAAAATTAGGCTTTGCAGTAAAAGCTGACTTGAAGTTTTTATTTTTAATGCACTTTAAATACTTTTATGGAAATTGTGACATTGATTAGGCAAGATATTTTTGAACTAAAGTTCTTTAAAAGGCAACATTTCCATTAGGAAAAAATTATTTTATATGGTTTATCACTCCTTGTCACACTACCTAGTGAAATATCCAAAATATAATTTGAGATGGATGTCTGAATCTTCTTCAACCTGTCTCTGTTCTCCTGTATTCCTTTGCAACAGCCTCTGGCACTGCAACATGTGCAGTTCTGGCTCCTGATGACAACTGAGTTGCTTTTACAGGAAAACAGTTTGTTTTTTTATTTTTTCTGGGCACAAAAATTCTGCCCAAGCTACTCTTTAAGTGTTTAACACTTCTTCTGTGATACTGAAATCCTACTGGTGAACCACAGAGGAGCCAGAACACAGCTGCTCAGATCTATTTTCCTTTCTGGTTCCAATGCATAAATTCTAGATGCAGCTTTAAACTCTGATGAACAGCACCTTGTCTTTCTTCACACTCTCTCTTGTCTGTGCAGCGGAGATGCTGCTTTCTGAAGCTGCCACACAAGTAAGATGCTCTAAGGGACCTGCCTTCCAGGGGAACTCCTGGCCTTATCTGAGGAACCTGTGTCAGAGCCCAGGAGGCAGAGGGGCCCCAGAACAGCAGATGAACTGCTTGTAGCCTCATGTCAAAACTAAGAGCAAGAAATCCAGGAGGACATGCCACAGAAATAAGCAGCACAGATGTCTGAGTGTAGCTTGGAGGCCATACCAGTGAGAAAGCTGGAGATCAGCCTTTAAACATGAACTCTAGAGACCTCATCCTCAATGCCCTGGGGAAAATAGGTTCCTTCTACTTCTTTAAGAAAAGGAAAAGACTTGGTCCTGGAGAGTAATGAAAGCTGAAACTAGAAATGAGGACTGTGGCATAGAAAGGGAATGGATATTATTTTGAACTGCACTTGAGGTTATCTTTAGCTGGCAAATTGGGCTATCTTTATAAAATACCTGCTGTAACGCACCCTGGATAAGTCTGTGTGACTGAATAGAACTCAGGTATGATTAAAAATGTGCTCGGTAATGCCAAATGACTCTGTATAATTTCTAAGTGCTTTGTGTTGTATACAGACATGAAAGAATAGTGTTTGGATTTGTATCCTAATGGCATTTTTGCTGACAGTGTTCAGAGAGCTGCAGCTCTCAGTTTCTTTATATTTATTTTAGCTGTTTATTCTTTGGGAGAAACTGATACTCTTTGTTTCCAGGCTTTCAGTAATTTTATTTGCTAACACTCTTTGAGATAGTTCTTTATATTTTATTACTCATAATCCATTCTTTGTCCACTTTGACTGTAGGAAGGCATTCAATAAAACATGAATTGGAAAATATTTTTGACATGTTGGAAGTCCCTTTCTGGTATTTTGTCAGTGGTAAAAATAGCCTTTAAAATATGGCAAATCAGAGGGAATATGAAAACCATAGGGCCAGTGGACAAGGTATCCTGATGCCCAAACTCTTCTATCCAATGAACTTCTGTAGTTCTCCAATCTCACTTACATAAGGGGGAATGCAATTACACGTATATGTGATTTCTGTGTATGAACAGCAGCTGGACATATTTCTGCTACATTTTTGCTCGGATGAGTTCTGTCCCTGGATCTGGTTTGCAGAAATCTCCTATAGGAATCTTCTTTTTCTTTAGGCAGCCTATTTCCCCACACCACAAGTGGTGCCAGGCAACATTCTTGGTACTCAGAGCCGCTGTTTGATGGAGGCCAGCCCTGGATATACACAAGGTGCTTTATACTGCATCCTCTGTGCCCCATCCTCAGGAACAGGGTCCAGGGGCAACCCCTTGGGTCTCTGTCCTGGGGAAGAGTTGTCAAGGAATGCAGGGGCATGGCCAGCTAGCTGCTGGTAATGCTCCCTTCCAGCAAGGCACCCACAAATCTCTAGCTTCTCTTTCTCAGGTGGTACCAGTTCACAGACAATACTGGATGGATGGAAGAGAAATCCCTACTGGGTTTGGCAGGAGGAAAGTGGAGTGGGGGCATGGAAGCATTCACTAAAGAGTAAAATAAAGAAGATATTTTGTAGCAGAGCTCAGAAAAATTGAATCTGGATGTATTTCCTTATGGCTTCTGAAGAACTTGCTGGAGCTTTCCTCTTCAGCTATGCAATATAGTCCACAATTATATTTTCGAATGGTAGCCACAGAAAGTAACTGAGGAAGGTAATCACCACGGAAGTGCACTTAGTTTAAATTTAAGCTGAGGCTACAGAAAGACATATGTAACCTTTTGAAGGTAGGTTTCATGTTTCTGCTTTTTTTCCCCCTCAGGACTGGTTGGCACAGACTGAAGAGACTAACATGACTCCTGCTTAGAGAAATGGTCTTCACAAATAGCTTAGGTTTCTCACCAAGATATAAAATCCTGCAGGTGTCTTAGTAGAGAGCCAGAGATGAGCTTACACCTAAAACTAAAATAGATTTTTTTTTCCTATCCTAACCCAACTTCAGTACTTGCACTTTCACAGAGGAGGGGAAAAGAAATCAGAGCTGTACAGTAAGCTGACTGCCTTGAGTGCTGTGCAATCTCCTTCTGCCTGCAGGTGTATGCTATATGTTTGGTAGATGCAGCAAGCCAAGCATTATTTTCACGGCATTTGAGAACTACTTTATTCCCTATGAAAAATACCCTGAACATTCAGGACAGAACTTGTATGATTTTTAGATAAGCTACACAGGAAAAGGTGTAGATCATTCACATGTAAGCACCCCCAAGAACAAACCAAATATCAACTCCTTTTGCTCTTATTTTCTCCTGAAAAAGTAGAATTGTGTTTTTGGAAATCAGAAAAACATTTGTTTGGACTACTGTTCTATAGGCTGACTAAAGCAGTCCCTCTGTGGAATTCTTAATTTAAAAGTTTTATTGTATTTTTGAGGGTGATGAGTATTTATTTTTTTTTTCATAACCCAGGCTGGTGCTGTGCAAGACATTTTGTGTTGTCTTATTCCCGCCTTTCCCATGATAAATAGTTTTAGATGTTCAGTTGGATTAAGGGATATTTGACTACAACAATAACCATTGAATATTAGACCTTACTGAAAAACTACAGTGGTGTAGCAAAGATTCATATCTTCAAGGAAGATAGTGGGAAGTAGAAGAGTGAGGAGCTGGAGTTCAGAATTTATGAGAATATAAGACTTAGTACCAAGAGAAGGGAACCTTAACGTTTCCTCAAAATAGATGAGTTGGTAATTTTTTACCTGAATTAGTAGCTATCTGCAGCTATTTGAGAGTGACACTTGAAGGTCAAAAATCCTTTCCCTGAAATATGACCTGTTTTGTTTTTGAAGATGGTTCTTATACTGTTTCTTTATGGGTGCATGTGTACCCATTCAATGATGTTTTTAGTTGCTTTGCAATACCATTAGATGCAGTGAGATAAAGTGGTCTTGTAGCATGCAGTTCCTTCCATGCAGTGTGATGTAATTCAGTACTTCTGAGACAACAGAGTTTAGCTCACTGTAGAATATAGCACAGATAAAGGGTTTTTGAAGAAGAATGGGAAATTCACAGGTAGTAGAAAAGAAATTCTGATAGAAGGAGCTAATCGTATACATTTTGGATTTTGGATCTTGAGTTTAAGATCCTTTCTCATGTTTTATTATGTTTAAATTGAGCACCTATGTGCTGTCTTCTCCAACTGGGATTACAAAGTAAATTTTATTAATTTAAAATATTTTGAGAATTTAAGTGAGTGATATGTTGATAAACCATTATGTGCAGGATATTAAGTTTTATTAAGAATTCCACAGTGCAAGATGTCCTTTAATATTAGAGTTCCAGACTTTGTTCCAGACATAATCCAGACAGGGATTATGAATTTGTATACCCTTACTCAAATCCCTTAATCTCTTGCAGTCTGCACATCTCTAACATTCCAGCAAGAAGTTTCAACTAGAACTAAATCAGAAATACCTACCTCCCACTGAAAATGTAGCTCATATCTAAACTCATGGGCATAGTTCTGTTTCAGCAACACATTGGGCTGTCAAATCAAGAAGAAAAACAGCTGTTTATTTGCTAGGTTGATAAAATATGCTAATATTTAGTATGAAAAAAATATTTTGTGGCTTCTAGAAATGTCAATTCTGTAAAGAAGAACCACTGATGAAAATACTCACAAGTATTTTTTGTGGATAAATAAAAAAACCCCCGTACCTAATGAACAGAAAAAAGTCCTTAAAAAAAGAAACCTCACTGCAACCATTGCTGTTTCCCAACGAGACTGTTTTTCTATGTTCTAAGACCTACAAGGTAAGAAGTATAATACATCATGCATTGAAAGGGTTAATTTTTTTTTTCTCTGCTTCTTTTATACTCACAGGAAAACTACTTAGGTCGATTTCCTGTAACATAGAGAGCTGTATCACAACACGAAACACTCAGCTGACAGTTTTATGGCAAGAAATGGAAGAAGCAGCTCTGTGAGAATGTGCTTCAAAGAGAATAATGTGGGTGGGGGATTTTAGCAAGCTACGCACAAGTTCAGAAATTTCTGAAGAAGTCAGTCTTCAATCAGTGATCTTTCTTTCTGTAAAGTACATGGGATTTTGTGCTTTTTTTTTGGTGATGAATATTTTCTTCCCAGAAACCACTTAATGATGACATTGGTTATCACTACAGAGACACAGGATTAAAAAAAGAAAAAAGTTTGCCCCATAAAATAGTAATAAGTATCCTTATGTCACACAGAGAGAGATGTCGAATGAAAAACTGAATGGATGTCTCCTGTGCTCTTGTATGTTTCTAGGAGATCTGAATAACATCATAAGATGGATCACTAAATGTTCTAAGCATGGTTACATGTTTCCCTTTAAATATCTGTACGGTTTATAAATAAATATCACTCAAGTCTACTAATAATGGCAGCAGCAGTAGCAATAGTTAACAGCAACTAATAATTTAATACATAACTACTGAATAACTAATAAAAAATTCTCACTAACTATAAACACGTTTCATTCAATAAATGCATGAATAGTTAAGTAAAACAGAAGCAACATATAAATAAAACAAGCGGAGGGGGCTGATTTTAGAGAGGTTGTACACCTTTGAGAAAGGACTTTAGGCAGGATAACGTTACACAAATAAGTTGTAGCTGGGAGCAGAAATATATTGGGTAGGGAAGATGTCACTATAACCAATACCAGTATAAGTATACTTCTATTTAGCTTTTCAGAAAAAAGTGGAGTCTACTGTTTTTCAGGTTACACACCAAAAGCAGGTGGATGCAGGGCAGGATTTATATGAGGGTATTTCAGTGCCAGGAGTGCCAGGGCTCCTACTCACAACTTTCTCTAAGTGGCAATGGCTGAATCAGAATAATAAACCCTTGAGGATCTGACAGAATGTGTTACCAGCATCAGGTTGCCTGAGAAACCAAATAGTCATAATGTACCTAAAAAACATATTCTTAAGTCACACAGCCTTCAAAGCAGAGGCTGTGGTCTTCAGTGGGGCCAACACTTTTGCTTTGAGTCACAGCCTCAACAGGTTTCTTGTCTGTGAGAGGGAGGAATAAGGAATTGATCTGTCTTGTTGGAATGAGCAAGTTACAGTTGCATTTGTAACAGCAGGCTCAAATTTTAAAGAACAACTAAGGGCTGGATACCCTGTGGTTTTACTTGGGTGAGTAGGCCAGTCCTGTTGTTTGGTCAAATAAAATTACACTTGTGCCTGTTAACTGTAGGATCTGGACCATCTCCTTCTCTTACATTTCCGGAAATATCCCAAATCGGAGCCTGACTCAAGGGCAAACACACAAAGAGGGAAGTACCATTACAAATAATAAACTGACTAACAGTGTGACAGTGCAGCAGAGTATATTTATCCATATCATCCATATAGGCTTGGTTCTGTGAATGATCCATTATACTTTAAAGCTAACTCATCAGCCTGTGGGCTGCTAAGATGGGCACACACTACTGTCCATCTGTACACGGAAATTGTATGTGAGATTTGGCAAGTGCCATGTGGTTGGAGATCTGGGCAACTGGTGACTGCTCACAGCATCTGGCAGACTGCAGGGAGGGGTTTGTACTCCCAGGGAGTCCCTGGCACACAGATGTGGTAGGAAAACCCCTCAGGGCAGGCTGGCACATCCCTGATGCAAAGTGGAAAGCCCAGTACCCAGAGAAAGTCTGACTTCAAACAAAAACTCCATGCTTCTCTGCATAGCAGGGTGGGAGGATATGAAAACCCTCTGTGACTAAGGCTTTCTTTCCCTCCAGAGATACTGGAATTTTTCCTAAGGCATCCTAAAAATCCTACTTTAATTTGGGGCAGTTTGGGGCAGTCCAAAGGAGGGGGCAAGTGGTACTCTGGGGTCACAAGCCTCAGTAAATTGAGCCCACAGTGGAGAGGGGAAATGCTGCTCAATATTTATTGAAAATCTTTTGAAACAGAAAAGTTTCCACAAGGCTGATGGTCATAAAAAATTGCACTATGTTGCTGGATTCTTTACCAATAATATGTGATATCTCCAAGCAAGAACACCTGAAGTCAGAAGCAAAATGCCACCACATTGTTTTAGAAGTGGTTGAATAGGTTTTCCTGTTCCTTCATGTTCTGCATTTTAGGATCATGTTTTCAATATTTGTGTGCAACTGTGAAGGCTTGCAAGCTTTCCTGAGTGAAAACTGAAAATAGTGTGTTCCTGCAGAATTCCTGAGTCTGAGATTGCTAAGGAAAACAGTCAACATCCCAATGCTTCAGGGTTGCACTCTGCCCAGGAAAATGTAGTCACTCCACAACTTTGTTCTTTCAACTCATCCTCCCTTTCCCTGCGTTTTACTATCCTGCAGGAAGAAGAGGTGGCAGAGTAGAGCAAGGAAGATTTAGTATCAGCCAAAACAATTAATTCTGTGATTTTAGTTTAATGAATCAAGTAGTTTGATATTTGACAACTGAGCACAAAGTGAAACTTAGAAGGGAAACCTTCTAATTATTTAAAATATCAAACAGCTATGTTCCTGTTTACTTGATGCTCACAAAGAGATAAAGTAATATGAATAATCAGTCAATGTTTCAGAATTGAAAAAAAAAAGTTCAAAAATATTTCTCAGTGAAAGAAACTGATCTGGCATGATGATTCATGTCTGAAGGGATCTCAAGGTAGCAATTTTATCTGAGAGGTTGAAAGACCAGTTTGCATTTTTCCAGTTCTTTCCAGAATGCTCAGAAGCACCCATCTGGCTAGGAAGTTTGCAGTCAACGCCATACTGGTGAGATTAAGAGGGAAGATCTAGCTGGAGGAGATGAGACAAACAAGTACCTATAAAAACCCTCAGTCCAAGGGAAGACAGCTAGGGATAAGGAAGTTGGTTGCAAACAAAAGTCCATTTCTTCTAGGACTTTCACAATAAAGATACAGCCCAGCTTGCTTTTGGGGGTTTCAGTGAGATCATTTTAAGTGTGAACATGCATATGGATGTGTACCCTCTCTTTCTGTCCCAGCCCATGGCAGTGTTTGCAGTAAGCCACCAGATGACTGTGTGCAATATGAGCACGTCTCAGAATACTGAACATATCTATCACTGATTTTCAGGAAAAATCAAACAATATCAGCTGGAGGATCAGTAGATTTGTAAATGTATTTCCAGTTCTAGAAGACATACATGGTTACACAACACACACACATTCTTCTTCCTGTCTCCCTAAAACTCCAATAAGTTCCTTTTTATAGTATGCATCTATTCCCTAGGACAAGAAAACTTTCAGGTATCTTATATTACCTCTTTCTCTGAAATGTCATCTTTTGAAAGATGTGCATTTATAAAGCAGAGACAACAATTAACAACAAAAAATGTATCTAGTATTTTCCTACCCACCACATACATCCTCTTTTCCAAGTGATATAGTTTCATACAGAAAACTTTCAATATCTCAAGTGACTCATGAAATGCATGCAGGCCGTGTTTATGCTTTCTTCACCTTCTTAACAAAAAATGCCAAGCCACTGAGCGTTAGGAAGCATTCCTACTTCATTTCTTAGAAGTTTATGCTGTTCCCCTTTCTAATGAAGGCTGCCGTTATAGTCCTATGTCAAGAATGATTCATGCAACACAAGATAAGTTTACATATGACTTACTTGGTGTGCTTTCACTTATTCATAAACTTACACACTCATTCTTGTTTTAGATTTTATATAATTCCTGTATAGGAATACGTGTTCATTTACTTGCAGAAACACCATTTGCCATATTGCACTGAGTTTTGTATGTAACATTTGTTTTCTGGGCACTTTGATGCTTTACCTTAGAAAAAAACCCAGACATTCAAAAAAGAGCTGAAAACACTGGCTTGTCAAGGTCTATATTTTTATCTCCTGCATATCATACTACAGGTAGATGGCTTTGCCTTATGTTTAGATCTGACCTAATTTTGCTGGCTTAGGTGATTGATAGCAATTTACTTGACCTGCTGCTGCAGGTGACTATCTACTATATTTCCAAATCTTTGCCAGCACAGGCTATGGGATATTTGAAAATCCTGATAAGGGATGCCACAGGGATAGGTAGGATATAACTATATGAAAACGAGAACTGAGGAGGCTTTGATGCATGGGAAAGGTCAGCCCTTTTTTGAGACTTGCTGCATGTGCAGATGAACAACTCTGTTACTGGAATCCTTTGTTGAATCGGTCCTGGAATTACAATCATTGTAATGAACTTGGGTCTTTCTACAGGAGAAGGACAATTCTTCAAGTCCCTTTGGGCTTGAATGCAAGCAGGTTTAGATATTTGAAAGGGAATTCATCTCACGTGAGATGGACTTTCATGGTATTGACATCTGTTTCTGTGTTAGTTACCCTGGATTCTCTGTAAGGGCTGTAAGTGGGAAGAAACAGAGCTTTTTGCACACTTTTCATCTGGCCTGTTTTCGATTTCTACTTTAGATGGAGATGATTTGTACCCTAGTAGACCCATTTATCTCCATGACTATATAGAAAATCAATAATTTCACCTCAGATGCTGAGGTCTCCTCATGCTAGACACCACATTTTTTTCAGATGACTCCTCTTCATAGAGCCCAGGCCAAGACAAAGGTTCATCAGAAAATCACTAAGCTCAGCATCCTCCCCATGCAGAGGGTTAAATAGCTATGGGGATTGAGATCCAGTACTGATTACTAACATTAGAAATACAAATACAACTGGAAAGTTTTTGCAGAGCTACTTTACAAGATTTAGAGCATGTATTTACTTTACAGAATTGCTGTTTCAATTTTTACTTGGCTTTATTTTTAACATATGGTGTTCCAAAATTTACTGTGACATGGTACAAATACAGCTATAACATCCAAGATTAAAAAATAAAAATCTCAGGAGAAAATATCTGAAATCCATTCATCAAAACTATTAAATAGGACATATTAATTTGAAGTTTTGTTTATAACTGGTTCAAATGCATCATCTGAGTAAATGCACCTGTAATGATCTCTATTTGCCAAAGACTGTAAATAGGGGTAAGGCTGGACATCTTCTGGCACTCTGAGGACATACTCAGCAGGAAGTATTTACTGCTGACAAGTTTCTTATTTATGGAGTGCAACATGATAAAATTTATATTGATCTAACAATCAAAGCTTGCTGTGGATATTTCTATGCAGAAGTCTAATTTTTGAGAACTATTTCTGAGCTCTTCAAAGCTTGTCAGATTCAGATGATCAATTTTGTTTCAGGTTATTAAGACTGGATTTAATGCCTACTTGTCTGCTTCCCTGACCTTGCGAAGTCACAGAGTAAAAAGAGCTGATGTGGAAGGTATCTTGCTATAGATTTGCAGAAGTGCATCTAAGGCCCTACTCTGATGCTGCATTACCTGCTCCTGGTAAAACAGGTAAGGCAAAAGTTTTCAAGTCCACCTAAGGAGAGTCTCACCTTAACAGTGCTCCATAGACATCAGGTTCAGCAACACTACAAGTTGCTTTATCACACAGGATTTTGGCTGCCAGGATCTTTCTGACACAGCAGCAATTGAGGTTCTTGTGAGAGAACTCAAATAATTCGTGAGCCTTGTGATATTTGATTTCAAAGTTTGCATGAACACATTTGTTTTGTTTTGAGTGCAGGGAATACTTTTTATTACATTCTGAACTGCAGACTAGAGTTGCCCCATAAGCTGTGTACAGAGCACTGTGTCATGAGGACAGTTCCCTCCCTTGAATGTCACCAACACTGCCGGCTCCTGGAAAAATTCTCTTGCTTCACTCTTTCAGACAGGAAATTTCACTTCATTTGTCAGGTTTTTCAAAGCAGGATTGCGTTTTAACCACAACATTTGCAATATGGAACAAGATTACTATATTCTGGCTGAGTTCTGAAGCATGCACATTTTTTTTTTTTAAAAAGGTCTTAACTTGCATTTCAGTAAAACTTGGGGAGCCAGGTGATCTGCAAGGGCATGTTGCAGTCAGAGGATTTTGCATTTGAGCCCAGTGAAAATGAAATGTGCTTCATTCCAGTCAATTATATCACAGCTTTACTGGAAATTTGGGATACTCAGTTCCTCCTAAGGGGTAGGATACCAGGAAAGTTAATTTGTCAATTAAATACCAAACACAGGTGTAATATTAATTTAAAACTACCACCACCACAAAAATTTCTGGACGGTGAACATGCTTCCTCTGATTTTTTAAAGGCAGTACAAGTGTTCCAGAATTTTCAGTTGCAGCAGATTTCCTTAGAAAATATATAAAGATATACACACACACACACACACACACACACATAAATATAAAGCTAAATAGAAGCAAATTATATTAATATTGTCTGGAATATGTAATTAGATGGAGCATTGATGGAGTAGTAAGCCAATTTCCTTGCAGAATATACTGTAGTATTAACAACAAAGTTATTACCTCATTGAATTAATTCTTAAATGTAGTTGGATATTGAAAGACATACTAACTAGAATCTTGTGCTGTTAATACTGAAGCCCATAGCCCACGTACTGTAAAAATAGGAAGAATTTATTTTATTTCACTATTATGTAAAATTAATAAAGATTCACTGGAGAGAATGAGTGAATTTATACATGCTGGTCCAACATATTTATGCTAATTTTCTATCTGTGTAAGAAACCCACTTGCTTCAATGTGAATTTGCTACATTGAAAGCTGGATCCAATTTATGAAGACAGAAAATCTGACTTATTCATAAGAATATAGAAATATATATCATGTACATGCATTTGCAAGAAGCATGCACTTACACAGAAACATTTTGAAAAAGTATTGTTCAGTAGAAAGTCGTGTATAAACTCATTTTTTCTTGCACACAACTATTGTTAATTTCCATCAGCCAGTGACTCAACAGCTAGAAAGTGACTTGGAAACAGATTTTGCTGAATTGTAAAATCTCTCTCTGAGTTTTGGTTTTTTTTTTACATATATAATTTTATTTTAAATTTTTTATTAAACTTGACACTCGGGTAGTATATTTTATTCCAAGTTGAAAATTTGGTCCCAGAATGACACAATACTTCCAATTGCAAATTTATGGAATCTTACACAAAAGTCTCTTCTCCAAGTCTCTGCTCAAGAAATTAATTTGAGTTTTGCAGTGGCCTGCAGTCATTTTAAACTGAAAATCTCGTTTAAAAAATTGGTTTGGGGTTTGTTTGATATAACTCTTGAGAACATTACAAAATATTCTCTCACTTGTACACCTTCCATCTTGAAACTTTATGAGTATGAAATTGCTCAGCCTTCTTACCAACCTCAAGGGAGATAATGCCCTCCCAAACTTCTCTTCTGCTCTCACACAGGACAAAGTGATGCTTTCCCTTCATTTCTGTTGAGACTTAGTGTGTTGACTTAGGGCCTTCAAACCAATACGGATTGGAGTACACACTGTGGTGCTGGGGGATGAGTACTGTGTAATTTAAGAAATTGTGATTTGGTAATGTAATGGTTGTACTTACAATTTACTTAAAGCAGAATTTATATCCCTAGCTCTACAACCTGTCTGGCCCTGTGGGGTTCCCAGGAGAGTTCACGGTGGCTTAAACAAACCAATATTTAAAGCATACTTTTTATTACCCAAGGGGCAGTTTTGTATCAAGGTAACTTGTAAGGCATGACCAGAGACCCAAAACTTCATATTTCTTGGCAGAACAGAAGTATGAATGATTGTCACATAAAAGGGGAAAGCAATCTGCTTAAAATGCCAGCGGAAAGTGAATCTATTCTCTTTTTGTGCAACACTGAGTGAAAGTGAAGTGAAAGTAATGATACCTGCTTGTCTTCATTCTCATGACTTTTTTTTTCTTATTATTAGATAATTTTTAATTCCTCAAGTACACCTAAAATTGTTTAATTCCAAGTTGTTTGAGGACTACATCTCAATTACATTCTTAATATTCAGTGACCTGCTTCTTCAACAAATACCTTAATGAGCTTTGCAAGCTGTTTTCTCTGATCACAGAAATGCTGGTAACAGTGCTTGGCTTCATGTGAAAGAGTAATTCTAGCAAAGCTAAAAGGACTACCCAAAAGATTAAAGTGGAGGGTATCTATTTGCAGGATCAGAGTCTGAACTTCTACAGGATTCATGAAGATGACTGTGGTACACAGAAGACAGAATTTTAGGGTTTTTTTTCCATATCTCTTGTAACACATATTTGAGAAATCTCATTATTTAAAGGACATTTGCATTTAATTTTTGGTTTGCTAATCTGTTTTCTTCATGGGTCCTACACTTGCAGTGACTCATTTTTTGCCATTTTAAGGTCACAAGAATACAGACAAAGAGAGGTGGGAGCCATAGGAGAATCATTGTTTTCTCTGACTATTTGTATGCCATTAATTTTCCTTGTAATTCCAGCTGCTTCTTGTGTCCCAGAGCGGAGATGTTTTACTGTTTGATGCAAGTGCAGTTCAGTGGTCATACTGAATCACTGTACTTTTTTTCTCTTGCATCTTTTTATGTTTACTTACCTTAGTTTTTGTGAACTTCTGTGTTCCACTTTCCCACAAAGAGAAAGAAAATCAAGTTTTCCACCATAATATAGGCAGTAATTTAAGAAGAATTATTAATTTCTTATGTATTTAAAAATGAATGTAACCTTTTGCTTGTACTGCAATCCTAGAGTTATGATGAAGAAACATGGCTTACACAAAGGGGACTTTTAATTTAAATACATGTAGAAATAACTGCAACACTGAGGTCTGTGACTTAAAGAGCAACATATTTTTTAGTGATCTTGCACCCAAGATGTCTGGAACTTAATATGTCTGGTATTGTCTAGGGCAGGCTGGAAAACTACTGTGATTCATCTTGGTAATTCTCGGTTGATTTTGTACATTGAATGGGGATTCCCACTGAACAAGGGTAATTCTAAAACTGCTTGTAAGTGAATTTCTGCACCTCAGTGTATTTCTGCTTTCAGCCCATTTTTGATCATCAGAACTTTATAATCCCAATAGTACATCTGCTGATGTGTTCATTCTGCTCCTTATTCACGTTCCCCCCTGCTCAAATATGTGGGTGTTCTGCACTGTGTAATGTGTGGGAGTGATGTCTTCATAGCAGGGCAGCAGAGAAGCAAAGACTGAAGACCAGAAGCAATGCCCTCTCATTTTCCTTCTCATTGCAGTAACCTGTGCTGATTTCTGGGCCAACTCTTCTCATAACATACTTTTAATTCTTCCGGGATTCCTTGCCTGCCTTACTTTTCTATCATATCATGTTCACTCTCACTTTTACTTCTACCTCATGGATTGGATTGTAATCTCTCAGCTCATGCTTCCTTTTTGTTATCTCTGCCATCACCATTCATTTTTCTAGCTGTTGATTCAGTTATGCAGGTGCTGCCTACTCCTCAGACCGTTTTTTAAAAAAATAATTGCTTTGCTTCTGTCCGTAACTTTTTTCCCTCCCTTGAATGACAACACTTCTGTGGCATGCATCTCTCTGCTGTCACACATGACAAAAGGAAAAAGCTTCCCCTTCAACTGTTATTTCTGCAGTTCTCTTAGTATGGACTCATGACACAGATCATAACTTACATCCTTTTGGTAGAAGAAATGTTCATTACCTTCACTTTTCCTTTCCCCTTTCTCTCATTTCCATGCCTTCCTCACTGTAAGATACTATCCCACTAACCCAGAGCTTTGAGTCAGTCCTTGTTCTTTTGCTACAAAGCATTTTTGAAGGACATTCAATATTTCTGTACAGCCTGTTCCCTCTTCCACCAGCTTTTTCATCTTCCAGGGCAAATAATGAAATAGTTTCATACTGAATTTCATGTACAAAGGTAACAGTTACATCCTTGTTTTCTTACTTTAGTACTGCTTTCCTCATTGCCTCTGCTCCCCTTCTGTCCTTTCTATTCCAAGCATCTCTCTCGTCACAAGAAGCAAAGATGAAATCTTTTATGATCTCACACTCCTTAACTTATATACTTGCCTCTCCTGTCAACTTTTCAGTGACTATGAAGACTTCCAAAGCTACCTCTGGAGGTTTGGCTTCTACAGAATTTTCAGAATTCAACAATCATGTGTGGCTACAATATGACTTATGGAGGAGAGAAGCAGAAGGAAGAATCAAAATAGTGTTGTTTAAAGCAGCCTTTGTGACTGCCATTCTGTGACTTCTAAGAACATGGAGCTATTTTTTTTTTTTGGTTTCAAGAAGGCTAAGAAAGCTAGGACATTAGCTCCAAAAGCTAAGAATGGATAAAGAAAATGTGTCTCTTAATAGCAGACCAGATCAAATTGTGTTGTATGATTGAATCTGAGCAGAAGAACTCCAAGTTGTGTGTTACAGTCTCAGTCTATTGATAAAAGAGACCAAAGATATGGATGATCAGGAGTGAATCGAAGAACTCCAGAGCACATTTTTTTTTCCTGATTTTTTTTGTGCATTTAGTCTTCTTTCAGAAATCCCTGGGCTTCGTCTTGAAATGCAGTTGAAACACTTCTAGAGTGACATTTTATGTGGAAGCTCTCAAGGCAGGCCTAGAAAATTAACTGGTGAAGAGGATACTTGTCCAGGCAAGATATTTCAGGCATTTCATTCAACTCAGACTTTGTTTCAAAGTGGCTGTTTTGACCTAGAAATGGAATTTTTGTAATTATGTTTCAATTTACAGCATGAAAAGACCATCAGATTTCTCAGATTGTCTTGAGAAGTTTTCAGCTTTCTTTCCTCTTGACCATGGACTGGCATGTTAGCCTCTGCTGGGAATGAAAGAACAATGAAATTGATTGTGTGTCCTTGGATTTTGAAGGAATTTTATTATAGATAATAAATTTTTATAATGCTTTTGTTTACATTATTTATGTTAAAGATGGTTTTGCTTTACTTTGCTCCCCCAAAACAAACCCTTGGCTGGACAATGGGCATCTAAAATCACGGCAGCTGGGGTTGACCTATTTAATTAAAGGAAGGAGAAGCAGGTTATGTGGCTGAGTTTATACTACCTCAGGACAGGCAATTTTTGATTCCTACAAATAATGCATTTCATTGAAGAAAAGAATAATTTCAGTGAATTTGATGAATACAATGATGAATTCCCTGGGATGAAGAGCATGTGACCCTCCCTGGGAATGGTCTAGTTCCCCTTAAACCAGTGTGAGAGCTCGGAGGGCCAAACCCACCAGTTGGCTCTGTCCTGTTTTTACCTATGTGAGTCTGAGGAGGATCACTCGGGGGGGCTGAATCACTGCTTGCCGACAGGAGAAACACTATAGACCATGATGGTGGGGGACAACTCTCATTCCTCATTGCATAAGGAAGTGGCCACAGGGTCTGTTCCTCAGCCTGGGCAAGTTGCAGAATTGTGGTTTGAGCAACAATGTCCTTTGAGTTTGGGCAAAGGTGAGGATGAGACAGGACTTTTGTGGGGTAGGGTGACCTTAGTGACTGATGAGAGACATCTTATCTTAGGACAACAGAATTAATACCAGCAATAATTAGTTTACATCTGAGGGTATGTGGGGTTAAGAGCTACCTTAACAGGTGTTTTGTTTTTTTTTCAAATCCTCTTGGCTCAGTGGAATTTCTAACTGAACACTTAGGAGAACAAGATTGAAAAGGCCTCAAAGTCATTCACAGTTATCTCTGAAGTTTTAGAAGGCAGATGGTAATCAAAAAGTCTGAAGGAGGGTGAGCATGACATAGGGGGAATCTGGGGAGTTATAGACACTTATCCTTTATTACAAAAAACATTGAAGCAATTTATGAACACTGAGAAGAAAACAGAACACAATCAATGGCCTGTGCAGATTAATTAAGAACAAATTGTTTCAAGGAGTTTCTTTCATGAAGGGGTACATGACTGTGCTGGGAAAGGTGCTTGATTTTATATATTTTGAGATTTTCTTGCATCACATTGTCATAAGCTAATTATCTAGGTGAAACTGCTATAGAGTGCAAATCTGGTTGGAAAACTGTTCCTACACAGTATTAATTAGTGATTCCCCACAAGAGGAGAATATATTATGTGGGGTTTTAGTAGACTACTAATCACTACCTTCATTAGTATCCCTGATGAAGGAATACGGAGTATGACTTAAATTTGCAGATGACACCAACTACACTAAAAGATGACATTATAATTCAAAGTGCTGCTGGAAAACTTGAGATTCAGTCTGGAAAAGGAAGGTTCAGTTCAATAAAAGATGTCAGGTTGTACACTGAAAGTCAGCTTTCTGGTATATTTAGCATGTATTTAGCAACAAGAGTTCTTTAAAACCTCATGCTTCATGAACAATACAGAACAAGTGGAGAAAATTCAGAAATAAGCAGCAAGAGTGGTTCACCTTTTAAAATGTATGACTTATGATGAAAGCTTGAAAGGCCTGGGGTGATCTAGTCAAAGAAGGAAAAGACAAGAGGTAGCAGCTGGTCAGTTCTGAAAACCAGAAGAAACTAAAATAAAGAGGAAATAATTTGTTCTTATTGTTGTGCAGGAATGTGTTATTGACAGACAAGATTAGAAATAATAAACTCTGAAGTCAGAAAGATTGAGTTAAACTGTTAGAATAGAAAAAAACCCCTACTCAACCTCCCAAATATTTTCCAGCAGGGCATACACCTTACATAGAGTTATTGCTGCAGATTTGTAAGGACAGCTGATAGGAATGAGATAGCTGCATTTCTACACGTTTTGGGGCAGTTGAATGAAACTGATGGTGTCTTTAAGTCCATTCCTCCCCTGATTTCTGTGGTTCTGTGATACAGCTTTTGACAGAGAAATCAAAAGTTGTTGCCTATAGAAATTTTAGTTTTGAATTCAAGAGCTGTCTTTTGTGCTTCCTGTGAGTTCCTCTTTCATGAAGAATTACTGCATTTCTGCCTTGCACAATCTAGGGAAAGTCACTAAAATAAAGATATTTAGTTTTGTACATGTGTACCTGTAAAACCAAGAACTAGTAGTCTGGCAGTCATATTCATTCTGACTCACAATTCCCATTGTCAGGGCCCTGAGTTCCACATAAGCTCAGAACCAGGGCTCCATTTGTTGTCTGAGCTATGCTGGAGGACTGATGATGAGTGTGGCTCAGTCATAGCCTCATCTCTGGCTCTCTATGGAGCTCTTTGGGCCAGGCTTCCACCTGCTCAGACTTGTACAGACCACACAGGACCTCATCATGGCCTTGACCCATGTGATGATTTCCCAGCTTGATGACAGATGTGCCTCATCACCACAATCTTGCCTTCTGGTGCAGGTTTTTTTGGTTGCCCCTGGACACCACCTCTGGCTCTGTTACTGCCAGGTTGGCCCTTGTCTGACTCCAAGGAGGGAGGACAAGTCCTGTTGGGAGGGGAGGTCCCTGTCTGGGCTCCAAGGGTACTTGTGGGCTTGACTGTCCTTGCCCAAGATCCCACCTCAGCTCTGTGGGGTTGTCAGCTCTTGCCCCAGCAATGCTGTAGCAGATCCAATCTCCTGCTTCCCCACTGCCCAGACACAGACCCCACGGAGCTGACCCCACCTATGGGCTTCTATCCCATTCCTAGAGGTGCCAAGGCTGGAGCTGCTCCACAGCCCTCCAGCTGCCATGACTTGGCCTGGGGCTGGTGTGGTAGGATGGGAGCTGCTGGACCCTGGGGAGCCTCTGGCCTGGGCTGAGCATCCTGGTGCCTGCTCCCTGACACCCATTCAGAAACTTGAAGGATGGAAAAGATGTCCTGGGGCCCATCACATGCTGTGAAATGTGATTTTCTCATAGCACAAGTTAGTGTTGTGGAGGACTGTCAGGACAGCAGTAATTTCTATTGAGACAGGCAAAGCGCATGTATAATTTTAAATTACCTCTTCTAAGCTGGAACATCTTAAGTGCTATTTTTATATGTCTCATTTTGATAGTACAATTTCTACCTTTCATTTATGCCAAGCCTATTATCAGGGTCCTGATGTATTTCACAGAATGAAAGGGACAAAAAGGGCCAGATAGAATAACCTGTATAAAAAAACATTAACAGGGAGAATGTATTTTAGATTATAAATTTCCCAGTTGTTTCAGGCATTTTAAATATGTTTTTTTTCTACAAATGACATCAGCTTGGAAAGAACCTACGACTTCTCTGGATATAAGAGATTAGTACACACTCCTGATAGGAGTGTTAATCAGACTTTTCACTTCTGTTATGTGTGCTCATGGTAGTATAGACAAAGTGAAAAACTTTTAACTACAAGATGAAATAGCAGGTTAAATAGATATGGAAGAGACTTATTTAATTTAAAATCATACATATTAAATTCCTGAAGGAAAACAAAAAATGCAAACCACAAATTAGAGCAAAGTAGTAGTGTGAATTTTAGTGTAGCAATTTCCAAGGTCCTTTAACTTGGAAGTATATGCTTAGTAGATTTTCCTCTAAATCTTGCCTGTGTTGAGAGTAATACAATGAACACTGACATCCAGTAAACATGTAACACTTATACATGATTTATTTTTTTAAAAAGTGTTGGAGAACCTGAGAAGAGAAATTCTAAACAACCCCTCCATTACACCCAAACATTGCCTTTCTCTGCCAGTCTTGGAAAATATTACTTGAATTGTTCTCCTTGACTTTTTATTTGTTTCACTTTTAACCTTCTGACTGTAAAAGAAACTGTATACTCACATGAACTGAAGAAAGAAATGTGGAGCTTTAAAAGTTCTGCTTTTAAGAATGAGGAAACACTGAAGGAACTAGGGAAAAATTCTGTGTTTAAGGGATTTCCAAACAAAGGTGTATCAACCTTTATCAAGAAATGCACTGGGAATATTTAGGGACACTGGGAATTTTAGTGACAAGCTACGTGTTAGCATTTGTTGAATTTTTGGTCATTCTGGGATAACTTAAAGTGCAGAACTGAAAACCACCAGACCCTTGCCAGAGCCCTGCCTTCAGGGAACTCTGGCATCTTGTGTCCAAATGTTCAATTGCAATCCATTTATAGTAATAGGTTGCATAGACTTCTTTGATATTGCAGAAGGAATAAAATGATAAGACTTTTAACAAGGCAATACAGCAATAGAATTGATGTTCAAGGAGATGACACAGATCACTGAGGAACAGCACCAGATAAATGGAAAAGCTCTGGTCAGTGAGGAAATATATTAGATTTTATTGAATGTGGTTGCCTAGCAGAGATAGCTGGTTGCTCAGAGTAAAACTTATTTTACATAATTTATTAATGTGGAGTTTTTCTAAATTCTCTCTAAATAATAGAGAAAGATAGATCCTCTCTGTTGTCAGTTCAGCTTTCTTACTGTCCTATTGTAAGATGGAATTAATTTCCTGCTGGGTATGATTTTTTCCATTGACCTTAGAAGCCTAGAAAACTGGTTTAGTCTAGGAATAAAAGCTTTCTTGGCTGTAGACTGTCTTGACAGAGCTTCTGGAAAGACATGTCTTTAATTCCTTTCTGCAAAGGAAGGAGGCAAATTTACGTTACTGATCTGAACTACTGCAACTACTGCAAACTTGCTATTTACTCAGTGGAGTTTTGCACAGCTATCACTGAATAACTTGTCACTGGTATTGCTTTTCTCCTCTGATTACCCATAGAAAATAGCTTTTAAAAACCAGTATCTCCTTTTTGCCTAAGAAGGATCACTTTCCAACCTCTCTTAGGATGCTTCCTTCCACATATTACGATTTATCTTCCTCTTCCCATCTGAGACGTCAACATTACCTTTTCTTTCCAAGCTAAGCCTTCTTTACTATCTAGATATTACAATATAATTCTTTTGTTCATGTGATTGTCTATTGGAAGTCACTTGTGTATCTTTTCCTCATAAGTTTTAAAAAGATTAAATTCTGATGAGTTTTCTCATAAAAAAAATCCTTCAAGTAGAAAAATGCTGCTTTTTCCCAATTAAAAAATGAACCTCCTTTTGAGAAAATATACGTTTCATGTTGACAGTTTTGTTCAATGTAGTAAGTCACAACCCACTATCAAAAAAGCCTCATAATTTTAATTAAAAATCCTTGGTTTATGTTCTTATAATTTTGTCAGTCTATGATCAGTAGAACAAAAAAGGTTCGAGTCAGTTATTTTCCATGCAAAATTTTCTTTAATTATGTTGGGTAATAAGTGGCCATGAAGATACATAATTTTTATTCAAGCACAATATTTAGCCACTCAACCTGTGATAGGTAGGTCTGAACATTTATATTTTGATTATTTTGATTATTTTTATTATATTTAGATTAACTTTGGAATTAGATGAATATTTCTGGTTAGTCTTCAACTGTTCTCTTAAATGTTCAGTTATCAGGGTAGAAAGGATTTCCCCTATAGTAATTAAAAAAAAAAAAAAAAAAAGGTGTCTAAACCACAGAAGCAACCTTTTACATAAAATTTCATTCTAAATGTTAAACAGTCTGTACAAGAAGTGAGTAAAGGCTTAATTGTAAGTAAAGTATCACTTGAAAGGCAGCTTAGTGAGCTGGATTGAAACCAATCTACCATAAACAAGCACACCAGAAATAGTTCTGGTATATAGAAAACTATTTTTGAACCTGGCAGTCTTGTGCCTCTTTCATAAACTGATGGAAATTCAGTCTCTAAAAAGCAGCTTCTAATGCTATTAATGCACAAAATTTCCCTTTACCACAAAGCTACAGGCTTTCTTGTTACTCAGCACAGACACACGCATGTAAATGCAAATTTGTGCTTTTGGTTTACCTAGTGCAATTATCTTTGGATCTCAGAGTGATTACTTTTGCCTGCTTAAATACACATTAACAACAGCTAAGTCTTCTATGAGAATAAAACCATACACCATTTTTATTGGCTTCTGTAGTCTAACAGTAAATAAGTCCTAAATGTAAATTTTGTGAGACAAAAAATACTAAATCAAATAATTAAATGAAGTAATTTATTATGTAATACTTATGGTTACCAGGTGTTACCAACAATTATGAGGTTTCTCCCATTCTAGAACTGAAGAAAAAAAACCAAAACAGATTTAAAGTTGTTTGCAATGTAACAGCACAAATAAGTTAAATACTGCAAAGCTATGGAAATTCTTCTGTATATGTGATTTACTCAGTGACTAGATTGAATGGGATCACATGAAATTTAAATACTAAAGAAGTAATTTATCTTGTGTAAAAAGGAATATACATGCTGCAAGGTTAAGTATCTCAAGTTTAAAAAATGCTAAAATTGAGGCTGTCTGTGCATGTGCAACCTTATCACTGATCATGACCATTATGCATACATTCTTGAGGTATTCTGTTAATTTTTTAATTGCCCCCAGTATTTCTAATGCATTGAGAAGCTATTTATTATGTTTTCTTAATATCATGGAGTGGTTCAATGCAATATTAATCTAACTGACCTCCGCTGAAGATAGAAAACAAACTTGTGTGATCCTGATTATTCAACAATTATAAATGTATTTACTTAATACTTCAATTTTAGAGGTGGAAGGAATATCGGCTTGTTTCTACAGAGCGGAAAATGAAGCACATAATTATTTTAGGTGTATTATATTTAGCAGTCTTAGTTACTTCAAGATGCCTGAAGCCTGATTTTCGTCACAACTCTTACTACTAGCAGTTTTCAGATTGAAGGTGTAGCTTTTTCATACTTCAGATTCATCCAGGAGAGATCAGCTTTGACCTCAGTCTCAAGTCAAGCATATAATGAGAAACTCATAATTAGTAGACACCCAAGAAAATAATTTACAAGCTTTTCTGCTTAAGTGATGAGAGTGACAGTGGCAGGAATAAAATGTTTCAGTGGGACAGATTTCAGTTGTTTTAATCAGAATGCCATGATTCCCATTTCAGTTTATACCTCCCAGCATCAATGACAAATAAAACAAGATGTTGCAGACAAATGCTTCTTTTGCTGTGAATCAATGACTTGTTCCCAGAGCTAATTTAAACTATGTTCTGAGACAGGTAGAAATCTGTAGAGCATCTACTGGTATAATTAAGATTATTATAATGCATACAAACAGGGGTGTGACATTCCTTAATTTGAACATGATTGATTTTGAAAGCAGTCACTTTAGAAATATCCAGTTATGTGTAATTTTCAAGGTCTTAAAACACAAGAAAAAGAGCCAGAAAAAGGAAATTAGGACACATAGCAACACTTAAGTATCAGCAGGGTTGCTCATACTTCTGGCATTTCAGATGAAGAAACTGAAAAAAATGACACTCATTCCTGGTGTGGACTGGCACTAACATGATGTTAAAAATTTATTTGGCCAGTGAGTTTCACAGGCATTCTCTACTATCAGAGAAATCTCACAGTGGAAATTAGATTCTCTGATAGGGAGCCTTAGTCTAGTTTATACATGTTATTAAATTTGGATTTTTTTCAGCTTACTGGTCTTAGAAATTGCTTAATATTTTCCTGTTTTCTTTTGTCTTGCTCCTAGATGCTAGATGTTTGAGTCAGAGACATTTTTTGTCTTGTTTATACAGTTCTTAGCACAATGGGTTTTTGGTGATGGTGCATCCTGGTGCACCAAACAGTTCTTGTTTGTGCTATTGCAATACAGATAAACACAAATATCCACCCTTCATTCTGAAAATTAGGCATAATCATGAAGCAGTGAAGTGTGTTGGAACCTCTGGATCAGAGGGCTGGAGCACCTCTCCTACAAAGACAGGATGAGAGTGCTGGGGTTGTTCAGCCTGGAGAAGGCTCCAGGAAGACCTTGTAGAGGCCTTCCTGTATCTGGAGGAGCCTTTCAAGAAAGCTGAAGAGGGAGCAGCTGAGGGAATTGGGAATGTTTAGTTTGGAGAAGAGGAGGCTGAGGGGAGACCCCATTGCCCTCTACAATTACCTGAAAGGAGGCTGTAGGGAAGTGGGTGCTGGCCCACTCTGCCAAGTGAATAATGGTGGGATCAGAGGAAATTCTGATTCTGGGACTTTTTATAAGAGCATGTAGCACTAGATCAAGGAGTAATGGCTTTAAACTGGAAGATGGTAGATTTAGGTGATTTAGGTTAAATATCAGGAAGAAATTTTTCACTGTGAGGAAAGTGAGACCCTGGCACAGGTTGCCCGGAAAAGCTGTAGCTGGCCCCTCCCTGGCAGCCTTCAAGGCCAGGCTGGATGGGGCTTTGAGCAACCTGGTCTGGTCTAGAGGTGTCCCTGCCCATGCAGGGGGGTTGGAACTGGGTGATCTTAAAGGTCTCTTCCAACCCAAAATACCCTGTGATTCACTCTGTGTGTTTACTTATGATTAAAGCAGAAGTCTTTTACAAGCTATATAAATCTATCATTGAAAAAAAATCTTTTCCTGGAAAAGAAAAAATCTTGACCATCTGTGGGTAGTGAGGTTTTACAATATGGTGAACATATTTGTCTGTATATGACATAGCTTTCGGTGATCAAAGTGAGAAAAGTTCACACACTGAAGATTTTCTCGTGCAAAGCAGACTACTGATACTACGTGTCACAGTACCTTCTCTTCTGGAAAAGCACACCTTTCGAGTCACAGTTAGAGTATTTTTTAAAAAATAAATGAAGTCTTTCAGTCCCAGGCAACTGCTTTGTTGCACTGAGGGTGAAATGGGATTCTTATATCCATATTTTCCAATCACGAAATATGTACAATCATATGAGTCACATACAGTCATATGAGTCACATACAATCAGTACAGTCCCGGTGCTTCTACTGATTTTACTGGTAGTAAAGCAGAATCAAGGAGTTGTAGTGTGTTACTGTTTCCATCTGAACCATTCCCCTCAGACATGCATGAGCAATTATCACAGCTGGTAACTCTGTGCCAGTAGCTCTAGAACCCTCTGTGTGCAGCTGAAATTTCTTTACCATGGTAAAAATTAATGGATGGTATTAACACATATTCTCACACATATAATCTTTTCTCCCTGAATATAGTTTGCAACATCTAGTTTTTCTCATGCATCAGAGAGGTGGCTATAGGTAACTGGTGTTGGCGGTGCTCTGGTGTATTAGTTCCTTGACATAAAAAAGTAAGCATATGTAAGATATTGTTATAGGATATGGGCAAGAAGGAATCATAAACACAATAGGAAGTTTTAGGAATTATGCAATATATAATAGGAAGTAGTAGGAATTACATGTGCCTTCTCTGCAGGGTATAATCTGCTAAAATCCTATACCAAAGTCTCTTTTCAAGAAGTCATCTTAGGACCCCAAGAACCTGACCACCCATTGCTTACACCCTAATTTATTTCTGTTTTGAGGAGGGGATGTCAGGACTACCAAAACTGGTTGCAGATTAACTCTGCAAGCCTTCAAGTTCTCAGGACAGAGAAACTTCCAGTTTCTGTGGTGAGGCTACAAGGGTGAAATGAAGAAAGCCATCAGTTTCTGTTCATACTGACTGATGGGCTACTGACTTTTGATTGGTTATGATTAAGACTTCCTAATGCAAATCATATTCTGTCACAATGGGTGGAACAAAAGAGAGTCTGCAAATTTTTCAGTGCTTGAGTTTCAGTTCTGCTGCAGTGTTTTGCTTTCCAAATGGGAAAACAAGCTCAATATTTCATTGCAGGCTGAATCTATCTGAATGGAAACATGACAGTTTGTTGGATTGAGTTGAATGGTTTAAATTCAGGTCAGCTCATCTGAGCTGATGTGGTAGCTCCTGGAAGCTGTAGTTGTGAGGGAAGTAATCATACGTCTTGATTCTCTTGAGAAGAAGTGAAACTGAAAAAGGACGATCAGGTTATCAGGATGATTAGGTTATCTAATGATGTCTTCAGGTCCAATTTGGAATCCTAGATACTTAAATCCATACATTTTGAATGGTGTCTGTGTTTGTGTGCATGTACATGTGTATATATATATATATATATATATGTATGCATTTCCAGGAAGAAATACATTAAATGTAATTTTACATATAGATGCACATATATATTCCTTATAATTGTATTTTTATATATGTAATGAAGTATTTTCTTTTGTCTGGTAAAACATGACTGGAGCTCAGAAGAGAATGAAAGACATTCACAAAGTAAAAATGTCTTTTTCTTTTTAGATATTTTTTCCTGATACATAGTTTTTTTACTTCAACACATGTCTGTTCCTTATCTGAACAGCTAATGTCTGTACAACTGCTAGTGGCAGAACTGTGATACGGGTAAGCATTAGGAGAATTAATAATAAAACTCATTTTAAGTATGCAAAGAACCGAGTTAGTGTTTATGTGACTTTGTGCAGCACAGCCACGAGATGGCAGGAGCACCCCATGCGAGCTTTTCACAGCACTTCCCTTATTTTTTTCCTACTTTTCTTGTATAGCATTGCAATTTACATAGTTCTGAGGATTTAAAAACTAATTCAGTTCAACAGCAAGTCACTTTAAAGGTTTTAGGTCTCTTATTATGTATGCCAGAATCTAGAGTAAATGCAATAGCAACATTAAAAGCTAAAGTGCTGTACTAGTGGAGGAATGAACTTTTAACATCCAATTGCATAATAATATCCTTATTTAGAAAATAAATTGTATCTCCATTGTATTTTTAACTGGTTAGAAAATTTTTTTTTCTTCCTTGATCAAGTTCATAATGTTAGAAGTACTAATGGACTGTCAAAACACTTCCAATCTATTCCTCATATTAGAAGTCTAAAACAATCTAGAAATGCAACCAGGTCCTTAACCAAGAGATTAATATAATTTTTGTGCTACTGGAAGAATGTATGCCAGGTACAGTGCTGTCAGGGTCCTTTATAGAAGTAGTGCAGACACAGAACATTCCCTCTAATTTGACATGCATAAACAATTTTAGAATATTTCAGCAAAGCAAAATTTGTTTAAACCCTTCCCATACCTAAAAATGTGAAACATCTATTTATGAAACATCTCTAGCATAAATGTGTGCTGAAGAAGGGTTGAAGCTTGAAAGAGGACCTCTTGGGATCAGCAGTTTTTACTTTCACTAGGAAATAGACTAAAATTTGACCATTTGATTAGCCCAGAGGATAATCAAATTACAAACACTTAGCACAACTCTGCTAAGGGTTTGGCAACTTAATTATCTGGGGACTCTTCTTACCTAACCCTTCTCTAATTCACAAATATTTCCTATATATGTGGATACAGACAACATCACATGGAGTAATTTGTGTGCAAGCCCTTCTGGGCTCCACTGACAGAGCAGAGCTTTGCCTGCAGTTTTGGATCCTTCCCATCTTTCTGCTCTGTTCACTTTGTGAGACTGAAGTTCTGTGGGATATACATAGATATACAGCATGTCTCCAGTATGCCATCAGCCACTTCACAAAAAAAATCACTTAGCTGATGCATGTAAGGATGAAAACTGAAGTACAGAGAAACAATATTCATGTGAAAGAGAATAGAACATGAGAGAGTTTTTTCTACTTGAAGGATTAGCAAGATGATAAAATTTAGAGGGACATGCAGAAAAAAACCGTATTACACTGCTTAATAAAACAAAATATTTGTTTACTAAAGCAAAACCAAAAACCAAACCCAAACCAAACCATACACAAAAGATCTAAGACCTTTGCAAGGGTGGACTGATAAAGTCAAGGTAAGAGGTATCATTGCAAGTAGCATTCTAGGAGTCTGTAGGGCCTCACTGCTTGCGGCTTACAGAGCCCATGTGCCTTGGATGCTAATGATATCTGTCACTAATGCAGTTGTCAGGACAGATTTGTTAAGAGGTTTTTATTCTCAGTGAGTGAAAGCAATTTTATGTACACAAACATGGTACCTCACTGCAGAACAAGAATGTGGGTGACACACTGGCAGCCTAACTCCAGTAGTAGCTACTGAAGCCAGTATACTGACAGATACAATCTTTCCCTCTCCTTCCTACTCAGTGTTGATATGACCACAGAAGAAATGGGCTGTGAGAGCCTGATACCCCTCCCTTGCAACACCGTGCTGTGCAGCATGTTGGAAATATCACAGCCCCAACTCAGTACTCTCTGGAGCAAAACCTTTGTTAGGCACTGAGCAGCAAGTTAAAGCTGGGAGATTTGCTGTGTGACCTACTTTAGGTGATCCTGCTCTGGCAGGGGTGTTGGACTTGGTCTCTCAGGGTCCCTTCCAAACCTTAACATTCTGTGTGTGTGAATTCCCCTCCATGGCATGTGTGGGCAGGTTCTGCATCTAAGGCCTGTCCCATTTCATTCTAAGATCCTGTTTTCAGCTTCTTAGAAAATTTCAGAGCTTAAAAATGCCCATGCTGGGTGTCAATTTGTATTTCTATAAGAAATAATAGCTCTATGCTAGTTCATTTCCCAGAATGTAAATCGGGAGAAAATACATTTGGCCTTTAAAAAGATCATAAATGTTTCATTAAGAAGAACCAGTACTTTCATGCTTGGAAGCAAAACTCTTGTGGGACTTGTTTTAAAATCAAGGCATTGTTTTTTTGTTTGGAAAGTTAAACCTGTGATTGATTAAATTATGCATAACTGAAAAAATCTTGAAGTAAACATCCCATTCCACATACATATAGGAAGACCTGGTAAGAAAGGCTGATGACAGCTACTTCCACTCAGTGATTATGCATGCTGGTAGTTTCTGCTGATGGCTGGGAAGGAGGGAGCTCCTATCTAGAAATATTCCTCAAGGAAGGACACTGAAGGATCTGTAAATCTTGGTTCTAAAATACCTCTTGCTTTGTCTTTTCCCCTGTTCCCTTTGCCTATTTGTCTGCCCTCCATCCCTCTGCTTCCTGTTTATCCTTTATGAAGGTTAGCAAAATTCAATTTGTTTATATTTCTGTGAAGCTATGAACTGGCTCAGACTACTTCCAGATTACAAATCAGGTGATTGCTTTAACATGAATCATCTGGGGAAGGTGCTTCAAGCAGGGGTCTGAGATATTTTAAAAAGTGCTAGAATAATCAGCATACACCTCCAGATAGCACCACTTCCCATGGCAAACATTGAAGGATGCCAGCTTGCGAGAAAACCTTAATTTTGACATTTATAAAATTTTAGATGCCTCACAATGTAACCTTTTTTTAAGCTTTTTTGAGCCTAAAATACATGTGCATGTACATAGAATATTTTTTGTGTTTGTCTACTAATATCTATTTACCTAGCTATCCAGTTATTTCTAGGCATGAATAATATTTATTCTAATACAAATCCACAGCTTTCTTTTTAAAGTGGAAAATGTAAGTGGTAATTTTAACAGCAGAGAAAATTTATTTGAAGATATTCTCTTGACAGCAGTTGCTTCCTGAATTTTTATCTTCTTTAATACAATGTGGGATGCTAAAGTACACACCTACCCAGTGGAATCATAATCCATTTTAGCTGTTCAAACAACATCATGCTCTTAAATGACTTTTGATTTCAAAGCCTTTTCATTGTATGGGACTGGACTTTTTTTAAATGCAGCACTGTATTTCATGTTTCATTCCAGCCCATTTTATATCCACTGTCTGTTATAATTATGTATTTCTTACTGTGATTATTGCATATAATAATCTGCAGTTCATATTGTTACATTTATTTAACACATTTTAGAGTGAATACATAGATAACTGCAAAAGAAAAGGCAAAAATTGACCTCCCCATCTCAATCTCTAATCCTCTCCTACTGTTACAAAAGCAAAAACAACTTGGAAATTGGGGGATTCACCTTTTCACCTTTATCAAATGAAGTCTCCTGTCTGTGAAACCCGTTGTACAATTTAGATCTTTATTGAACTTCCAGAGCTACTTATACCATACAGCACAGTGTGGCTGCTGCAGGCATCAGCATTTGTGTATTTCTGTGTAGGTGGCCTAAAAGGAATCCAATTAGAAACAAGAATCTCTGGTAGTATTTGTTATTTTACTACTAAGCATTTGAAGGAAGAAAGAGCACATACTGCTGAAGATAATCCCAAAATACATAAAGAAACTATTTATATTAACCATAAATGGAATTATTTCCACCATTGAACACGATAATGTTCCAGGCAATATTCTGCAGGTCCAGCCTTATGCATCATTTATCATGCCATGCTTTGATAAGGATTCAGAATACAATGGATCTTTTTTTGTGTGTGTGTGAAGATTTTAAATAATTTCTTTGAGTTTAGCTCTTTGAAAGACTGCTATCTTTTCCTGACATTTGACAGAAAGTGGGGAAGTAAATACTGAACTACAGAATGACAGTTCCTCTCAGCATATAGTTAATCCTTGTTGAGCCTTGTGTCTAGACTCATGGGAGCCTGTGCTAAATACAGGTTTTCTATCTATCACCTTTGCTTATGAAACCAGGTGAAAATGTTCATGGAAATACTAAGAAACCCAGTGAGACAAAATTCAGCCATCTTATGGAACTTGAAAAAGCTGATGCCACATGTTGAACCTTACCATGGAGGAAAATTTTAGAAGAAGGTAGATCCACCCTCAATCTGCCACACCTGAGGACAACTTTGCCACAACACCCCCTTTCTCCTACAAACTCCTCTTTACATACAAAGTCTGAAAGGACACTGTCTCCCACAGCATTCTCCTGAAAAAGCTGTCAGCCCACAGCTTGGACATGGGCACTCTGTGCTGGGTTAGAAACTGGCTGGAGGGCCGGGCCCAGAGAGTGGTGCTGAATGGTGCTGATCCAGTTGGCGTCCGGTCACTAGTGGTGTCCCCCAGGGATCAGTGTTGGGCCCAGTTCTGTTCAATATCTTCATTGATGATTTAGATGAGGGGATTGAGTCCATCATCAGCAAATTCACAGACGACACTAAGCTGGGGGGGATTGTGGATCAGCTGGAAGGCAGGAGGGCTCTGCAGAGGGACCTGGACAGACTGGAGAGTTGATTCCAATGGGATGAGGTTCAACACGGCCAAGTGCCGGGTCCTGCACTTTGGCCACAACAACCCCATGGGGAGCTCCAGGATGGGCACAGAGTGGCTGAGAGCAACCAGGCAGAAAGAAACCTTGGAATTTGGATTGACAGGAAGCTGAACATGAGCCAGCAGTGTGCCCAGGTGGCCAAGAAGGCCAATGGCATCCTGGCCTGTATCTGGAAGAGCGTCACCAGCAGGTCCAGGGAAGGGATTCTGCCCCTGTACTCAGCCCTGGTGAGGCCACACCTTGAGTACTGTGTCCAGTTCTGGGCCCCTCAGTTCAGGAAGGATATCGAGGTCCTGGAGCGGGTCCAAAGGAGGGCAACCAGGCTGGTGAAGGGACTCAAGCACAGATCCTATGAGAAGAGGCTGAGGGAGTTGGGGCTGTTCAGTCTGGAGAAGAGGAGGCTCAGAGGAGACCTCATCACTCTCTACAACTCCCTGAAAGGAGGGTGTAGCCACGAGGGGGTTGGTCTCTTTTCCCAGGCAACTCTCAGCAAGACAAGAGGACATGGTCTTAAGTTGTGCTGGGGGGAGGTTTAGGTTGGACATCAGAAAGAATTTCTTTACAGAGAGGGTGATCAAGCATTGAAATGGGCTGCCCCGGGAAGTAGTGGATTCTCCATCCCTGGAGATATTTAAGAAGAGACTGGATGTGGCACTCAGTGCCATGGTCTGGTAACTGCAGCAGTAGTGGATCAAGGGTTGGACTTGATTATCTCTGAGGTCCCTTCCAACCCAGCCAATTCTATGATTCTATGATTCTATGACAGGACTCTGCCAGTTTCAGCTGCACACATCCTCTGTTCTGGGGATCCACAGTGTTATAAATCTGCAGATTTACAACTGCTTAGCTATGAAACAGCCCTAATGCCATCATACTAAACACTGAATAAGTTTTGTTTATGTTGAAAAGACAAAAAGACAAACTATTTGAGGTAACAGTAGGTAGCAACAGTAGTCAGGAGTAGTATCCGTAAATTTTTAAAATAATGTCTAAAATACATCATATTTCCAAAGGGAAAGATGATTGCTTAATTGCACTTGGGGATTTCTTTATATTATAAAAGAGGACTGAGGAGTAACAGAATACACAATTTTATTTGTGCTTGACCATTTTTTTTTAAAAGTCCATGTTTATTAAATAAAATGAAATCTGTATACACAATCTCTAAAGTTGCAACTGATTCGGCACTGACTAATTTATTTTACCTCTGCTACTTAAGATGGAAAATATTTTTCATGAAACAAATGCAAATTGTTCTTGAGAATAGTAAGGTTGCAAGAAGCTGCCCTATGTCTTAGTTTTCCATTAAGCAAATCTATGACTCTTCAAAATGTTTTTTCTAGATATTAGCAAAAATACCTCTTTCGTTACTCACATGATTTTCCAGTCTGTATTCTTAAAAATAAATACCAGGGTAAGTAAATGTTGAGGAACTATTTTGCCCTTTAACTTTCATTGAGAAAAACAGAAATCAACTTTCAATGATGAGTTGGACTCCACCATAATAATGAAGGAAAGTAGTTACCTAGCAAATGTTGTTGACATAAATCATCACTTGCATTGACAAACATTTTTCAGGTAGGGCATACTATTGAGGGGCACAATTTTAAAGTAATATCAAACCTTGTATTTTTCATATTAGGAAGCATAAGACACATTGTGTAAGATTCACGAAGCATATTTAAAAGGAAAATGAAATATTCAGTTTTGTTCACTAAGATTCAGCATAAAAATATATGATACTGCTTAAAGCTTTTTCTTTTGTTAGCAAGGAAATGGTTTGACTACATTACTTAGAAGTACAGCTGGACCAAAGTATTAATTTCTTGACCAGTTATGATTTTCTTATAAGCTCCATCTGCTCCACCTGCCCCACAAAACCCTGTGCATCAAATTGAAGTAAAAATTCAGAATCCTAAAAGTTTCTGTAGCTTAAAACTCCTTGGCAGTACCATTAATAATATTGTGTTTAATTTCAAGTGTGATGTTCTGATGTGTTTTATATTTTAAGCATTAATCTAGAGTACTCATTCAGACAACATTTATGTGGGCACTCCCAAGAGAGTCACAAAACTATCCCCCCCTTGAAGTGTCTCGTGTTCCTTGGAAATTTGTACAGCACCCCAGATAGGAGACATTATGGGCAATCAGAAATGTGACTCTGAGAATGGTCTCAGTGCATGTGTAGCAGGACAGAGCTGATGCAGCCCTTGAGTTCAGCAATAATAAACTGAGAGATGGATACCTGAAGTGCTGTAGGAATTTCTAATTGCTGCTTTGGTACATAGCAGCAAAACCCTCTAGTAATTTGGGATGTTCTAGGGCAAGAGGTGCTCAAGCACCATAATTTTTGTGTTTTCCAGTGGCTAAAAATTTGGAAACAACTACAAGACTATAAGCTTACTGTTAGCCTGGGCCTGAACATTGCTGAACTCAAACTAGTGAAATGACCTTCACTGACATGAAGGAGAATATTCCATATTTAGGCAGCAGCTTCATAATCATAAGATTTTTTTCCAAAGCAACTGTTTTACCTCTCTGCTGAGCAAGCTCCACTGTTCAAGGTTTGTGTACCTTGGGGTTTTCTGCTACAGTCACCCTGAATCATGAAAAAAAAATCTTGTATTAAAAAATCTTGAACTGCAGTTACCCAAGACCTGAAAAGGAGTAAAAGTAGGAGAGGAATCACCATTTTCAGGCTGGAAGATGAAAAATGCTTGGGTTCATTCAAAAGGTGACCCAAAGTTATAGATTGTGAGCTTATTTTTTCAGTTAGCAAATAAATCTAAACCTCCTCTTCCTCTGTTTTCTGCATGAGACTGGACTCAAGGAGAACTGGAGGGTACTTTCCCTTCCTTGTGACTCTTTCTGTATGTACTCATCTCAGTCTCTGCCCTGTGCCTCCTGATTATAGAAGTTTTTCTTCGAACCGCTCACGTCCAACTCTCAGTTTTCTGTGGTAAAGCTACTTTGCCCTAAATCCTTTCTGAGTATGCTTTCTGAGTATGCTTTCTGAGTATCCTTTCTGTCCATGGTTTTCCTGAAGAACAGCAAATTAATATCCATACTTTTCTTCACCACCACCAAATGGTGGTTCACATAAGTTTATAAAGAAGGTGCAAAACCTGCCTGTACACCTGTTGATGCTTAATGACTTGAAATAGCTCAGTGAAGACCCTTCATAATCAGCTAGATTTAGTTGCTGTTTACTGCCTACCTTTGTCATCAGTATTGTGGTTTCGTGATATATCCAGCTTGAAATGGATTTCCATATAAGTTAAAATTCATCCAGTTCTGAATATAATCTGGTTTACTGCTCTAAAAGGACAGCAAAGTTTTCTTAAAATCTACTTCCGTGAGATATTTTCTTTAAAAAATGTAAATACTGCCATTAAAGTAGGGAACACTTACCTGTTTTGTCTCTCAGTAAGTGTCCCAGAGTTTTGTTGCTGTTTCCACATATTTGCCTATTTACCATGGTGTGTATTATTCTACAGCACACTGCAGAGCTACAATTAATTCTGCAGACAGTTGTTCATGTCCCTGTTCTGAGTGACATAGGAGAAAAACACAGATGCTTGTAACTCAGGCAAAAATACCATTTACTAGTAAGAAAATTTTCTAGCTATTCTAACAGGCACTGTTCAAACTGAGTCAGGCTGGAGAACAATGAGCGTCTTGTGCTGGATGGCAAAGTGTTTTATTACATTATAAATTCTTGATGCAGTGACATCGATATTCATATTCTCTAATACAATAGAGGAGTTGTAATTATGAACAAAGCCTTTCACTAGTGACTGTTGGACTGGATTGTGTAGATAAAAAATCAATATTAACAATTTAAATGTGAAATATTGAATGAAAAGGATAGTTGCTAATGCAATATAATAAAATATTTCAAAATGTGGTCCTGCTTTTTTAAAATTTTTTTAAATTCATTTCTTCTCACAGGGGAACAAGGAAATGTCATTATACAAAAATGTTACCTTAAGAGTCTCATACGCATCTCTTATTTTAGATAACTATTTTCAGGCTCCTGTGGATTTTGACTGAATTAGTTGCTTTAAAATATCAGTTATTTGCTTCTTGCTTGAAACATGGCTGTTCTTCATAAAAAAATCTTTATTTTTCAGGGCTGCTGTATGGGCCACCATAAAGGTACCTCATTGCCTGTAATGAGAAATAAAATCTGAAGATCACTTACTCTAAAATATAATTTTAAGTATATTCCTCATTACAAATAATTTTAGGTAGCAACTGTAAAAAAGAAAGAACAAAAATCATAATTTGCACAGTTCTTCCAAGGTCACAGACAATTTGTCATTTTATCTTTACTTTGAACTGACTCTTAAATGAGTTTATATGGGTTGTAAAACAAGAGAGGGGAAAGGAAAGTTGCGATAAATTACTTGAATCTATAAGAGTGGCACAGAAAACCAGTAAGGAATTTTTACTCCATGGGCTTGAGACAGTAAGTAGGCAGATTCACAGGACTTGTCTGTGTATAAGGTTAACAAAAGCATTGCTTTCCTTTCAAAAGGCTGTACATTTGATTTAACTGTGATACTCAAACTGACCTATATTGTCTTCTTCCCTTATTTTATTTGTGTGGTAAACAATATAAACATCTTTATTTAGTAAGAACATTACACTAATTGAAACTGGTACCTTGGCATGCTAAAGCAGCAGATGCCTATTTGCTAGCAGTGAAAACACAGAATCTCTGGCAAACAAAATATAATCCATCATAAACAACATAAGAGACTAATGAAAAATAATAATTTAAATGGAATGGAATATGCTTCCCTGACGTGTCACTTTCAATCACACACTGACTCATTTTGAACATGAATTTCCCTCAAGGCTTCTGCAATGTGTAAGACTCGCTGACTATTCATGCACATGTCCATTCTCTCTTCTCTTACAGGGTATTAAAGTGGGTAGTGTTCACTAATGTTAATAGAAAAACTTTGGATTAATTAATTTAAAACAGTATTCAGAAAAAAAAAGTTATTGATTTTGACACAGAGTATCTCCACATAAGGTTTCTTCTATTACCCCAACTGGACAAGTGAGCTGTGTATTTACAAAAAAATGTGTGACTCTTTCAAATGAAAAATTAATCTGATCTCAAGTGAGTTTCCAGAAGAGAAACTAAAATTCAACATTTTTGTGCTGGGGAAATTCTGACATGGTGAAAAAGATTAGATTGTGCTTTAGGACAGCACAGTGTCTGGAATCTTCCCTGCAAAAAAAAAGAGTAAAAGTTTTGGTTTTGAAAATCTTCATCTTCTGATTTTCCCAGGGAAATAAGGACATAAGCCTATAGCTTTGAAGATTGTTTTGTTTCCATTCAGAGGGGAAGGAGGAGGGAAGCTCTGAAACTCTGGCTCGGACTGAAGTACCCAATCTGCTGGCAATTTAGGACTATGGTGCAGCAGATCTGTAGATAGTGAAATGTCCTGGAAGAGGCTGCTTGGGGTCAGGTATCATCAAGAGAGACAGAAGAGACGTGTCAAGAGCTGGCTGTAGTTTCCATAAATGTTTCTGGATACCGAAGATTTACAAAACCCCATTTCCTTAGACTGAATTTTCTCTTTTGGTCAGAATCTCTCACAGCAGCTTGAAATATTAGACTTATTTTGCAAAGGCCTTAAGTGGAAACCTCTAATCATGTTTCTGTGTCTGGGTCAGCATTGTATCTATGCACATGTGGTGTCTCTAGACAAATGCTTCCCCACTCTAGATATTCATTAGGTCAACACAAGAGCTCAGATGAAGAAAATCAGCTCTTCTGAGCTTCTTATCATTGACACAGGGCTCAGTTTGCAGAGGTAGCTGCTGAGTTTAGATTCCTCCTATTTTTTTTTTTTTTTTTTAATGTATCTGCAGGAATCTGAGCGATATGAACCTCCTCTGTTTCCTAGCTTAGATAACCCTTTCACACTGCTGTGATCTGAAGAATTCACTAGGACACCTGAATGCAGCTATTCAATGATATCTCTTTCCATCTTCCTCCATCTTTACAGCCTTGTGCTTTTGCCTCTTTGGCTTGAGGGCATTGTGGACTAAATCATGCTGCCTGTGCACCCCATAAATCCATCTGTATACATTAATGTGCAGGAAGGTGGAAAACCAAGCTACTGTGGCACAATTTATCTTTCCCTTTAGTTCCCTCACTGGTGTTTGGTCTCATGTATATAGTAAAGCCAACATAGAATATGGAAGAAATACATCTCTCCTATCATGGCTGATTACTTTCCTTACAACACATTCTCCCTTGCACTGATGTTAGTAGCCTCAGGTTCCTGAAAATGTCCACTTTGTCCTTTGAGTGTACTTAAAATTACATGTTGTCAAACTTAAGTATGCCATTAAGACAAAGGCCCAGTGGAACAAACGTTAAGATTTACTAGTGTGACATAAAATCCCTAGTATTTTATAGTTGGAGATGTCCAGGAGAATGAATGAAAGCTTTTGTTCTTGGCTCTGTTTCTGCATAATCCACACGAGGCAAACTACTGAACTTTAAGAGGGTACTGTTAGGTCAACAGTGATAAATCGTGGTGGTGTTTCGAAAATACCTAGTGGTAATTGAAGCTGAAGCACTATAATTAGTTTATTTGCTTATTTCTGTAACCTTTTGTGGTTTAGTTATTGATTTAATACATACAGAGATGGTTTAGACAAGGATATTGTATTGGAGAGGTTTTATATTCTCTGAACCATGCAGTCGGAGTGAGGGAACCGAAATAACACTGCCTTAAAGGACATTTTTTTCAGTTGTCTTGGAAATTTTTTTCTTTCAAGACAATTTTTAAGGAATCATGTTAGTTCTGCTTCTCAACAAGAGAAGACACAGTCTTAGCAAAAAAAATTTTTGCCTTTTAGTTCCTGACTTGTAAATAATTTCTGTGCTGCTACTCACTTCCACTTTATTGCAAGTACAAGAAAATTAAGCAAAACCAGTTAGGCTTTAAGTTGAACCCTTATATGACAATTTCCTTGATAGGATACTACTGAAAAGTAATTTTTTACATGTTCTGCTTCTCTGTTTTTGTTTTTTTTTCTTTATATCTTCAGGATATGATTTGTCTGAACTCAAATGAGGAAAATAATGTTTCCGTAAAGAGTAAAATACTAAAGACTGACTGGAATATCTATGAGTGTTCAGCAAGTTTCAATAAGCACTGAGAAGGCCACTTAGTCTGGAGAAATTAACATGGTACCTTTCTTTAAATGATAAGGTCTTTGGCTCCTATTCCCATGTGACAAGAGTTCAAGAAATGAGATCACTATCATAGTCCTTCAGACACTAAAATGTCATCTTCCGGAGGCTCTTTTGATAAATGCTTCTTGCATTGTCCATGATACTTCTCTTTACTCCTTACCAACAAATGGCTTAGGCACCTAGATGTTTAATTTCTTAAAAGAACTCAAAACCATTTAGTGAGGCACCTGGGCTTTTCATCTTTCAATGTGTGCTTGATGGTGCACTTACCAACTACCCTTTCAGGATCATGGCCTGATAAAGAGGGCAAAAATGCAAAGTAAGAGAAACTACATTGCAGTTCATCTCACTGAGGAGGAATTCAAGTTCCGATGCAGTCATAGCAATAACATTGTGCCTCGGGACAAGAAATAAAAAAATCTTGGACCATAAGTACAGGAGAAAGCTAACTGTAATTTTTGCAGTGTTCTTCCTTCCAGGGCTACCTTAACTTGAGAGTTGTGTTTTGGCAAGTCTGGTCTGCAGAGCTTCAAATGTGATGGGTATGATACGTCCCTGTACAGAACAGCCTGATGACCACTGGTGAATGGACTCTCCCGGATGATGGGAATCTTCAAAGAGCAGCTGCACTTGGTTCTCCTGCACAAGCTCTCTGACCATAAAGGACTTGGATGACCATTGCTATTACAAAATAAATCGGTAAATAACAAGTGCATCTTCTGGGGTACCTGAGTCTGTTGGTGTGCATGAGGCATTTTTAGGAATCTTAAGCCGTGGAATGCCTGTCTTTTGGATCTCAGTCAGGGATAAGCTTTGTGCTAAGTTCTTAAGAGTAGTACAGCAGAGGCACTTCTACACATGCATGGAAACTGCACTTTCAGGTCCACAGAGAAGCATTAATGTGCACTGAATTAAGATGCTTCTGTGCAAGGTGGTAATTGAACAGCAAGTGTTTCCAGGAGTGTGACTCTTACACAGCTAACACAGTAGTAAGATCTTTTTTTTTTGAAGATGCACACTTTTTCTGTTGATTTTTTTCTGTTGCTTTTTCTAATCCAATGTTATCAGAAACAATAGTGCTTTGAATGAATCATATTTGCACAGAATATATTCTTACAAAGTGTTACATTTTATTGGTTGTGCCCACTTTTATGTGATGAAGAATCTGAAATTCATTGCCTGTTGCAAGTGAATGCCTATTTTTTTTGGTACTAGTTCTTCCCTGTTGTCATGTCTATATTGGTGAATTTACTGATTTCCAATTTCATTAACCTGCTGTCAGGTGATTGGTTATATACTTGTTAATCTTAGTAGTATCTTCCAGTATTGCCTGGAAAAAAAAAATTGTATCTTTTTCTTATGCTTGCTTTGATTTTGGCAACTAAGGTTTTTTTTGGAGAAAGGACTTCTTTTTTGGTATCTGTAGGAGAGAAGCTATGTTGAGTGATTCTTCCTTCTGACAGTTAGTTGTTACTCTATCATTATGTTAAAATTCTCCCAAGTTTTACTTGCTGCTAGATGTGTTGTTACTTTACATGTGATCAATGCACAATGTTCTCAGGATTACAAATTTCTTGTCTTCAAAATCAGATCTAACGGCAATAAGAAGAATTTTTACTATTTTAGATCATTCTGATTGTGATTTAATTTTTGGGTCACTTTTCTACTGATTACTTCTGTATTAAGGAGTTGCATGTGTGTGCAGGACAAACACATCATAATTTTCTTAATTAAGACACATTACTTATTTTTTACATATAACTTTTATATATTATTGCTTTATTTTTTAACATCAATGCAAAAGAGATCATCTACAGATTTTGATTTGTATTAATGAATGCAATTAATCTGATGGACACAATCAAAATTTGCATTCCAGGCAGAATATTCAGCAACATTTTATCTTTTTTGATCTTTTTCTTATGCATGTTGCTTCTACCTATTATGGTAATATTATTTTTATTTTTTGTAGTCTGTCTGTCATAATACAATGAAGTTTGTCTTTTTACAATTACAGATGTGTTCAGAAGGTAACATTCAGTACTTGTGCACACTGTCTGGTAACTGATTTATTTCTGTGAGGGTTTGTTCCTTGGGAATGTTGAAAATTTTTTTAGGACATATTCCTTTGCAGATATGGGTTATTATTTGTTTGCTTTAACTTGTCATTAGTACTTTTCATTTTTGTCAATGTGCATATTTTATCTTCTTTTACTCTTGTATTGAGTTTATATGGCAAGGCTTTGGTAAGGGGGGGGGGGTCACAAGGCAGCATCTGTGAGAAAAAGCCAAGGGCTGCCCTGTGCCAGGCAGAACCAGTTCTGCTGGCTCCAACAGATCCACTGCAGGGCACAGCAGAGCCCATCAGCCAAACCAGTGGCACTGCTGTGAAAACATTTTAGAAAGGGCAGAAAACAACTGACAGGAAAAGAAGAGAACAAAAAGCTTGAAAAGTAATAGAGGGAAACACCAAGGATAGAACAGATGAGAAGAGAGAGAGGAGAGAGGAGAGAGGAGAGAGGAGAGAGGAGAGAAAAGAGAAAAGAGAGAAGAGAAAAGAGAGAAGAGAAAAGAGAGAAGAGAAAAGAGAAAAGAGAAAAGAGAAAAGAGAAAAGAGAAAAGAGAAAAGAGAAAAGAGAAAAGAGAAGAGAAGAGGTGGAGCCAACACTTTTTACCCCTGAAGGGACTCTGAGGTGTGGAGGACCCATGCTGGAGGAGGTACTTTCCCAAAGGGACTACATCCATGGAAGAGCCTGTACTGGAGCAGGTACACTCATCAGGCACTGCAGCCTGGGGAAAATCCACAATAGAGAACAGAAAAATAGTGAGGAGGAAGGGGCAGCAGACAGAAACCTCTACCTCCTGACCACAATGCCCTTGTGCTGCTTTCACCTCATTGAAGGGATGGAGTGTAACAACAGGAGTGTGAAAATGAGTTTGAAGTGAAGCTAAACCTGGGAAAAAAGGGAGGAGAGATGTTTTCCCCAATTGTGCAAATGTTTGCTCCTTTTAAAATTTTTAAAAAATTATTATTCATACTACATAAATTTTTAATTAAATATTTATTTTAATCGTCACTAATTAAGCTAATTTCTCCAAGTCACGTCTGTTTTGCTCACGATAGTAGTTGGTAAGTGATCCCCCTGCATTTATCTTGACACAAAAATGTTTCTTGCTCTTATTCTTATTTTCTCCCAGTCCATCTTGCATCTTGCTGACCATCAGTGGTGTGGCTAGCTGGAAGTCTGTCTGCTAGCCAGGACTAACCCACCAGAATCATACAAGAAAACAACGACAAATTTTGAAGTAGACTGCCTATTCAATAGGTGTTGTAAGTAGCACTTTTCATAAAAGAAATCATTTGAACAGTAACTGATTTTTTTGAGGAACAAACCAATTTGAGTATGTGAACATTAAAGCAGTATTATGGAAATAAGTAATTATATTTATCACTTTTTAATATAAAAGATGACATTCATGTTTACTCTGCTATTTGGATTGTGTTTGCAGCATTTTTCAGTTGAATGACTCTTAGGAAGTCTTTAATTTCAGGAAGCATTGCTTAGAATTCCTTTAAGGTGTTTCCCCTGTCTGCATATACTGAAAAATCCTGCACATGATTGCGTTCAAGTCTCCAGAAAATTAAAAAAAATTTTAAGATTATGGTTAAGCTGAAAAAAACAAAACCAACAACAACAAAAAAACCTGAAAAAGTCAAAGATGTTATTTTTGATACACTTTTTATCAAATAAGTTTATATATATATATTTTTTTAATTGAGCTTAAAACCCAGTGAACCTTTTCTTTTGACTTTTTAAATTTGTTTTGTTCTTATCAGGCTCTGGGGGTTATTTGAAGAAAACAATTTGTAAGGCTGAAGAAAGAAATTAATGAATTCTTTTTCAGGCCTGCTGTAAAAGGCTGTGGGCTGGAAAATTTCAGAAATAAAGGTTTCTTTTTTTGAGTTTACCAGATGCTTACAAAACTGATTTATCACATTTGAAGCCTAAAAGCCTCTTCAATTTTCAGCTTCTCAGGTTTTGGTGTCCTGTGAGTTATAATTTAATAGACCCAATTGTTCTCCAGCCATCCTCAGAGATCTCCAGGCGAAAAAAAAGAGAAACTAACAACAGCGAAGAATATACTTGACATTTTTAAGAAGAAAAAAACCTCCAAGGCATCTTAACAACCCTGCGTACACTCCATTAGGATTTTATTACATAAGCTACTGAAACCAAAAGTAATGTAAATATTTTCAAAATAGCTTGTTTCACACTGTTTCAAGTTTTTATCATCTATTACTCTTAAGTAGATTGAATGCTAATCCTTCAATCTTCCTGGATTATGTTATTCATCCGTTAAACAAAAATAGTATTTTAGTTTCCTATAATGAGTGACTGTGCTGTTTACTCCGTGCCTTACACCTTTGTACCTGGGCTACTCCACTGTGTGTCTCAGCTTTACTCGTGTGTCTCTGCTGTAAGATTGCTTGCTGGCAGTGCAGCCATGCACTGTTGGAAAAAAGAGACAATTCAGTGGGCTGGTGAAGAGCTGGAGGAGTTACCTCCAGTGTGTTCTCTTAATGATGCTTGGCACATAACCATCAGAATCAGTGCTTCCAGCTGTGGGAGGATGTTCATGTTGTATAGCTTAAAACTACCACAGAGTCCACTATTCTGTAACCCTTTGTCTAAAAGTCTGTCAATGTGTCACTCAAAGTGACCTTTAGACGTCCCAAGAACTCATTCAGTCACTCTGCCTTCTGTGCTCCGCGTTCCCACACAGAGCCCTGAAATTTGTTAACACCCTTTATGCAATCATGCTTTAGGTTTATGTATCTCTCATTTAGAGGGTCACAGCTGAAACAAAACTAGAGCAAGTTAAGTTGTAATCATAGAATCACAGAATGGTTTGGGTTGGAAGGGACCTTAGATATCATGTAGTTCCAACACTCCTGCATGAGCAGAAACATCTTCCACTAGACCAGGTTGCTCAAGGCCCCATCCAACCTGGCCTTGAAGACTGCCAGGGAGGGAACTTCCTTGGGAAACCTGTTCCAGTGTCCCACAACCCTCAAATTTAACAGTTCTTCCTAATGTCCAGCCTAAATTTCCCCTCTTCAAGTTTTAAACTATTTCCCCTTGTCCTCTCGCTACACACCCGTGTACAAAGCCCTACCCCAGATCTCCTGTAGCCCCCCTTCAAATATTGTAAAGTCACTATAATTTCACTTTGACACATCCTCTTCTCCAGGCTGAACAACCCCAACTTCCTCAGCCTGTCTTCACAGGGGAGGTGCTCCAGACCTGATCATTTTTGTGGCTCTACTCTAGACATGTTCCAGGATCTCCATGTCCTTCTTATGCTGGGGACTCCAGGACTGGACACAGTACTCCAGGAGGGGTCTCACAAGAAGAGAGTAGAGGGGGAGAATCACCTCCCTTGACTGTCTGTCTGTGCTTCTTTTGATGCAGCCCAGGACCCAGTTGGCTTTTTGGGCTGCAAGCGTACATTGGTGGCTCACGTTAAGTTTCTGTGGTGCAAATGATGAATTTTAAAGCTTAAATCACGATTTGGGCCTAATTACAAGTAAGATTTCAGATGAAAATCTTTTTTTTTTTTTTTTTTTTTTCTGCGCAGATGTAGGAAGCAAAAAACCAAAAATTCAAAATTTAAACAAAAATGGCTGATGTTGCCAGTAAGAAAATCTGGAATATAATATTCCTCAAGTTACAGAACTTGCCAGTGCAACAAGGTATTTAACAAGATAGTGGTGGTAGAGGTTGAAGGAAGTAATTCTTACACGTATTAGCTTATTTTCCTTGCTGACAAACTAAAATTTTTGCTTGATAATAAAGTTTGAGTTTTGGCTAATGGCAAAGATTCTGTATCTCCATGAAAGTCAACCCAGCAGAATATATTTTTGCAATTACTCATTGTCTTTGTGCTTCCACTGCTAGACATTGAAGCCCCTAAAACAGTTACTTTCAAGAGATAATGGGTTAAAGCATAGGATATAGAGCATCTGGGGAAAACTCAGTGTTTAGGAAACCACATAGAGCAATAAATTAGTTAAGGAATGGAACACAATGGCAGGGAAGAGAGATAGGAACAGGCAGTGATAGAGCTCAGCGCATTTCAGAGCCAACAAGGTCGACTTGACCCAAAGGCCTCTGCCAAGCTATGGGGGCCAAGCCAAGTACACCGGAGATTGCCCAAATTAGGAAGGAGTTCAAAAGTTTAAAGGAGGAAGACTCACGGGACGCCCCCTGCCAATGATGAAGGCAACCGGAACGACCACCAAGATGCTCCTCAAAAGAAAGGCTCCACCCTACACCCCGCCTATACCACGCCTCTATATACATATGCATGATTATGTATGTACTATGATGTAATTCTGTAATCAAAATGTATAAAAAGGCTTGCATTTGTCACGGGAATTCAGAAATCCCCTTGCGATTTCTCCGACGCGCGTCGTTAATAAAATACCTCCTGCCTATTTGACTCAAACCAAGTCTTTGAGGCAGTTTATTCTCGCCTTTTGGGGCAAAATTCGGCATCAACATCAGCAAAAGATATATTAACACACATACAGTTTTACTAAGTTTAAGCTACAAAAAGACACTAAAATTTACAACCCATTTATATAGTTGAAAGATAACTTCTGTCTCCTTTTCAGGCTTCAAAATGAAGCTCCTTCAGTCCTTCACCCCATAAAAAGAGCACTTAGTCTTCAGTCTTTCTAAACTGGTCAAAAGAAGTCCAGCAACTCAACAGGGAGGCCCCAAACCACTAAAAGCTTATATGCAGTCACATTTCCTCAGACATCCAAAGGTTTTTAGTGTATCATTTAGTCGGATCAGTGCAAAATGGGGAATTAGAAGACACAGATCAACAGAAGCTCTAACAGTTCATGCCGTGTGTTATTTTCCCCTATCAATATCCTCCCTGTCACCCTGCCTCTCTGTCTTCTTCAACCTCCCCACTTCAGCAACAGTCATTCACATTTCCCTTCCCAGAGTCTTTGTAACAGCACTCTTTCTCTTAAAATAATGTTTTAATTTTTATCTCCATCTTCTCTATGCATTGTCATGACCTAGTCAATCTTTTGGATTGCACCTTTAGGATTTTCCTTCAGCTTAAATCTGGGATTTTTCTTTATGGAGCCTTAGGGTCCATAATGTCCATTTACATTTCTCTTTGTCTCCATAGCGTAGAACTCATTTTAGATAAGGGTACATGGCTTGCTTTTTTACTGGAAATAAAAAAAGATGTGGGCTTTCAAAGAAAGTCTGATCTAGCTTGTGATGAGCTAATGTGGCTTGGCCAAATGCCACAGGGAGATAATTGTCTTTGCAGCACTAAATGATTCTCTGCTTGGTTTTACTGATTATCATATAGCTGGAGGAAAGGTACTGTCAAGATAACATCTTAGTTTCTCCTTTATTGTCCCTTTTCCCAGATCTACAAGTATTTAATCTTTTCTACCTTGCTAAGCTAGAGGTAATGATCTGGCCAGGACACGAATTTTTTTCTTTTCCCCTCTATAATTCCACTTATTTGCCCAGAGATCATTCTTGGAAACTAATTTCTGACTAACATATTAATCCTTTAATAACTCTGATTCTTATTCCCTCTGTGTTGTTTCCCTTTTCCTTTCAGCCTTTCTTAAACAGTGGAACAGTGCACAAGGACCTATTGTAAAGATCATCAGAAGGCCAGCTCTGGCTGCTTTTTCAGTTTTGGCCAGGGTGCCTCAGAAACCCTCAAAATAAATGCTAAGACTTAGTTATTCAGGTAAATGGAAATCTAATTTGCCCATAAGTGACCTTGACATAGAAAGACAAAAATCACAAGCAGACCCACATACCATGCTTTTCTTTTACCTGTTCATAAAGTTGCAGGGAGGGTTAATTACAATTGTCTTCCAGTCCCTGTTGTAGTTTAACTCCATGTCTTTATTGATGCTGACCATATTTTCAGAATTTGTTTTCCCTTTTGGCACATATTCTGCTGTTACTATTATTAGGATTATTAACAGCAGCAGTAATATGGTCTACTGCTATCAAGTATCCTTCAGATAATGTTGGCTATCTGATACCAAAGACAATAAATCCATGCTTTATCAAGTAATACGTCTTTATGATGCATAAGGAAACAAGCCTACCTTGAATTTCAGAATTGATTCTCCTAGCCATTATGATATTTGATAGTAAATCACATTTCCTCTCCTTTTTACCCGTAATATACAGCATATTCTTCTGCCTCCTACTTAATTTTCTTTTTGCTATGCTTTAGATTACTTTTCTTGAGAACCCTTGGAGAAGGATGAACTAGAAAGAAAATAAGAGAAAGATAAATCCTTTGTGTACAGGAGCTATTCTCATTATCTTCTGATAGTATTTCAAAAGAATAGAGCAAATTAACTGGGACCTGTGAATTGGGACAAAGTAAGCATCTCCAGAAATTTCCCCCCAATTTCAGCTAGAAGCACTCTGTGATATCCCTACAAACAACCACAAACTCCTTGAATTAGCCTCCTGCAGTCAGATGTATTCCTTATAACTTGGAGTACAGACTTACTTTCTCTAAAACGATCATTTCCACCTTCATGAAGATGATATAATTTGCTTAATAGATGATTTTCTTATTTAAGCAGTTCTTTCTCTTCTTAAACAGCTAATTTGTTAATCTCTTGTGAATAAATAAACATGTTCTTCTCTATAGTATAGTTTTCCTGCCCACTTTCCCCCTAAATTTGGGACACATGGAATATTGTTTATGCTTTGGTAATCCACTACACAAATGTTAATTCACTATTTATTCATAAATTTTCTTTTTTCTTTTTTTGTTTTAAACTTAGAATAAGACCACTGTCTCTGTGTCTGCCCATAGCTTTCTTCTAGGCTAACTAAATACATTGAGTTATACAGTGGGATAAGCAAGCAAACATATTTCAAATCTGAAATTTTATATTCTGATGAATGTAGCAAACATCATTAAAAGAGCACCAAATGTGCAGAATCTGTCAATTTTCCATATGCATGCACCATAAATATTCCTACCAGGGGCTCAAAAATGACAGAATGCAGATAAAAGTCTTTTGGAAAGTTATCTTTCAGTCTACAGGATGGTAATTAATATGACATTCCAGTATAGTAATTATGTACAGTTCATTATAGGCCTGTCTTTTACTGCAATAATATTGTAAAAGACAGTGAATCATTTTCATTATTATTATTTTATGTTCTCCAGAAGTGTGTTTATTACAATATGCAGAAGTTATTTTATACTTCAGTGTGGTCCCTATAGTCTGGGAAGTTTAGATATGCAGTGGTGAGCCAAATACTGTGTTCTTGAGTCCCTCAGCCCTTTCAAAAATTCGCAGACCACTGTTAAATTTAAAATAAACATTACCAGACATGGTATCAAATACATTTTTCGAACTCCAGAATTGGACCTTGTATATTACAAATTATATTCTTCCCTCTCCTCTCCTCTCCTCTCCTCTCCTCTCCTCTCCTCTCCTCTCCTCTCCTCTCCTCTCCTCTCCTCTCCTCTCCTCTCCTCTCCTCTCCTCTCCTCTCCTCTCCTCTCCTCTCCTCTCCTCTCCTCTCCTCTCCTCTCCTCTCCTCTCCTCTCCTCTTCTCTCCTCTTTGCTCTTCTCTTTCCTCTTTACATGACAGCACTTTACTTTCTTCTCGTTGTGTCATCCAGTGCTTGGGTTCTGCAATACATGTATTTTGAATAGCAAAGAATTAATCTTCTAAGGTTGTGTTTTAGTCTTTCATAGCTAGGTTCTGATCATTGTCGGGCTGCTCTGGAGCCACAGATCAGTTTCTTTTATATAGTGTGTTTACTAAACTCTCTAAAGAAATGAATGCCAAATTGTTAAAGTGCAGATAAAAAGCAAATCTAAACAAGACAACAGGAAAGAAGAATAGGGAACCTTGCAGTCAGGTGTGTTAGTTGCTATTTTGTGGTGACTTTCAAGTTAAATACTCCAAGGAAACATCTTTGTTCAGGGACTGCTGGAGGTTATACAGGACTCCTGCTGTTCAGTTTATTTGCTTCTTTTTTTAAAAGACAAATTTAAAAGTTTTAAAATACCCCATAAAAAGTATTTAGCAACTGTTTTACTGATTACTAACCTGCTGTTTTAATATGTATTATAATAATGTAAACTTTTTATGCAGTGTTTTGGAACCTTCATTGCCAGGAAAACCAAACTTGTATCTTGAGTTTTTGGGGAGTCATCTAAGGTAATACTGACAGAAAAAACCTGCAGACTTAGCACCATTAAGAGTTTGTGATTTATTGAGAGTTGCTACTGAATTTATTAGGTATTTAAGAAAACTATTAGATATTAAATTTCAAAATAAAATAACTGATAAAAGATCAGATTAACTTAAAACGCTTTCATTAGATGCAACTTGGTTAATTTTTTTTCTTCCATGTCAGGTTCATTACACCAGAAATTAGCTGAATACCATTACCCCTCTAAAAATTATGTCAAAAATTTACCTTTGAAACTTACATGGCCTGTCTGAGTTTCCTGTGAGTTAAGACATGCACTTCAGGATCTTTTTAGTGATGAGTTCTACAAAAATGCTGAATGACTTTAGTAGCATTATTAAAATTGAGTTAATATTTCTTGTTTAATACTCATATTTTGCCCAGAGATCCTTCTATTCAGCCCTAAATCAGTCTTTCATAAATCTGAAAAAGTCATAGAGGGATGATTTCTCAAAATAGGCAAGTCTAGAAAATTAAAAAAAAAAAAAGTTAATTTGTATTTTATTCTAATTTAAGGACGAACCATAAAGCAAAACTAGATTTTTAATTACTTTTTTTTTTTTTGTTATTACAGAGTGAGTTCACCTTTCTATTAATTTTGGTTTCACATAAAGATGAAGTGCTAATATGTAGCAAAGTCATGTATGAAAAAAGAAGGACTGCTAGACCTAGCCTATGTTTAGGAAAAAACATAATCAAAAATATAATCTGAAAAAGTATATGATGAGTAGAAGCATCAAGGGCTTCAATATATCCTTTCACAGAATGACAGAACCACTGAATTATCAGAGTTGGAAGGGACCTCTAGAGATCTACTCCAACTCTCCTACTGAATCAGGGTTCCCAGGAGCACATTACACAGGACTGCATCCAGGTGGTTTTGAGTATCTCCAGAGTAGGGGACTCCACAACCTCCCTGGGCAGATTGTGATTCAGGCTCAGTTCCAAAAGGCTGTGATTTTTTCTGCTGATTTTGTTAGGCTTTGAACAATCAGATATTCTTCAGTTCTGGGCCTTAAGTATACAATATTTTAAAATATACAATGTTTTCCTTCTTTTCACTTTCTTCTGTGAATTCTACCATGAACATTTCTCTGTATTCCCCAGTGAATTCCACAATTACTGTTTCTTCCTACTCATAAGTATTAAAATTTAGCCCATTAATTTAAAAATCCATTCTCTCTTTTCTGTCTTTCATGACAATCTTTGGCTATACCAATGTATATTCTTACATTTTGAGTAATGCAACCTTTTTTTTAAACTTTTTATTAAGTTCAGAAGGAAACTGTCTAAGGGGGAAACAAAGTAGTGGAAATACCAAATCTTGCCTTCCTGGGTTTGACTGGGAGATCATTACAGAAAACTGATTCCACTGAGGAATAGCAGTTAAGTCTAAAAGACTTTCAGATACTATTTAAAGCAGTTTTCATGTATCGTAAAGAAGAGCACAGGGTATAAACAAAATAACTTCATGGTACTTTGTCAATATGTGTGCCTGGAGGTAACTATTATTTTGGAAGACCATTACCCATCTGTTGGCAGTTTTATAAACAAATATAAGAATTGGCAGAATAATTTGTGGGCTTGTGAATCACTGCTGAAAGTGGCACAGGAGGAAGAAAACACTGGGCTAATATAGAGTGGGCACAAAAAATGCTGTCATCTTGGAAAAAATGAGTCATGTGGGAGGAAAAAAAAAAAAAAAGCTTTCAGGATGGAAAAGATGGAATAATCCTTGGAGGATATACCTAATCCATCTGCTACTAGAAATGATGCAGAGGAGTGTGAGTGTGCACCTCTCTTGTGTCCACTGCAGTGGCTGTCTGGAAAAGGTGTGGCCCAGACCAAAGCAAAGAGAAAATGAGAGGTGCAGTGGAAACACAGAGGACTGAAAAGTGGGCACCTGGGAAGGACAGAACATGTAGGGAGATCGGTAGGGAAGGGGCAAGATTCAACCACCAGGAGAACGGGAAGGTTGTAGGAGTTAAGGAATGAAAACTGCTTGTGCAAGTTGAGGTGGGCCACCTCAGAAAGCAGCTCATGTCACATCCCGAGTTCCTGTTGTTAACACTAAGTGTATCAGTGCTTAGAACTTTCTTTACAGCAGTCCCAGCTCATGTGGCTGCCTGTAGACTGAAGTTCACTGTTTGTCACTGGTGCGATGCAAAAGGGTAACTAGAGCAGGCCTGGAGGAACACAGGTCCCCTCAGACTTGCCCCGTACAACCCTGGCTTTTTTCAGCCTGTGCTTCCTGACTGCTTCTGACATTTCTGTGGCCCCTTAGAAGGCTGGGGTGTATCTATGGCAAAAATTCTTCTCAACATTTGGTTCCAAAGCAGGATGATTCCAGCTGGAAACAGTTAAGAGAACAGGAAGCTTTAGATGGAGATGGTCAAAAGACAAAACGAGAAAAAGGAGGCGGTCAAAAGAGAAAACAAGGAAAAAACCCCAAAATAACCAAACAGCTTTGATATTTTTGATTTTTGTCTGTAAAACAGTATTTTTCTGGTATTCTCTGTAAGTAGAAAGTAGTAGTAGTCATAGTAATAGTAGTAATTCTCTTTTTTTTTTGAGAGTCAAATGCATGCAGAATTTATTTTGTTGTGGTAATGAAGCAGAATTTTGACTGCCAATGTGACCTATTTGTCTGTGACTTACTGGAAGCAGAGAGGATTAAGTATGTGTCCCTTAAAAAGAGTGCCTTAAGCTTTCTCAGCGTCTTTATGTAAAAACATCTTTCTACCCTTAGAGACAGTGCATTAAAGAAGACAATTAGTGGCAGAAGAAATCTTCTGTAGTCCCACTTGCAGAGCAAGTACTGAGTGAGTCAAGCTGAAGCCAAATGAAAGGAAATTTAAAAAGGAAGTAAAAGAAAAAAAGCAAACAAAAAAACCCCTAAACCCTAGAAGTTGCCAATAAAAAAAAAATCAAAACGAATTGTGGCTTCACCATCTTTTGATATATTTTCTCAGCTTTGGACTGCATCAGTTTGACTCAGAATAAAGTGTAAGACAGAGGTAAGTAAGCTCATCCCAGAAGAGAGGGGTGGAACTGCTGATATAAGTGCTGGATGAGAACTCATTGACACCACAGCATGAAACAATGGAATGTGCAAGACACCGGCAGATGCAGTAGGGAGCTAAAGAGTTTACTCCTCTCTTAGAATGTGTGACTATTGAAAACCAGAAACTACTCTGATTTAAACTACGTAATCTAATGAAATTGAAGTTCTTAATTTTTCCAGCACTCTGGGAGGAAAATTGGTTTTACATAATTATTTTCTTTCCCCTTTGTTTCCCTTTCCTGGACTTAGTATTTCTCTGGAGTTTTGAGAATTATTGGGTTTTTTTCTTTTTTTCCATGTGTGTCTTTTGAAATTTTTCCTTTTTCCTTGTCCTGAGTTGACTATGTTTGTAACTGAAGCCTTTGCCTTTGGGTACTACAGGTAACAAATCTACATATGTACCTACACTCATGCTGGTTTTCAGTGCTCTGATAGTGCAGCAGTATCTTACAGGGGGCAATTTTATAGTGTTAGACTGTGGTAAAGGACCATCCCTCCAGTGAGCCAAAAGTTAGTTTCTGTTGACTTCAATTCATCTGACATGAATGAAAACATTTACAATACACTTGAAAATACCTGAGCTCCTTTATATGTACAGTCTTTAATTGCAGTCATCCTCATATTTAAGATGATGAACTAAAGCATGCTATGATGTCAAGCATATGGAATGGAATTTTCCTGTGGGTCTTGAAATTTCTCCATTTACTGCATCATTGATGTGGATGTGGATTTGTTTTTGACTTGTCCTTAGCATAGGAACAAACTTTAGATAAACTCAACTGAAGCATTTAAAAAGTGCAATCATTCTGACAGCTTCCATTCCTCCACTAATTAATTCTGATTTTTGCTGCAATTCATGTATAACATGCATCATCCTTGAATAAATGAACAAATGCATATGGAATGGCGTCTGCTCAAAATTGATACAAGTACAAAAAAGAAACTCTGTACCCCAAGGACATCTTTTATTTTTCTTTTAAAGTGGTAACTGCTCAGCTAACAATTTGGAAGATATAAGCTATTCAGTTGGCTTATTTAGTCTTATCAAGAAAGAATTGTGAGAGAGAGGTGAACCATACTTTTATGACCATATGAAAGAGCAGTTAAATTCATGCCAAGATTAAATCATCATGCATTAAGGATACCTTACAGCAAGATAGGAACTTACTTCAGTGTTTTCATTTTTTAAAAATTCCTTTCAAAAGACTTTGGGTTTTTATCACCTTCTGTGTGTATGCTTACACATTTCTACTATGTATTTTGAATCAAACAATTATGAATTGCCAGTACCAAGATCGGCTGATACCAGCATGTGAGGAGGGAGTATTAGTGAAATTTTAGGGAAAAAAATTTGCACTAGAGGACCTACAGTTTCAGCAAGGAATCTAGAGATGTGTGAGGAAGCTGATGAAGTGAATAATTATTTTAATCTCATTTATCAAAAGGCTTTTGCTCATGAAGCTTGTAAGTATCCTCAGCATACTAATGAATGCTAACCTTATGGGCTTGAACTATAAAATGGAGTGGACAGATGTGTAGTAATTATGAAAATTAAATGAGTATTATAAAATTGAACCACTTAAATTTGTTTAAAATTCCTTCAAGGCCTTTTACATTTTCATTATGCTAAACAAATTTAAAAATGATTGAAGACATTTACAGGCTACTATGAGTAAGGTATCAGGACATGAGTGCATGTCACCTTCATTAAGCATTTAGAAGTTGCCTCATGAGAACAGTTTACACTTGCAACATTTGAAATTAAAGTAAAATTAATTGACAGGCTCAATTTATTGTGCAGTTAATTAAAACAAAGATGGGCTCTCCCTCTATTCTGCTCTAGTAAGACCCCACCTGGAGTACCATGTCTGGTTCTGGAGAATCTCAACAGAGGAAGGGCATAGAGCTCCTGGAGCAGTCCAGAGGAGAGCCACAACAATGATCAGGAGGCTGGAGCACTTCTCCTACAAGGAGAGGCTGAGAGTTGGGGTTCTACAGCCTGGAGAAGAGAAGGCTCTGGGGAGACCTTGTAGCCACCTTCCAGGACCTGAAGGGGCCCTACAAGAAAGTTGAGGAGGAACTTTTCACAAGAACATGTAGTGACAGGACAGAGGGTTTTAAACTAAAAGAGGGTAGTTTTAGGTTAGATATTAGAAAGAAAATTTTCACTGTGAGACACTGAAAGAGATTATCCAGAGAGGTTGTGGATGCCTTGTCCCTGGAAATGTTCAAGCCCATGTTGAATGCGGCTTTGTGCAACCTGGTCTTGTGGAAGGTGTCCCTGCCTGTGCAGGGGGGTTGGAATTAAATGATCTGTAAGGTCCCCTCAAAACCAAACCATTCTATTATTCTATGATTTAGGGGTATCTGAGAAATAGTCACTGATCTGTAGTGTGTAGTAGATAACTGCCTTTTCTTGCAACTCAGAAATGAGAATATGAAAGCTAAAACCACAAAAAAAGAAAGCTGGCTTAGAAGCAGCATAGATGCATATACACTTCAGAATTGATTCACCTTCCTAGCAGGGTAAGAGGGCTACAACACTCCTGATGCCCAAAGCCACATGTTTTGTGATAGCCTGAGTATCTCTATATGAAAGAGAAATGTAAATCAAGATCCTAGGGGGAGATCCCACTCCCCATAAGAAACAAGATGCAGAAAGAGAAATATTGATCAATCAGACCGATTTTCATCATAACCATGACTCCTCTTTTGTTTGGAGTGTAAGTCTAAGTCAAGAACACACCTGAAGAAGAGTGGACCACCTGGAGAAGGAGTCAGAGAGCATTCCTTTCTTTCTGAGCAGGGAATAAGTTTCCAGAGATCTCAGAATGGGCACAGATGCAGGTAAAGAGGCAATGTGTGCGGAATTGCAGTCCCTGCAGGGACTGTGGGACTTGAGAGAAGAGGGGACACACAGCTGAGCACGAGAGATGACAGAAAGAGAAATGTGGGAATTGGCAAGGATTGATAAACTTTCTGAGAATCTCATAATTTTTGAGCCACCTGGGTGAAACTATTAGCCTTGCACTGTCTCCAGTGACCCATAACTCTAACTTCACAGATGGCAGTCTCAGTATTCAAAACAAATCCATACAGATTAAAAAAAAAAAAAAAGGGGGGGGAAGAAAACCCCCTAAGCATTCAGTTCTTGTTACAGAATACCATTTGTTCTTTTACATTAATACCACCTGTATTGTGACATTTTCCAGAGCCACATCTGATGTTCCTTTGTAATATTTCTTCTATAACCCTGTGAGCAACTCAAATTATCTCTGTATTCTTATATAATGGAAAGAGGAAGCAAAAACCTGCTTCAGCTAACCACTGAAGAGAAATAAGTTTTTTTTCTCATCATTTAAGAAACACAGTAAGGTCTGGCTGTTTAACCAATTCCCTTCCTGATCTACTGTTTATAGGTAAGCATATGACTGAACTAAGTTATACATTCAAACACATTTCAGTGCTGTTATGGCCTCCCTCCATCTGATTGCTATTGTCACTTACGCCATAATCATACCACCTTCATGACCCACCTTGATCCCCCTAGTAGCTCTAGCTGATACCTCTAACCTCTTTTTTTTCCTTTACACATGTTCTTTTAATCCTTGTGTTTGAAAATGGTGCTTTGGGTAGTGCCCCATAAACCTTCCAGGTACAGTGCAGCAAAGCACAATTTGTATGCAAACATTAAGAAAAAGGGCCCAGCAGCTCTTGGGACTCCCTGAAATTCTTACCATCATCTCAGCAAACACCATCTAGTAGACTGATGCACAGTCTGAGATGACAAGTAGTTATAGATAGTCAACTAGTTACAGAGAATCAGAAAACTTCTGCATTGGACTGATTCCTTTCTACTGAACAATTCAAAAGTCATGAAGAAGGGTTCTGTGTTTTTTCTTTTTCTTTTTTAGTGGATAATTATTTATATATTTATTGAGAAACACTTAGAGGCTGAAATCTTGAGGTGCATATATTATAGCTACCCTCTGCTGAAATCACAGTGATGTCCAGAACCTTAAATTACTGCAGCATGGATTGGATAAGCTGAACCAATGTTCAATAGTTGCTTTCATTTGTCTGTGGTGACCATATGTCCTGTGCATTTACTACTGGCTTATAAGAACTTACAGCAGAGGGATCATTCCTGGCCTGAGCACTGAATAGTATACGAATAAGATTATACTGACAAGAAGCTGAAAACTAGAACAACCTGCTGCATGGAACAGGAGTAAAGCATAAAGGAATACTACTATCCACAAAGTTTTGGTAGCTTAATCCATCTTGATTGCTTTTGTACATATTTTACTAGGGAATTTTGAGGAAACTTTTGAATAAAGACAAGGTAGTATTTGAAGTATTTATACGGAGCATGTCCCTCGTGCCTCAGCCCTTATTTCTGCAAGTAATGTGTGAACTTTGCTTGAATTTTAATTTTGCTTTGGAAACACTGAAACAAAACGTATATTTTAAGTAAAAGACAAACCAAATTTATTTTATTTCTATATTAATCCTTATTTACTTCATATGTAACAGCACAACATGTTGATAGTCCTTTAAGTATCTCCTTCTCATTATTTCAAAATCAGATAGTCTACTAACCTTAACTCTATTTCCTAAAATAGAGCACACCTTTGTGCCTTGTTGAATCAAAGAAATGCAGTGTGGGAGTTCTTTAATCCTGATGCATAATGAGAAATACACTTTTGGGAAGTCTGGCCAATAGAAGTAATGGAGGACACAAAAAAACTTGAAAGAGAACTCTCTCCAGAGAAAACAACAGCACAGGCAATTGTTATTCAATGTCAAATTGACTAAGAATAAAGCACAGTAATATCTTCACATAGATTTGTTAAAAGTTTCATGGATGTATGTATTTTTAATACCCTGTCTTTTGTTCAGTACTGGAATTGCTCTAAAGGGTACATGGGCTTCTTTTTGAACTGATATACCACTGGCATAGCTAGTCTTATGATGGTTGCTTCCAGTTCTCTAATACAAATGTTTCCCAAAAAGTAAAGATGAAGAAGGCCATGTTAATGCTTTAAGGCTTTAATTCTAAATACTATTCGAAGAGCTCAGAACTGGAGTGGGGAAAAAGAGTTAAGATCCATATTCAGCTTAGGTAGCTGTATTTAAAATTATAAATACTAACAGTAATAATAATAACAATAGGGATATCTTGTTATTTCCCTTTCTCTTCCTTTCGTTTTTCCCCCAAACCTTGCTGTTACACTTTATCTTTAATCTCTTTTTTTTTTGGTTCCCACTATCTAATGTCTTTCCCATTTTCCTTTATCTTTACTTTTTTTCCCTAAATGCTTATCATTCTGGATTGCCATTAAACTACTTTAAGTAGTTTTAATTAACCAAAGTGAGGTGCTGACAATCTCTACAGGCAGATGCTGATAGAACAGATAGATAGGTAAAAGCTGAACTATTTGCTAAGGTTTGTTAAAATGAAGTCACTCAAAACCTGAGGATTTTTAGTCCTAATAGAGCAGACTGCTGGAAGAATGATATCCATATTTTCCACAGACAACTGCGTTTATAGGTATGTGAGAGTATTAATGGCAGTAGTTATGTTAACTATGAGAGAAGGAAATGGGAAAAGGGATTAGAGGCTCTTCTCACATAAGTGAAAGTATCTTCCAGAACACTGATTATAATATAGATGTGTTTAATCTGGAAAGCATCAGGGCCAGTTTTCATCCTATTTAGTGTGGCTGTTCCCACAGTGTTCCTAAGGCTGCCCTTCAGCCAGTCCAAGATGGTGACCGAAGACTTTTGTTCAGGAGGCAAAAAAAACCTCCTAAATGCTCAGCTCGGGGCGAAGTAACTGTCCAGAGGCATAAATCTACATCGCTGTGACTTGGCACTTTAGACCTGGTGCTCACTGCTCTCTTGCTGACCTTGCTGGTTGTACGGCCCCACAGGATGGCGATGGGGAGGTGAAGGGAGAGCGACCCTGAACTGCCTGCATCTTGGGTCAGCTTGTCTCTGGAGCCCAAGCCACACACCCAGTTGCCTCACATCCTTTCTTCTCTCTATGCCTATGGAGTCTGTGCAACAGCAAGGGAGTCCTGATTCAGCTTGCAAATAAGTAATAGCAAAATAAGTAATGTCCATCTTAAAGCTTGGAAATGACAAGCTTTGTTCATGTTGTACAGTTTTCTTTCTAGGCCAACGAATCTAGTCTAATGTAGCAGTCTTTAAATATATATATCTGTATTTTCCAAACTGTTTTACTACTTCACCTGTAGATTTCTCAGATGTCTGCTGAATGCAGCTGAAATTTTTTGTTAACATCAGATACACACTTGGAAAGAAAAAGCTTTAAGAGTCATTTGTGCATGTGGGCTCTCTTTTTCCTTTCCTTTGCTTTCTCTTTATACCAAAAGAACATAATTTTAAATAAACATACTCTGTCTACATTTTTTCATGTGGAAAATACTGTTCATGCTTTTTGTTCCATCCCATTTATTTTGCTTGCATAGTAAGTCCCTGTCAGCCCATGTGTGGAGTTCAGGAAAATCCAAATATGATGTGTTAACTCTACATTTATTCCCAAACATGGGTTAATATTGCAAACACAAAATCCATAATTTTCAGGAAATCTTTGGTAAATGTTTTTCTCCTCTAGACTGTTAGATCTTAACCAACTAACCAAATCAAATCATTTTCTTTCTCACACTGGTTACAGTTTTTTGGGTCCTAAGCTGAGATAGATGATGGCAGCCATTCATTTAGATAAAGCAGCAGCTTCCCAAAATGCCTGATGCCTTCAGAAGTTTCCTCCCCCAGACTTATTCCTAATGCTGCTCTGATATTATTTTGCAGTACAACTGTACAGAAGCATGGCTAATGTTTGTAGTTCATGTTGTAAATGATTCTGCTTATTCGGAGAGTGACCTAAAAAAAGAATTTGAAAGTGACAAAAGCTTGCCTTTAAAATAATCCACCTCCAGGCAACTATCATGTTATCACAATGATGAGGAAAATGTGTAGCTGGAAAAAGGTTAGTTCATTTTAATGTTATTTACCCTGATATCACTGAGTTTTAAAGTAATTATACTCAATCTTGTATTAGAAAAGAAAAATTGCAACTATAAGATGGGGATTTTTTCCTGAGTTGCTTGGTTTTTACAAGCTGGGATACTAAGTCTCTGATTACATCCTTGCAACAACTCTGACTATAGGATGTGTTTCTTCCCAGCTTTAGTATAGGAAAACCAGCAGGAGCTCTTACTTTCAAAGGCATTTGATAAAGGAGCCCACTCATGAAGCTGAGAGGAAATCAATAGAACTTTTTCATTTCATGGGGCTCTATGATGCTTACGTCCCATGGTAAAATTAATTGTTTTTATGTGATTTTCTGACAGTGTTCTGTCTTCTGGTTCAGTCTGCTTTTTGTCTCACGTTCACTTTTTTTTTTTTTTTTTTTTTTTTTTTTTGGCAAACTGGCTTGTAATTTTAGGCTAGGAAATCTAGGATATGGCAAAAAGCTATGTTGGCACACAATAACGAGTCTCAGAAGTAGAACATGTCAGCGTCAGCTGAATAGCACTCTTCTCACTGAACAAGCTCAGGAAAGAAATCATCTGTGGCCCTAATACATATTCTCCCATGCCTCCCTTCAAAGTTGAAAATGTGCACTAAAAGGAAATCATCCCTATTGCCCATTTGAATTTCCTGGCTTAAAATAGAAACGAGCTACCTTATTTATCTTCCTCTCCCTGGGAGAAATGCTAATAATTTTACTTGGAGGCTGCAAAGCACCGACGAGCCAGTAACTGCATAAAGATTCCCATTTCCCTGCTGATGGATGCTGCACTTTTTATGGGGCACGCTGTGTTCTGCGGTCGGTGCCTCCACAGAGCTGGTGTAGGCTCATGTCCAGGAGTTGCTCTGTTTTGCTGATGTGGCAGTTCAAAGGCTGATTTGAGTCATGACTGTGCTGTACAGGTGCATCATGCTGTACAGGTGCATCATGCATCACATCAGTTCTCTGCTGCCTTCTCAATACACGGTGATAAAATGAGAGCCCCAGATTGTGTGCCTGTCTTTCATGATCAGGGAAGTGTGCTGGATAGTCATGTATGGGTGAGGTCAGGCCTTAATGCAGGTGACATGCAAATGGACACAGCATTAAGTCATGAGCACAAAAATATTAAAATCTAGTTCGTGTTGGCTCCTTCAGTTATTGGAATGTTCATTTTCATATCCAAAGACTGGATAGCTTTCTGCCAGAGTCTGGTCCACCATGCACTATCAAGACTTACTTTGATTCTTCTTCCTGTTCTCTTGGATGTCCTGGACCCAAATTAGGGAGTCTGTACTGTTACCTGCTTGTATTAAAGCTACAGTCCTTACAGTGGAAACTTCCTACTGTTCTTCACCTGTCAGCAATTCCTGCAGGTGCTTCCCTTGTAGCAGTCAATATGTGCATTTTGGACAGTTCCATAGCCTGTTGTTTCCGTAGCCTCCTTCCAGGCAGGGTCTCCTACCCAGCTGTCTCCAAAGTGTGTGCTTTCCATTATCATGAGCTTTTCTTCCCTCCTCCTGTATCTGATTCTGTGTATCATCAGGGTTTCATTGGTTCTCACAGCCATGTTTCGTTGCTGTAACTCAAAACTTATGATGCACCACATTCATTCATTCCCCTGCTATTTGGTACACTTTATGTAATTTAGGGGAAAGAGTGCCTCCTGATGCACAGCTTAGATTTTACAAAAGTACATGTGTGTTGTGTTACTTTTTTTAAAACCTCTGTCTATCATTTTCTAGTGGCTTTCACACTGGCATGTCACAGAAATTTCTTAACTTGGTTCCCTAGCTGTCCATATAACGAATTGTTAGCCTTGGATGGTCTAGAAAGAGAATGTAGAAACCTTATGCAAAATTTGATTAATTTAGTCATAGACCAGAAGAAGCTGAAGTGAAAAAAAAAAAAGATAAAATTATATGGATATTTAATTTCCTAGGGTTGAGTTACTTTTGCTTTTAAAGCTGTTGTACACACAGAAAATCCTCCAAGCTTGTTTTGTTTGGAAGTGTCTGTGCTGACAGAAAAGGAACAGCTGAGAAGTAATTGTGCAAGCTCTAAGATCTGTGTGTCTTAGGTGACTGCTAGGCTTTCATTTCTGTCAAGTTTCATTCTGGTTTAAAGAAGAAAAAAGAAAAGTGAAAAAGTTGGAAGGCACACATAGCGAGGAAGTTACAATTAGACCACCATAGCTAGAAGATCCAGAAAAACATCTGAAAAATGCGCTGCTGTTGACTCTGACTTACCACAGAAATGTTTTTGTTTGTTTCAGAGCAATGTAATAAAGTGGAGAAAGGTCAAGGAAGAGCATCTAGTGAAAAGTATTGAAAAATGTTGGTCACAATTGTTCAATTTATACTGTGCTTTATATATACACTTATTCTAGCTGCACTTTTTCTCCTTGTGGATGTTATTTTTTTTCCTTTCCTGACAGTCTAAAAGAATAAGAAAAAAAAAAATCCTAGGATCAGCTTATTGATCTAGAGCTGCCAAATCATCATGATGTGTCGTGATGTCTTAACAGCTAATTGAAAGGCTCCTGTCATGTAATCAAACGTATGCTCTTGGGAGCTGAAACATGCTCTTTTGCTTCTAAACTTTTTGATCTGAAATTACTAAGTGAGCTGTTTTAGGAAACTGACTATGGAGATAAATGTTCCTAATTTCTTCCTTTTACTGTCCCCAGTTGTGCCTAGCCTTTTTAGCTCCTTTTAACAAACAGTCACTAAAAGCAAAGTAATTGGCTTTGGATGCTTCTATTCCTCAGAATCTCATTAGATCTTGAAACATGCTTTCTGGTCAAAATTCCATTTTCCTTTTTCAGTGAAGAAATAGCCATAGTTATTTAACTCTTTGGACAAAGAAAGAGATATTTTTAAGACTCTGTACATCATTCATGTTAATAACTGTCTTTTCTAGCTGGAATGAGAAATATCGTGATTGAAGGGCTACATCAAGTTAAATTTCTTTTCCTAACCATGTTGTCTGTGTCTTCAGCCTGCAAGTACCTTAGCATTACTATAACCTTATTCAAGTGAATTCATTGAATATAGATGTCACAATTAGAAGAGTTTAAATGCTCTTAAAAATAATTAAAATATATAGTGATATAATTCTGCCTATATTTAAATGTTTAAAAGTGTGAAATTGGTTTAATATTTTTTTAAAGGATGGTGTTCAAATTTCAGCAGTGGCACAGCTTCATTGTTAGTTATTTCTGGAATTCTGAAGTCAGGCAAAGCAAGAATCTGATCCTATGACGTTTTCATTTTTGTCAGTGTTGAGCCATATCACATGTATTGCGCATTCTTGCCAATGACAGACAATTATTTTTATGTCAGTGCACTCTTGTTATCATTAAACTGCTATTATTTATGCTGTTGCAGAATTTAGCTGTGCCAGTGTAAGAGTGAATTTACTGAGGGGATGCACAAGTGCATACTGGTGAGATTTGAGTCTTTGTAATATAGTTTGTTTTCCAGTTTTCCTTGTAAAATCCAATGGGATTAGTGACTTCCTAATGAGCTAACATTTAAAAACTCATTTAGATCCTGGTCTGGTGTCCAGGTTTTCCAGGTGTCTCTGATGTGAGTGCCTTGAGGATGTCCAAGGTAAGGCTGCAAAACCTGCCTTACGCTGAGAAGGGCTGAGGCGGGGAAAAGAGGAACTGGAGTCTTTCATCCTAACATAACATAAAAGAAATTTCTTCTTGCACTGGCTGTGAGAAGCCATAATGTCATCTTCAGAACGTCTGCAGGGTCAGCACTGCAAATATTCTCTTAGAATTCTGAAAGTCCTGTATAATAGAATCAGATTAATGTATAAAGGTTCACCTGGCCAGCCCCGTGGCACCTTTTTTCTGCTCTGGCATGAAATCACTTAAAAAAAGAGATTTAAATAATAACGGAGTTCATTTTTTACATTCCTTTTTATTTAAGTGCTTTGGATTCTGTTTCAAACTTTCTTGGACAGCAGTAGCAGATGAAAATGACGTTTTTAAAAAGATAAATAAGATTCCCAAATGCTCATGTGATTTCAGATGCCAAGGCTTAAGATATGAGAGCAGAAATGTGCTAAGATGCATGATAAAACAGCCAAAGCTGGAAGTACTGAAACTAGGTTTAACTGTGACCATTCAATCTTAGCAAAAGATATGGGAATTTTTTTCCAGAGAATGCAATTTTTAACTGAAACTGGAAGAACCACATTTGAATGTAATGTTGAAATTCCTGAACTGCAGTTTCTTTGTAAAGCTATTCTGCAAAAATTAGCAAAATGTTTTTAGTGTTAGTCTTCCAAATCCCTGGAGTTGTTAAATTTTTCTTAAAAAAAGGTAGATTATTAAAAAAATACTTCAATAAATAATATAAAAATACACGGAATAAAAAAAAAGTATTTTCTAGCACTGACAAACAGATGATTAAGTTTTAGGTACAGGTTCAGAAACAATAAAAAAAAAGGCCATGAATGATTCAGATAAAATTTGTTAATGTGTCATTCAAATATCCCCCTCATATACTCTTGTTTTGAAAGATCAAGCTAAAACCAAGAATATTCTAGATAAGATGGTCCCAGGAGGTCTAATCTATAATTAACAACTGAACTGAATGAAAGGAGACAGGAGGCAGAGAAACTAGTTTGCCATGCCCTCTAAAGAGTCAGTGAGAACTACTGGAACAAGCAAAGGGGCAAACATTAGATTTCTCTTTTTAGTCATTCTCATCTCTCTTAAGAGAATATTCTGGATTTGCCCATGACTCAGTGAATGACATCAGACATGACACATAAGACATCTGTCTCTCACTGAACAGCAATAAAATGTCTTGACCTCAGGGAGGTGTTTTGAAGATGGATTTATTTTCCAGTAATTTGACTGTCTGAAATAATTTGACTATATAAATGCTAACAATGCTTATCTGAAGCAGTGTTTCCATGCTTTCATGCAATGTCTGGTGTGTAAAGCAAACTGCCTTCTTCAGCTGCAAATTCCTGTGGGGAGTTTACTGAGAAGTGAAGAGCTCATTTTCATCAAGTGGGATCCCACTGTGAATCCCGGTGTGTTCAATTATGGTTTTCTGTATGTTCTTGTGTATGTGCATATGTTCTGCCAGATATAGCAAGTTAAGGAGAGAACAACAACATATAAGTGAAACAGAGACCCCACAACCTTATTTCTTGGCATTTTTAAAGAAAAATCATCACTGTCTGCTTGGGTAGGAAGGCATAAGTGGGCTTAATTTGTGAATCTGGTGGATGAGGAAAGCATAAAGATTGTCTTCTTCAGAGTCTTTTCATAGTGGTCTGATGAAAAGACTGGGGCAGATACCAATTTTTCCTAGAGCTCTATGTTTACACTATGATGAACTGATTTTTCAAATACTCTGAAAATAAATCAATTAATGTAAACCTGTGAGACATTTCCTATCAGAAATAAAACTGAATTAATTCTTCATCTGTTTAATTCTTAAACTTCTTGCCCTCCGAGTGTTTCTTAGGCTGCTAACAGAAGTCCATGCAATGTTGCCTACAGACTTATAGTGTCCATCGTGAATATCAGAAACTTGTAAGAGAATTCTGATGCATCTTACAAAAACACACACAGTGTAGCAGTGACCCTTACCTATTCTCCAGGGTTTTGAACTTTACAGCAAAGCACACATTATTTTTCCAGGATTTCACTCTTGAACGTGGGAATAGTGCTCACCTCAGCAATTTTTTATTTTTTGCAAATACATTGGACTGTATGTTGGTTGATATATGACTGGATCTTTCCTAGATATTTGAGACTCAACAGCATCTCCTTGTGTTGAAAGTTTACTTATTTAAACACTTCATCCTACATTTTTTGGTATTTTTCTATTTTAAAGAACAGTGTTTTCTATGTAATAAAGACAAAAAATAGTTCTCTGTTTCATAGAAGAATTTCTGTGGATTATTATAAAAAATATGTGAGTATTGCTAATGAAAATTATAGATAACCAAGGGTAATTATGTCAAGAAATATTGGCATATACTTTTTAAGGAATGTATTTGAACATCAGCACTGTCAACCAGTGTTGCTTACAACTGATTTAAATGGTAGGATACATATATAGTTTGTTCTGTCCACAGAGAGCCAATATTTAAGACTTAAAAAAGTTTCAAATTTTCTTGTAAGAAGTTGAGAAAAACCCAGAATTTGCTTTACTTTGTATATTAAAGTATGTACCTTTAATAACAACAGTATAAATAAATTCTCTCAATAGCAAAATATGTCAACAATTTTCCCATGGCGTCTAACTTTCTCAGAATGTCTTGTTATCTAAAAGAAGTCCATTTCATCTGGTAAATTAAAACCTGTTGTTTTTCAGCCTTTTATGAATATATGTCTTTATTTTAGAATTTTTAAAATTATTGTTGAGTTATTTTAAGGAAACAAAACATCGTAATGTACCTAAAGAATTTTTCCCTTGCTTTTCTCTCCACTCATCAGTGCTGTTAAGACAAAATTCTTCAAGGCAAGTATGTGTGGAAAAGAAGGATTTACCAAAGTCATATTATGATAAAACAGCCTAACAGTGATGAAGCCCATGGATGACAAATGAGTAGCAGATCTGCCTTGATATTGTCTGTCTTGATATCCTGCCTGCCATGGCATCTCTCTGCTGGCTTGAGATGTTACAGGCTGGGTGCATAGACTACTGGAGAAGTGAAAAACTGACTGGGCTGTTGGCCTTAAAGGACAGTGCTTCAGGGGTGACACTCTGACGTTGGGGCTGGTTATAAGAGGAGATTCTCAGAGATCTGTCCTGGGACCTGTCCTATTTAATAGCTTTACAATAAGCTGGAGGAAGTGACAGTGTGTGCCCTTATGAAGCTGAGGATCACAGCAACTTCTTCTAGTGTGCTCTCAAAATGCTCAAGGACAGAGTGACCATTTAAAGAGAGCTCCCACACTACAGGAATGGACCACTATAAACTTCCAACAAATCAAAACCAAATTTCTACATTAGAGATGGGATAACCCTCTCCAGTACTTTTGACTGGAGACTGATCTACTGAAGAGCAGCCCCGTGGAATGGGCTTGAGCATACCGAGCTATGGGCAGCTGAACAGCAGACTGGGTTGTATTAACAGAAGCACAGCTGGTAAGCTGAGGGAAGTGATTGACCATTTTCATTTGACAGTCATTAGGCTATGATACTGTGACCATTTTTTTCTCCTCAAGAGAAGAACAACATTTACAAACAGATGTGAAGTCAGGGAAGGGACAATAAGGTGGACATGGACTGAAGCACTTGCCCTTTAAGAAGACACTGAAGGACCAGGGATTGTTCAGCCTGGAGAAGACATGGCTGGTGAGTCATCAGAGACTTTTGCACCTGTGTGTGAAGAACAAGATGACACTGAGAATTAGCTTAAATGAGATTTATAACAGTTTTAAAGAAAAATATTTCTCCATAAGAATAGCCAAGAAATCAGTCAGGTTGCCCAGTGAGGTTTTGCAAGCTCCATCCTTGGAAATTTTTAAGATGCCACTGGAAAAACACTGAGAAACTTGGTATGATCCCAGAGCTGACCTGCTTTGGAAAGGAGGTTAGACTGGTAACCTCCTGAGTTACTCCATAATTCTCCTTGCTTGTCCAAGACTCCCAGTGTTCTCTCATGTTTCGTGCAAGTCAGCCAGAAATGCAACCTCAGTTGTCAGAGTATAGCGTAAGAATTTATAGAGAAATTTATTCTTGTGCAAAAAAGAGGCAGTTTTAACCTGGTATTTAGTGATAAAGTAGAATTCACACCTTCTTATCTTTCCCTCCCTTGCCCTTAAAAAGTACATGTGGCAGGAACCTTGAATTAATTTCCACGCCAATTGTTCCATCCTGTCTAAAATTCTTTAGTCCACTGGTGCTGTTGGCTAAGCAGGGAAAATGGAAGATAATCTCCACCTGCAGATTATCTTCCAGAGACTCCATATGGAAAAATGACAGTGCTGACAGAAGGAAACTAACATAATTAAAATCAGTATAATCCCTACCAAGACATATTTGTCTGTGACCAACAGCAACTAGCAAGGTGTTGGAAGAAAAGAAAGAAATGATGAAACAAAAGACTGAAGCAGAGAGAAAGTAGATCACAAGATTTTTATGTAGTTCTGCAGTAGAGTAGCATCAGTGGGTATGAATTATATGACAGACGAGAGAGAAGAGTCTATCCAAGTAGCATAATAGAAGTGTCAAAAATACTTAACTATCCTGTTTTCAAAAAGTAATAGGTATATTTAGTAATAGGCTGGAATCTGATTAATGTTATTGAAACTCAGGCATCTAAGCATATAGAAGCAGGTATGTTGAAATCAGTGAGTATATAAGCATCTAACCTGTTTATTGAGCGTAACATTCTTATGCTCAGTCCCTATGCTCAAGTATTCATCTGCAACATCGATTACTTAAATAACTTTGAAACACTTTTGGAAATCAGTCTCTGGCTTAAAAATGGGTTACTCTTTGAAAGGGTTATCCACAAGGTTTATTTACAAACTTATACCTAAGCACTTAACTTAGTTTTGACTGTCAGAATTATCCAATTATTTTAAAATGAGTGGTAGTTCTATGGCTATAAAATATATACATATATATATTTTATTTTTTTTTGGTCATTCTGGATGCCTAGACAGAAAACAACCAGAAACCACACACCAATACAGAATGTTAGTTTAAGGATACTTCTTTCCCATGTAGCTATGTGATGTCTATCCACAACTGTGACAAATATCTCCTGTGTGAAGACAGATTCAGATTTCTTAATTTTCATTTGGGTGACTTTACTCATAACATCGTGTTTTCCTCTTCTTTTTTTTGTACATTTATATTACCTAACTCTGCAGTTAGACTATGAGTCTCCATCTGTAAAATGTTCCTTTTCCTCCCCTGGAGCTTGGCTTGGATTCCAGTTCTAAATTTAAATGGAACTCCGTTTTTGTTGTCTTATAACCAATGAGTAATTAGGCTTTTACATAGAAAAAGAATTATCTAAAGCAATGTGTTCCTGTAAAGGGCATTCTGAGCACTGTAGATATATGCTGCCTCTGCCAGGTTACCCACAGTTTGCAGAAAGAAATCTTAAAGAGACAGATGCATTCTTACATATCAAGTCCCTGTAATTTGTAGGACTCTGTTCCATTATTTGTGAATCTTCTATCTTTCATATTACAGGAAAATGGTTTTAGTTTCCAAAGAAGACATTTTTTACCAATAGAATGGCACATTTAAAGATTCACATATCTTTACAGAAAACACAATTTTGTAGGTGCCTGTGTCTTTGTTTTTCAAGGTATTGTACCGTAACTGGTACCTGGACAGAGGCAGATCTGATTGTCACTAACTATTTCCATTATCTTACACAGCTCAGTTCCTGGATTACTTCTGTTCTTGGTCAAATTTGTGGGCTGATATTTGGAATGAGTTAGCAGTCATTTTCTAAGATGTGCTTTGCAAACTATGGACCTAAGCATCTGTATTATTGCCAGTGAGGATTTCAGAACTGGATGTGTCTACAAAACTGCAGTGGACTATGGATTATGTCTGTTATTGGAGACATATAATTGTGCATATGGTTCAAAAAGGTCTATGAACACATAACAGTATTTGGGTATCTCTGGCCTTCATCACATAGCATCAGAACCTCATAGTGAAACATTCTGGTGTCTACTCTCTTCTCTAATTGCTGTCCTCAGCTGATATTGCACAGACCTGCAGTGCCTCATTTTCCAGTGTTAGCAGTCATCAAGACTCTGGCCTCTGGCATGTTTGACCTCATTTACTTTTCCTCTCAGACTGGGTCCAAGTGCATGAGTTCTTTGTAGTCAGTTATTTCCATGTCAGCTGTGAATTTGGAAAACAGCACTTGCAGAATGTATCTTGTAGGCAAAAACTCGGAAAAAACCTCCTTTTCTGCAGATAGGTGTTTGATGTTTATAGGCTATAAATCGTAGAAAAACTCAGGAGTAAAATAATTTTCACTTTGAATAAGTAGTGAGCAACTTTCAACACAAATATTCAGAAAATCGTTGTGATGGACCAGTAGGGGTCACTGATACTCCATAGAGAAAGGAGTATTGCAGTAGTCATAAAGTATCTTAGGCATTTACATTAGCATTAAAGTTGAAAAAGCTGTAAAGTGTATGCTTTTTCATCCTCTGCACATCAGAGCATTTTTCTATTTAACCCCAAATGTATAGATAGGTTCACTTAGCTATTTTCATGTAAGTGGTGGTAAGTAAAGCCTTAGAAAATTCTAATATTCCTCATCTGGAGACTAGTTTGCAGCCCCATTCGGTATTCAAATGCAGTACTGTTTCCTCTTTCTGACAAACAAGGAGTAATTAGGCTTTTCATAGACAAGCGATTACCTAATAAATGACCTTCTGCAAAAAGCTGTACTAAAATGAAGCAAATGGCATTTAGAGCAAATGATGGCCAAGCAGCAAGGTTCAGGAACAAAAGAGAAGCTTTGCATTGCCAATCTGCTTTGTCAACTTTAAAAATAATGCAAATGCTTAATTGTGGTTAACATCAGATACAAATCTGACACTATGTGTAAATTCTTAAACACAGCATGTGATGGACAGACTGTCTTATTGGCCATTAATTCCCTTGAAATCTTAGTCACAGCCAGGTGAAAGAATGAACAGTTTGCATAAGACACGCAACACCTGTTTGTTTTAGACATAAAATGTAAAAAGCAGGAGGACTGGTAAAAGATTATGTCTGAGTTGCATGTAGCTTCTCATGTCTTTTTCCCAATTTATTTGCAGGGATATCAAACAAAAGAATTACATAGAAAAACACAAGCCCTAAACCCCCTATTGCTTTAACTTAATGTCCAGTCTCAGTGTCAGATTAGACAAATTAGAAAACTCATCATGAGCAAAGGTGCATGTAATCTGACAGCCTTTCACCATCTATCCAATCACTGACTGTAAATAGAAATTTTGTTAGCTACATCTAGGAGCAAAATACAACAAAACAAGGCACTTACCCTTCCTTCAAAATCAATCTTAACATTAAAAGTAAGAAAACATTTCTTTTGATCTGGCAATGAAGCTAAACCTTCAAAGGTTTTGTTTTCTTTTCTTTCTTTCTCACTACTAAAAAAATGCAGTTGTCAGAAAATATTTCAGTCCTAGAGTCTTGCCACTGCTTAAAGAGTTAATGCAGAACTTTTCAAGATGCTGTAAGGAGAAAAGGGGCTGTGAGAGCATACTGGGCCCTGAGCAATTCCTGGGGCGAATCAATGGCTGTGGGTTAATAATCTTCAGACTAGCCTTGAACCTCACTGCTTTTCTCAGCATGTCAGCAGTCCCTAGAAAATGCCTTAGGCTCTTCTATTGCTGTTTGATGAGATGTGTCACAAACTGGGATGGTTCAAGTCCTGGATTTTTACCCATCCTGCAGCCTTGTTGATTTGCTGTTTCTGGCTCTCTCCACAATCCCTGATCACCTCCATTTAGAAGTGATAGGAGAAGCAGCCATCACTCAAAATAGAAGGGCAATTTGACATGGATCCATGCTTGTGTATAGAAGGAAAAAAAAAACCACAAATGTGGCTGGTATTCTCATTAGCTATCAGCTCCTACCTTAGCTTAATTAGGAAAGAATTTTCATTAAACTGTTGGACAGAGAAGGCTCCTCCTGAAGGTAATTCAGAATGAAGGACTTTGTTAGGCCCTCTGTCAGTGTAGTTTTAATTCTCCCATTATATTTTTCCAGCAGCAACTGTGATTTTTAAAAACTGAAGTAGTATGTGGAAAAAAGCTTACCTCCTTTTTATTTCTTTTTTTTTTTTTTTTTTTTTTTTTTTTGTAGGATTGCTGAAGTCAGCTGCTTGAAATGTTTCTCTCCCTCCCTGTAATACAGAATCATGAAGTCATCATGGTTGGAAAAGACCTTCAAGATATATTCTAATATGAAGCATCAGGCCATTGTAGAAGATAAAGAGCACTGTAAATTGAGATTATAGGCATAGTTTGTTTTCTCAAAGCATATATAGAAGATAGCTGTTTGGATCTGTGGTCTGTAGTCTCCAAGACCTATTTTTTTCACCCCTTAGTATTTCAAGGTCTATAATGTGTCAGAGTAGCAATTTTTAATATGCTTTTTGGTTCAAGGATTTCTTAGATACTGGCATGAGAACTTCCAGCAGACTTCTACTAAGAGCACTGATAAGCTTTTTTAGGTGCCTTCAGCTGACAACACAGAGAAGAATGTTATAAAATGGAAATAAAACATACAAGCTATTTCAGTTTTGCAGGGGGTTTTAATAAGATATTGGTGATTATGAAGATAACAGGAATCTTCCTGTGTCAAAAAGCCTTGTCCCCTCTTAGTGTTGACACAATCAGGTTGTTTAAGCCCAGATGCTGATTTACTGGGGGAGAGGAAAGGTATGCATTATATGCATGCCATATAATGCAATTGTGGCCTGTTGTCACTACTGTAAGTCCTCTATGTCTGCTAACCTCGCATGTTGCTCTTTTTATTAACAAAGTATTGTGATATTTTATATATATTTCCCAGACATAGGTATACCATGATATGACTGGTTGGCTCTTAGATAGCTCTGCTTTCAGTAACATCAAGCCAGAGGTGCACTAATTTAGAAATTAAGGAGTGAGGTTTTTTTGCCAATACAACAATGCTGATAGTCCATATCACTATGTACTAATGTTAAAGCCCTACTACAGCTCTATTTTTATTGTTATAATAACATTCAGCTGCCGTTTCCTCATTGGTAAAATAAACCATCTCAGCTTATGGCCATTAATGACCTTTTGGGGTAGAAATGTACTTAATTGTGATTTTGAACTTGCATTCTCCAAATGAAGCCAATCCAGACACCAAAAGGCAGGAAACCCAAACTTTTAAAAATCCATGCAGGAGTGAATGTTTACTGAGTGTTTCAGTATTCTGTATTGCTGTATCTTCCTGAGGAGATTCCTTCCCCTAACTGTAGCTCAAACATTACCTCTTGCACTGTGTAATTAACAGAATTTCATCCTCAAACTTTCATGGGATTTGAGGATACCTGGCATTGCATTGGATTGGACTCTATTTCCTTATGTCTTGAATAGCTCACAGCAGAAAAAATTATTTTACTTAAAAAAGAGATGAAATAAAGGGTTTTTCTCTTGCTGTGGCCCCAGATGCAATACTCATACTCTTAATAGCTGTTATTAGAGTAACTGAAGCAGGGAAATAAATTTTTTAGCTTTATGTTGACAATGTTCCTTTAAACAAGAAAGGGTAAAGTAGAAAATTGTATTTAATAAAAAGTTAAAATATAGTTCAACAAAACCTGTCTTTCTTTTAGCAGATGTGTTTCTACTTGTATAATCTATACATTTATAACTTCTTCTCTTTACTCTGAAGTCATTGTTTTGTGAGGACAGGATAGTGGCAGATGATATATACCCTCTAAGTGTAATTAACTGCAGTGCTTTAATACCAATAGTTGTTAGTCATTATATATTGTTAGTCATCAAATATTATCCAAATGCAAAATTTTAATGAAATATAGCAAAAAAATTGTTTATTCCCCAAATTATTTCCTAATATTTTGTTGGATTTCTCATTTTTTTTGTATAACGAGCAACTGTATTAATGGTACATAAATCAGTGATTTATGGAATGATTAAGTTGTGAAAAACCTGTGAAAAGGAGTGTTTTCTTTGAAATTCCAGTTACTTTAGTTTTCTTCTGAACCTAGCTTAAAATACAACTGCATTTTTAGTCTGCATTTGGCTTCCTGTAACTTCCAGGAAGATGTAAACACCATGTGTAACTTTACCCTCTAGAAGAATATTTGAAAAATAAATGAAATTAACAAATGTTAGCATGTCCAAGCATTAAATGTTCTTGGAGAATGAGATTAATTTTATTTTTCTTATTTGACTACTCTCCAATTATCTCACCTCTTCTCTAAGTTCCTTTACAATAGCTATTTTTGGTTCAGCTGTATCAGACATAACGCTGTCATTTTAGTGTTGTTAACGGCATGAGACCATTATCTTCAATTTTCCTCAGAATATTTTTTTGAGATGTGAATCATTCCTGAAAGCTTTTGGAATGCTAAAGATTCAATTTAAGTAAGGCTGATGAATATTTGAAATAGAAGTTCTGTCTCTGCTTCAGGTGAAGACTGTGCAATAGACCTTAGAACCCAATTCAACAAAACAATTAAAATTACGATTAGCTCCAAGCTCATGAGTAGCTGCCTTTGTTTTGTTGTTCCATTTAATGGTAATTCCTGCTGTTATATAATTCATTCAAGAAGTAATTTGGGATCTGTTTCATTTGCAAATGGCTCTCTTATGGCAGTAGTATGAATTAGCATAATAAATATTTTTCTTTAAGAAAAGTTGTACTCCTGCTTGATCTTTAATTAACTTTAAGCTGTGTGGAAGTGATATTCAAATCCAATTGTTCATCCATCAATAGCAACAGGAAGTGTCTCCTCATTAAATACAGAGTGGATAGTTTGGGAAAAAAACCAGATATTGTGAAATCAGATGCATTGTATCTTCTACATTACATTTTCATTGTGTAGTAGATTATGAATGAAACCTTTGGAGATTTGACTGTCTTCCAAATGGATGATTTTCAGCCTTCTGTGTCAACATAAAAAAGCATGGAACCAGCATGGCAAAGAACACTGCACTGAAAATATTTTTTTTTTACCAGTTTCGCCAATACTTTCCTAAGGTTTACTTTTAGAATGGACTGTTCATCTCTCACTATTTTTAAATGAAACTTGAGATTGTAAGTTGTAGTGCAAGTGCTTGAACCCTGCATGACAAAGGAACAGGGGAGTATCTAGAACGTTTGAAGTATCTGTCAGATTATGCTGAAGTGGATGTTTCTTTTTAGGTACCTACATTTCTTGTGAGCCACACTGCAAAATGACTACTGACCATAGCAGTCAAAATGTATTAGTTTTTTGACAGAGGTCAGCTGATCCAAAAGAGGTCAAAAGAGAATAACTTCTGACTGTATTTTTAAGCAGAAAGCAAAGGGGGGATTCTGTACTTCTTCATGAGGTGCTTTTATTCTTAAAAAAATTTCAAAGAACAGTAAAAGCTTTCCAAAGGGTAAAAACTCTTGGAAAAGGTGATGTCATACCTGTAGCAGACTGAACTTTTAAAAGCTTGGTTGCATTGTCTTTGCTGCCAGTAGCTGAGAAGTGACAACTCAAAAGTAACATTTAGGAAAGACAGACAGATTTGTAGTCAGTGAAGCCCAATGCCTGAGCCACCTGAGGAAATGTCTGTCCAGTGTGTTTCTCCCACAATCAGTCCTGCTGCTTCCACTTTACAATTAGCTTCTTTTTTTTTGACTACCAGACCACATCACCTTCACAAAGTATAAAGGTCTGAGAAAAATTACTTCTGTTGCAGGCTTTGAAAAGGACATGTCATAGAAGATACGGCCTCTGAAACTCCTGTTGGTCTGTGTGAGTCACTCCTCCTCTATACAGAGGGAGAGACTAAAGGAGTCTGGGCAGGAATGGAATAAGACAAAAAAATTTTCCTTTACAGGAATGCCCACTTCATATTCTCTTCTGGGAGCACAGCAAAATACGTGTTCACCCTTTGCAGATCCTGGAGTGCTTTCCTTCACAAAATAACAACTTCTTAAAAGGGAGAATCAGAGCCAAGACTACTGCTTAAGATTTCAGACTGCTGCAAGCAACGTTTTCCTGTTATAAATTTGCTCTGGAACAGTTCTCATCGTGGTCCTATGGCATCACCCTGCTGCATCAAATATTCCATTATTGTAGTATTAGGAACAGCTAGAGTAAACCTTGCGAAGATAACTTCTTGAAATTTATTGATGGAAACTCTGCTTGGCCAGATCTGAGTAAGTTTAATTATTTCTGATGACTATTAATCAGCACTATTTTTAAGTATTTGATTTTTTTTTCTTGTATTCTTGAACTGTGCTAACTGAAGGTCAGGAACATGAGACATTAATTTTGGTACATATAAAATCAGCCAGGTACATTTTAATGGTGTTCCTAATGGCCTAATGCCAGACATTCAGGTGAACTGAACGGCTTTGAAATACATGTAAAGTATATAACCATGAAGGGGGGTGATAACACTGCAACAAACATGATTTGGGTTTTTTTTTAGATGAATACTCATATGTTTGCAGACAGGGAGAGATCCTAGTGACCATGGTTTTCCAAAGGCTAGCACTAGCCCTTCGAGGGGCTTACGGAGCATTGAAGACCTGGCTCAGGAAAGGCTGGAAGTTAAGGCAGGCAAATGAGGGACTCAGAGGCCAGGTTTTCAAGAGTCAGCAGGACAGAGTAAGATTTCAGTAAAGTTAATCTGTATTAGGCCAGCCTCCCACCATGAGACACAACACTGCAACCCTTAAAGAAGAAATTATCTTGATTGTGTTGTCCTTGTTCCAAACCACAACTGCACAGGAGGCAACATTTGGCACATGTTCCCACCTAGACAGATACTTTCACTCTGCAGCTGAAACTAACAAATTAACTATACTTCAGTAATCACACTTTTGAGTTACCAGCCATTCCCAAATAGCAAAAAGAATGTGCCTTTAAAAAATAGTTTGTCTGCAGTATTTTTTTGTAACTACAATGCAAGTGTTAGGTGTAAAACCTTCTATTTATAAAGCCCTATTTACAAAAACAAAGCCCATAGTAAAATATGTCCAGCGTGATATTAAAAATATTTACTGCTTTACATAAGCCACAACTGGTGTAATACAGATCTGTTTCTGACTGCCTACTGAGTGCAAAATGATGCTTAGAAGTAAAATGCTGCTGAAGCTACTCTGAACCCACAAAAAATAAACCAGCTTATTTTAAGAACAAAACAATCCATTCTGTATCAAAGCAGAACATCTACAGATGAGCAAGGTTGTCCAGGGGAGTAAATTATGTAGAAATAAAGAATAAATGCATTATAGAGGATGTTGGATGTGGACCAAGAAGTACATTTCATTATAACTGGCCTGTTGAAAGAATTGATCTGTGAGTAAAATCTCTTTATGTCAAACCAAAGTAAATATTATAAATCAGTGAAGCTGTTTCATTTGAATATCTATAAGAAGAATGAAGCCACTCAAAACTAGCTCATAAAGTTTTCTGGGTTTTTTGAATAGCAATTCTTGCTCCGGAAAAGGATCTTGCAAGTCTATTCATTGAAGCTAGTCTAAGCATCTCTTGCAAGATAAGGAGCTGGGCATCTCACCAGGGCAGTAAATGACATCTACATTATTCTGACTAAGTTCCAGCAGGCTTAGCTTTGTTCTCTGGCTACATAGTGTATTACATGTGAGGTGCCTTGCCTGTAGTCACTGAATATTTAAATAAAAGTTGTATGAGAATTACTTAATCACAAGACAAATTAGGGTGTCCCCATGTTTGTATCTGCCCAATGATTCAAAGCTAGAACTTCCAACTGGAGAACAAACTGGTTAGTCTTTTCACAGAGGTCCAACAGGAAGAAAGAAGAGCCACATAATTTAGTTTTAAAATGACACTTAGTCATGAAATGGGAAGTTCAGAAATGGAGTTTACTCACTAAAAATACATACCTATATAATATGACTGCTTTTTCAAAAGACTGGCTTGTGCTCATTAGAAATCAAGTTCTTGTACCCATACTCTGATTATTTATCTGGCAAGTGTAACATGGGGAACTTCCCCCCTTTCCATCTTTGTTTAGATTAGGTGATTTGGAAATATAGTGCCACTGGGTCAGATCATTTGGGATAAAGGAGAATGAGAAAGATATGGCAAGGAAATGTAGAGGTCATTGCAACAAGAGCTTTCCCAGAACAGCAAAAACACCAGAGCTTGACTGACATCTAAAGCACCTCTTTCAATGAATCAGAGCTTTTGTATCATCTTAAAGGTAACATAGCAGCAACTGACAAAAATTCAGAATCCTGTTATTAGTTATTTATTGGAATGAATTCTAGTAGTATCTAAACTGAACCTAAATGTTGGTCTCACATTTTACATTTAAAAGGACCCTTATAAAAAGAAAGCCTTGGTAACTTTCAATACCTGTGCATGGAAAAGCTGCCACAATGGTGATAAGGTTTCATACGGAGTACTTCTGATTACGTTCATCTCTAACATACATCATTAACTGCTTTCCTATTCTTCCTACCAGGCCTGGTAACCTGGCCCCTCCCAGGCACTATATACTGCCTCTTCTTTTCCTAGCTGAGGAGAAAATTGCTTCCCAACACATATCCTCAGCTCTTTGATCCCTCTTCAGGAGGGCAGTTTGTCTCTTTGCAGGTCATTCAAGACCACTTTAAAGCCAATTATCTTTGCCTTCTATGAGGATGCATGAAAATTAATAGGAATGGGTAGAGATGTTGAGATTTCTTTGTAGCTACTGTACCTGGAACATATTGTATAATAAAGCAGTGTTATAAAACTACAGTAGATATGAGGCTTTTATCCAGTGTTCCTGACTTTTGTGTTATACCATTACATTTTAAGCTCATTGCACTTAACACAAGAGATATATCCTATTTTATTAATCAAAAGGCAGCAAAGATAGAAAAAAAGCTCAGTCATGAGAGATTCAAGATGAACTGAAGTACGCTGGTCTACCTGTTTCATCTGAGATTATAGAATCTTGAAACAGGATCTGAAGTATGGATTTTTCTTGTTCCCTCTTATTTATTTTTATCATTCCTAATCTTCTCGCTTGTCTTTTGTGTCTTATTTTTGCTTTTGTATCTTATTTCTGAGCCATATATTTTGAAACTGCTTTTTCATGTGAGGTTAAACCAGTAAAATATATTTATACACCAGAAAATACAGAATAATCTGGGCTCAAAGGTAATACAATAAACTTTAGAATTTCAAATATAGCTAATAGAATGTCTTGCAAATAGGGACAGCTTTTATCACCGGATCTCAAAATACCCTCTGACAATATCTACACCATGAGATGCTGAAATGGAGGAACATGTCAATCCTCATGATTCATCTAATATCCCTAACCGATGTATCTCAGAATACCTAGGTTTATGGCTTTGTTGTCCTGACCTGCTTGCTCTAGTTAAAATGCAGTGCTAACCAGGTTACTGAGAATTGTCCTAGAGAGATACATTTAATTTTATTGACTTCTGTTATTGAAATGCGGTTTCATGCTTTGACTATCTCTAATTAAAATATTAACTGCAATTAAGTAAAACATGAGAATGACCTATGTTTAACAGTAGCTATTAATAATCTTGAGCTTTAAAACAAAATGCACAAGTAAAACATATAAAGAATGTTATAGCTATCCTGAGGCTAAATTTTAAAAATTCAGACAAACCAGATACACTTAAAATATATAAAATGTATTACAGTTAATAAATTAAACAGCTAAAGTTATTTTCATTCCATCCTGATATGGGTTGACAAAACGTCCGTGTTTAAAAATATTTGTATGCTCTGCCTCAGGGGATGTAAAACTGTCTATTAAATATGTACTATGCATTTCCTTGTTAAATATATTATATAATATTTTACCTCTGAGTGGAATTTTTCTGTGAACTTGTAAGAAAAGACAGAAAAGGAAGTGAATATTCTAGTGAGTTAAATTATTACATATTGTTGGCTGTGCAATTTTGAGTTCTTAGGGGTTCTCATTACTCAAAAAAATATTCATTTTACCAGCTTCTGTTTTGTTTGTTTGCTTGTTTTTGGGGGGCTTTGGTGGGTTTTTTTGTAAGCCCATGCGTAGAACTATCTGTTTCCTTGTTATTTTCTTTGTATCTACTGGGAGTTGTGAAAGGCAGTTTTAGGAGTCATGGAAAAATAAACCAGCATGATCTTTTGTTGCCCATGGCAGGAAGGCAACTGAGGAGCTAATTAGGTCCCCATTACAGTAAGGATGTAAACTGAAGCAGTGGAAGTCTCAGAAAAAGAATCTGAGAGGGACAGTGTCTCTCATAGTGTGTGATACTGAGTACATATATTTTTATGTATATATAATGCTAGGACAAGCCCACCAGAAGTATGCATTACCCTAATTGGCCTTGATTCTGCTTCCATAGAAATAATTGGCAAAGATCTTACTGACTCCGGCGTATTGGGACTACAGTTACAGGCAGCATCAGGAAAGATGAGAAACTCATTGATCTGCCATAGGTGAAAAATTAGCATGTTAGGCTTGTCACATCCTTTGTCTTGTGTAAAGAAGTAAGCTTGTCTCATAGGCCTCATCTACAGTTTTAAAGGGCAGTTATATTTGATTTTTTGTGCTTTATATTTTACCATTGGATAAAATAACTCTGTTCTCATATTTAAAATATACTTGCTCTCTCCCTTACCCTTCTATGAGCAGCTTATTGTGTCTGCCCTGTGCTGGCAGCTCTCTGCTCTTTCAAAGTAATATGTTTGAATTCCCATAGCTTTAAAGATTTTTCAATGTAATAAAATCATAACCAATCAATATTTTTAATGTAAAGATTTAAAACTGCAAACTGTTTGCTAAGAAATATTTTCAAGACAAGATGCCTTCTGGACTGTGTAATAGACTCTACGTGATTTGCCTTAATTCTGCACTCTTAACAACTTTGTGTCTTTATTGATATGTGCAGTGCTCAAGCTATGAAAAATTGTGCATCCCCCTCTCGATTTTAGAGAAAAAGAAGTCATGGCTGCTACTGATTTCACCCTATCTATTTATTAGAAATAAATGAGCATGGATGGTTGGTGATATTTCATCTTGTCCTGGTCCGGTAATATCTGTAAATAGGATAATAACTTTTCTAGTACTTCCCTTCTCCCACACTTGAGACTTGTTGCTGTCAAACCCAGGAAAGGCAAGTCAGGCTGATGAGCTACAAAGTGCCATGAAAGGTACTGAAGCAACACAAGAGTCTGTCAAATCAAGTGACTTCTCCTTTCAATCACACAAGGTTCCAGGCCTGAAAAATGAGAACACTGTGATTTCTGACAGTTAATTGGAAACCTCCTGTTTGATTCTAACTGTTGGTCTGGAGGACCTGCCAGGCTAGAAGATGTCTAGTCCATCTTCCTGTTGAGACCAGTATCAACTATAACTGTGTTATCCCTGGCAGATATTTATCTAGCCTTTTCTTAATACCCTCTAGTGATGATAGGTCTGCAGTCCTCCAGGCTGTTTACTTCAGTGTGCCACTATTTGTGTTACTAAGGAGTTTGCTGTATAAGATATATCTTTTGATGCAATCTAAGTCCACCAGTTTGTCTGTTTGCTGCAGACATGAACACAATGTTCTTCTTTGTCTTTAGCAGCATATTTTTGTGTGTGTCCTTAAGTGTCTTAAATATTCTCATATATAAACCAACCATTTTGATTCATTTATTTATTTATTTTTTATTTATCTGGTTTGATTTATTTATTTTGATTTATTTATGCAATTCACATCTTGTTTGTTCTCTGGCTCCATTGGGTGTTTTCATCCAGATTTCCCTCATTTGCCCCATGATGTTCTTTAAAATGTTCTACCCCAAGCTAGTCACTGTATTCCCACTGCACTCTTAAGCAGAACATAATTAATCTAGTAACTGATTCATCTTTCTATTCATATGAGATTGGCAAGCCATGCTTCTGTTCATAATCCTTGGGTGATACTTAGCTTTGGTGTACCAACAGGCATGATGAGGGAATGGCTGGGGATGTTGTCTACCTTGACTTCAGCAAGGCCTTGGACAATTTCCCACAGCATTCTCCTAAAGAAGCTGCTCATGGCTTGGATGTGCATACTCTCTGCTGGATAAAAAACTGGTTGGATGGCTGGGTCCAAAGAGTTGTATTAAATGGCATCCAACCATGAGTGGTGTTCCCCAGGGCTCCCCAGTGCTGGGGCTGCTCCTGCTTAACATCTTTATTTATGATTTGGATTAAGGGGTAGAGTGCATCCTTAGTAAGTTTTCAGACATTAAGCTGTGTGGAACTGTCAATGTGCCTGGGGGTAGGGAGGCTCTGAAAAGGGATCTAGACTTGAATCTTGATTGATGGGCCCAGGTCAACTGGATGAGTTTCAGCAAGACCAAATATTGGGTCCTGCACTTTAGCCACAACAACTCGCAGCAGGGCTACAGACTTGGAGAGAAGTCGCTGCAGAGCTGCCCTGCAGACAGGGACATGGATGCAACTGAATGCGAACCAGCAGTGTGCCCAGGTGGGCAAGATGGCCAATGGCATCCTGGCTTGTATCAGGAACAGTGTGACCAGCAAGTCCAGGGATGTAATTCTCAACCCTGTTCTTGGAACCGATGAGGCCTCACTTCAAGTACGGTGTGCAGTTTTGGGTGTCATAGCATGGGAAGGACGCTGAGGTGCTGGAGAGGGTGTAGATAAGTGCAGCTAGGCTGATAAGGGTTCTGGAGAACAGGTCTGATGGAGAGAGGCTGAGGGAGCTGGGGCTGTTCAGCCTGGAGAAGTGGAGGCTGAGGGGAGACTGTAGAGCTCTCTGCAGCTACCTGAAAGGAGGTTGTAGTGAGGTGGGTGTTGGCCTCTTTTCCCCAGTGACTAGAGATAGGACAGGAGGAAATGGGTTCAAGTTGTGACAGACATTGTTCAGATTGGATATTGGGAAAAAACTTCACTGAACAATGGTGAAGATTTGGAACCGGCTGCCCTGGGAGATGGTGGAGTTGTCATCTCTGGGAGTGTTCACAGAGTGGTTAGATCATAGCTGAATGCTTGTTGATAGAGGATAAGAGGCAGATTTATACAGATAATAGAGGAAGTAAAAGGAAACAATTTGTTAGATATATGCTGTAAAGCTCAAACTGGGGGAAAGGAAATAATGAAAAACTAAAAATGTTTTAAAAAAAGATCCTGTTTGAGTCTGACTTACTATGTAAGGGAGGAGGAATAGGCATACTTCTTAAATTATAATTTCAAATAAAAAGTGAGGTGAAGGACTGATTATTAGATGTAGTGTCATTTCTTTTAGATTATTTGGTTTACTGTACACTCAATTCATAGCAGATATCTCTAAATATTACCATTTTAATGATAAAAATATAAATCTTTATACTTCATTAAGCTTTGACTTTGCTCCTCACAAGTAATATAAATTGTTGGAAATAGTATAAATTGTAGGGAAGTCAATTAGAACGTACAGAAAGCCTTTGAGCTTTACACCTTTGAGCTTGGATCAGTGAGGAATATCTCTGAGGTAAGGGGTGAATTAAAATAAAAGGTTCACAGTGAGGAAGAAAATAAATGGTAGCCTACATGGGCAAAGCAATTACTTCAAAAAATCTTTTTGATACTGTTAGTAGATGTGATAATATTTTAAGGTTGTTGCATTTTCAAGCTGCATTTGCATGTTGCTTTGAAGTTAAATTTTCAGAATATTGCAGCTAAAACTGGGCAGAAGTTCTATAACCCAGCAAAACATCCAAATAATCTTATCTGGACACAATATTAACTGAAGTTCACCTTCAATTAACTGTCTGAATCTCCTAGAGTTCCAGGTGATCTATTCCATTTGAAATAAGGAAAGCACCATTCATAGTTGAGGGTCATTTCAACCTGCAGTGGGACTTCTTCCTCATAGTCTGCCTCATCATGTTTGATACAAATCATCATTTTTTCCTTTATTTCTAATAATGCCTGCACTTGCTTCCTCCCTCCCCTTGGAATTTCCCAGTGGTTTGCTTTCACATCTTATGTTTTGTGGGGTGAAGGAGACAGCACTTCCTTCTTCAACTCCAGTATGCAGAATAAATGAATTGAGAATGGGAAGCAACTGTCTTTTCCCTAGACTCAGCAGAGGCAGAAGCAAGAAATATTTTTTTCTGATGTGGCTGCTATCATGTCCCAGTGGCCTGTAATTCAGCCTGGAGTTAAAATCTGTGCATCTACAATCTGTGCTGAAAGTAGCCTTGTTATTGTGTGGGTTGACTGAGATAATAAACAAAATACAGTGCAGGGGAAAAAAGAATAGATTATCATAAAAATGAATGGCACATACAGAAGAAGAGGCAATTTAATAAATATTATGTGGTTGCTTTTGAATGTTTGCTTGAAGCATTCAAAACAGAAGCCAAAGAGTTCCTTTTTTTTTTTTTTTTTTTTCCTCAAGTTATATATGGCTTGCTCTAAAGATTCAAACTTGAAAAAAAATTTATTGATCATCTGTACAAGAAAATTCATGATCTGAGACCTTGCATGAAGGAGTGGAAGCATGACCATAGCCCTGTAGAGGAGCTGTAATTAGGACTGTGCCCTGCCTGCCAGGCAGCTGCCAGTCAACTGTTCCTCTTTTCACTTCAGCTGTCATTGGTTTGAAATGAAATAGAAAAGACTGAGCTTTTTAGTGCAGGAAAAATCAAGCCTGTTTCTCTCACTTGCTAGTCTCCACAGGGAGAAAAAAGATTTTCTTTCTTTAAATGGACAGCAGCACACCTAAGAAATTGTACAATCTTTAATGAAGACTTAAGCAACTGAAATTATAGGATTAAATCTATTACATTAGCAGACAAGAATGAAGTTCTAACAACCAGAAATTACCAACATGATAATAAACTATTTTAACCTTCATTCTGCCTGCAAGCCCTATGCAATTAGTGTCCACTAAGCTCTTATTTAATAAGATGTGATAAACACTTCAGAAAATGAAAGCTATTTGAGAACAAGATAAGCATTATGTAAGAACTGGAAGAAATACATTTGAAAGAACAGAAATAACTGTGAAAATCAACAAATGGAAGTAAGAGTTCACAAGACCGAAATATAGCTTCATACTTATTTTTTCCCTCTAATTAGTTTTAGAAAAACCCTTTAAAATATGTCAGATTGAAAACATTTCTGAAAAGATATTTAACTCAGGCAAGAATGACTGGAAAGGTGTCTTTGACTGAGGATCTGAAATCAGTGAAAGTCTGTGAATAAGAAAGAGACAAAAAAGCTTTCCACATCAGGATAGCCCTTTGGTTGGCAGAAATCTGGAAGTAGCATCAGCACAGAGGTGCTCTCCAAAGCAAAGGGTGTGGGAAGCTGTTACTGATTGTCTTGCCCTCCCTAACCTGGCTTTTTGCCAATTGGCTTTCTGAGGAGGCCTATGCCATACAGTAAGTTTTTTTTTTTTTTTTTTAAATTTTTCTGTATCGATCATTTTGATTACTCTCTATTGTGTATGCTTATAATTTATGAAAGATTTTCCCTATCAGTACAAAAAGTATTGATTGAAATAAAAGGTTTACTTTGTAAGTGGCATGATATCTTTCAGATTTGGCCACAAAGGATAGCCTTTACTGGTACATTCTCTTTAGTGAAAACCAGAAGAGGTTTCTAGCAAGAAAACTTATCTACTTACATGTTTTCTGCTCTCTTTTGTCTTGAACATTATTTAGTACAACAACTGGATTTCTCCAAAGTGCCCCAGGCATAACAGACAAGCAGCATCCTCTGATGGGCAGCAGGCTCTGAAAAGAAATGGAAGCTCTTCCAGGGGAGGTTTAAGTTGGATTTTAGGGAGAAATTCTTTACAGAGAGGGTGATCAGGCATTGGAATAGGCTGCCCAGGGAGGTGGTGGATTCTGCGTCCCCGGAGGTTTTTAAGAAGAGACTGAATGTGACACTCAGTGCCATGGTCTGGGAACCACAGTGGCAGTGGATCAAGGGTTGGACTTGATGATCTCAGAGGTCCTTTCCAACCCAGATGATTCTGTGATTCTGTGACCAAGATCTGGACACCACTGACCCTTGAAACACCAGCCTTCTCATGCTGCGTTGTCTCTGTAGGGTGTATTTTGATGACCTAGATTAACTTAGATCCTAAACAGAATCAGGTTTTTGAGCTTTAGGAGCTCTCCCATGTGTGGGCGCCCTGGGTCTCCCAGGGTCTGCAGGATGCCTCTGGGGAGTGGCTGAGGCTGCCCCGTTCCGGCCCCAGCTGGTTCCAGACGGATCCAACCGAGCCCCGCAGGGCAGGGCTGAGCCCCGCCGGCACCATGGCCGTGCCTCAGGGGAGGACTCTGTAAGGGAGGGTGAAACACTGCCCGGCCCTGAGGGGAAAAGGGTGAGAAACAGCCCTGAGAGCACCGAGGGGAGAGGGGCAGGAGGTGCTCCAGGTGCCAGAGTAGGGATCCATCCCCTGCAGCCCCTGGAGAGGGCAGGGTGAAGCAGCTGCTGACCTGCAGCCTGTGGAGGGCACAGACCTGCTGGAGCAGGTGTATTCTGAGGGATTTCAGCCCCTGAAGACCCTATGCTGATGTAAGGGAAAAGTGTGTGGAGGAACAACAAGAAGAGATGAACTGCTGTAGACCAGTTACAACCCCCATACCACATCCTCTTGTGACAGTCAGCGTGACGAGGCAGAGGAGCTGGGACAAATGAGTGAAATTGAGCCTGGGAAAAATATTGGAGGGGAAGATGTTTTATTTTTTGTTTATCACCATCCAACAATATTTTAAATCAGAAATCCATTAAACTAATTTTCTCTGACTCATGCATGTTTTGCCCTTGGTGATAACTGGTAGGAGATCTCTATGTCCTTACCCCCACTCATTAGGTTTTTGATCCTATTTTCTTCCCTTCTCCTGTGAAGGAAAGAATGAGAAAGTAGCTGTGTAGGTGTCTGGCAGTCAGCTGAGGTCAACCCACCATGAATGGCATTTCAGAGACAACATGTGAAAAAACATCCCTTTCATCCTTGATTACCCTGAAGGCACAGTCACCTGCATCCATCCAGAGAGCTGTCTACAGGTTTTAAGGCTCCTATACAGAATTTTCTGGAGAGTGATCAATTTAAGGATGCATATAAGAATATGTATGGTAGAAGACAGATTCTTCCAATTGACTTTAAAGATCATAAAGTTTTCATTCTGTTATTTCTGTTTTGCATAATAAACAAAATAAGCTTTTTGAAAGTCATCATTCTTTTTCATCTATTTTTTTTTCCACAGGTTATTTTCAATTCAGGGTGTTCACTTTCTTGTGGGACTCTGGAACCTTGATACTTTGAGTTTTGTTAAATACACCAGCGGAGGTGAAAGCTCTTCATGCACTTTTTTCTTCAAGAGGTGAGGGTGGGCGGTTTTCTTTGTTTGGTTTTGTTTTTTGTTTGTTTGTTTTGGGATTTTTACATTTTTGTTTTGTTTGTTTTTTTTTTCTTCGTTTTTTTTTTTTTTTTTTTTTTTTAGGGGGAGTGGGGGATGGTTAGCAGTAGTATTAGAACAGAGATTTTTATTCAGCACTTCCAGCTATTTCTGGAAACTTCTGTTACCTTTTTTTGTCATGGTAAGGTTGAGGAGGAATTGCATAAACTAAAAAAGTCAGTGCCATTTCTGTACATATGGTATTTGTCAAATACAGCTTAAAGCAATTACAGATTTGGAACAGGAAGATAATATATTTGCAGGCTGAGACTCCAGAATCATAGGATCATTTTTGTTGAAAAAGACCTTGAAGATCATAGAGTTAAGCCATTAACCTATCACACTGCCAAGACACACCACTAAACTGTGTCCCTAAGAACCACATACGCACATCTTTAAATTACTGCCAGGGATGGTGACCCAAACACTTCCCTGAGCAGCCTGTTCCAGTGCCTGACAACCCTTTTGACAAAGAAATTTTACTGAATATCCAATCAAAACCTTCCCTGCCATAACTGGCTGGCACTTCCTCTTGATCAATTGCTTGTTATGTAGAAGTGTCTGACATTTGGTCTTGGCAAATAAGAAACAGGTTTGGCATTTGACTGCCATGTTCCTAGCCTATTGATTAAGCTTTTAAAGAAAATTGTGTTATTGAGGCTGTTGACAATTTCCAAGCACGAAAGAAGATGACATTGGTGGTGGTGTCAGTTTGCACCTAACCAGACTACACTTTGACATTTTCATTTCTGCATCCTCTTGCATTGCTCTGACAATATTCACTATTTGCTATGTAGAATAATGCTGATCTCCCATAATCTTGTACTAAGTTTAATTTACTCCAATTATGACTATAATAGAAGTTGTATAGTGTTCCATTAGAACATACAAAATTATTCACCCGGGGAGCAGCATTCTGTGTATGACACATGGGAGTAATGAGAGTGCTGCTGGTGTAAAGACTCAGAGATCTCAAAGTCCTGCTCCACATGTTTTATATTTGTCCTACTCCCTTACGTCCACTGGTGTTTTGCACATGGCTACAAGCTCATAAATAAGGATTCCAAACATTAAGGGTTTCCCTCTGTATTTTGCATGCAATATAACTCTTATACATAGCTTTTCTTGAACTGAGGAAAATAATCTAAGACTTTATGATGTGCCTATTTCTCCCCCCCCACACTGCAGTAGCTTAGCAGTTATGAACCTTTCATTTGTGGGTATATTACATCATTAAACTTCACCGTCCTTGGAAGTGTGTGATCCAAGCATTATTTCATAGGATATGAATACGTTTTTAAAAAGTCCTTTACTAACTGTTTTGCAACCTATGTATGCCAGTTGAAGATGTTGAAAACACCTCTGTAAAATTAACTCCATATGAGAGGCACAGTTATGTAGCTCAAACTTTAAAGTCAGAAGAAGGATCAAATAGATTAAATTAAAGCTTCAGCACTTTCTTATGAAAATCTGGTAGTAGATGGGAGCAGTAGGAAGAGCATGGAATTACAGAACAAAGAACAGAATGAATCTGCTTGTGTGAGCAAGTTAAACTGCAGAAATGGAGGTACTTGGTACTTGCCTGCCTATTTAATTCCTACAGAACTCAAAAAGGCAGAAAAAACCTGATGCTCTTGACTGAGAAGCATAGCCACAGCTACTTCAAAAACAGAGCAATTCCAACGCTGAAAAAAATCTCTCATATATCCACCATGTTATGTGTTCCACTGTGCTTATGAATCTACCACATAGGTGACTGAAATCTTAACAAAAAACAAAGATGAAGAGGATTATTTTGAAATTTAACATTGTTATACTATTTCAAGACAGGTTTAAAGACATGTCTTTGAACCCTAGTACAGACTGATTGAAACCTGAGTGGTATAAATTTTAGTCCAGGAGTTTACTTCTAAAGTGCAAATCTGAAGAGTGAGCCTCAATCCTTGCTTGGTTTTGGGACACCCCATTTGAGTCCTTGTAGTGACTGCAACCCTTTATGAGTGGATTGCTTTGGCTAAGCCTCATCACTCCATAGTAGTGCTGAGGAATGGAGCATGAGATACAGACATTATTATGGAAGATTAGAAATTCTAGCAGATCCCTCTAACTTTATTATCCTCATTTTGTGTTGTTAGCACTTCTCTAACCAATGGCTCACGTTAATTGGAACTAAATGTTTCCAAATGTGTTCCACAAATTCTTGCTGAAGTGTGTGAGTTCAGAAGGGTCTTTTACAGCATGAACCGTAATGGGTTGAAAAGAGTTTTCCAAAAAAGCAAGCATACTCAGGGTTTTTTTGGGGAGGAGAAACAAAAAGAAGTTACATCAAGTAGTGGTTTCCAAAACTAGTTTAGTAGAGAATTTAAACTATTGACAAAACTAACCAGTATTTCTCATAAACATCTGAGTAGCAGAGGAGAGTGCTTGAGTTGGACTGCCTGCAAATATAATAGGATTTGTTGCCAGTAATGTAAAATGAGATTTCAGAATGGTCTTGACAACTTGGAGAAATGATTTGAGATAAATGAAATGTAACCTGACATTGGTCAGTCTGCACTCTTAGCTAAACATTCTGCAGAATCAAAAAAAAAAGATTAGCTGAGAACAGCTCTGTAGAGGAAAAATTTAAGATTAAAATGAATGGCTCAATATCAAACTTGTGGAAAAAAAACCCAAGCCAACATCAAACTAAGTTCATAAATATGTGAAAGTAAGGAGAAATAGTTCTCTGCCCTCCCAGGAGCAGGGAAGTCTCTTCTGGACATTGTGAAAGTCTTAAGCAAATATATTAGAAGGTGAAGCAGACTACCTGGACATGGTCTTAAGAAATGCAACAAATGACTGAGAATGTAATAAATCTCAAACTTTCTAGGGTGATGATAAGAAAACTGAAAGAACAGGATAAAGTAGGAGGGCACAAATGACAGGCAGGTAAGCATTAGGCATTGCTGTTCAATAGTGTTAAAAAATAGGTATTAAGTGCAAGGAGAGAAGATATATGAGGAGATAAATGAAGAGGAATGATCAGAGGAACGTGAGCATAAAGCAGAGGAGCAGAAATGGAGGAGACACCCAGAACAGAATACTCTTGAGAATATGGGTGTAACACTCTTGGAAATAGGTGCTCAGTGCCAGAGGAGGTACTTGTAATGGGCTGCAGCTCTCACCTGGAGCAGGGACACACATAAGAGGTTATGGCTCATGGGCACCCCAGACCAGAGGTAGGGGAGTGGGGTCCTTAAAGGACCCAAATCAGAGCACAAGCAATCTTCAGAGGACTTCAGTCTGTGGGCAACACACACTTGGGGGAAGGGACATACTGAGGAGCTGCAGTCCCTGGAGGCCCCTGCTGGAACACAGCAGTAGAGGAAAATGAGTAAGAAGCAAGGGGCAGCAGAAAGAAACCATTACACAGACATCTCAGCAAAGAAACTGAGAGTGCAACTGAGTGTAAAATGGGGCAACAGGAGAGGAAGCTGAGCCTAGGATGGGGAAAGGGAAAACTGTAAAAGTGCCCAGAAGCTGAGAGCTGAGTCTGGGGGAGTGGGTAGCAAAAGGATTTGTTTATCTCCTTTTTTTTTTTTTTTTTTTTTTTTTTTTTTTCCCAAGACCTGTATCAGTAAGATGGTTTGTATTAGCTGTCAATAAAGTAGTTGTGTAAAACTGCCTGAGTTGGAGTTGTTTTGCCAGTGGCCATGTGCCAAGTACTGAGCTTGAATTAGACGTTGTGACCATTTTTCTAATGGCAAGGGTGTTTAAATAATATAATAGCTATCCTAGATTCTATTGTTGCAGGTTTGAATGTTAGGCTAGTATAAAGGTTAAGTATGGATCACCGAGTTAGAGAGTTTCCCTCCATATCCCTTCTATGCCTTGCAAGTCTACGTTGTACACTCTGATTCCCTTAATTTAGAAGCCTTAGAATTCTCTGCCTTTCAGTCTCCTGCCCTGCTTTACATTCCCTTGTATATTTGCATTCTAGGGTTATTTTGGGCCCTCGTCTTGATTTTATAGAAACACTTTATTTGCCATCAGTGGACCTGTGGTAGCCCCATTCTCTTTTCTCCTGTGGCCTTCTGCCTTATCTTCTCCCATCCTAGCTGCAACCACAGACTTCAGTCTTTGCTCACCATTATTGGCAGTTATATAGAGCACTTGAAAGTGAGTCCTAGCTGATAAACTAGTGGGTGATACTAACAATTGGACTGTGAGCATGAGAATTAGGTTTTAGAATACAGCAAGTGATTAAATAAACCCTTTCAAATATTCCTAGCAGAGGATAATTAAAACCATCCAATTAGAATTCAGAATTCTACACTTTTGGGACCTAGTGGAGCAAGTTATTATGCTAGGGGTGTGAACAAATTCATCTGAATTTACAAATGCTAAACTCACATTAAAGATTATGGCTTTTCAAAGATCACGTAAAAACTGTCTTCTGAGATAGCAAACTGAATATTTTAGAGATTTCCTGTGGGCATATTTTAGACTAAACTTTGATTTTTAGGAAGGATTACATGGTTGTATTTCTTATTTTTGTCTCAGGTTTCCCAGTAGTAGCATACCAAATATTTTGCATTCAGTTTCTTTCTGGCAGCTTCCAGTATTTCAATCCAAATAAAAAAATATTTATTTTAAAATGCAAATATGCAGCAACCAGAATACATACTGAAAATACACAGAATTATAGTTCATGCTTGTTATCCAGAACTCAAATCTTATGAGTGGTTCTGCAAGTAGGGAGAAAAAATATGGGGTCCTCTTTGTACCTCTCGACTTGAGATTGTTCACAGTTCTTGGGAACTGATCACTTTTTGTTTGTGAAGGGTAAGAATAATACTTCAAAAACATTGAGGCTGAGAATATGTTCAGAAGTGGTACAATCTTCAATAAAAACTATCTGGATTCTGCAGTCAAAAGTCATTCTCTGCTGTATGGACTCTATAGCAGCAAATAGATTTAGCCTAGAAATGACAGTGTAGATGCTTGATTCTGACCAGAGATGCTTGTGTTACCACAATCAGTTCTGAAATGCTGCCACTTAATCCATTCTGTGGCGTTTAACTCTTCCACCTTTACTTTTGGCTGCTGGCTACAGCCAATTTAGTTCACTCACCACAGAGCATCACTCCATAGCAAATTCAGATCATCCTGGCAGAGAACTGCGAGCAAAGCAGAGTTCAAGGGCAGACCTCAACCTCTGCAGGGCAGTGTCTGTACCACAAAAAAATATCAGTGTGAGGCCAAAAAAATCTTAGACACATGCCTACGAAGATCATGGATAATTTTTTACACTATTTTTATGACATTTCAATAGGTTGCTACTCTAAGTGTATGCAATCATACAGAAGCAGCCATATATCCTCTCTGCTTTGATATAGCGTCTCTTTAGACAATGTGTGCTGCCTAAAAGCACTCATTTTTGTTTTGTTATGGGTGGGTGAATAGACTGTGGGTAATGGGGTTGCAGTCTGAACTCAGCAGTAACTGGTTCTGGTACAGATTATTAAACACACTGAGGTGGAAAGCAGTGTTTTTTAATGCATTTTAACTATATCACATTTTCTATAACACCTGTAATTGGAAATATTAAATTTAAATTATGTAATTCAAATTTCATTTGAGTGAGACAACAAGAAGTTCCATATCCTGATAGCTAGGGTTTAATGTAATCATTTTAATGATAATTTATTCTCTCAATACAAAGACAAACGGCTAAAAAGAAAACAATGAATTGTAAAGTGTGTATTTTTCATAATGCCATTTCAAAACGCCATTTTCATTGTGAATCACATGCCATTTACACTAAAGCAGCAAGCACACCTCAACCAAAAATAAACCCAGCTTTCATTCCACTCACTCATAACTGTGTTGTTTAATTCACATGCATATTCTAGGGTTTGTGAGTAAGTCATGATACATCCTAGTGGAAAGAAGGTCTCTGGACTCAGTAACTGCAAACTTTCATTACATTGGTGAGATGGCAAAAGTTCTGTTGCAGTTGTATATATGCAAAAATAATCCAGGATGGAAATCTTAATGTTGTGAGTCCTGTTTTTTCTGTCACTGGAACACACTGATTAATCACAGAATCATAGAATGATTTTGGTTGGAATGGACCTTAAAGATCATCTAGTTCCAAGCTCTCTGCACAGCCAGGGACACCTCCCACCTCCCCAAGCTTCTCAAAGTCCCATTCAACCTGGCTTTGAACACTTCCATGGAGGTGGCAGCCACAGCTTTTCTGGGCAACCTGTGACAGTGTCTTACCACACTTACAGTAAAGAGTTTCTTCCTAATGCCACACCAAAATCTACCATCTTCCAATTTAAAGCCACTACCCCTTGTCCTACCACTACTTGCCTTTGTAGCACAGCTTTTCTGTAGCCCCTGCTGGTACTGGAGGGCCACAGTAAAGTCTCCCCAGAGCCTTCTCTTCTCCAGGTTGAACAATCCCAACTCTCTCAGCTTGTTCTCACTGGAAGAGGTTCTCCAGCACACTGATCATCTTCATGACCCTCCTCTGGACAAGTCTAAGAACAATTAGAAAAGGGAGATTTTCATAGGAAGAAAAAACTCCTCAAACTGCTCTAACTGCTTGTGTTTGTGCCATTTGCTTTCAATGTTTGTTTTATAGTAGAGTTTCTTTAGTTTTAGGTAGGCTTGCCCACTATATCTTCATAAAAATATGTCGTAGAGAAATCACGAAATCTTGCTGTTTGACAGTAATAAAATCTGAGATCTTTTATTCTTTTAACAGCACATCTTTCTGTTAAGTGAAAACCGTATAGAATCTGGGACATTTTAGAAGAAAAGTCAAAGAACCTAGCATTATTACTTATCATTCTGTAATATAGAGCAAAAATCTCACCCATCTTAATGCATGTATGTACAAAGTCAGAAATAGAACAATTCTGTGAAAACTGTAACCCTACAGTTTTCTAGTTCTTTGCCTTTGAATCTTCAGCCAAACTTTATTGAGCATTGAATATATATCCCCTTTCACCATTACAAGTAATTTTTTTACATAGAAACATAGAAGAATTTTGGTTGGAAGTGGGAAATTAAAATCCAACAAAACCATAGTTTCCTTTTTTGATTTCATGATTAGAGCACCAGGAACTTTAAGAAAATATCCTTCTGAAGAAAACCTCATAGTAAAATTGTCAGACATTGCAACAGGGACTCTAACATTCATCTCTTTTAAAAGATGTAAAAGGAGCACCTAGTTGCAGGGTAGGTTGATGTATGGAGAAAAGTATTGCTATGTGCTCTGTACCAACCCTCTCCAGGGCCCCACTGATCTCACAGAGAGGTCCAGTGTCCTTGCTTGTCTTCAGGTTCATCCAGCTGATGAGAGCAGAGCTTGTGGGTCTCAGGCTGCAGTTGCATGTCAGGAGATCAGCAGCGTAAGAGCATTGACATACAACGACTAAGGTGAAGACTAGGAAAAAATAATTAAAAAAATACAGGCAAAGTCCATTCTCAAAATCTACTTCTATTATACTTGGGATTTTGATTGTTGGTCCTTAACATTTATTGAAAATCTCATTCATTTACAATAACCTGTTTTTCAAACATAGGGTTTTTTTAATGAAATATGTAGGTCTTATATTCAGATTTTCAGTGCAAAAAACTGTATAAATAACCCTAGTTGTAGATATGTCTGAATTTTTTTTTAGAATCAATATTAAAACATCTCAAAATAAATATATTTTTTATTTATTTATATTTTCAATTTCTAGTTTGAATTTAGTTGTTATTAGTAAAAAACACTGAAGAGAACTCTGCAGAGGATCTGCAGTCTGATACTTCCCTCTTTCTCTTGCAATTTTCCAAATCAGTTATGAGTCCATGAAGAATAAAAATATACAGTGGTTATTTGAAAGGCAAGTTGTCTCTAGCATAGAGTGCTTAACAGATTTCAATTGCAGATCTTACATCAGTGCTCTGGACTGCAGAATCATAGAATCATAGACTGGCTAGGGTTGGAAGAGATCTTAAAGATCACCTAATTCCACCCCCATGTGTGGGCAGGGACACATCCCACTAGATATAAAAACCTAGAAGAAGCTTGGTTTTTAAAAAATGAAGCCCATCTCAAATTTATCCTAATTGAAAGACTACAGTGAAAGAAATAGTGATGTGCTATACAGCTATCAAAACTTGATAGCAGAAGTGTAGAGAAGAATATAATCTGGAATGCAGGCTTTTAAGGAATTCAAAAGAAGAGTTTGATCAGCTTTCTTTCCCTGACTGAGAGTTTAATAAAAGCAGTTGCTTTTGCTGAAATACTGTTGGATTTCAGTGCACATTCCTTTTAGGCACAGTATAATGAAGTAGAATATCTAACAGTCAGAGTCTCAAGGTTTTTAGTCAAAAAGATGGGTTTAGCAATAAACAATGTTTGTCTCCTCATTTTTCATGACCATATGATATAGCAAAGATTTTTAGTCTCTTCTGTTTGACATTTAACACAGGAATCTGACTGAAGCTAAGAAGCAAACACTGATAATGAAGTTTGGTGGAAATATTGTGAGAAATATAAAAAAGGTAATCTTAGACAATTAAATCCAGTATACTCAAAAAACAGGTCTTGTTAAGAAGGCAGTGATTTTCCGATGAGACAGAAAATAAAAATAGTTACTTTCTCATTTTTTTCCCTGCCTCTTCTTTGGTATATTTTTGAGAATCCCATATGCATTAACAAACATATTTCATGCTCCTATTTGAGAAACGGGAAATGTAATACAAAAGAAAGACCTAACCCACAGCTTGATTTTTGCAGCACTGAATTCTCGGTATTTAAACTTTGTATACAGCAGTCTCCAAGAGGAATCTGGAACCCTTTGTTAGATGAATGAGGGCCTGGGGGGAATATTCCTGTTTTAGCTCTTGCTGGCATTCAGTTCTGCCTGAAACTGGAGAGACAGCACTTGAGGGAGTGATAGATGATGAGAAATGAGTAGGTTATTTTGAATAGCACATTAGTGAACAAATCAGCTGGGACACAGTGCAGAATCGTAGAGTAATTAAGGTTGGAAAAGACCTCTAAGACCATCAGATCTGTCAACCCATCTCTAGGATTTGTGTCTCTGTGAACCCTAACCTTAATGGTAATGGCATCACAGGGCTGAGGCCTTGTTCCCAGCACCCTGGGTGTCTCAGATGAGAAAGGTGTGGAGGCAGCAGTGTTGGTGTGGTGCTGTGCTCCCTTTGGCATGCTGTGGTGAACACCCTCTAAAAAGTTAGAGGAAATGTCTCTTGAGCCAGCAAATGACCACTACAAACTGGCTATGAAATGGCTGCCAGTCTTTGGCTATTTCTCTATCACTTTTTACTTCTTCAAGGACTTCATTTATTTATTTATTTTTCAAAGATAAAGAGCTATGTTGAGTAGCAGGCTGAGCAAAGCTGCTTCTGGTACTGGTAGACAGAGATCTAAGCTGTGGAATTCCTGAAGCCATAAACAAGTACCTGATGGTGATGAAAGGAAGAGGTTTCTGGCTATAAAAAACAGAAGACTAAGAAGACAAAAAGTGGTGGAAAAGTGGCAAAAAAACAGCAGAAAAAGAAAGGTGGACAAGACTGGACAGACCGTCAACGGCAGACAAGAAGAAAAAAAGAAGAAAGAAGAAAGCTGCCATTTCCCAGAGTATTTTGGAGGCTAAAATGGTGAAATCTCTGATCCCCCTTTTCCTTTTTCCTAAAATTGCTTAAAAAAACCTGTTTCTCCCCCTTTTTCTTTCTCTTAGGGGAACTTTTGCTAATTGGGCTGTTAAGGTCATACTTATCCTAATAAAGTGATTGAGAGCACACTTCAGTGCTCACTGAGCTGCTAAGCTGTTATGAGCTATCAATTCTTCATTGTTTACATTGTTTCCCTCATTTACTTACCTGTTCCCCAACTGGATGTTTTCCCTTAAATAAACTGATTCATTTAACTCGAGTGAGTTGCTTTGCATTTATGTGTAGTGGCCATTTTTATCTCACAAACAAAAAATAATAACAGACTGGGACACATGCCCTGTCTAGCCCCAGGTTCTAACTTTGTTTTGAATTTTTTTTTAAACCTTTTTTTTCTTTTTTTTCACAGATGAGCAGAAAAATAACCTATGCCTCTCTGCTTTTGTGGGTCACTCCCAAAAGCTACCTGAATAAAAGTATACAGGCTAAACCATGCTGTTTGCATTCACAATGCAAATTCTTGGAGCACACACAGCCCAGATAAAGACACCAACTTTGAGGCATGATGCCTCTTCAGCCTAGCATCTTGTTAATCCACTGTTATGTTCACTTGTTAATGTCCAACGACACTACCACATGGTTCTATATGATTTTCTCTGCCTGATTTGTGCTGTTGCCTACCCCAGCCTCACAGTTTTCCCCACAGCTTTACCATAGCCTGTCTCTGATACAAAGGGAAAGTGACCTGCCTGTCACCGAGCAAGTGATCCCCTGCAGTGGGAGATTCTGAGGCCAAGGTGTATTCCCACACCTGGGTCTAGGATCACGGTCAAGGTCACAAAGAAAAAGTAGGAATGCAGAAACTCTTTGGCATGTGGGTATGTAGAAGTGACTGGGAGTTAAGCCTCCTCTGCCCCAGTCAAAGATGTAATTTTCTAGCACCATATGCTTTATTATTGGCAAGACATAAAAAATATAATTCTTGTCCAGGAAAAGAGATTTTCTTCACTTGCGCAGAATGATTTAGCCCTTTCAGAACAATTCCCCTTCGTTCTTGGCATAGCTGTCTAAAGACACCTGCACTACTGAGAAGAGAATGTTACACAAAATACCTGTGCCCAGTCTCCTCTAGCACACTCAGGGCTGTTGTGTCCAGAACCTGAATTTCAGGGCCTCTAAGGAGTGCTTTACACCACGCATGGTCCTTTCCCCCATATAAAGGCCATCTTTCATCTAAATCCACACTGAATACAAGAACAAAAAAAAATATTTAATTTGTTTGTTCATAATGTTCATACTGGGTTCCAGCAATTCAACATAGGAAAAATATGTTTCAGGGGCAGCTTTGGTGGACCAAGAGTAAGTCTCTCCCGACTCTATTACATAACATCCCTTGGAGTCATTATTTTGGAAAACTGAAACAGATTTTGTGAATTATGTTAGTTAAAAATAATTTTATTTATGCATTGCTACACAAAGGCAAGGCTGCCAGGGAAGAGGTGGAAAGGGCAGCCTTGTGCAGTCTGGTTTTCATTAGACAATTTGTCACTAAGGAAAAACCATTCCTTTTTCTCTTTTCATGTTCACACAGCCTGGCTGTGGCCATCACTGGAGATATGTTGGAAGGATATGATTTGTGTTGGCAAGAGGGTGGCCAAGCTGACAGAAACTATGGTTAATGTACGTAACAGCTGCTGAAGGACAAAATGGCATCTGCTGTGTGTATTAGGTCTGCACCACACAAGCTTTGTACTTGGTGGTGCCTTCCCAGGCTCTAAACAGATGGTTGCTATGCAGATTCAGGACATCTGTCAACCCCAGTCTTGGAGCACATCCAGGAACATCAGAGCAGGAATCCTAGGTGAGCAACCAGACTTTCTGTGAAAGCCATTAAGCCAGAGGCTTGCAGATGCTGCAGCAGATTTCTCCTCTTCACTGTGGGAGTGAAGCAGGTTCTAACTTCAGACCTGATTTTCCTTAAGGCAGAGTTTTACACAGATTTATCTCTGCAAGGGACAAGGGTTATCCCTTCTAGCAGGCACCTATTCCTATCTGATACCACCAAAGGAGAGAGCCCTTTCGCAGTCATTAAGGAGTAAATGTGCCTTAAGTGTGCACATTTTTACAGCCCTGCTACAATGCAGGCACCTTCAAAACAGCATCTCTCCTTCACTGTCTGACCAGGTTGTGAGACAAAAAATGGCAAAACTACAGAGACCATCTCCTTGAACAATAGACCCTCTGCTTAACAGAGATATACTACTCCAAACCTTTGCCAGAATAATAGAAGGCAAAATGGGAAAACCTTGCAAAAAGCTTGCCTATCTTGCTAAGACACTTTAGTCAATGGTTAATTTAAGTAGTTGGAAAAAAAAGCAAGGTATTTTAAAATGGCATCTTCTCAGTTTGGATCCCTGAGAACACCTGGGAAAGTACAAAAAAATTGAGCAGGGTTTTATTCTGACAACAGCCAAATTTCCCTGTAATTAAAAATATGTAGAAGGTACTATTCCCTTGTGAGTACAACCTCCTTTATGCTTCACTGGAGGCAATGAGCCACATTTGACCCCTAAGTCAGAATAAACCTCATTTCTTCCAGAAAAGAAATAGACCCCTGCCAATGTGTAAAAGGGATGTCAGGACAACATCTCTGCAGTGCTGTAACCTGATCTTTTAACTGAAAAAACCCACATCATTCACTTAAAGGTAGCAACCTGCATTTTTGACATAAAGTATAAAATTTAAAGTGTTGTTTAAATGCTCTATATTATTGTACTTACTAGCTTAACTCAGGAATCTGAATGCATTATCAAAGAGCTAAAGACATACCAGGCATGTGCTATTTTTGTCACAGTATGCGCAGGCCAATTTACAATATGCTTCATCTTTTAATTAGCAGCTGTCTTCATCTGTCAGTTTCCAGAGGAACGTGCCACGTCTTTATGGGAGGAAAAACTAAAAGAGCTAGAGACACCCTAGAAGAAAATGAGATTTTAGTACAAATGACAGACCAAAGGAATTTTTACAGCTTTCTTTCCTTCCTTTAGTTTGATTCCAGACCATTAGCTGACACATTGAAAAGGGTCATTTAGTAATATGATACATAAAAATGCAGGAACTTGCATAACTATAGCAAGCATGAGTTCTGCATTAATAGCAATGGGAGTTTAGGTTGCTTTTTCCACTATCAGTCAACAGTATTCAGGAGGCTGGAAGAGTTGATATGTCAGTAAGGTTTTATCTTCTCTTATTTGTCAGCCCTACATGTTGTTTATTTATAATACCACTGAGTTTCTTACCCCACATTAGCCCCCTTCTTTTAGTCACTATAGTTTATTCAATGAAATTGATTTTCCAATCAGCTCTTCCAACTTCCTCATCTTCTCTTCCAGAGTATCAGAATAAGAACAGATGGGTGGGACAAGGTGAGCTGGATTGACCTGGGCTAAACTAGGCTGGGCTAGGCTGAATAAGGTTGCTCTTGACCAAGTGAGGTCAGGCTGGGCCGGGCCAGGCCATGCAGAGAAGAGTTGAATGGAGCCGAGCCATGCTGTGCTGTGCTGAGCTGACCTGAGCCAAGGTGCCGAGCTGAGCCATGCCAAGTTGAGCTGGGCTGAGCTGTGCTGTGCCGTGCTGAGCTGAGCTGAACCGAGCTGAGCCAAGCCATGCCAAGCCATGCTGTGCTGTGCTGAGCCGAGCCGGGCCATGCTATGCCATGCCATGCCTTGCTGTGCTGTGCTGAGCTGAGCTGGGCTGAACTGAGCCAAGCTGAGCTGCACTGAGCTGAGACATACCAAGCCATGCCATGCCGTGCCATGCTGTGCTGTGCCGAGCTGAGCTGGGCCGAGTCGAGCTGAGCCGAGCCGAGCCGAATTGAGTTGAGGTGAGCCAAGCCGTGCTGTGCCATGCTGTGCCAAGCTGAGCCGGGCTGGGCTGAGCCAAGCCGAACTGAGCTGAGGTGAGGTGAGCCTGGGCTGAGCCAAGCCGGGCTGAGCCAAACCAATCTGAGCCAAGCCCAGCCAACGTGTGCTGTGCTGAGCTGACCTCTGCCAAGCTAATCCGGGCCAGGTTGTGCCGAGCTGTATTGAGCTGAGCCACACTGAGCTGAGTCGTGAAAAAAAATTACCTGCTCTGGCCAGTGGGTCAGACCTCAGCCCAAACTTCTCTGATGAAAGTTCTGATGAAATTCCCTGAGATGTGAGAAAATATTCATAACAGAGGAGCACAAAATAAGAAAGACAAACTTGCAGAATTAAGGCTGCTGAGGTGAGGATAAGTAGGGGCTCAAATACTTAGGGAGAAACACAGCAACATGAGAGATATGTGATCTTGAAGGAAAAACCAGGGTGATGAGACTCAGCAACCTCCTTCCAGGGAGCAGCAGTCTATTGCTCCCCACCTGAATAAAACTAAAATCTCTGTGACTGCAGATGCAACAGCAGGAAATACTACCTAAGAAACTGTGGTACAAAGTTCACAATCTCTTCAGAGGCTGGAGATCTTTTTTGTCAAGGAGAGGACAAGGCCCAGAGCCTCTTCAGCCTGCAGAGAAGGTGTTTTCAGGAAAACCCAACAACAGCCTATCTGAACCTACAGACAGGTCATCAAGGCAACAGAGCTGGGATCTTCACAGAAGTGCTGGATAGGGAAGAAGAGGCAATGGTCCTAAGGTTACAGAACAAATGGTCAGACTGCATATAAAGAAAAGAAAAAAAGTCCTAAAATATGTTGATCAGCAAAGTTGTGTAATCTTCATCTTATGAGGTTTTCTAGATCCAAGTGGGAAAATTCTGATCACCCTGATAGGATCCTGATTTGACAGAAGATTGGTCTATTGACTTCTTGAAGGCCCCTCACACCTTAGTGACTCTGCAGGTCTGTGCTGCTCTGTGGAAAAAGTCCCTTTTTTGACCTAGCTCTCCTAGGGAAATATTCTTCCTTCCCACCATCATATCCCACTACTCACTAATTTGAACTCATTGGTATTCAATCAGATTAGTTTAATGAGGAAAAAAAGAATCAAACTGGGCTTTGTTCAAAAAAAGTTCTGATCTGTAATCAGAGGCCCTAATATTTCTACCACAGAATGATAGAACCATGGGATACCAGGTTTGAAGGGCCCTAAGGGATCATCTGGCTCAGCCTCTTGGCAAATACAAGAATCTTGTGTAGATTTTTTAAAATCATCTCCTGTAAATTATTTTTGTAATAGTTATTTCAGCATATACAGGATAAAGAGGATATATATATGAATACTGACTTGATGTGCCTGAGAGATTTTATCTTTGGTTTTAGAGAAAATTGTACTTCAAGAAGCTTTTTGGTCAGAGGAGAAAAGATTGATATAACTTTGGCTTTAAGGTAAAAGTCTCATTGACTTTTTTGCTTCCTGTTTATGTATAGACCGTATGCTCATGTGAAAAAAAGGTTTATGCTTTAATGTGCTTCCTTAAAAAAGTGTATTTGGTATTAAAAGACTACTAAATCAAGGTATACACACAGGATTACCCAAACATACAGAGATACCTACACACAGACACACCTTGAGAGGTTTCACTGTAAAATCTTTGGAAAACTTCCATAAAAGTCAAAGAATCTTATTCAGCTTTGTCGTTAAGATCTGATCCCACAAACTGGTTGGTCTGGATGAAATCAGTGGGGTAAAATGGAAAACAGATTGTCCAAAATTACCTGAAAGTTGCAAGTTTGTGGTCCTTCCAAGTCGTATGCTTCTTCATAGATAGGTCACAGGAAAAGAAGCAGTTTGTCATAAAAATCAGCACCAGAAACAAACACACCCACTCACAAGGTTATGCTTGCAATTTCTTTTTGCTATCACAGTTTCATAGAGGGGGAAGTGAAACAATCCATGTCAAGCAGGATATCAGGACAAACCAAGAATTCAGTATCAGCCCTCCTAGAGCCTATGCTAGCACTGAACAAGACTTATTTGTCTTGATGTCCAAAGGTCACTGATTTGACTGTGCAGACTCAGCCTTTACTGTGATTTAAAGCTGTACAGTATGCTGTGCCTCAACTTTCTCATTTCATCTCCTTGTCTGTTTCCATATGCATATATAACATAATTCCAAATTCTTGTTCCAAGTCAGTCCCTGTCTGTACTGCAAACCTTTCAAAAGACTTCTATTTTCTATTAGGAAAAAATGTAGAACTACAGAAATCAAAACAAAGTTTTCTCTTATGATCCCAGATAAAGTCTGTCTCCTTCAACCTGATAACATAAAAATCTACCTCAATGATCAAATTTAATAGTGATATTTGGTTGTGTAAGTGGGTGCAATAATTTTTCAGAGAACACAAATCTTTTGTAGAATCGAACAGAAAAAAATATGTTCTGGTTTCTTGATACCTGAACATACAGCTTGAACCAGATTTTTTTTTTTTTTTTTTTTTTTTGCTAAAAACATTAATTCTATTAACTACTTAACTACTTAGCATTTTGGAGAAACCTCTGAAAATTCAGAACATCAGTATCGTCTACAGAAGTATCAAAAACCTTCATCTACCATCTCTAAAGGTCTTTGCCTTTTAAGAAAAATAATAGAGTACATAAAAATTTCTGTCAGTTCCGTACTCTATAAAAATTGATAGAAGGAACCTAGTAAAAATCCTTTATATTTTATGATCAGTTTCTCATACAATAATGCCAACTTTTATACTTATTTTTAACCATGACTGCTTACAGTCACTGTATCTGTGTCCTCATGAAAGCTACTGTTAACCTTATAGTTGATTATACAATTACGTGCACATGCAGAATCAGGGCTTTTATCTTCAGAGAAAGCAATTCTGTCCCAGCAATGTTTTTCTTTCAGAAATGACAATCAGTTTATTTTTAAGATTGTATTTCTCAGTTTCTCATTTCTAAACCAAATTCATAGTGCTTTCTGTCTGATGGTTTAGATTCTGCACATATTGTTATTATTCTGTTCCTCTCCTTTATTTTGTAAATTATTTCTACATACTGGTTCATTTATTATTTTTTCCTGGAGTAGTCAGACAGTCAGACATATATACATAAAACTTATTCTCTTCTGGAGTAATCCAGTTTTCCCATTGTATTTGTTCTTAATAACTACTTGTCTCTCCTAGAGCCTTCTAATAACTGGTACAGTTATGTTCAAATACAGCTCATTTCTTTCATCTTTTTTCTCAAATTAATTCCTTTTTATTCTAAACTAATGATAAAATTACACCTTCATTTTTATTTCTTCTACATCGGCACAATTTAATTGGTCTGTAAGAGTTGACAGAATGTGTTGAAGCTGAAAAATAGAGCACTTCAATTAAATGCCAAATTCATCTGTGACAGTGTTTTCTATGCAGCTTTAAGATTAAGAACAATAATACAAAGACTGGAAGAATTCGTGGCATTACTGTTTATTTTTGGAACAAAAATTTCTGCTTATTTAACCACTTTGGGTTGAACAATTCCAGAACTGATGATTCATCTGACCCTCTGCATCATAAAAGTGCCAGATTTTTCTTCATTTTCAGAAGTGTCTGAAAGGCAGTATTGCTCCTCAAAGTACAGGTTTTAAGGGCTTTCCCCCCTCTTTTTTAGATTTGCCATTAAAATCAGCATTTGTAAAAATATAAACATGATTATGCCAAAAGGCAGAATAGCAGATAGTCTAAATCTGCTTTTTCTGTCACTTCTCTAGTCACGTGAAATAGACAGGGGAAACAAGCCACACCACCAAACCACACAGCTAATATGTCCTACATAGTCTTGAAATTGTTGCTAAATCAATGATAATGTTTTGCCCTGTGTTGAGATGAAAAAATAACTGAATTTTTGCAACACCTGAGAAACTCAGCTGTCCTTGTAAAAAATGTAAAAATCCTACATATACTGCAAGTTAATTTGACTGTAAACTTGAAATTAGACTGATTTAATTAGTGAGGGGTCTAGGAGGAATTCTCCCACCTATAGGGTGTACAGCTGAATTTCTTCAGTAATATAAAATGGTCAGAGGATTAGTGTTGATTCAACCAGAAAAAAGCACATAAGGCAGGATTTTATCTACCTGTGAATGGTCTGGTGATGCTCAGTCACCTTAGGCAAGACTGCAATGGATGAACAGCTAGCTAGGTTGTTGTAGGCAGCCATGAGGGTAGTGTAAGCTATTCAAGATGATGGTTTCAACTACCAAAGTAGTCAGTAATTAAGACACCATATAAAAATCAATGAATATACTGAAGATACAAAGTAGTTTTTAATAAACAATCAAATAAAAAACCTCCCAGTACCATAATCCTTATGAGCTAAAGTGCCAAGGTAGCTATTCTATCTGCTCAGTGCTGGGGTAACCAGGTAAATAAAATTCTGTAATTGCACAGTTGCCAAGTGTACTTGTCACATGGCCATCTTGAGAAGACTGCAAATCACCAAGCTGCACTGAGTGCAAGGTGATGACTGACAGGTCTGTTTCCTGATGCCCTTTCCGAGATACTGTGGTCCTGAAACTAAATCACCCTTCAGCATTGACAGCTTCAACTTTGGTTCAGTTCTTTTTTTCTGTTCAGCATCAAGCTGAACAGTAGCCAGGTGAAAGAAGGTGATCAGCAAAACACAGCCACCTCTCAGCTTTAAACCCTTGATGCAGAATGTGATCATCTGTCAGGAACCAGAAATTTCTCAGCTATAAAGTGTCCTAAAGGAGGGTCTATGTATAGACACACAAAGATAATTAACTACTCTGCACTAAATTATGAACTACTAGAAAAAAAATCACAACAGGGGTTTAGCTAGACTCTTGTCAAACCTACATTTGGATGCCCTATAATTCTCTGATAATGCAGTGTTCTGAAAAAACTTCACCTGCATAAATGTATAGGCTTAGTGCTCAGACTTAGATGGTCTTGAAATAAAAGTATATCTACTCTAAAGTACTTCCATGTGCACACATATAAATATAGATATATATTATGTATACATATAGACACTCATATAAAGATGCATAGGTCTATGTATACAACTTTTCTAAATTTGAATTGTGAAAGTTTTTCAGTTTAAGAGAAATGGGAGACTTTAGCAGCTGCCTTATTACAAAGCCTATCCATGCCCATAGCTGTTAAAGATGAACAAAATTTGCATAGTATTCGCACAAAACTCCAGACAGAGTATTTGTAATTCAGATTTGGTTTACAATGTATTCATTTACATTTTATAATGACTTTAGCGGACAAAAAAGCCAAGAGTGAAATAGGTTTTTTTCCCCAGTTACCAGAAAGTAAAAGAGACATATTCAATGAACTGGTAGCAAGAGCAAAACTTCAATTTTGAACACCACAATCAACAATAAGAAATAGCACCAGCAAGATTAAGTACTTATTTTTCCTGAGGCACTTTATGAAATGCAGGCCTCCTGAGATCTACCCTCTTCTTAAAAATTGGCATCTGAAATTCTAATAAAATCTTAGCTGAATAAGGGACTGGTCCTCTTTCTTCCAAACATAGTAACTCTATATCCATTCCTTCATGCACACACGTAAACCCCCTGTAAAGTTAATAGGAGTTACATGCACATCTAAGAGAGAATAGCCCCATAAATATTCTTAAAGGGCACACAGAGCATAAAAGAAAAGTCTTCATAAGAAGTCTTTTTCTTTACTTTTTTTTTTTATTATTATATTTTTTTATGTAAAAATGTTGCAATTTGGAGACAAATTTCAAACAGGAAGAAGAGCGAGGGGAGGAATTTCCCACCTGACTTTAAACTGCGATTTCAGGAAATCAAGCTGCTTCTTTCAAAACTGGAGATAATAGGAAGTCAGCAGAGTAGTTATATTTCTCTGCTGCTGAGAATAACTTAAGCAAACTTCTTCAAAGACAGTGCTGCATACATAAAGATTGATGAGTTTGACTAACCTTTTAAATCCCTACCTACAGTAGTTTTCTTTCTTTTCCAAAAACGGAACAGCATATTTAAAACTCAAAGTGTTCTAAATACATTTTCAGTTTTAACTACAGTTGAGGTAAATGGTCATTACCTCTGTTCCTCTTTTCACTGAAAGAAGAAATCAGAGGCCAAGAAGCACAGGCAGATATAACCGGCTTCCTACATTTGTTGAGTCCTATAAATGTATGTAATAAAAGCCCAAACCCAGCTCTAGGGAAGAAAGGAATGGTATTGTGTTTCTCATGAGATTGTGGAAACCAGCTCCATGGACAATTAGTATATAAATTTAATAACACCTAACTAGATCAGTGGGTGTGTTACTTCTATCCCCAGACTGGGGAAATACCAATGTAAGATTTTATTAGAGCATAGAATTAGGAGGCAATACTTACCATACTCATCAGACTGGCCCAGGACATCACCCATAACGACACAAGAGTGTCCGTTCTTTCTTACCTATTTTGCCTACATGAGCACTTCAAAAATCCAAGTTAGCTCCTGCAAGAGTGGAGAAAACTTAAATTACAGCAGAGAGGGAAAATCTCTCCCACAGTCAGTAAATAGTATCACTCACCACAACAAGAATCAGTAAAGTTGTCTATCGGTCGGGCTATCACACACACACCTTGTCCTCCCTAACTTCTTTTTGTCCCCTCACATTCCCAGTCTATTAAGTAGACATATTGACATACACACAGCACTTGCTCCCCATTCCTCTCTATTTTGGGATCTGACTCCTAGTTCTTTCTGAAAAATTAACTCCTGTTATTAGCTTCTCCCCAAAGCCTTTTGATTCCTTCCTCCATTTCTGTTACCTCTAATGTACATTCAAACTCTGCTTCTCAGTGCTGTCACAGTCCTCCAGCCTTCCCCTCTCACAGCACAGCAAACTTATCTCATCCTCAGTTTTTTTACCCAATTCCCACATTTTCCAAATGAAACCTGCACAGATTAGGTCCTGCTTTTCTCTCCTATATATTACAGGCACTTGTTCTTAGCCAAAACATTAAGTTATCATAAATTTATACCAGGGCTACATGTCCTGCATTCTTAAGAATGGAAAGAGAAACAGAAAGAAAAAAAAAAACAAAAAAACCCAGAACCCAAAAAACAACCCAAAAATGAAGAAGCAATCTTCTTGCTTTGTATTTCTGTGTCTAGTCACACCTCAGCTTTGGAAATAAGGAAAAGTACCTCTAGGAAATTTTCAGTACCTGCAGACTTGGCATAGAAGAAGCCTTCATATGGATTCTAATACATTTACCTGCCTATCCAGTAGGCTTTAAAGAACATAAGCAAACAATTGTTTTTCCAAAGCCATGTAATTTCTCCAAATTGAGGCGGATTTTTTTTTTTTTTTAAAGTAGAAAAAGGCGGTTATAAAACCAGCCTACATCCTCAATGTTGCATATCTGGTTTAGCCTATGGGTCTGCTAGAACTTTGTTATGAAAGGGGTGTAAAATGTTAGCATGCCATGTTTTTTTCCCGTTGATTTCATTTCTCTTAAATGGTTGAGCCATTTTGCTGAAATTGTTCCATAATAAGTATATAGCCAATGTGGAAAAATGTCCTACCAAGGCAAAATTTGACAACAAAAATAAGGAGTTACAATTTTTTTTTTCCTGGAAACATTTTGCAACTTTTGGGTACGTTTATTGCTGACACAAGACTTCCATACCACTGAAACTTAGTGGTATTCTGAAGCAGAACAATTAAAATGTATTGCATAGTTGCATAGGGTGAACTGTCATACCCAGGATATTGCTATTGTTGGTAAATGTAGAATCACTGACCATTGCTTCTTCACCTTGACTGCAAGGTGCATTAGGATCAATACAGGGTATCTGACTCCCTCAGAAAGTGCTGAGGCTACATTTCTGACCAAAATATTTTATCCAAAGAGGCAGCACGAATTCTTGTCATAAGCTGGACCCTAAGTTTTCTAAGTCAGTGATCCATCATTTTGTTTCACAAACCTTGGAGCAGTCAGTCCCCTTGTCCATCAAAAAAATGCAGTAGTTGACCGTAGATGAAACTGTGTGCTATTAATATGAGAAGGAGGAGGATGCAAAGCAGATCTGTGAAAGTAAAAAATTGTTTCCCAGTCTCCACTTTTCCTCCCCAGACACAACTTTCTTCCTAATATCTTTTGGAAATAGGGAGTTCAAACGAACAATTGAGTCAGGGTAATGGTCTGACCTTTTCCAAGTATTATCTTACATGAAACACAATTGCTCTAAGACAAAGCCCATATAGTTATTTAAATTGGGAAGATGTCATTTTCCACATTGAGCAGCACCATTTCAGAGCTGTTGAGCCCTGGAGCTTTCTCTAAGCCTTCAGTATCAAAAGCTCTATTACAGCACTTCTCCAAATCACTGAGTTCTGATAACTGAGAGGTATTTAACTGCAGCCTAAATCTATTAAATACAAATTGCACTAAAGTAACATTAAGGATTTGATTAAAACCTGGAATAGCAGGGGTAGGAGGGAGAAAGAGATTAAAAGATGGGAAAAACAGAATCAAAAAGCTCCTGGAATGTAACAAAAGGAATCCGTAGTCATGTCTAAGCTCTGATTATTTTTCCATTCTATAACAAATATAATAAAATGAAAAATATAGTATGCTTATTATTTTGAGTAAAAGAACTTGCCTATAGACCAGCAACTTGTGCTTGCTTTAAAGACTGATTATCTTTGAAAAGGCAGATAATGAACTGGAAAAGAAATTACTTATGCCTTTAACTACAGAAAAATCTCTGCTTCTCTACTTTCAGTTATGCTACAGCCTTGTGCAGTGTCTATAAAGCACCACATGTCTTTCCTTCATCATGGTTCCTAATTTTACTTTTACTTTTTCTTTTCATTAGAAGGAAAGAGTAAAGTAACAAAGAAGGGGAAATCAAATGCAATGCAGACAGACTAAAAATTATATTTCAAATAAAATCTAAATCAGTTGCTGCATTTTTAAATAATATCTCAGTGAGCTATTTTAAATGCAGCCTTCAAAAGAAAAAGACATCAAAGCTCTGGGAAGGGGGAAAAGGAATTCCACTTTTCATGAAATCTGCTTTCCTTTCCCCCCCCCCCCCCTTTTTTTTTTAAATATTTTGGTTGCCTAATGCTTTTCTTTAGAAATGTGAGACCTGAGTAAATGTAAGAACTCCATGATGACTGGAAAATTAAAACAATAATATCAAAGGAATTGATAGTTATATTCATTTTTTCACAAGAAATTAATTGAGGGTTTTGCTAATTACCCTCAAAAACTACCAGTCATATATTAGTTGCAATTGCAGCTGAAGCTAGTAGGACTTTCCCACACTCCAAAGTGCAAGTGAGGTTTCTACCTATGTGGATACTAAGGTGGCCATGAGGACGTATCTAATAATCTTCTAATATAAGTCCACAATTCTCCATAAATTCTTAATATTTGTTTCACATGCACATAATCTTGCAGTACCACAATGGTTTTTTTTTGTAAATAAAGAATGAAATCCTATTAAAAAAAAAGCATATATTAGAGAGAAGGCAAAAGCTGATAATCTAAAGGTTAAAATGGATAAACATCCAAAATAACTCTAAATAAAACTGAATTCAGGAGAATGCACAATGACCATTCATAATGATATAAAAATTTTACTAAGGTGAGAAAGAGAGGATTAGTTCTGAAAGGAGGTTATTGGGAGGGTTATTTACTTTAACTAGCACTGATACCAGCAAATAGCTTTTTATATATAAGAGAGTCTAATAACTGCCACTTAATTACCTGTGATAAACACAATGGATGGTTCAGAAATCTGACAAAGAAATTGAAGAGTATTAGATCTGATTTCCCAGGTGTTTCTAAGGTAACACTCAAATGGGTTATCGACAGTTTTTACTGAAAATTTTGTATATCTCAAAAACGAACAAAAATATAACCTAATCTTTAGGAAAATGTTACAATGGAAACAATAAAAATCTTCAGAAAGAAGTAAGCCACTATCTTAGCTGTTGTGTCAAAGCAGAAGATTGCTATGTATCATTTTGTATTCCAGGGGTTGTAAAACAACTCACCTGTCCAAGAGCCAGACCAGAATGGCTTCAGATTTTTTGATTATTCAGTTGTATAGAAGGGTTCTGATTATCTTATTCTGAAAACAGCCATGAAGAGAAAAGTGATGCAGTTTACTGATGTGCAGTTCTTCACAGAACATTGAATTTTCTTAACTCACACTGGAGTTCAGTGGCAGGTAGGCAGGTCAGCACTGGTGAGAAGTAGGTCAGTTATTTATAAGAAAGATATAGTAAAAGAAAGATACATGCTTTCTTTCTAAACTTTTTTTTTTTTTTTTTTTACTCCAAAAATAATTTCACTCACACTTTTAAGAAGACTGTTTAAATTTCTTTCCCCTAACATTTTTTGCCCCAAAATAGATGTCATCTTTACTTAGAGAAAGCCTGCTTTTCATTTTCTAAATCTTTCTCTCTCCAACAGAGGCAAAAAAACCCCACAGCTATGTGCATAATAATCAACAGTGGGGAACTGAAAAGGGATGGAAAGAACAGCAGTTTCATTTTGCCCACTGATATAAAATACAACTTTTAAAATAAAGCCAACAAATTTTCTCCATTAACATCCATTAAACTTTTAAATACTGCAAAAAAGCTACTTTCCAATAAGAACATCTGACATTCGTCAAGGTAAAAAAAAGTGGAACTGGCAAATGTGAATATGTAATTTTCTCAGGAAGTCCAAAGATACAAATATTATGCAAAAAGCTCAGTTGCTCTTTTTATTTTTTTTAGGTTTTTTTTTCTTATCCACCTTAGTTCAAAACCAGCAAGTTTTCCACTAAGCTTTTACTCAATCTCTGCTCAGAACGAAGGGGGTGAAACCATGTCATCAGCAAACCTGTGAATTAGGACCACACTAAGACCTTGTAGAGGGTGTAAAGAAATAAAAACATACTAGCAGACCCAGAAATGAACATCTTTCTTGTGTGCCACGTCTGGTCTACCCTCAAAAAATCAGACTGCTCACAAGTATGAGAATTTAAAAATATCTCTATTGCCCATTACTGAACATTTTGAAATAGGATGGGTAGGATGATGCATTCTGCAGCTTTATGAGATGGCTTGCTACAGTAGGCAGAGTGTCACCAAAAGTAGAAAAGGCTACTCCTATGCTTCAAGACACGTGCTTTGGGGCAGCAAAGTCATCAGCGAGCAGCTCTGAGTGTGGGGAGAGCAGAGTCACTCTGGTGCTGGTGCTGATCATGCTCTACTCCTGAGGCACTGCCACTGCAGCATACACTGCATTTCACAATTATAGCAAAACAGACGAGATAAAAAGCAGAAGATACGTGGAGAAGTTTGCGTGTCTTTAACGTCTTGCAGCCTTCTGCTGTTCAGATTTACCTTTGGAGGTCTCTGGCCTCCTTCCTTCCTGTGGTGGGTCACTGCCATCACAACCAGTCCCCACCACATTCTGATTCTGTTGGAATCCCCTCTGTGTGCTGATTCCTGCCAGTCTGGCCAAGACAGCCAACACTGACCCAAAGCCAGGCTCACTCAGCTTTGGTGGCTTCCCTCTACCCCTTCCCTCTCTTCTCCTGCACTACTTTTCCCCCTCACATTGGATCCCCTTGCTTCTAGGCAGCTCTGGGCAGCACATTCCCTCTCCTCCCCCCAAGACCCTTGCTGAGGAGAGGACAGCCCCTGCACCAGGCCCTTCCCAGGGCACTTGGGGGGGCTCCTGACTCCCTCTCCACATGGACATATAGAGATGCACCTGAAAGTCCCTTTACCTGACCTACAGAGCTGTGGAATCACTTCAGTCTCACCTTCCTCACTGATATTCGGGGCCTTCCACTTCATGGCTGAAAAAACACGGGTAGGCAGCAAGCAGCAGCAACACCAAGACTTCTCCTCCAAGACTCATGTCTGTCAGCTCTGATGTAGAAGCAGAAGATGGGTTTCCAGCATAGCCTCATATCCTGGTGTGTTTTGCCAGTCCCCAGTAGAAGCTGCCAGTGCCCATATCTCTTTCACAGTCAGGAAAAGGGAAAGGCAGTAGGCATTGGGGACCGACAGCCCTTGAGCTCAGCAGTGCTGGAGCATCATCCTGGAATAGTCTCCCAAGGGACAAATGATACTACTGCCCAACCCTGTCCTTCCCTGTATTTCCCTCCTCTTCTCTGCCATCACCTGCCCTCACAAGCTCAAAAGTGCTTTCCAGCCTCCACAGCCTGACATGCCTATGCCAGCCATGACAGGGTCACCATGTTTCCCATTTTATCTGTTGTGGCCTCTCGAGGCAGGTCCATAGCTGTGGGTCATTTTCCAGTTGCTTCATGCCCCCTCAGACCATCTCCATGAACTTTTCTCCAGTGCAAACACATTAGGGCCTGCTTTGCAGCTAGGTAAAGGAAACCTGGCTTTTACATACAGTTAGAGAAAGTATTTACATGGGCAGGGAAAACACCTTTCCTTTGCCTTTTCCCAGGTTTTACTCCACTCCTTCACTTCTTTCCCTTTTGTTACCACCCCAGGCTACACTCCGGCTTCCCTGCAGGCAGCACCATGGTGGCTGCAGGACTCAGTTGGACCCTGCAGGGGGTTGGTTGGAACCAGCTGTGTCCAACACTGGGCAGCCTCATCCACTCCCCACAGGGAGAGTACCCCAGCTATCAAAACCTGGTGGCCTACTCCCAATATACTGGCTTAAGTCTTTTTTCCACCACAATATGCAATTCTACATTCCCACAGAGTCTGTGTCAGCCCAGAGAACTGGCAGCAACCTTAACCAGCAAGCAAAAAACCACAGTGCTCCGTCTTCCCCAAACCATTTGTTTTTACAGTAGTCCGTCTTGTTGCCCTTTGTGTCCACCACTGAATTCACCACCAGATGAGCTTTGACTTCACACCAGTACACTGGGGTCTTTATATTCCTCCTTCCATCGTTTGTGTTCTCTTTTTTTCCATTTGATCTTAGTCAGGATTTTCCTGCACATCTCCTTTAAGGTTCTCTGAAAGGGGAAAGCTCCCTAGAATGCAAGACTGCATTTCCATTATTGTTATTCTCCAACCTGTATATGAACCATTAGGCCTAACCTGAAGTTTGTAATGTAAACTCATAACCTGCTGTCAAATCTGCTATGCTTTTGTGCACTGTGCCTGGCCTGAAAATTGCTTGCAAGAACTGTATTACTGCCATTTGTCATTAGTATGAGTCACAGCATCATCCTCTCCAAACCTCAAAACCATTTCTGGTTAACCTTGGGAAATCTATCAAAATTATATTGAAACACATTTGGCAATCGCAGTATTGCAGATTTTGCATCAGTCACCCTCATAATCAAATAGGCACCAGAAATTTTTATGATACGCTGAGCTACTAGACAGCATATTTGTCAAAGCATAAAAAGCAAATGAACAAACTGGATTTTGGTGTTTGATCATGGACTTCAAGACAGATGGAAGAGTCTAAGCTAAGGGTCAGCTGACACTCCTTGGGTGGGAAACATTTAGAACTGGAACAATTTCCAAGTCTTTCTCATTCTCCGATGTAACAGAGGTCATATTACTGGAGTTCCATTCATAAATTCATCTGGTTCAAAGATACTAAGAGTAATCCTGCTGCCTGCTGATAATACAAAAGTCTATTTCAAAACATAATTTCTCTGAGAAATAGAATCTTTGATCAAATTCCAAATGTATGTTTTAATCATGGCCAGTTTTTGCCCACTTCTCTTTACACTAAGAATGACTTTTAGTTTAAATAGTCCTTTTATTTCAGTAAACTTTACCTGTCTTTAGATACCTTTGAAAGATAACCATTTCCTTCAGCTTTCACTTTGCCAAGCTCATGTAATATCCTCATGTTGAATGGGGTCTCTGTTTCCCAAATCTTCATAGCCATTTTTTATAATTGTAGAGTACCCTGTTCTTCAATGTGAATGAACAGAATTGTCCACAGCATTTTAGATAGATCTAGCTGCACCTTTTACAAAATAATTACTATTTTCCCAATGACATCCATAAAGATTTTGCATTTGTCCTTTTCTATACTTACCTCTTGTATTTGTCTATTTCCCATCTCATGTCACAGTGATGACCTAGACTTATCTTGTAGCATTAAATAAACCCTCATATTTCTCTGTAACATTTCTTCAATAAACACCTGTGTTGATACAGAAATGCTCACTATTAATCCTTGTTATAAAAACATAACAGTGTCATCAGGATCATCCATTTCTATCCATATAATTCAATATCTTCCAATCGTGCTATCAGCATATTCTCATTTTAGCATCCTAAGAAAATATGAAAATTATTTACTATGATCTGAGCTGTATCATAAAATAAACATTTTTCATAGTGTTTGCCTGGCAGGGTTCAGATTTTTCTGTTTTAGAAAATTTCCAAACCACCTTAATTTTCTTGCTATATGTTAAGTAGCAGGTAGCCTACATGAGTGGAGTTTGCTCTGTGAATTTACTTTATATGACAGCCCTTGTGACAGAAATTATATTGGATTACTAAAATGGTAAAGCTATAGTTTCCATTGGAGTTTGGTAGAAAAATGAAGGAAGAAAAAAATTATTCACACCATGCAGTGTTCTTGGCAAAAAATGCTCCGAAATTAATTTCATTATTAACTATGAAGTACATTTAAGTAGCTGACAGTATTTTCAGAGAACTTCAGATAATAATAATTTTTTATATTTTAGCTGATGCTTTATTCTGAGCATGTGCTAGGCTGCCCTTTCAACCAGTGAACTTTATGGCTCAGAACTATGTGGGAATATCTTTGGATAGTTTTCATGCTCAATAACAATGGATTTTACACTAGCAGTCCAAAAATGTGCCAAACTCTGAGTAAAGTTAAAAGACCTTGTCTCAGCTGGGTATTACAGGGTAAATGCTGCCTGAAATCCTTATTGTGTGGTTTGAAATTAAGAAATCTTTAAACTCCTCTCCTACACTACAATTTCACATCCAGTGATTGCATTTTTTCATTCATACTTCATAGCAGAAATGTAATAAAAAGTGCTAATATAACAAAGAGTAATTTTTTTTCTGCAGAAATAGATGACATCAGATATGAGCCAGGTTACTTGTGTAGAACTGAAAATGAGTAAATATGAGTGAAACATTCTGTGTCTTCATGTCATTTTACCAGAAGGCAAAAAAAAATTATCCATGTAAAATCTGCTTTTGTTCAAACATTCAGTGCTGGCTAAAAAAAAACAAACCCAAAACATATTAGTAAAAATAGAAATAGCAGCTACTAAAAGGAACAGCTACTATATTTAAAAGTTAAGTATGTTTCCTGGCTGTCTAGAGGCAATGCCTACATATGCAAAAATGTTTATTATCTGTCAGTCTTTTACAGCAAAGTGGTTTGTGCCTATGCTAAATTCACCAAAAATTTAGTGATTCAAATTTACTTGTCTATATTTTATGTCAAATCAATATGCATTTTTAAATTTCTGACAAGATTCATATAACCAGCTACTCTTTCTCCCTTCCACTAACACTGCTGCTGTTGCAGAGTCTAGGAAATTAGGATATAACATTAGCATTCTGTACTTTTAATTGCAGTTTTCAAAATGCATACAGGTGAGACTCAATATGCAGATGTGTGAAGACTGAAAAGTATTTTCCAAATATTAAAAGAGATAACCATTTCTGAACTAAATTAACCTCTAAACCAAAAATTCCACCTAAGTGCTAGTAGTTTAGTTTCCCATTCACTAATTTCTAGGAGACCACTCTAATCCCACTCAGATTATCAGAGTGTCCTAGACATCAGAGGAGGCCTTACAAGACACTAGTCTGGCAATCAGTTCATACCATCATACTCTCATTCTCAGAGATTACTTAATCTACAAGGGAGCTTAATCTGACTTTTTCTTGATTTCTGTGTAGTTTCTTCTGCTCCAGAGACTACACCTGACTTTCTGTTCTTCCATGTTATTGTGATGCTAGGGACACAACTGGGAAAGAGTCAGAAGGTGAAGCAGAGAGCCCTGAGCTGTGTTCTCTTCTGATGTATAACTCCCAGGATTTCTAAAATAAAATCCAAGAATTGATGAGCACTGTTTGCTAATGAGTTTCAAAATTCCTTAGAAAGGGTGGTAAATTAAGAATCTACTCAGGATCATTAGCAAAACAAGAAACAGAATTTAAATACCTGAGTTTCCATGTAGGAGCTGGGTCTCACAGGGCCATAGTTAATCATACTGTTCCTTCCTCTGTGAACTTAGTCAGACTGTGGCAGGAACTTTGGGTTCATCCAGATAGCTACACGGATTCCTCATATTAGCTTCTGGCAAAGTAGCACATTTCCACAGTCTGGTGTGACTGTTGTATGGAGAATATTTTAACAAATGCTCCAAAATAGTATAGACAGAGCAAGGGGCATAGGGGGCAGCTGTTTGCAAGTCCAATTGCTGGGAAATGGAACTGCATAGAGCCATAAAAATTCCAGTCTTGAAGCTAGTTTTGGAATATATTTTCATTCACAGAATTAGTAGTTATATGATATCTACAGATGAAACAAAATAATCAGGGTTGGAAATGCCACTTAAAAAAAAAAAGAAAAAAACAAGGCCAATGTTTAAACAGATTACATATCTGAAAATAGTGGTGTTTTAAAAAGAATCAGAACTATTCCATTGCTGAAGAATACATAAACAGTCACAGTATTCCAAAATTTCTGATTGAAATAGAAATAATTTTTTGCATGGAAGTAGAAGATATGTGAGGAGGTGATCTCTGGGTGAGCAGGGATATTTTCAGATGTATTTACAGTGAGAAAAAAGTTGAGCGTTATTTCTGTCACATTAAAAATTTGAAAAATAATATATTTTGTACTGATTAGTCATATGTATATCTGTGTGTACAAAACCTCTTTCAGATAGAGGGACAGATTTTTTTTTTTTTTGGCATCCCTTCAAACTACATAAATACAGAACAGTTATTTGGTAATTGCAAGTGCAACGGTAGAGTAGGAACAGTTTTTGTTATTAATCAGTTACCAAACATTCCCTGGATATATTACTGTGTGTGGATTAGAGGTGCAATTACAGCAGAGTTAATTTGTAATACTAATACCTGCAGTAAGAGTACTGCAATCAGAAAAGACAATGAACTCTACAGTTATGAAGTCAATTACCCAGTAATGTTAATAAGACAATTACGTACTGAAAGGAAACTTGAGGAGCAATGCATCAGTAACAGCACTGCAAAAAATGTATCTCTATTACAAAAAAAAAAAAAAAAAAAAGGGAAGGTTTTATGAGGACTTCAATGGGTTCCATTAAAAAAATTCTCATAAACTTAAAAAATCCTAATTTAAAGCTATGTATATTAAATTAATCCATATAATGAAACTTAACTAAATTAAGACAAAGAAATGTTAAAACTTAAAAAAAAATGCTGCTCAAAGAGTTCAATTTGACCTAAAGTTTAATTTTATTTATATTATGATAATGTGGAATGACATGTCAGCCCTGAATGGTTATTAAAATTTGGGTGAGGGTTCAGAGAACCACAAGGCCTATAGCACCAGGGATACTGGGGTTGCCAAAGGCATGCCAAGGAAAGCATGGCACTGTTCCAGGACTGCCGCTGCCACACCTTTCTGATATGAGCCATCTAGAGTGCTGGGGACCTGACACAGGCCAAAATATTTCAGTCTGATTAGGTTTAAAGTTACGGTTCAGAGAATCACGAGGCCTACGGTTCTATGAACACTTGGGCTGGAAAAAGCATGGCAAAGGGTTCCTTGCAATTCCCCTACATTGCTCCTTCCACTCCTTTCTGATCTGGTCCTTCCAGGGGGCTGGGGATCTCAGCCACAGCCCAGAAAATTCCAGTGTGATTAAGATTAGTGTTAGGGTTCAGAGAACTACAACCCTACAGCTCCAGCTACACTGGGGCTGGAAAAGGCATATGCTAAGGGGAGCGTGGCACTGCCCCAAGATTTCTTTTGCTACTCCTTTCTGATCTGAGCCACCCAGAAGGCTGGGGACCTCAGACCCAAAAATTTCCAGTACAGTAAGGATAAGAGTTAGGATAAGCGTTCAGAAAAACAGAAAGCCTACAGTTTCAGGACACCGGGGCTGAAAAATGCACACCAGGTGGAGCATAGCACGGTGCTCCTTCTACACCTTCCTGATCTGGACCATCCAGGGGGCCTGGGACCTGACCCAGCACCCAAAAAATTGCAGTATGATGAGATTTAAGCTTAGGGTTAAGAGAATAAAAAAGCCTACACCTTCAGGGAAACATGGGAAAAGGCATGCAAAAACCCCCATGGTACTGCCTCAAGGTTGCTCCTGTCACTCTTTTCTCATCTGGGCCACCCAGAGGCTGTGGACCTCAGTGGCAATCCAAAAAAATGCCAGAACATTTACCATTAGGGTTGGGCCACCCAGGGGGCTGAGGACCTCAGACACAGCCCAAAGTATTTCAGTACAATTAGGGTTAGATTCACTTTTTGTAGAACCACAAAGCCTACAGCTCTACAAACACTTGGGCTAGAAAAAGCATGGCAAACGTTTCATTGCACTTCCCTCACATTGCTCCTTCCACTCCTTTCTGATCCGCTCCTCCCAGGGGGCTGGGGACCTTAGCTGCAGCCCCAAAAATTCCAGTGTGATTAGGGTAAGTGTTTTGGTTCAGAGAACCACAAAGCTTACAATTCCAGGGGTGGTTGTGCTGGACTAGATTTGCAAATTTATACATGTCAGTGTCACATTACTCCTCTCCACTGTAGGTGGTAAGTGGATCTACCAGACTGATTCCTCAGCAGACCTGCTTTTTACAGGCAGAGAAGTAGTGGTGCAAGAAGTCAGTTTTGGAGGTTTTTTGTTCTTAGTGACCTTGAAATAACTGAGTTCTCATTTTTTTGTGAAATAAGGACAGGACCAGAAAATCCATTGCCAAGATCCTTCAGCAAGCAGACTGTGGTCTATTTCTGAAACTATTTGAAATTGCCCTTTGGTGACAGTCTTGGAGGGAAAAGTGGTCCGGGAAGGCTGAATATTCTTAAAGAAGGAAGTCATAAGGATGCAGAAGCAAGCTGTCCCCTCTCTTGTGAAGAGAGGATGAGAGAATTGGGCTTGTTTAGGTTGAGAAGAAGAGGCTGAGGGGAGACTTTATCACTCATTTCAGCTATCTGAAAGGAGGTCGTACTGAAATGGGGATCAATCTCTTCTCCCACATAACTAGCAATTGGAAGAGGAAGTGGGCTTGTTGTGCCAGAAGAGGTTCAAATTGGATATTAGGAAAAAGGTCTTTACTGGAAGAGTGATTAGGCATTGGAACAGGCTTCTCGGAGAATGGTAGAGACAGCGTCCCTGGAGGTGTTCAGATAATGTGGACATATCTCTTCAGAACATGGTTCCGTTTGCCTGGTCCCGTTAGACTGACAGTTGGACTGATGATCCTAGAAGTCTTCTCCAACCTTAATGATTCTATGATTCTATAATTCTCTACCTGGCTCACCCATGGTGCTGGGGATAGAGGCACCAGCCCCAAACACAGCCACAGCCACAGGTTAGGGTTCAGAGAACCATGAAGCCTTGATCTCCATTCGTGTATAATCCATAAGACTGTGCAGAGCTCCCGCAGCCTCTAAATCAGCTTGTTTGTAACACATTGCAGGTAAAGAGTCTGACAGGATTCAGCAAAGCAAAACGTTATGTGTAATTTTTATCTTTTGGAATTACCAGCTTTCAGCTGCTTCTTAACATAATAAGATTAAAAAAAAAAAGAGTGATAGGCATTTATATTCCATTCTAATTTTTTTTATACAAAAATCTCCTCCTATTTGGTGGGAGATAGATGTGAAAATGTTACTAAAATAGCTGATTGTAAAGTAAAAAAACTATATAAACACCTGCCTACACCTAATTTTTCCATCACAGATCCCTTAGAAAGACTATTTAAATAGGAAATGTGCAAATAAGAAATTGTTTTCAAAAGAAAAAAAATGTGTTTATTCAGATCTATTTATTTATTTATTTATTGTCATTTTGCACAGGGGAATTTGAGAGGAAGATTAAAGAGAAATGTTGGACTATGACCAGAGAAGTGATAATGTTTTGAATTTGTGCATGTTTTTCTCCCTATAAAAAAAGAGGAACCTTTGTAAAGTAATACAATTATTGTTTTTCTCCCAAAGGCTTCTGTTCCAGGGAGGTTTTCTACTTGTAATGTAGTTTTTGGGAGACTACTCACACAGTAAAGCTGGACTCTACTGCATACTGTTCAGCTGTTAAAAAAACCTCTTGGCGTTTATATGCAGAAAGGGAAAGTTCTTTATGTCTCTAAAGAATTTGGAACTGATGTGTTTACCATACTTTACATTTAGAACTTGACAATATCATATATCAATAAAAATTATCTTTTTAATGTTCATCAGAAGGCAATCTTTACTGCTTTTTGAAAGCTTGGGAGTCATATATCACATGAAACGTACACACAGATTCTTATATATTCTCCTTAAAAGGAAATGCTTAATGTTGGATTTAGATTCCAATTTAATGTTGGGTTTTTTTTTTTTATTTTGCAACAAGGGTTAATTTGGCTTCTTCTTAGAATTGTTTATTGCATTGCCTAACAGCTGAGGAGATTATATTACTATTAATCTTGGGAAAAAGAATTTAAAAGATGATATCTCAGAATTCCTAAAGTAGGGCAAGAATAATAGGGGCAATCATTTTAAAAAATTACACATAACCCATTGAAGGGTTAAATAAAGCCAGCCACTGGCATATATATATATATATATATTATACAGATAATGATTTGACCTTAACACAGAGGAAATGAAGAGTTCATCTGAAGTCTCACCCTAATAGAACTTTTTGCAATTGCACAGACAGATTGCATGGTGTTATCACAGAAATAGTGATCTGGTATCTTCATCAATAGTGTATGTTGTACATAACAAATAACAATGTGTTATTTGCCGTTATCTAACTCATTTCTTCAGTGACATCTTCAGACCATAACAATTTAGATACTCAGAGTCCATAATGTTTCCTTGGTTACACTTAGTATAAAAAGCTTCCAACTGAAATAAAGTAGATGTCTGGTCATCAGAATATTTCTGTATCATATACTCATTTCATTATTATTGGCAGTCAGTAATTTTTTACAAAAATGTAGCATATATGTAACAACCATTTGAGAGTGGAAATTTACGGGGGAACTGTTTCTACAGTCATGTTTTCACTGCATTACAAAAATGTTGAACTTTAAGTATTTTATAACAACATTATATTTGCAATTGCAAGAACAAGAATTCACTCTTACAAGATCAGGCTTGGCTATCTTGATACACATTCCATTATCTTATTTATCTTCTTCTGTTTTTCTCAGCAGTGAAGGAAACAAGGCTTATTAAATTACTATCTTCATATCTGCTTTCCCTTTCTCTCAATAACTTCTGAATCTATTGGCCAGTTTGAAAGTGGGTGGGGGGAAAGTAACAGAGATAATGACTTTCCTACCTGCTTTATCAAGATCAGCAACTGAATAGATGCAAGACCCAAATTAATGTCTTTGTAGGAGGGAAGGCAGGAGAAGAGCTGAGCTGTGGTGTATTCCTTGGCTGTAGAAATCTGGCCAACCATGCCCACATGCAATTCCATCTGTTTTCTTTTGATAGGTTTTATGGGGTAAATGAGCATGTGTTAAGTTTATAAGCAGAAAGGTGAAAGGCTTAGTGGACAAAAGGTATAAACTTAGGGAAATGCAGAGGGCGTAAAGCTACCAATTAATGGAACCACTTGTTTGGTTCTTATATGTGACTATTTCATTACTTATGTATTGACTATAGTAATTTTTTATATTTAAAACATAGTAGTAAAGATTGAAAGTCAATAGGGTATGGAACTAGATGGTTTGTTAGTAAGTCACATTTTTAATCACACTTCTGAAACTATTATCAATTTTAGCACTCTGCTTTTCTTGGATGCTTGTCTTTGAGAATGTCTATCTTTCAGAACAGAAGATGGTATGTACTGCTGTGACCTAACCATATTTCAATTACACTAGCTGGTTGCAATTATTTAATGTTTATGGCTGTAGAATGGTACACATATGGAAGAGTTATTGTGAAAATTTATTATTTGGTTTCAGCTGACTGACTTTCTGTAATATTGCCCAGTGGTTCAAACTGCTGCATTCTCAATCTTTTTTTCAGTGCTAGGCATCACACAATGCTAATGATAGATGTTTAATATTATTAGCTTTCATCAAAATCACTGACATTGCCAGTATTTTATGAAGTCAATAAATACATGCATTTCTTGAGGAATTTCATATCTGGCTTTTTTTGTGTTCCAAGAAAATGTCTTGCAGATAGATGCTAATTTATGCAGAGTTCAGGTCAGACTGGATAATTCCCTGAAGCTGAACTGGGAGATACTTTGCTAGATATGGCTTTCCATTCAAGCTCCACAGGGCATCTCTTCTTTTTGGTCTAGAAGGGAAAATTAGTATCTTTACAAAAGAACTGAATTAGAATAGAGGGTTCACCAGTCCATGGGTATGAATTTTCATTTTTATCTGCTGTTTTTTATGTTTACTGGGGCAAGAATGGATGCCTCTGAAGAAAACATACAAATCCTCATTACATGCTGTGTAGCATTATACTGATTGTAATAAACATCTTATCCAAATTTGCTTGGCTCACAACTATCCAGAATAAATATATAATCATCATATATATGACATTTATATGATTTTCTATATAATCAATAGTGTAGCACGAGATTAAAATATGTAAAAAAGTTTTAAAGTTTAAAAAAGTTTTATAAGATAATATCTTCTCAGAGAACAATCAAAACTGCATCACTTATGCATGTGTATTTTACCTAGTACAATTTTTGTTAATATTAATTTTGCTTATGCTGCTGGTAGAAATGTTCTAACCAAAAAACCAGAAATCTGGAAGCTTAATTTAGGAAAATTAACAAAAATTAAGAAAGAAGAAATTACATTAGTGTTTAAATATAAGAAAAGATTTTACTTGTGTATTTTACAAATGACAAGTAACTTATGAAGAATTTTCTCTGGGAACTAAAATGATATGGATTGATGCACAATGTGTAGCCTTCTGGTTCAGGATGTCTACAAAAATTTTATTGAACTTCCTGCTGCAGTTTTGGAGGAAGCTTTTTTATCCAAGAACTCTGATTGGAAGTAGGAAAAAACATATATTTTTGAGTCATTACTAAAAGTATTGATTAATGGCATCATGTGTTCTTAGCTGCATTACAGCCATCACCAGTAGAATAGAAATTACCATTGAATAAATCTGAACTCAGAAGCTGAGATGCTCTGAGATTTTTCAGATGCTAGTCTCTGTACCCAAAAATGTAGTAGCCAGACACTTTAAACACTTAACAATACTATAAAATATGCACCACAGTATAACAGTGGTACTTCAGGAAGTTCCTCTATGGGAAAAGGAGGCTGGAAAAACCCACCTTATTTGACTGAAGTATCCAGTTTTAGAATCTTCTGGTTAAGTAGCTGAGGCTGGAAATTACCTTCTGTCAATTACATTAGTGGAACTATATTAGTGTTGACATCAAAAGAAAATATGTTGTATTTCAAGCACTGTGCACTTCAGAATAGCATTAGGACTTGCAGAATGCTGTGTATTAATAGAAATGTCACTACTTTGTCAATTGAATTGCAGCATTTCAATATGGTCCTCCTATTGAATTCATATTAAGTGGAATCAAAAACCTATTTTATTGCTGTTATGTTGGTTGGAGCAATATCAGTGTGAGACTGTTAACTTTCACCTGTCAACTTTCATTACTAAGCAATACTTTTCTTTGAAACACCACACCCACTCTGCTATTCATCTGCATATTCATTGAAGATTTTCTCTAGATATTATTGATGCATGATGAGATAAATTAATATGTTTTGCAGCATCTTCAAATCTTTTCAACGCTGGGTGGATGAAAACTGTAAAAGAGATGTCACTAGTCACTGCCAGCATCTGTTTAATTCTAATACTTTCTTGTCCTGAAACGAGATGACCACCATGACTTCACATTTCTATAGTGTTGCCCACATTACTGCATGGGGAGCAGTGTGTTATATGGACATTACCTACTAACCTTTCCAGCTTTGTGAAGCAAAAGCTTCTATTAAAAAAAAGGAGACATGGAAAGAAAAGGAAGAGGGCAATAGACAGTAAACAAAAGCTTACTTCAAAATATGAGCTGCTTTTTCCACTTCCACAGACAGACTGAAACTGTAGCTCCAAGAGTTAAGAAATTCTATCTCTGTAAAGAGGATATTAAAACTGAAAAGTAATTTCTGCCAATTCAGGTGTTAAACATATTTTTCTTTCTTACATGTTATTTTATCAGAAAAAATGATCATATTGGAAGTGAACCAGAGAAAAGGTGAGGCGTGTACCACCTGTATTTCTTTCTTATGTGAGCTCTAGAGAGACTTTAATTCACTATTATGAAATAAAATCTCTGAGAATATTACATTTTCATGCAGAATGGGTAGTAAAAAGTACTTTTAAAAACTATTCACAAATATTCAAGCAGTTACATGCTGAATTGTGTTCAGTGATATTCACCACTATTTGATACTCCACAACTGAACATAAATTCCTACAGATGAATTCAGTCCCTGAAGTAGCTGTGGAATGACAAAAGCCCTCAAGCTTCCATGCAGGCTCATGTGACTGATGACACAGAAACCATTTATATATGGGTATTTTTGTCATTTTTGGCAGTTGTTTAGGAAGCTGATGTCAAAATGTTGAGACACAATGAAATATAGAAATGGGACTCAGTTGATATCATGATAAATAGCTTGCATCCACCAGACCTAATCCTACAATCCAGGTGCTTGTGTGGGCTAATAAAACCACAGAATCCCACTAACTTTGGTGGGGTATGTGAGTTCTTAGGATTGTCCCTAATACTGAACTGCAGGATAAAAGCCCTATAGGATGAAACTGTAATTCCTATAGAGCTAATTTCAAAAAATAAAAGGATTATAACTGGTCAAATAAGATAGTCCTTTTTCTTAGAAAATTCATGAACAGAAACAGGTGACAGAAATCTGGATTATCCTTTATTTTGATTAGCATCTATAAGTTAAAGGTAACCAGCTGGAATGCTGCTAATGCAGTGCATTTAAACCAAGTAAGTGAAGACAATCTATAATGGTGAAAACTACCTAATATATGATGTTAGGCTGCAGTGAATATACTTGATAATATACTGATTCAGTTTTGGTTTTTTTCTTTTTTGTCTGCTTTTAGGGGAAGGACAGTTCAGTCTGGTATTCTAAACACCTCAATTATGCAGTGAATGAAATAACCTGAGCTTGCCTACTTCTACTTCTGCATTTAAAGAGAGTGCATTTGAAGAATAAAAAATGAGGAACTGCTGACTGTTTCTGAAATAAATATGGAAAGGATTTTCAGCTTAAACTAGTAATACATAAGAGAAACACATCTGGCTTAAGTTTTTCATATATATTTCAAACCTGTATATTTTCCCTCTCTTGAGGCATTAGTTTCTTGAGGCACAGACCTCATCTCTGCATGCTATGCTTAGTTAGTAGTAAGTCTTTCCTTCACAAAATACCCCTTCCTGAAAGTGTGCAGAATTAAATAATCACCATTGCTGTAAGAGCTTAGGAAAAAAGTTCTTGTATAACACGATAAAGGTAGACCTCAAAACTAAATTCCGTGATGCTTTGCAAGACAGAACTTCTTATCCTTGGAAGAATATTAAAGGAAATATGGAGTCTTGCTTCTGGGTTTTTTGTGCTTTTAAATGAAAACTACCAGATCTAATTCTTCTATATATTACACATTTTTTACATCTGTATCATGGTCTTAAATTAACCAGATTTTCTTCAGCTTAAGATGGCAGTGGGAAACACGGCATGTTATCAGCCATTGGCTCACTCTCCTGTATTACTGTCAGACTTGATGAGCATCTCTTGGGTTACTAATGTTTCCAAACCCTTAACAACTGCTTGAGAACAGAGATATTTTTGTTTAGCATTGGATGCATGTAATACTAATACAAAGACACAAGAGTAAAAAATTATGGAGTGTGTGTGTGTGTATGCATGAAATTGAAGAATTTTTGACAATTTGTAGGAAGCCTTACTGTAGTGAAATGAGGCAACCAGGTGCCACTAATTGCCAGGGAGTGAGCATGAGCTTGTGTGAGGCTCTGGTGGTGCAGCTGGCTAAGACCCAGTACCACAATGCTGATGCCCCAGGTTCAAGACTCCTCAGAGCCTCACCCTGAGGGTGATGAGCACTAGTGGTGCAATGAAGGTAATACAGTGCTCCAAGAGCGACTGACCTCTCTGCAGACATGCTCAGGACTGAGCTGAGCCTGTGCTTCAGGACTCACCTTTTATTGGCCCCCTGGTCCTGCTCATGCGCAGTGGGGGCCCGCCCTAATCAGGCACAGGTGGGCTTGACACAAGCTCATGCTCACTCCCTGGCAATTAGTGGCACCTGGTTGCCTCATTTCACTACACCTTACTCTGGATTCTCTTGCATCTACAGTAAGAGAGTGTCTTTAGTTGTATTAGCCCATATATATTCAAGGCATTTCTGCTGAAGATAGTGCACTATTGGGTGTTGTTGATCAAAAAGGTCTGGCACACAGCCTAGCTGATGTTTGCAGTAAGGAAGGGCTACAGAGTTCAAAAGCAAAAAATCAGAACTCCAAAGTATCTTGTTGATAAGTTTCTTAGATTACTGTGCTGACCCTTGCTGAGAATATAATGGTGAAACCAAAGGTGCTACTGCTGCTTGTTCTTAAAATCCATATATATATATATACATATATGAATGTCTGGCTTTTTATGAACCAGTATCTGGGTATTACATTGAGATGAGACACAGCTTTACCAACAATGCCTATACATTATTTTCACACTATCACATCTCTTTCGTCGCTTCCTTTGAATGGCAAATGTATTTATCTTTTACTGTCACTATAAAATCCTTTCCAACACAAAGCTTCAAACACCACAAGGGAACTATCTCCTTTCTGGTAACAATGCCTTTATTATTTCTGCTATAACTATCATAGTATATAAAAAGAAGGCTTTATGACAAAGGGCCTCATGTCTAGAAAAATTATGTCCTCTTGTATTATATCTATTATGAGAATTATAACATTTGTTTATTGTTGCTAGTAAAAGCAAACGATCTGTTCAGCTACATTTAATCAACTAAAATGAGTTCGTTTTCCAATGCCTACTGCTGACTTCCTACTTTCAGCAGATTACAGATGGTTTTACTGTGTAATTTCTTCCATTTAAAAAAGAATAGAGATAGCCACTCTTAAAATAATTTCTGATGAAGGGCCCGAACCTACCTTACAACATATGAAACTTCATGTGATGTCCCTATTTAGAATATATAAAACCTTGGCTTTTTTGAGTTGCGGTTAAGCTTATATTATGAAAGTTATTTATCAAGTGGCTTTTTCTTTCAGAAATAACCTTTTTCCCTTAAGTCAAAATAGAAGAACTAAAAAGCCTGCTATAAGATCTGCCTGTTTCTTTTTTTAATGACTATGGATGTGATGGACTAAAGAATCAAATAATGCGATATTTAAAATAAGCTGGAAAGGAAGAATACTGCAGCAATGTAAAAATGATGAAAAAAAAGTGTCAGTGATTCAAGCATTTCAGTACCATCCTGGCAAGACATGTTGACATAAAATGCAGCCATTTCAATGTAATAATTCAGCAATTCAACTGGAGCTGGTTGGCAGCAGTGCGAGGGAATGGACTGCACTTAGACCTGTGGGCTGGGGAACACCATGGCCACAAGAGCAGCAGGTGCTGCAGGCACTGGCAGCCCTTCCATATCATTCTGTGGTGGCTGCAGACACCACCTGGAGGCCCACAGCTCCTCTGTCAATCATCATTCCCTAAGGGGACCTGAATGAACCCCCGTGTGCATGGGTATCCCCTACCAGTCCTGTAACTGACCCCTGTGGGGAGGTGGCTGCGGTGAAGCCCCAGAGGAATGTGAGGGATGGCACAAGGGGCTGGAGGAGAGGGATGAGGGAAGGGATGATGGGGATCTGGCCATAATTTGAAAAAAAAGCATATACTTGTGACTGAGGTGTTTTGGTATCTCTGCATCTCCAGCTTGGTCTTAAATTGTGACACCTGTTTGTCTAAGTTCCATCATTCCTGTTGAATGGTTTAAGGTGTCAATTATAGCTCTGGTGTCTGTCTCTCACCTTCAAGAGTGCTGTGTCTGGATTTTTAGAAGAACTGTGCAAAAAGTAAATTTGGGGATTTTTCTTTTCATTATTCACTTGAAGGATTTTTTAAACAATGGAAGTGCAGATGGTGGCTAAGGTACCAATGCACCGCTTTACTCACAGGAAAAATTAACAACAATCAGAAATTCATCACATTGGTACTTTTTTTTTGTTTTTTTCTTTACTGAAAGCTTATTAGAGGTTGTAACTATTTTATCCAGGTTTCTGAAGGACTTCGATTTATATGATGACACTGCCTTTTACCTAGTTTTTTAACTGGTTTCTTAATTGCAAGGAAATTTGACACACAGGTGAAAGCTAACAGTGATCAGGTTATTATGACAATAATGAGTATAGGAAATATACTCAAATCTGAACCTCATACATAATAAGTATGAGATGACTGCAATATTAAGCACCTGAACATGTTTGTAAGCATCCCTCAATCTTTTTCACTCACAGTGAGGAGAACTGTATGTTTTGCATATAATTACCCAAATGTGAGACAAAAACCACAGGAAGCATAGAATGCTAGGGATTGGAAAGGACCTCTGGAGATCATCTAGTCCAACCCCTCTGCCAGGTCAGGTTCACCTAGAACAGGTTTCACAGGGTGGCTTCGAAGCATGTTTTTTATGTCTCCAGGATGTAGAGTAACAAGGCAACCAGGTGCCTCTAATTGCCAAGGAGTGGGTGTGAGCTTGTATCAAGTCCACCTGTGACTGGTTAGGGCAGGCTCCCTACTGAGCAGGTAGGGATGAAGAAGGGAACAGCTTATTTTGGAAAGGATTTACAGCACTGGATGGCTGTGACCATGGAGCAGATGGAATTTGTGCCGGCTGCACCCAGAGACCAGAGGACTTAGTGCCTGATGAACCAAAAGATGCAGGCTGGTTCCAGCCTGAAGGTACTGCAGTACCAAAGGCAAGTGGTTGAGTAAATCCTGTAGGCTGAGCAGGCACCACAGACCCAGAAAAGACTGATGAAGCTGATGAAGCCTGAGTGAAGATAGGTGTCTGTGCACTCCAGGGTGATGAAGTTATTGACAAGCCACCTAGACCAGTCATTGCAGGTGAACTTGCTTTGAAAGCGTCCACTGGAGTACTTGCCACAGGTCCTATTTGTGCCATGGTGGTCATGCTCTCTGTAGTTGTCACAAAGAAGTCTGGGGTAAGTAAATCATTCAGTGGAACCGGTATCAAGGTATTCAGATTTTCCTTCTTCTGATCATTAGATTTTAAAAAATCAAATGAAGGCAGTGGAGATTGTGGTGTCATTATGAAAGGATCATCACTGAATGGGTCTGGATTAGATGTGGGAAAGAAGTTTAGACTGCTAGAGAGAGCATTTTCAGGCAAGGGTGGCTGTGGTTTCGGCTGTGGAAGAGAGGCTGTGATGCCATTCGAGAAGAGATCCTCTTTTGTAAAAGTCTGTTTGGTCTCAATTTCAGAATCTAGATCCACTAACAGGATTTCTTTAGCTTCTGTGGGACTATTCATATCAGGAGGTGTTGACATATCCCCAAACAACTCCATCTGGTCAACTCCCAGTTTCATTTTTTCAGCTTGATCTGGTAGTGCTTCACTACCATCTTTTTTCTTGTTATCTTCATCCTTCTTTCTCATATTATATATTAGTTGAAAGAGGTCCTTAAGATCAACAACTAGAGGCTCAGCCTGTTGTGCTGTTTTTATGGCAAAAAATTGGTGCCCGCATTCTCCACCAGATGTAGCTAGACGAACCTTTCTTAGGGATCGGCGCCTCAAGGTCTAACCAGGTATCGTAATAGAGACTTGTGAGCGGTGCTCTAAGTCTATAGCTCACAGAGGGGAACTAACCTAGATCAGTCCTGTGGCTCAAAGAGCTACTGATCTCTCTGATGCCCAGCCCAAGAGTGAGCTGCCCTGTGGGTGTGAGTTTCACCTTTTATTGGCCCCCTGGTTCTGCTCATGCTCAGTAGGGGGCCTGCCCTAACCAGGCACAGGTGGACTTGATACAAGCTCACACCCAGTCCTTGGCAATTAGACGCACCTGGCTGCCTTGTTACTCTACACCAGGATCTAAGGCTTTGTTAGCTCTGCTGTCATAGATCAGTGTATTCTGTTGACAGACTTCACTACATTTTTGCTTCTGGTTTTGTAAAATGATTCTGGATGTGTCTGAGCTGGTGACTAATATATGAACTGTCACCGTAGTAATGACTTTGCTAAGACCTCTTAAGAATTTGAAAGTTCTCTTTCATCAAGAATAGTTCATATTTCATAATAATTTAAGGTATTTGTTTCACCAGTTATTTATGTTTCTGGCTTGAATTAGCTCTGTCTTTGCCAATACTTTACCTTATTTAGAGCCATGTTTTCCAGCTCAGTGTTGATTGTCTCTTACGTGCAAGTCCATTGCTCTGAGTAGTTTGGACTTGGTTTTCAGTCAAAACATGCAAAAACATGAAAAGTTGATTTTTGTGGACTCTTTTAATGCATCTGTTTTCACCATAATATAGGATGAACATGAATGTCAAAATCTTGAAAGCTTCTTCAATACCAAATAGTCCTTCTCACTATGGTTCTGAAGATCTCTCTTTCAGCACAGAACAATATTTGCAAATGGAGAAAAAATGAGGTAATGGGGATCTCTAATCAGTTGTGTTTCTTGTGAAGATTGACTAACATTTTAGTAGCTTTTAAAATGTTGAATTTTGTGACATCAAAGCATTTGTCTGTCACAGTTTCAATAGTGATTAAAAAAACCCAAAAGAATAGAGTGGAATGATAAAGTCAAGCCTTGTGCCTGTTTTGTCTTTGACCCAAATCACACAGAATTGTGATTAAGTTGTGTAATATTTCAAGAAAAATCCCTAAGAAGAAGAATAATAAATGGAATTTTAATTGAGTAATGTTTACATCTACAAGTATTTATGTTTTAAATTATTTTTTTCAAATTCTGGTCCTCAATGAGCAGAGGTCATTAATATATTGCCACTACTGTGGAGGTTTTCTTGCTGACACTTTTTCTCAGCCCATGTTGACCTTGATATTTCAGGTGTGACTACGTTGAAGGATAAAATGCAAAGTTCACAAGTACTATCTGTGACACAGGAGTGTTCAGATCAGAAAATGAAGTGCATTCTGTACAGTGGGAGTTGATGGTTTTCAAATACCATGTGCTTCCATGTTCAAAAATGTGTGCCAAATGGTGTCAGCTGGGAGGACATGTGTTGTGACACATCAAATTTAAATTCAGTTAATTAAGCTTCTTATGTTAGTTTAGCAGAGCAAAAAGAAGCCTGTTATGTTGCCAAGACTGATACAGATGTTTCTTAACATATTGTTTATTGACAATATAATGAGTATAACAAATGATTGCAGTACCAGCACTACAGAGCTTGTTTTCATATGACCATAGGACCTTTCTTGGTCTCCTTAACTATTGCAGTTCTAAAGTAACAGTCACCTTCATTTCCCTCCATAAAACCTCAATTAGGCTTAGACTGGAAACAGGATAGGTAGGGAGGAAAAATTCTTTTTTGGGCCACCATCATCATCCTCTCACTTTCTTCATAAAACTTAATTGCATAAACTTTCTGATCTTCCCCTATATATATATATATATAAAATAAATTATTAAATCATAGACTCATAGAATTGCTTATGTTGGAAGGGACCTGTAAGATCATCTAGTTATGACCCCCCCCTGCAAGGGCAGAGACCCCTCTAGACCACGTTGCTTCAAGCCCCACAATGAAGCAGTATATAAACTATAGAAAAATCACATAGCAAGTAAGTAGAACAGAGTATAGAGAAGAAAAATGGACCATCAAAAAGCTAAGGACATCTTGTGGATGAAGCCAGAAAAAAAAATGGAGCCTGACAGTACCATGCATTTAAATGATCCAGACAGACCACTTAGATGTCATAGAAATTTCCAGTAAATTCATTGATGCTGATCAGAAGTTTCTACTATATAGAAATAATAAGTAAGGTCATTACTTTCATCTGAATGCCTGAAAAAGCATGCATAATAAAGTGTTAGGTCAACATTATTAATAAATGGCTGTTTATCTTGGAAGTAAAGTTTGAAAGTCTTTAGGTATTTTGAGGATATATCCTTTACAGAAGAAAGCTGCCCTGCAGTTTTGCAAAATAAGGTCCTTTTTTTAAGGAGTCTCAAGCTAAGGAATCAAGCAATAGCATTTTCAGAAGGATGTGTTTTGGGTAGCACTAGTTATACTGAAGCAGTTTGAAGTTTTGGCATGTTTTTTATCAGAACAAGTGAGATTCTGTATCATCATTAAGCACAATTTGGAAAATGCTTTAATAAGTGCATTTCAAGTTTTGTTCTTGTTTCCTTTACTTTCCATTTTCAGGATCAGGGCTATCCTGTATGTGTGTAGAACAGTGGTGATAATCACTGATTTTTATGTTCCTGTTGTGATAGCTGATTCGATTAAAAAAATGTGTTTAGTTTGTCTTTGGAAAGTCAGACCAGATACTTCATCTTCAGTCTGACATAAATTCAGTCCTTCATATCTTGTGGATCTTCAGACTTACTCCTAGAATATGAATGAAAAATTGTTTTCCTGACAGCTTGGTAAAACAACTATTTACTAAATTTAATAACAATTCAGCAATTCACCATTTTAATATTTTCATTCATTTGCATGACTTTATATGAAAATGAATCTCTGATATAACAGACTTATTTATGTTTGCTGTGAAGAAATATACTTCTATTGTATTGAAGACTCATTTTCTAGATATTGCAGACAGCCTGACTGTTGTTTAGACCACTGGATCACAAGCCTAGCTTGAATGTGGATCTTCATGGTTAGGCCAAAATTTTCTGCTATTTAGAATCAGCTCTGAAAGACTAAATGGAATCTCAGATTTATGGGTGTTTCCTCATACAATGATTTTAAATTGGCATTACTTCTGTTCTAATAATAATTGGCCTGTTTCAGAATGGTGTTACTGTGAATGTCCCTAATAGGTAATATTCTCAAAATCCATAGGTAGTTTAAAATGAAAAACATTTCCAAAGGCAGTATTTGAAGAGAATGCAGTACATGTATCAGTAGGGGGTTTAGTTCAGAATTTATCTTGATTTGTTTTGAGGCATCATACCATCTTTTTTTCCCCTGAAGGGAAAAAAAAATTATGCTGCCAAAGGAAACAGAGATCCTTCATGAATTAAAATCTCACAAATTTTCTAAAGCTCATTTCCAGTTATTCCTGGGTATGACTATTCACAACTCAATTTCTAATGAATTTTTATAGAATCTCTTAAGCAAGGACTCAACCATGAACTCATAATAATCTGTGGTGTCATACACCTTTCCTGCTTGTGCCTCTATGGTGCATTAAAGCTGAGCCTCAAGAAAATCATGGCCTTAGGAAGCTTATTTCATATACCAGAAAATTTAAAGTTTTATTGCTATTTAGGCACAGATTATTAATGCTGTAATGACATTGAAGTGTATTAAATGCAAATTTGCAAAGCTCCAAATAGCTTTATTAGGGTAAGCAACGTTTTTATTGAGTCACTGTTTTAATGAAAATCTGGCAAAGTAAATCTAAGTGAAGGCCACCACAGATGTTCTACTGTGCTTCATCAAGGAATAAGCTGCTGAGTGCTTAAGGGTAGAGAAGAAAGCTCGGATGCACCCAGTCTTTATGTGCATTTACTCCATCTGATTTGTAGTGTGTATTGCATATAAAACAGAGGGAAGCATTCAGTAATGAAACAGAGATAGCAAGGGATTGGAATCTGTATAATACTGTAATGAATAGATATAGCAATGTGCTAGATATAGCAAATGAAAGAGATCCCAGTCTACCCAGTGCTTTAAGTATGGAGTTTATTTCAGGGTTCAAGGAGCAATAGTGCTCTTGATTCTGTAGATGTCACTCAATCACTATGAATTTTAGAAAGAAATATAATTGGGAATTTGTTCTGCTCATGGAACAAAATTATAATAGTAATATTACTGCATTGTTCACTACAAATGCAGACTTGAACAAGTGGATCTGTTGTATCCTGACCACACCTCCATAAGTTTTACTTAGACAAGAATCTAGCACTTTCTCCCAGGTGACACGCTTTGGTGCCTTTGATGTGTAAAATGGCATTTTGGAGGTTTGACAGAGGGTCTTTAATGTCACATCAGAAGGCTAGATAAAATGTAAAATCTTATCTGGTTGTGGCTGTCCATATGTAGAAAAGGAAACAATCTTTAGACCACTTCTGAAGTGCAAGAAACTAGAGGAGAAAGTTATGTACCCCTCTGATGAATAGTATCTGCAGATCTGTTTTATCTTCAAGTAGTGAACAGTGCCCCTAAGGTGTTTTTAATCATCCTGTTGATGGAACACCGTTTTGTATCCTGCTTTTTGAGAAGTGAATTTATGTAAAACTGTAGCTCTTGAATTATGGTGAAAATAAGAGTGTTTCTGTTTTGTTTATTTTTCAGTCTTTCTGAAGAAGAAAATTGCAAGTGCATGGCAGTGGTATGTGTGTGTGGTACCTTTGAAAAGATTTATGCAGTTTAGTGCAATCTTTATTAATTTTCAGTCTAACTTGTTCTCCATTTATTTCACTAGATATTTTTTGTTGGTTTTCATACACAATAATTAGTACATTCTATGAACTAAAATGTAGAAGAAAGATTGATGAAATGGCCTGAGACTGTTACCTTATTCTCAGAATAATAGAGGATGAGCATTAATTTTAATAAAGCCATTTAGATTTTTGTTTCAAAGCAGCCAAAGTCAATTTTAAATCCTGAACATTATTTTTAGAACAGAGTAAGCCATGTAACCAATCAAATAAAAAATCCCATAGTAACAGTCAGATATAATTTGGCTGATAATATCATGATTCCATAAAGTTTGCTAATACAGTCTATCACTTTGAAATGTAACATGTAATTAATACCAGGAAACAGGTGGAGCAATTCAGCAATTCCTATTAGTTTCAGCTGTGGAAGAATAATGGTATTACCATTTTATACACCTACACTGTATTATATTTAAGATTGCTTATTTTATTTAGGCTAAAATTATGCCATTGACCTTTATAAAGTTCTCTGTTTTCCTAGAGTCCAGGGAAAATATGATGGGTATTGCTTTGCTTTCTGAGACTCAGGATGAGTCTCAAAAATAGTCTTTGAAAAATAGTTCTCCCATTTGAATTGTTAACATGATACATGAATTTATAACCTCCTATTATGACTTAGAAAATAGAAATGGTGTTGCTCTGGTCTTGCAAAAATGGAACCTTAGTAATTATCTTGATTTAGAATATGTCAGTACTGTATGGAAGCAGTCTTGAATTCACCTCATGCATATTTCCACATGAACAGCCCCTAAGTAACTCCCTTCTGACAGCAAATTCCTTACTAGAATTAGAGCTCTATTGATTTCAAGACTATACCATGAAAAATAACATTCATAACACTAAAAAGCACCTGGATCTTAAAAAATATTGTCACATCTTTATGATACTTTAGCATACTTTTCACTAACCGTATCTTGATAGTTTATGTAAACCAAAAGTGTGTTTGGGTACCAGATGCATATCAAGTTAGTTACGAGATTCTGGACCCAAATATCTATGAAATTACCAGAATCTTCTCAAAAGGGACTAGTTCAAACCCACTTTTTCATTAGCCCAGATGTATTGTCGAGAAAATTGGAAGCAATGTTTGCCAGGAAAATTAGGTGTTAGCTCAAAAGTTAACCTAAACCTCAGTTATTTTAGGGCCCACAACTACATGCTGTGGTGGCAAACGTAAATCTTGTTGCCAGGGAGGGCTCTCACAGTGACTAACTGCAGCTGTCACTAAGGTGTTTGCATTAGGAAACCAGGCCATCCATATGGAGAATCTATAAAATCAATTGGAAATTCAGAACATGGTGGAAATGTCCAAAAGTGTGGGCTTGAGGATTGGCTTCTAACTTCTAAATAAGATTCTGAGATTTAAGTGGTAGAATTTTCTCTTGTTGGTATTCCAAACTATGTACATTTAATTCTGTATTCCTGTCCAGCTACATGGCCTTAGAGAATGAATTTATCTCCATTTTTTTTTGTTGTTTGTTTTTCTTCAACAGCTCCAAAATGGAAAACAACTGGTAATTTGACAGATAACTCCTGCTGGGTCAGTTAAGAGCAGCCAGAGAAGTAAGAGCTTATTATTCAGCCCCCAGACGTACTGCTATGCATCACATTTGTATAATGCAGCAATGGTACCTGTGAAATGAAAGGCAAGGGATAAATTTAATAGATCTGCATAGCTGAATGTATGCCTGCAATCCTTCAGTGCTTTTTTGCTCTTCATATAATAAGTGGTAACCTGGCTTTTATCAACAAGTAATGATGTTTTTAAAGGGCATAATAGATGGGAAGATAGTGACTCTGGGCAAAACATCCTGGAAACTATGGCTTTATGGCTTTATTAAAAAAAATAACATTTCGGTTTTATCATGTTGTTATCTATGCATATTAACTAAATGTTTATAATGCTAGTGAAGACAAACAGCCACTAAATTTAACCAGTCAGGATTGTCACTGTCTTTCATTCATTGCCTGAACAGCTTAATGTAGTCTAAAGCTGTATTTACTTTACTGACTCTTATAATTTGCTAGTACGTGTTTATATATTTTTATTTTTGAAAATGTTGTTTCAAGAAAATTGACAAACAATTGAAAAGGCACCATCTGCCTGCACTACCAGTCCCTGTTACATAATTACAGATCTTATAAATGAACTGAAATTGTTACAGCTCTGTGATGATGATACTTAAAAGAGTAAGATGTTTTTTAAAAAAAAAACAGGAAGAAACAGGTCCCTACAGACTACAAATTTATTTCTGAGTTATACTCTAAAGAGATCTAACCAGCTACATAGGCAAACAGAGTAGCCTAGAAAATTGTGTGAGAAAGTTGACCTGGCTTGACAAAAAGTGAAGTGCAACTAAGTAGGTTGAAGCAGTCTGAAGACATCTTATTTTCCAGATGGTCTTTTCTAAGGTCAGGACAGAAAATCAGAGTAAATACTGATTCTTCACAGTTGATTAGTAGCTTATTTACCCTATAGAAGCCCAGGTTTCTCTTTATGCATTTGTATGGAAAATTAATGGTTGGAACTGGGGTTTCCATTTCACTATTCCTTTACTCTATTTCCTACATTCTCTTCGTATGCATGAACTGTCACACTGAATGAATCTGGATGTAGTTCAGAGCTTTCATGACTGGACCTTGCTTATGATGATATACCAACATAATTTTTACCTCTTTGTCTCCTGTCCCTTCTCCCTCTGTCTTTTTATTTTTTTTTTACCGCTGATACGTATTTTTTTATCAGTTAATGTAAAAATAAACACAGAATATTGTGCTGTTTGTTCTTTACTTTTTTAGCCTTGTTGGTGAAGCAGCACAGCAAATGGAGCATGGAGCATGTCCTGCTGGTATCAGAAATGCTTGCCACTGCATCCCAGAGAAAAACATACTAGAAAGGGTCATTATGAACAAATGAGAGTTTGTGTTTACTGATGGATAAAGCATGTGTAAAAATATGCATAAATGACCATAGCTGTCCTTTTTTAGTTTGGTTTCTTGTTTTATGGCTAAGAGGGATATGGTAATAAGCATCAAACAGCCAAATATTTTGCACTGTTGAGTGAAAGAAAATCCTTGATAATGACTAAGTATAAAGCAAGTATAATTTTAATGCCTGGGAATCAAACATTGCCCTTAAAATCTTATGACACAACATCCCCCTACCTGAGGCATGTTTTCCAAATAATTTCCTGCAATATCAGCCCCCAGCCCTGTGAATCACTGGCTACTCACCATCTAAATGCCCTCACATCTCTCATTCAGTAGGAAATGCCCTCAAGACTGGCATTTCTGTGAGAATGGAATGCTTGTGGGTTTGGCACACTTCTTTGAAAGAATTTTTATTATCTGCCAAATCTCTGAATGAAGTCAACACCCATTTACTAAGATTTAAGAAAATTACTCTATTCAGAAAGAGGACATTTATGCATAATAACTACTTTTAATTTCATTTAACACCAGATGATTTTTTCTCTGTTTCACTCAATTAAAAAGCTGACAGTATGTTTACATAACTGTATCAGCCAAGATCTAGTCTTTTCACAAATATTTCCCTGGGCTTCTCTTCTTGGATATAGAAACTGATCAAGGGTAAATTTGTTAGATTTTCAATTTCCTCCTATTCAGACAAAGATTTCCTTAAAAGGGGTTTCTGTAAATTACAAACCTGATCTGTAATCAACAGGTCATTTAAAAAATTTCTCCCAGAGAGCTGCTAATTTGCTAATGACTCTGGGGACATCTCATGTCTCTTGGAATTACCTCTTGGCCAGGTAACATACAAGCTCCAACCCACTCACCAAAGGTAAATGAAACACTTAATAATGCCTTTGATATTTGACTAGAAAGAGCTTGCTTACCTGCTTGAATAAACTTCTACTTGTTTCTGTGGTCTGGGAAGATAGATGCTAAGCTTAATATGTAACCCTTTTCAACCTACATACCAAAATCTTGTATTTTATGGTGAGATTAAAAATGGACTTCATAATTCATTCTGATGGATATGATAGAAAAGAACTCCCTAAACTTTCAGTAGCAGTGTCACAGGACTGCTGGTTTTGAAGGAGGTTGTTATCTATGCCTGGTTTTCTTCATCTAGAAACACTGTTTCAAAGGATTTTGGTGTTTACCTGCCTGAAAGTCAGGCTGCTACCTAAATACATTTCAGTAACTTTCTTATCATTGGCTGCTTTTAAGTCAGTGATGATGTAAAGATACCAGAGCTGTAGTTACTTATTTTTAGTTGCCACGAGGAAAGTTATGTGGGAAGGAATCAGAATTTAAGGTAAGCTGTTTTGGCAGAGAACTATAAGTTCTGAGGGCTGAGAGGATAACTTATTTATAGGGCTCTGCATACCACTAGTATCAGTTGCCTTGAACAATTTTAAAAATGACTGCACATGGCTTCCAACAGACAAATACCATGTGATGTTGTTACAGGGAGCATTTAGCTTGTGGTACCCAGTGGAGTAATAATGCTTTTAAAATAACTATAGTGAGCATAATTACTATTTTATGTATGTGTAGTAATTTTCAAAATGTTTCTGTATACTGAATAAGACATAAAATCTAATATAGTAATTAAATTTACGACCCTTCAAGTTTCTAGAGTAATCATCTGTAAAGGTGTATCACACTAGTTCTGAGGATATAAACTCTTTAGTCTCTATGTGATTTTGAGTTATCTTTTCCTGTCTTATGGCTAAAACAAATCATTAGTGTGAATGCAACAAAAATTTATTACAAAAATATGAAACATATTCCAACAAAGTTGTACTGAGAACCAAAAATTAATACTGCAACTACAAAAATATATAAAATAAGCACACAGATTCTGTTTCTACTTGTATGAGTGCATATTCAATTGATATATATAGGCTCATTATAAATTCATGTTTATGGAAACTGGACAAGAATCCAACCTAACAAACCATGCAAACATAGTATTACCTAGTTAGCCTTCCAACCTCTTGAAATTAAATTTAGTTGTTTAGAGGGGGACTTTCCCTAAATATTATGCTTTCATTCTGTAGTTGTAGAGTATCTACAGAGCAGTAATGAACCACAGAGTAGTAATGAAGATGTAAGTGTTTGTGAATATGGCTTAGGACGACTAACATAGTTACTGTGTCAATCTGTGTAAAAGAAAAACCTAAAATATATTATGACGTTCTATGACATTAAATACCTCTTATACTGAAATATGTGAACAAAAGAACAATTATTTTTTTAATAAGAATTATTATTTGTATCTGTTTTTTTATGAATTGTTCACTACATATGTATCGTATTATCTGTAACTCTAAGTGTTCTGACTTATGTTCTCATACATCTTAATTTATAGCAACTGATCTTATCTCATATTGAAGCAGATTAAAATGTCACTTCTATTACTGAAACCATAACAAATGGGGAATAGTAGGTGAAAAATTTCTTTCTGGTCTTCAAAAAAATATGCACATGAAAAACTTAATAATTTGACTATGAGAAATTAGAAATTCACAGTTCAGTGATGTATTTAATCATGCCATTAGTTTTAAGCAAGATGAGTACTTATCTGCTTAAAGATTAGTTACTAAGTACCTTGGTGACTATGAACTGTACAGCTTGGCAAACTGACATCTACTGACTGTCCTCAGATTAATCTTCATTCTTAATTTGTTTTCTGCTTTTAGCTGATATTGTTAACAAGAATGAACATTAATTCTCCTTTTAATGGCAATCAGTGAAACTCTGAGGGGCCATAATTCTATACCATTCAGTATGGATCAAACCTGTAAGGAAGTTAGCTGAATATAGATGCAGGCTTGATTGTAAATCTGTACCTGCACTGATAAGCACAAAAAGGCAATTTCTTAAAAATGTTTAAGAAGAGTGGTTTTCTATTTGAACTATTTTTCCCTGTATAGTTTGCCTCATGAAATGAATTTATCATAGTTTTGGATAATTCTAGAATTCTACAATATGCTATGCTACGAGTACTATATATTTAAAAGATTTAGTGAATATTTTTGGACATTCAAGATCTACATGAGATCACCTGAGTGATCTTACTGAAATAACCTTTGTGGTATGAAATTACTTTTTTTTTAGGAGAGTAAGTAATATTTTATATTTTTGAGCCTCATTCAAAACCCATAATATTTGCACAATAAAAGTGCTGAAATTATTAGATGGCTACTACACTCTCACAATTGAAAGCATGTGCTGCACAGGGACTTTTTATATTTTCCTGTGTGCTTATAAGATGCATAAGATCAGGAAGAGACATTTCCCCATATGAGACACAACACATAGAACAGAGAGCATTTCCAAATATGTAAAATTTTCAAAGATTTGTATGTAAAAGAAACCCATAGAGATATAGGGCTAAAAATTCACTGGTCTTCTCTTCCACTTTTACAACTAGTGGGACTGTAAAATTGGATTTTTGAACCAGTGAGTCAAGTCTTGTGCTATGACAGGCAATCACGTCTTGATTCATAACTCTATTAAAATTTCATCTTAAGCAATATTATTAGAATATAACTTTTTGTACTACATTCTAGCTTACCAGAGAGAAAAAATTTGTTACAGAGACTTATGCCACTAATTGTGAGAAGCCTTAACCTAATTTTCATCCTGTATTTAACATGAACAGCTCGCATATTTGCTTTTATGTTTGCATGTTTATTGTATTCATATATAAAAGCCTTAGTCCCTCTCAAACTTGGTCCAAATCAAATTATGTAATCAAAATGAGAGAATGGAATATAGATGAGACTAGAAACAGGGCAGTCAGCAAAATAAAGACATAAATAAATAAATAAATTGAAATAAATTTTGGCTTTTCATTATGTATTATAGCGCCAGGAAAAGTGTCCTGTCTGGTCAACTTGTCAGTCTTAGAATTAGCTATAGAATAATGAGCTGACATAAGGAGGAAAATATGTCACTCTGAGTAAAACAGTGTAATGCGTGCTAGGAGAACAAGGAAAACTTACAACAAAATGAAGGGGTGGGTACCTTGTGAAGACATCTAGATAGCTCAGTAAGACATAAAGGTAAAATATATCTGTTAATAGCATTTTTCTCTAAAAGATCATAGAACTAGTAAATGCAGAGACTTGAATGGAAAGGTCATGGGTGACAGAATGCAGTAAGTAAGGACTAATTCTTTAATCATTTCTTATCTAATCTCATTATTCATTCATATAGACTCAAAGCCATCAAGAACCTAGGTGTTCACCAGTGCCTCTTATTTATATTCTCTGCCATTGTGTCCTCAAATGTAGTATTTTAAGCTACATTGTGTTCATCCAAAGGGTAGACTGATGAAAAGTGGATGGAGAACTTTTTGCTTTTTAAGTGTGTGGGGAGTAAGAATAAGTTTTCGGAAGTTTAGGGGCACATGTAAATCCAGCTGGAGTATTTGAAGAACCTTGAATACGTGGGAGAGGTATAAAATTGCTGTAGACTTTGTACGAAAGAAGGAAAACTTACTCTAAGGACATAAATAATTGTCCTGGCAAACTACATCTGAAAATGTAACCCATATCTTTTATCTGTCACAGTAAAGCAAGAAACCTATGATTCTTCCTTAAAAAATGTACTGAAGGACCTATACTGACCACCCACACAAACCTGTCAAATCTAATATTAAGGAAGATTGATAAAAATCCTGCAAAAGAGCAAAGGAAAAAGAGAGCTGAAATATGGCAATTTCTCTCTTAAACAGAAAGTACTACCTGCATCAATCCATTGGATTTCCATCAGAATTAGGAGGCTGAATACTTTGGAGGGTGTAGACCAGGAGTTTTTAACAAGCACATGAGAAACAGTGAGATCTAGATACCTTTGCAGAAAACGACTAGTTTCTAGGGAGATGTGGTAATATTTCTTAATTTATAATATGTTGATTTGGGAGGATAGATGCCTTCAATGCTAACATAATAAGAGGGGTGAATAAATATTAGTTATTGCATTTCTCTAGGTGAAAGTACAGATGGTCTTTTTTTGCCCTTCAGGAATGGTAATTCTACAAACATTTTAAACCTTAGATAAGCAATTAAAGAGAGATCTAATGTATAGCTGACTGTGAAGGACAGAACCATAGAATCTCAGAATCATATCATTTGGAAGCAGACTTTCAAGGACATCGAGTCCAACCATAACTGAACTCTCCCAACCATTACCCTAACTCTACCAAGTCCATTGCTTAAAGTATGTTCCCAAGCACCACAACTATATGTCTTTTTAACACCTCCAGGGATGGTGATTCAACCACCTCCCTGAGCAGCCTGTTCCAGTGTTTAATATCCCTTTCAGTGAAGCAGTTTCTTCTAATATCTAATCTAAAGTTCCCCTGGTGCAACTTCAGTTAATTTCCTCTTGTCTTGTTGATTGCTATTAGGGGGGAAAGACCAACACCCTTACAATCTCCTTAAGAAGTATTTGTAGAGACCAAGAAGTTCTCCTTTTCTCCAGAATAAAAAGCTCCAGTTCCCTCAGGCACTCTTCATAAGGCCTTTGCTCTAGACCCTTGTCCAGCTTTATTGTCCTGGAACTGCCTGGGGATTCGAATTACAGTCTTAATTTAGTTCTCCACTTGTTCAAACTGGTAGTTTCCAATGGTTTAAGGGGAAGAGGTATTAGCTTGAACTGAAAGCTCAACCCCCTTTGCAACAGCTGGTTTAAATTTGTCTTTATGGTGTTACAGAAACCTATTCCTATGCATAATGCTCTTTCTCTACATCTTAAAGATCCAAATTTACTGTGAGATTGATCCTTGGCTCAGAACTATTACACCATTCATAAAAAAGAGATTAAACTAGTAAAGTTTTCAACCTGATCTTTTTAGGATTGCAGGGTGAACTCCTGCTCTCACAGGAAGCAAGAGTTTTACCACTTCAATAAGATACAGAGCTCTTATCCAGGCAATAGAGTTATTGATAGAATGCACCTGCCTCTTTCTTGCTAGTGATTTAATTCATTACAACAGTACTTACAAAATCACTGCTTCTGGATATTATAATAGTCAAGCAGTTGCCCATATTGATAATGTCTGCTGAAGGCCTGACAAGACTTTGATGTTTATATCTGTTAATTGCCTGAACACATTTATAGAATCTAAATGCTTCACTATATTTATAATTACCACCAATTACCTCAAATTATTTGTTGCTTCTGGAAAAACACACAAAAAGTGTAGGATTCTAATTATCTCAGCATTTTTAACTTAAATATAACAAATAGTGCAATATTAATTTTTCATTGAATAATACGTGATAAAGTTTGTAGGCCATGACACTTTTGAATTCTAAATGAGCTAAAAATGACTGAATTAGACCCCAGAAAAATTCCATTTTATCTTTTTAGTACATACAACGGGGTGATTTTTACTCTGGTTTCAGATTTTTTGCCATAAGATATACTTATAAACATCAGAGGCATTAAAGGTGGGCATCTGAATCAATTCTGCCAAAGACTTAGGAGATACAATGTTTGTGTTTTGAAAACTGCATGTTCAAACAAGAGAGATTAAAATTATTCATCAAGGAAAATGCTAAGCATAGGGTTGAGATAAGAAAGAGGAAGTGTGTGGTTGGTATCACTGATGTGTCCTCATAGCTTCCATGTATAAGCTGTGGCACTCAGAATGAAGCTCCATGGAACTGTGCTCAGTTGGAAGATGTTTTTTTTTCCTGACATCAATATTAGTGGAATTTTTCATGTTGCTGCTTGCCCTCATGAGGGATCTTCTTTGAGACATTAAATAGGCATTATATGCATTATAAAAACTAAATCTGGTTCATGGGGGCTCAGAAAGGAAAAACAATATGAACTCCGCAACATTTTTCTCAATAGTAAACCAGTTTTTATATACTTAAATTTGCACAAAGCTCTGATCAAGCAGAGGAAAAAAAACACACTTGAATTATTTAAGCTAATTTATCCAACAGAAAAAAATAACTCCACTGCAGGACTTCCATCTGTCTGCAATGGTAAACAGCTACCACCTGCTTTCTGTAAATGGCGATATAAGATTATTACTCAGTAAATGTCACAATTTCCATTTCAAAACCCCTTTTCATCTGTCTGTTTCTGCAGCAACAAAATAATAAATCACTTGCTACCATGGTTAGAATAAATCCCCTATTTCTGTAATAATGACTAAGGAAGAGAGAGCCAGAAAAATGTTCTTTTTTGCTTTTTGCTTTCAATTATGTAGACTTGTACCTAAATGATGATGTGAGAGAGATATATTCCTCTGCATACTTTATTAAAGAAGAAATTATTTAGCCTTAATTCTATATTAACACAGAAGGGTAAAAGTTACTAGTTTTTATACGCATTGGCATTCATCTGTGACCTTTAAATCCATGCCCAAAGGTAGTAAAATATTGTTAGTAGAGGGAAGAAAAATATGCTTTAGGAAGAAACTTTTACTTTCTAGAACTGTCATTCCTTTGTTAAATAGTTCCTGAGGTTAAGATACCGTTCCAGCTATGAAGTAATGGTAAGGATGTATATTCACCATGATTTGTTTTGAGGGGCTGTGAGTTAACAGTCTAGCTGAAGTGGACGTGGCCAGAAGAGTCTTGTAATGCCTGGGACCTGTAATTTCAAGTCAATGATCTGGCAATGATCAGCAATTGGAGAAAGCAAAGTGCTATGTGATATTACATACTCTCCTGACATCTTGGTTTCTGACCAGAAAGCAGTGACATTTCATTATCATAACAAAAAAGAATTATTCTGTGGACTCTGGTCATACTGTCACTTGTGCAGCTATTGGCACAAGTTAACATGTCTTAATAGATACCTTAATACAAAACATAACTGTATTTTTTTACCTTTTTATTAAAATACACTACAGTTCAACCTCAGCTGACAGCAGTTTCTACGCTCAAGTTTGAGTCTTGAGTGCCTCTCTTTGTGTCTTCTGCCTCCTCTCTCCTCTCCAATCCAGTCTATCTAGAGAGTTTTCTGTCCCACTTCTGGCACCTACTCAGAAAACCTTTTTTTCCTACCAACGTGCATGCATGTGTCATGTTCTAATGATGCAGAATAGCAACAATGGATTAGTCTGCCTTCTAAGTAGGAGCCTGCACTGTTTGGTATATATGAATCTAAATATATTTACTAAATAAAAGAAGATAAAGAAGCAAAACAAGTTGATTATTTTCTTATGAAATGAAGATTTTCTACATCTTTGCTTTTCCCATAAACCCCTGCTTTTTAAAACAGATATATAATTTAGGACGTGTTCATTCTATTTCCCTTCTTTGACAAAGACAGTTTCTAGACTGTGGAGGATCCCCTTTAGAGATGACTATTCTTTTCTTATGATTGTAGTCAGAGTTGAGAACAGTTTTGCTTTTAACTTGGGTACTTCTTCTTGATCTCTAAATTGAAATGGGATGAACCAGGACCCTTCCTCCATAGTTCTGTGCTCTGCTTTTAGGAAAAGATGTGTTTTGTGACTAGAGAAAAGCAAACATTTTATGCATAACATGAACAAATACTGCAGAAGATGATTACAGAAAGACATCAGAGGATGAAAGCATGGTTTAGGTTTCTGTATCTGTCAATAAATCATTCCCAGTGTTTTGGATTTAATTATGGCAAATGATCACAGATTAAACAATTCATGTTAAATCTTTGCCAGACAACCTCCTGGTTTTGTGTCTCCCTAGCACAAGGGAGATATTGATGAATGAGTTAGAGCACAGGGGAGGGCTACTATGTCAGTGAGGTGCTTGAGGCATACATCACACAAGAAAATATTGAGGAAAAGAGAATGCTATTATCTGCATAGTGGAGTTGATGGAGCCTGTCATTTCTTGCATCTGTGCATTGAAAGAACGAGAAGCAAGAGTCACAGGTTGAAACAAAGAAAATTTGAGTCAGACTTAAAGAATATTTGGGGGGGAGGGTGAGTGGATGGAGGCATGGTTGTTACCAGCTGGGCCTACACTGAAATATATATTCACCTTGTGAATGGAGAATCACTGAAAAAATTACCTTGGTAGGCTCCTAGGAAAACCCTCTTTGCAACTTGATCCAAGAGCATTTAATTCTGTTTTCACCAGGAAGTTGTATGAGATGGTAGCCTATGTGGCTTACAGCTCAAGATTATTCTGCTTTTGTGAGGATGTTAAGGTATGGACAGCTGGAAATGGTTGAAGAGATTGACTTTGATCAAATAAAGTTGCTGTTCTCTCTCCTTTCCTGTCATATGCTAATGGTACAACTAACAATGGGAGGGAAATGGTCAGGCCTTTCAATATGACTGAAAATCCAGGAAAGGGGAACATTGTAGTCCTTGGCTGGTATTACTACATAAATTTTGCTACAAGGAACTATATACCATTAACTTCAAAAATGTTCTTGTGAAAAAAGATAATTTAAAAGACAAATGTGAAGTGAGTAACGTATACAGGAAGAGAGTTTCTCGGTCTCATTTACTTTTGGTTCCTTATTTATAAATGAGAAGTTGTGGTTGTTTTTTGTATTTTGCCATTCCACTTGTATTTGATGAAAAGTGTTCAAACTGTTCTGTAGTGCTTGGTCGTAATTAAAATGAACCCTAGTGGTAACATAATTACATGATGATAGAAAGTGACTATCTGTTTCTAAAACTGGCTTTATCGAGTATGTTTGATCATTTTAATTGCAGAAGGATAAATAATGAATATTTATAATTGAAGTACAAACCAAATTAACTAAATGATACAATGTAAATAGGGACGCAATACATGGGGTTATATTACAATCTGATTAAATACGTCTTAGAAGACTGCTTTCTAAAAAAAAATCTAATTTATTAGAGATTTGTAATATCATCACCCAAAAATTAGCTACTTCTTCCATAGTTTCATCCCAAGATCACTTGAATTAGTCTTTTTAAAATAAGTATTAAAGAAGTTAAGTTTGTGTTGCAAAGTTTTCATCCATTTTTGAGAAAGATAAAAGAGACAACATTAAAGTGAAAACTGGTGATGTTAGAATAGACTTTGACAGAATACTTTTACAGTGTAAAATCTGTTGTGTTTTTTTTTAAGGAAAAGCTAGAAAAAAAGCAGAGCTGCCCTACATGGATAATTACAAGCTGTAGGTTATTGGTTATCCTATCTTTCTTCAGAAACTCTAACAGCTAAATGCCAAACTTTAAGAGCTCAAGTTAGTATGTTCAAATTAATATTTTTATTGTTGCCATTATTCTATTATTTTACAACCATTCTCCTGTTTTGTAGCCAAGCTCCCTCTTAAATGTTTGGGGTTGTTTTTTTGTTTGTTTGGGTTTTTGTTTGTTTTTTTTTAAATAAAAGCTATTGCAAGCCTTCTCTCTCAATACCTTTTCCCCACAACATACTGTGTTGAAAATATTTCTCAGTAAAAGATTTACTGAGGAAGAAGAATCCCCTACTGTCAGCCTGTATCACATTTCAGACTACAGAATCCTGAAGCAAGATAAGACATCTCAGCCAAGTGGAAGGGTTTAGCTAGGGATTTGTAGTGGCTTTTCAAACTTCTTTATAGAATGCATCAGATTTGCCATTTCATTCACAGATGCTGGCATAAATCAACATAATGGCACAGAAATGAATGGTTTGTCATAGCGTTAAAGCAGTTGCTATTCAATATTTTTATTGTGTTGTCTACATCATCAGGAACTGTCCTGATGATGATGTTAATACGTGCTGTGGGTTGTGTGACTTAGTGGCTTTTGTTGCTGTGATAATGCAGGGACTAGAACCTGCTCTGTAAAGGTAACTTAGCTAACAGGTTAGGAAGGCATCCTCTGTTTTTTCTCAGTCTTTCAGAATATATCATATACCATTCAACATTTGTATCAATTAGTGAATGAATCACAATTCCTGATGGGAAGAAAATGTTGATCTAGACTCTTTCAGGCAGAAGAGTGAAGGAAAAATTAATCCATGTTAATTCATAAATGATTTGCTAATGGTCCAGATTCTACCAAAAGGAAATTTGAAGATTTTGTAGTGAAATTTTTTTAAAGTTGAAATTAAGAAAATTAAGTGGAATTAATAGATGAATTGTGATCTAAATTATTATTAGTTTCTAAATAAATCCTAATAGACAACCAGTGCTGAATACTGTTTTTTTATTTATACATTGCAGGCAAGGTATGACCAGAATGCTTTTATAGGAGACATGTTAGTGACACATGCAACAATCTACTCTGTTCAGACTGGGGTTGAAGGAACAGGGTGAAAATAACTCTCTTTGATGTTAAGTTGAAGAGCAATCTATTTTTTTAAATATTCTGTGCTTTACTAGACATTATTATACAAAAGATGACATGCCCACTGTTAACAGCAGCTGCAATGCATTAGCCTAATGGATTGGAATTATAGATTGCCTTAGGAATTCTCTATTTTGTGCCAAATCCAATGTAAGTCCTACTGTGAAATGACTTAGTAGTATTAAATGTGATAAAATATGTCTTTGGAAAGAAAAATTGCCCAAACCTACAGGAATGATAGGAAAGTATAATAAAGATATGAATAAAGTTCAAAAAACATAGTTTGACTGGTCAAATGAAGAAATGTTGCTAAATAAAAATTAGCTATAATTTTTTGTTAAATGTATGGCATTTCTTAAAAGACTTTTGACCTCATGAATTAATATTCCTAAAATATGAACATAAAAAGTCATGGTAACTATATAATAGAAAAATATCCCTTGTAGATGAAGTGTGTTTAAATGACACTACATCCATTCAGAGCCTGCAAATTATCTTTGTATACACTTGAATGTTAGCAAGATACACTGCAGTGCTGTAGAGAAATGCTGAAAAAAATTTCTGAAACTTCACAAATATTGAAAAAGTAATATTTTTTTTCTCTGGAACTTTTTGATACCAGTTTGGAGAATTATCTACACTGCTTTGCACTACATAGCATGTAGTGTAGGAGTTCAAAGACTTGATGTAAAGCAGGAGACAAAGAATGTGCTGGAGTACTTACAAACTGGGTGTTCTCTAATTTGAAGGGTACTCGTTCTTCACATGAATTTACATGTGTATGCTGAACATATTACTTGGTGTGAAGTGTGGATGAAGGAGATTCACGGATATCCATTTAGAGAAGAGAAAGAAAATTTCTACCAGTGGTATGAAGCACTGTATCATAATTTGGAAAGGCTAAAGAGTAACTCAGTTTGCTAATTCATATCCTGCTTTCCAATAAAAATAATTTAAACATTTAGAATTCTACATATGGTCTTGTTTCATATATTGTTAGGCTGAAAGGAAGGAATAATAAATTATTCAGTTAAATCTTAACCTCTATCTCTGCTCAGTGCTTACATTCACTCTACTAAAATATCTTATCTTGCTTGATAGTCATGAAATATTTGAAGTGAAAGATAATTTACTATGTTCCTGGGTAGGTAGTAGTTTTATTAAAAATAAATTAAAAAAAAAAAATCAGTCTTTCCACAATGAATTTTTCTAGCTTCACTTTCCAGTTGCTGGAACACATTACAATGTTGTTAAATAGATTAGAGTCCCCTAGGGTCTACTATTGTTCAGTATTAATATATATGATGAAATCCTGTCTCTACTGCTGCCAGTAGGAGTTTTAGTTTTTACAGCAGGACAAGGGAGGCTGAAATATGATGACTGGGATTGCACTGATTAAAAATAGTGTCAGTACCATGACTCAATCTCATTTAAGTTATGTTCTCAGAGCCTCTTCACGGATGGTCATAAGGATTTGCTTATGCACAGATGCCTAGAGGGAAGAGCACTGCATGTTTTGAAGTGGTGTTTTGTGTATATGGGCAATGGGCAACTCCAGAGCTTCTTTTATTCAGGCAGAAGGACTATATTGTTCCTCACTGTAAGATGTTTTCTTGACTTAATGTGTTTTGTAGCTTTTGCTCTGAGCATGGTCTCAGTCAATCTTTTTAGAGTCTCTCAGTCTCCTGACTGCAGAACTACATTCTTAATCTTTGAACTAAATAATGGGTGTCTTGAAGCTATTGAAGAGATTTGGATCAATTAATGAACCTCTAAGTATTTAAAGTATTCTACTTAGAGTTCATATGTTTCCAAATTACCTTTGAATTTCTATGAATTACTCATATTTTTCCAGTTTATATGATAATATGTTAAATAAGAAATCATTTCTGAGGTGAAGATCATAATTTGGTCATTAAGTTTTAGATTTACAATAACAATTTTTTAAAAAAATCATGGCAAATGCAGCTACATATTTACAAACCCATAAAATAATTTCCATCTAAACCTTTTAGTTAGATTACAAGTTGCTGTCAGGTCATAATTTGGTTTATTCTTGTTTTTCCTTACAGCAATGGAAGTGCAGAAGTTTTGATTCAGTGTTTTTTAGTGTAATAATTTTATCGATGAGCTCCTCATCACAAGCTTTCAACATTTCTATGCTGATTTAATTGTTATTTGCAGTTTTTCCATATTGTAATGTTCCTTCTCTCACTTTTTAAAAATTTATGATAGAATAAATTACTCTGCTTCTTTACCTTACTGTTATTGGGAAGATCAGTTGCAATCAGTTGACCTTTACAAGTAAAACCAATTTCAAAACAGCGAGAACTTAGAACAGGTTACTTGATATTTATATATGTTAATGTTTTCCAATCCCCAGGATTAAATGAATGACACACTATGAAATAGAGAGACTTGATTTATTGAATTGCAAAACCATTACTTGCTGCCTGCAGAAGTTTGTGAAGATTTGGTGAAGTAGAAAAAACCTGTAAAAAGGTAAATATATGGCTTGCCTTTGAAAAAGAAGAAACTAGATACTTGTAGTACTAACTAAGTTACAGAAAAATCCTGTATTTCTATATAAAAATAACTAAGAAAATTACTGAGACAAGGCTTAACACAGTCTTTCAAGAACAAAATGTATAAGACAATGTCTTCTGTATTGGTGTGGAGGAAAAGTTGTAAAGGTAATATATCTTTGATGTGCTTTAAAGCAACTTAGGAAAGCAAGACATTTTTGAAAATACTACATCAGAACTAGTAGGAATAATACCTGTTTCAGGTAGTATTAACTTTTTTCATGGATGAGAAGGGTGATATTTATTACATATGCTGATGACAGGAGAGAATGTAAATATATTATTCAACAGGATGTGAATTCAGTACAATTTTACCTGAAGAAGCAGTCTGAAAAAAAGAGTGTTATTCAAGGGAACAAATACACAGTATTCCTAGTTAGAGAAGTCTGATCACACAGGATTGAAGAGTTACTATACAGAACAGTCAGTTCAAAAAAATCAGAGTTATGGGTTACAGAGAATCACAACTGGGGTATTAGTCATCAGGTTTAGAAACCTCTTTAAGAAAGGCAAGCATCTGCAAAATGGATGATGCCAAAAGCGAGATGGAACCGATCGTTCTCCTTTATTGAAACTCAGACAGAATACACAGTCCTTATCTAGCTGTTATGTGGGCCTGATAGAGCCTATGTAAGGGTGGGAGTTAAGAGAGGTCTACTGAGTATAACCTATGAAGAACTCTGAACAAACTGAGATTGTGTTTTTCATCACAATCTATCTTTTTTACAGTCTTTTACAACAGACATACAATATATCAAAAAATAAAGAATATTCTCTTTATGTCATTAATGGTAGGGTTAAATTGCAGCCAAGATGAGTGAGAATAGATATCACCTTTGTAATGTTAAATTTAGATAAGAATAGATAGTCTGTGGAGTTAGTAGAGTGCTAAGCATTGGCTGTGATTGACAGCTGGCTAGAAAATCATCTATAGTCAAATAGACTTGATCATGCTTTGGGCACATGGCACATGGACCAGATAAGATCTGTGATTGATTGATTTCTAATTCTGCTCACTTAATTATTTATTTGTTGAAGTCAAGAATCTTTTCTGCACACACTCCGCTTTCTCATCTTGAATAATAGCATAAAGAGTACAAGAATGCTGAGTGGTGATTGCAATGAAAAAAACTCCATTAAGCTTTGTTGCATACTAATGGAACTTGGAGAGTGAAAGGTGCTAGATTAAACTCATACAGAGCAATCTGTGGCAATGCTCGTATCTGTTTTTCTTTTACTGGAAAAGATGATTGGATTTTAATTTAATGCTAAAGCACATTTCCAAGGCAACTTAATATTGAAGGGTCTTGAATATAGAGAAGTTTTCTCCTTTTAACCTGGAAAAAAGTATTTTAATACTACAAAAATATTATCCGTATAGAAGAAAAATGTTTAACTTTCATCTTCCATGACATCCACTTTGGAAAACAAGTTACAGAAAGAAAGAAATAGGACATGGTTTTAGACACTTTTTCCTTGATGTGAACTTCTCATTCATTATTTGGGATATAAAGTGCTTTGATGATATGTGTTTAGTTTAGAAAAACATGAAATTTTTGACCCATTGTTTATTAGGTCTTTGATATCATTAAGAAAACTTTTTAACTACTGGTGAATCAAACCTAACTAAATGATTAAATGTGCTTTGAACTATGAATCTGATTAGGCAACATATGTTTTGCATACAGAACACTTTGAACTGCTCCCATTGATTTAGGGAGTCTCAATGTGGTTCATAAAACGAACACTGACATTTCAATATTGCTGCACTTCGATAGAACATTATCTAGTTAACAGCAAAAATAAACAAATGGTCTCAAAATATGTAGGTTAATGTCAAAAATGTAACAATCACTGAAGTTTGAGGTGGTTTGCTCTTTCCAAAAGTAATTTGTAAAGGCATGAAGAAAGGTGCTTTTCTAGCAGTGCAACCGTTTAGTGATGTCCAGAGCAGTTGGATTTAGATAGAAACAAAAAACTGGCTACCAACATAGAAAATGAATGACTGTGGCCAGAGGACTAGGCAGAATAGCTGTCTATGAAGAGTCAACCACAGCAGAAATGACTGCAGCTCAAGGTGACAAATGGAGAGAGTAACAAAGATAAACTAGTGGCACTACAGTGCTATGCTCTCCTATCTGCCATCCATGCCGAGAAGGCCATGCTCAGTAGACCTCAGGATAATTGCAGGGAGTAGGGACTTCAGTTGAAGGATTAATGACAAGCTGTTGGAAATTTCTGAGCTGACAGTAGATTCTCTGTCTTTCTTTAGAATATGTATTCCTAACCTATTCAGGTAAGATTTTAGGAGACGTGAAAAAATAGTACTTATTCACATAAGGAATAATATAGAGAATAGAATATAGAATATATTTCCTTCTCTATAGAGAGCAATTTGTACTGAGAGAAGATCATAAAGAAATTGATTGTCCTTTAATTTTCAATTAGAATTTATACATCTATCAGTCCTGAAATGCAGAGTAACTGCAATTTTTTTTCCCAAGAATGGGGAAGATGTTCATCTGAATCTGGAAAAACTGACTTTCAATCAGCCAACTTTTCCTTCCATCTACTGTCACTCCCACTTCTTTTTAAAGCAAAACCAAAGTTAGCAAGTTAGAATGTAATAAATAAGAATTATCAGCAGGAAATAAGTAAAATAATGTTTTTGAAGAATGCAATCTAAACCCATGGGAACGTCAAATGTGTGCTTTAAGGAATGAATCCGAACTGGTCATTGCTTTTTAATCTGTCTCCCACTGAAAAAAAAACCACATTAATTTTGTATTAGTCTATCAAGGTTTATTGAAATTGTGCTACTGTTTTCTGAATGTGTGTTATGTCCATTAGAAGAGCATTTCTACTAGGCAATGAAGCTTGACTTGCAGGAACATTTTGATGGCCTATTCTAGGGCTTATTTTATAGTTCCTGCAAACTGTTTGCCAAAGCAATATAAATTCTATGTAATACAATCAATAAAACTAGCAAGCATTTACATGGTAGTACAAATTGGAGGAAGGCTAATTTTAATCTGGTTTACAGTTATGGTTTAAGTTATAAAAGAATGGAGAAATGTGCAATACATAAATATCTTCAATAAAGAGAGTTCAACAAAATGAATGGAAAGTGAGTGTAACATATTTGGGTTCAATGGGAAATAAAAGTCTGGTCTGCAAGTTTATAAACTGCTGCTTTCTCTCCTGCTGCCTCTCAGCCTATCTACATACCATTCCCCTCCAAATTAAAGAGAATATTCACATATTTGAATACTACTCAGTGATATGTTTTAAAAAACAACCATGTCTGTTAATATAATGCCATCTCTTCAGCTGAAGAGATTTTTTTTTTTAATGAAAAAAATCAAGTTTAGAAAGGTTACCAAGAAAAGCTGTCACAAAGTTATTAGAACAGTGTGTTTTATGAAGTAAAGAAGTATTCAATATATTTATGAAGAGGGTTAAAATGAGACATTAGAAAAGAAAAGTAAAATCCTAAAGTATTAAATATCTCAAAGCTTCATAACTTATCTGAGCTACTTTAAAATATCTGATGACTTCCCATTAGGTAGAATACTTTACTTATAATGTGCAAAAACTAGCTTTTCTAGATCTTTTTGAAAGACACCACAGATGAAAATCCTAAAAACTAAGGAGACACTAGAGAAGATCCTTTCTTTTTTGATTGTTTTTTTAAAGAACAAAAAGCCAAGTTACACACTTAATAGGGTAATTTTAATATTTTCTTTAAAGAAAATTCTTAAAAAGAGAGTATCAAGTGTGGTAGGATAGAAAACCAATAACAACTGAATTAGAACAAAAATGCAGCATCACTATATAGATTGGTACAATCCTTGATAAATTATAATTTTTGTTGTCAAGAAAAAATTTTTGTAAAGCATTCAGCCTTGATATTATAGATTAATCTTGTCTTCACCAAGATATAGTGGATGAGGGAGCAAGGAAAGGTGAAAGATGACAACCTCATAAACTTTGATGTAGGCAAAAAAAGGAGAGAGAGGAGGAAGTTCACAAATGAAGTGTGAAGTACCTGTGTAAATATTTATATAGGCAGGCATGGTGGATGAGTTTTTCAGTGGTTAAAAGCAGTTTAAGCTAGCCTTTGGATTTCAGGGTTTTCATTAGTTCTTGAAGAAAATTTTAGCACCTATTGATCAATGAACAAAATTCTTATTCTGTTACTGTGAGACTACTGCAAATGTTCTCTTGAGAAATATGTAATTTCTCTGCCCTGCATGCAGGCACTTGGGTGAGCAAAGGCATTATAAAATCCTAAGCATGAGTTCTTTTCAATGGGTAATGGTTACTGGTTTTCATCAGGGGTAAAAATTGGATATAGAGAAATAGAATCCTGTTGATTGTGGAACTGTGCATCCAGCTGTAATGGACAGGGGATGTAAACTGATATATGAGGAGATATTTTTTGCTTTAATCCTAGAATCTATATCAGTACCGTCTCATGTGCATGATTTTGTTTTACGTTTTGGAATTTTGGTTGGACCTGTCTACCATCTTGCCTGTGTGAAGTGAGGTGTGCCCTGCCAGCCCTAGGATCCTCCTTGAATTCTACCTCACCTTCCCTTAGGGAGCAGCTGGACCTTGCTGCCTGCTGACACCAAGCACCTGTGTTGTCTCAAGACTCTCAACAATCCTGAAATGCAGACTGCAACTCAGAAGTGTGTACAGAAACTACATGGACAGATTCCAGGAGCTGCTGTTTCTGGCACTGGCTTTGTACAGGATGGTGGCCAATTTAGTGTCTCATCTATGGGACAGGAGCAGTTTCTTGCTCCTTGTTTTTTACAATCTCTGGGATTCAGTCCCTCATATTCCCTCATGTGACTTCTTTGTGCTTGTTTGTCTGGACTGTAACAGAGTGTTTCTACCACCCATGTGTAAACCCAGCAGGAATTGCCACCTTCTTCAGATGTCAGATACTGGTAGTCAGCTCACTTAAACAAATTAGCAGTGTTAGAAAACATCCTGGTGGTGAAGCACTTCCGAGGTATTCTCTAAAACTGTTGTGACTTGTGGCTCTTAAAGAAAGTGAAGTGTTTTAGATAAGGTACATACAAGAGAACTACAACATGTTCTAGGATCTTAAAGCTTCTCTTGTTCCCTTCCCCACAGCTGTATAGAGGTCCCTCTGGTCTCACCCTCTTTGTTGCTAGCTGAGTTTGCTGGACATAAAACATTTATACCTGTTTTTCCTGCTTTGTTTCACCTTTCTGAGACACTGGTCAGCAATACATATCTGCTGTAGAAAAGTGTATGGAGTCAGTGGTACCAGTCAAAAATAAGCACACCTCAGGCAGACATCTTCCAATCCTTTTTTGCCTTTCCTTTTTTTATGTCCTCGGAAGCACTAAAGAGAGCTAAAGAGAAAGATTGCATTTACATCATCACAGATGGTTATAAGCTTGTCTTTTCATCCATCCAAGTCCAGTTTGAACAGCTTCCAAGTTATCTTGAATGATCTGGTAGGAAATCCCTGCTCACCAATGCTGATATGACTAACATGTGAAGCTCTACTGTCTAACCTGTGAAGATAGATTATTTTTTTAAGAAGTGAGGATTTCTTAAAAGGACTTCTCTTACTGAAAGGTTTCTTTCATACAATACTAATGGTCTCAATACTTTCCAAAGGCAGGTAAGTGTTAAGAAGTTTCCCCAAGGTGAAACAGGAAAAAAAAACTTGTCCAAATTAATGCAGTGGGTTGAAAGAAATTGGAGTAAGATGTAGATGTGGGGAAAGGAAGAACTTCAGTGTGAGCTAAAATAACTTGGTGGTCTCTGCAAAATCTTCCAAATATTGTCCCAAATGCTCCAAAATTTATCTTGTATATATTTAATCAATTCTGAAAATAATTGCACACAAGTGAAATTATTAATCACCCTGGGTATTTGTTGTATCTGTCCATATTTTTTGTAGTTCATTGATTAACCAGACACAGCTGAATTGGTTTCCATATGAGACACAAACTCATCTGTAAATAGCAACACACTTAAATTATTAACTCCCATGAAATACCTATCTGATTAATCAACCTGTGTATGCCATGAGGAAATGATAGTAAAGATTCTGTGTAGCTCAATAGGGCTTTGGCCACCTTAGATTGTTAAAATATAGTGTTATTGTGACAACATAAGAGAAAAAAATTGTAATTCTAGTCTGTGGCTCAGAGAGTGAAGGAGGTTTTTATAAGAGCTCTTTTTGCTCCCACTGCTATGCTGCAGTTCTTAACTGTCTTTTCTCAGTAAAACAGAAGAGCCCTTTCAGGGTAGCACCTCAGCTCACATCAAATGCCGTGGCAACTCCATATAGAATAGTTTACTGCTAGGGAAAAAATGCAGCATATTAAAAATATAAACTTTAATTATTGTGTCAGCTTATACCACACTTTATTTTTGAAAAATGAAGCTTTTATTTTCCTCACTGCTCACTTAGATGTTAAATACCTCAAGTGTCCTGACTACTGTGATGGCAAAACAGAGACTGCATCCATTTCATACTATAATTGCAGTGTTGAGTGCTGTGATATTACTTCGTGAATTATTCCACCCAGCCAAATATATTTATATTTCTGAAAATGAATCTACAAAAACTACTTAATCTTCAGTTCATGGTAAACAAAAACAAAACAAAAAAACCCCAATCCACCCTGATCTTTTTTATGGAACCTAATTATTTTTATACATAAATGGAAATTTAATTTCTGTTATACATCTTAGTGCAGTCAACTGTTTTGTTATTAATTATAGAACTGTTACTAATACTCAGGAATGATATTTTAATAGGGTTTAATATTTTTTCACATTGCAGTGCACTTTACAACTATGTTTTTGTGCCTTACTTTTATGTCTTTATGTAAAAACTAAAGTGAACCTTCTTTCCAATAATTTGGATGTAGAAAAGATGTAAAAAACATCTGGACATAAAGAAGTTACTATATAGGTTTGTATTGTGTGAAAATTAAGCCAGTTAATGAAAAAAAAAACCAAACCAACCCATTTAATCTCTGCTAAAGTCTAGAACCTTTCTGAAATACTCTCTTTCTTTTTCAGGCTGCAGTTTTACCTGAAATCAAAAATCATCCTTGTAGCTTCATCGGTGTACTAATGCCCCTTGTTGTATGAGAAAAGGAGTTGTAAAGCCAGGAGGCAGGACTACTTATGATGCAGTTGCTCTTATGTCTGTCTAATGCTCCTTAGATAATCACTGAAGAAAACTGGGAAAGTACAAATAGTTTGCCTTATCTTAAGCTTCCATTAGCATCATTGTAAGTTTCTATTCTATAATACCTGTCGTTCCTAGATCTGGGTGTTTTAAAAGAAGTTACAGTCAAAGCCCCAATCCAAAGTTTTAGTTCAATATGCATAGAAACTAGCAAAATATCAACAAAATAAAAGTTTAGCAACAGTTCAAGCACTGCTGTTTAGCTACTGCTGCATGTTGGGGCAGTGCACTGCTCTTGGGTCAATACAACCAAGAAGAGAGGTCTGGAGGCAGAGATGACAAGTCACTTCCTAAGCTTACCTTATACTTAAAAAAAAATCTGTATCCTGGTTATTCAGAATAACCTTTATGTAAAGCTTGCATAGATTTGCAGGCTGGTGCAGTGAGATAGCAGATATAATACCATGGTGAAGTTAGTGATGTCTTTCCAGAAGCTGTTTTCTGAATTAAGGATATGGGCAATAAGAGGACAGTTTATGCTTTCTTAGGTCTATGTTCCAACAAACATCAAAATGGCCTTTCCATGGATTATGCCCGAATTTATGGATTTTCTGCTATGAATATTAAAGCTTTTATTTTAAGAACTGTCATTTATTGATGTCTTTGCCTTTAAACGTCCAGTCAAAAGGAAGATCTAGTCACAGAGAAATTTGTTGTTGCTATCTGCTAATCCCTCACCAGCAAAGGGAAGAAAAGTAATTGTCTGCTTTTGTCTCAGATCCTTTGTGTAGTCATTAGGTAGCAAAAGAATCCCAGGAGAAGCCAACTCTGGTAGAGGGTTTAACCCACTCAAGTTTTAATCTGTTAATAGTTTTTTATAATAAGATCTAAGACTTGAGATTCTGTGAACCAGTGTCTTCAAGTTTGCTTTCAAAGTCTTGTGTTTTATCTCACCATTTTTTATTTATTTTTTTTTTCCCCACAAACGTTGCAAGGAACTGAATGCTGATCCTTCCTGTTTGCTGTCTGTGTGTTATGGATGCTTGGAGAATAGGAGGGACTGTAATGAAGCCACTGACCCCCTGACTCTTCCTGTTGCCCACTGGCCACCCCTGAGAAGACCGCAGACTTTCTTGCCTGTGCAGGTGCTCCTGGCAGCAGCTGCTGCAAGAGGACAGATGGTGGGACCTGATTAGGCTGCTATTTGCCAGACACTAACAGTCTCTTATCCACATTTAGGCAGCAGGCATAAGCAATTTTATTTTTGGCATTACATTATGCCATTTCCTGCTACCTGAAATTCTTTGTCAGGATCACCATTTGGACAAATTCTTTGTCAGGATCACCACTATGGAATGATTTTGTCATATACTTACTCATGGTGAATTTACAGGAAAAAAAAAAAGAGGAATCTGGAATTTTCCATTAAAGAAACAAGAACTTTGAGCTGCAAATGCAGAGAGAGTAACATTTTACAAACAGGAAGGACTAGCAGTGTGGTGCCGGCTCTGTGACCATGGCTTTGTCTCATGGTACTTCCTAATGGACAGATGTTGTGTTTGTAAAATGAGCATGGCCACAGTTAACAGGTTTGTTGGTAGTCAAATGGAATAGTCAGGGAATACTTCTGTAGGCAGGTGATCCATTCAGCTTATTAATGGTTTTATTAATAATATAGAATTTGCTGAGCTGAGCCTAGCAGAAGCACATTGACAAAAGGGCACACAGAGTTGATACTGCCACTGATGTTGCAGGGCTTGCCTTGTGCAGAGAATAAGGACTTAATTCTTCATTACAACTAAATCAAAGTAACGCAAAGAAGAAAGAAAAACTTTAAGTACAACACATATAGCAGCTAACACTTGTAGAAATCAGACTTCAGAAATTCCATTTGGAGAAATCAAGAAATTGTCAATATGTCCTTTGATGGATGAAGATGATACTTTTAAAAAAAGAGTAATAACAAGTATTTAAGATCTTGTACCTCTCAGGTTTGAGATTTTATTATTAAACATCTCCAGCTGTTTAATTTATTCATTGCCATGTTTCCCTTTGTATACCCCTGCTCTCCTGGTACAGATTTGTCTTCCATAACAAGAAAAATACCTTAAATAAATTCAGTCTTAGGAGAATAAATGCAAAGTAATTTGAACTTCAAAGAATTCATCATAGATTAGGTTCTGCATTTTAGAAATGAATACAAGTGTTATATACTCTGCTGTAAAATGAATTTTTTACTAGGAAAGGCAATTTTAGATTGTTCCATGAATATAGTTTCAACATTATTTTGCAAATCATCTTTATTTTTGATGTAATTTTACTTTTGTTCGTCAAATCAAATCTAATTTACTGGCATGGCTTATGTGCTTGGGGTATTGAAGCAGATGTGTTATTAAAAGGGGAAACATTTCCTCTGCTTTTTGTTAAGGCTTTGGTGTTTTAGGCTTCCTTTTGCCACAGCTGTTGCCACAGACTTGCGGTCCCTCTGCCACTGTGGAGACCTCAGAGGTGATTGCTGTCATCATGGCAGCTGGTTTTGATCTCAGTCATCATGAGATGAGTCTGTCTTGTCCTGCCTTAGCTATAATTCCAGTTATGTTCTGTCCTTAAGAACATTAGCTGAAGGCGTTTGCAAGCAATTTGTATGCTCTAGTGCATGTGCATTCAGTGTCTCACTGAATATACCTACAGCTCTGCAGAAAATGCAAGAATGTGCATCAGGAGGAAACCCAATTGAATTTAAGTGCACTGTCACGCTTCATGTGTTACTTGGTTGCAATAAAATCCTAAATCATAGAATTATAGAATGGTTTGGGTTGAAAGGGACCTTAAATATCACATTAAAGATCACCTAGTTTCTACCCCCCCCCTCATGGGCAGGGACACCTCCCACTAGCCCAGATTGCTCAAGGCTCCATCCAGCCTGGCCTTGAACACTTCCAAGGAGACAGCAATTACAACTCATCCAAGTAACCTGTCCCAGTGTCTCACCATCCTCACTCACCACCCTTCACAGGAAAGAATTTCTTCCTAATATCTAATGTAAATTTACCGTCTTTCTGGGGTCACATACAGAAGCTGTGGTTTCCAGTCTTTATAAGATCACCAGGTTGTGAAGGTTGATGCTTATCCTATCTTTCCCTGATTAAGCCTTTAAAGTAGGTGCTGTGGTAACTATGTTCCGGGTCAGTGAGGGACCCATAGAGGAACTTTCCAGATTATATACATCTGCTGTTAATCAAGTCCAGAGATGGTTTATAAATTTTCTTGATCAAATAAGTGGATTAATTTTAGGCAGAAAAATTTAATGTGTTGTTCGTGTTCCTGTAGCAGCTCTCATGACACTGTCAGTTCTTTTAAACCACAGTAAAAATGTCAAACGTAATCCTGCTGTCTATAAACAAGTTCCAGCTTATTATATTTTCCTTTGAAATACTTTCTCTGAAATTCAAAGCTGTTCTCATTATCCAAATACACTTGGGTGTTAGTGGGGGCATAAAAAGTAATACCAATAAAGTTGATTTGACAAAGTAGTAGATTTTTATAATTTCATAGCTATTAAAAAAAAAAAAAAGTGTTAACAGTGAACAAAAGCTATTTTCATCCTGCTTGTGCAGACTACATTTATATTAGATATTTTCATTATTTATACATAAAATCTTAGAATCTTTAGTCATAGAAATGACTAAACTTACTGGCTATGAAATAAATAATCATTGCAGATAAGTTTGTAATTTTATTCAAAAAGGAGGAAGTAAAAAAAAAATCTTAAACAAAACTTGGTAGTCAAAACCATGTAACTTTGAGTTTGAATATGGACATGACATCTTTTCATTTAGCTGTTATTTGTTGCAAGTGTGAGCAGTTTAGAACATACCAAAGGAATGCTTCATGTCTTGATGTCTCCAGTAAAGACAGGGAGCCTTCTAGACTAGCAATAGTAGTCTTGGATACTTCTTGGCAGTCACAGGATATTTGTTTCAATGCAAAGACAAACTGTAAATGAAGTAATGAATTGTCATTTTCAGACAAGTATTATTCAATTGCCCGTTTCAACCTTAAAATTCCACACCTATTTAAAAAAAAAAGAAAAAAAGAAAAAAAATGTGGCAGAATTGCCCTTTATCTAAAATCGCTTGTAAAAGGAATGAAGCTTTACATCAGTAATGTGTAGCAGTTATGTGCACAGAAGTACCAGTTTACTCCTGCCTGAAAGAGAAATTAAATCTAGTTTTTTCCTGCATAACACAAAATTTGATCATCTTTAACTACAAAGGTTCATAAAAACCATAGAAATAATTTTCATTATACAGCTGTTATGTTCAAAATGTCCATTTAATTTTTCATGATGTGGTCAAAAGTAATTAAATTAAATTATGCATTATATGTATACACGGTGATGACTGAATCACTGAAAGCAGGATTCCAAATGATCCTGAAAAATTGTGCACTAAATATGCAGTTTAAGCTCTTTCATGAAAATTTACTTTTATGTTCATAACACAGTGTGACAATGGAAGTCATATACAGTAATGAAACGGTAATACAGGGTGATATTGATATTGAAGGGACTAACTTGTGGAAATATTAATGCAACTAGGGTGTATAACTATTTAATACTGGATACTAACTTTTAGTATGGACTTCTTGGATTGGTGAGAGCAGAATATCTCTTATTTTTGCACTTCTTTTGAGACCAGATCTGCAATAAATTCTGAATAGGGCTTATGTCAGAAGCTGATTCAGCCCATAGAGACAAAAATGGGGCCTGGGTCCTTTAAGGAGGGGAAAGTTTCAAAATAAAAATAATAGGTTGGTCTGGTTAGCTTCTTACCAAGATCGTAGAAGGGGAAGTCATGATCTTGACTCCTCACAATAATCCTGCCTGAAAATTAAAATGAGCACTGGTATTGATATTACCAGTCTGAAAATCCTGCCTTAATGTTAGGATGGTGTCTTCCAGGCTTGTGGTAGAGAGATTTTATAAAAAATATGAAGTTTATTAGAAAATATTTGACTTTATTGTGGATTTCTTGACTTAATTGTGAATACACATGTATGCAGCATTTCAAGAAGAGAATCAGTAAAATTAAATAAAAACAATATTTGTTTTCTCCCTAATAGTTCTACCTTTTCAAAAAGCTACTCAATGGTATTGATACTACCTATCACTAAACTTTCCATGACTTATGTAAATCCATGCAAGGAACATACCTTATACTGTTTCCAGACTAAAATCCTCTTTGTTCCTCCTAGGAAGTTTAACTTAAGGCCTGGTAAAACCAATACAGTTTCCATATTTTTGGAGATGGAAAACCTACTGTGGGTCTTCTTTCTGCTCTGCTTCTTTTGGCTGTGTTACAGGTTGAGAGCTTTTGGGGTCTGAAACTTGATTACTGATTCTGCTGGTAAACTATTAACTTCCTTGACACAGATGTTAGCTAGTAGGATTCTTAAACATCTGTGTCTCTTGGTAGTACCTGCACAGACAGCACATGGGCTGCTGCTGCCTATTCTGTTTCTCTAGAAAGTTACTAAGTAGGATATTTGGCTTGTGGAAGAAGTATTTTGAAACAAATCCTTACAGTAATCAAGTTCTGAAGGAGGATTTCTCTTTCTCTGTTTCATGTAATGGAAACATGAGGAATCCACAGTAAAGATTCTCCAATTTAGAAAGAATAATTTTTACAAAAGCTTGAATATCAGATTTCATTGGGGAATTTTACTCCTAGGTTCTATGATACAGTATTGCCAAAAGTTAAAAGAAGTCATTGCTTAATGCCAGATCTGCTATTCATAAACTTTTCTGTCAGAAGTAAAAATAAGACCTCTAGTTAAAGTGAATTATAATGTGTGTGTATTTCCAAATATCTGAATATACACCAAAAGTTTTCACTTACATTGATTTCACAGACAAATTTCACTGTTTTTTAACAGTCTGTCAACATCTTTAGTATTGGAATCAGACCATTGAAATTAGTTCAACATCTACTACTACAAATAAGTAATAACTTTGGTCAGAATTGGAGAAATAAGAAGGGAGGATGGTTGGATACAGGAATCATCAGAGGAACAAGTAATAGGGGAAAAAAACAGAGATGAATGTAACAATTATCAGTGTAGAACATTAAAAAAGTAGCAACAAAATGGCTATTTTAAACTCTCATAATAATAACAAGTTATTTATTTATTTAGGAAGCACAACATGGAACAATTGAGTCACTATGCAACTCAAAAAGGAATTCAAGAACAAAAAGAAATTCAGGCTTGCTGTTTGAGTGGACAAATACTCACAAGCATATCCCAGTAGCAATATAAAGTCTATATTTGTACTGCTTTTTGTTGCTCATTTCTGTTGTATATCAAAGTTCTATATTAGCACAGAAATTCCATCAACTTCGGAGATTTTTCCTCTTGAAGTAAAAAAAAAAAATTAAACATAAATATGCATAAACATCATTGTTAAAATGGTTGTTCAAAAAAAAAGGAAGAGAGACACTAGTGTATGTAGATGTATATTCTAAACTTCTGCTCATGGCCTTTGAAGCCATGTTCTTTCACTGGATGGTACAAGTAGACTCCACGCTAATCACGGCTGTCATTCTACTGACCTCATTAAAATCCAGGCCTTCTAAAGAAATAATGCTTTTTTTAACGCATTGGTTGTCTCACTTTAAGCTAATCTAAATCACATCCCATTGTTCTTTATGCCTGAAAACACAGACTCTTCAGTTTATTAATACTGCCTTCATTAGACGCTGTCTTGGTTCATCCTGATTTTGTTAAATTGTACCCAGCCCTCTCATTGCTTTTCAAGAGAATCAAGTAACAGAAGAGGAGACACAACGTTCTTCTGTACATATTTCATAATCTTTGTGAATACCCAAGTCAATGAATTTATAAGAAGATTGTCACTGGTTAGGTTTTTTTTTGAGGGAAATGTATAGCCCCATTTGACAATGATCAAAATATCCTCGAGCCATCCTGTATTTGGTGGAATTTTGTCCAAGACAGGAGATAGCCTGAAACTGTATACTGCATATTTCTGTGTTTCAAGTGTATTTGTGGACTTTCTGTGCTTTTTTATATTGTACTAATTCTTTTTCTAAAAAAAAAAAAAAAAATCTGAAAATAATTAAAAAAAATTTTGAGAAAAAAGTAGGTGCACTGCAGTGCAACCCCCCAGTTAAACAGCTACAACTAAGCTAGTGATGCTATTTCTGTATGGATTCCTCCTTTCAGATGTGATATTGTCATCCACCATTAATGACTGATTTAAGAGTAAAACAATTATTTTTACATTAACAAACATTAACAAGCACTGATTTCACCCATGTTCTACCTAATTGAAAGATCAGAAGTCACACATTTTGAAATCTTGTGTAATGATAACACTCCTTTAGCATACTTCATCATACTTCTGATGTTCTGTAAATAGAGAAGTTCAGGGTAGAGATTAACTAAAGATATTTCATTATCTGAGTTCTCTCAAAATCTCTAATTGCTTCTAGGGAAAGATCCAAGGAATACAAAATTAGTTTCCTTGTTAAATTTTTGTAAAAAAGCATTAGACAATATACACCGGATTCTGGCTTCATGTAATACTGTCTAGCCAACATAATCATAAACTGGACTATTCTGTGATACAATTATGTAACAATGTTATAACTCTCTGCATCTTAATACAGATCATGTAACAACTCAACTCTCATTAATTAAAGGTTTTACTGCATTACCCATTGAATGTTTGCAGGAGCTCTTACCCTGACTGAGCAAATTCTCTTATAACACTTGTTATGGTTTCATCATCCCAGTATATTGTCAGGAGGGAATTTAAAAGGAGATTTTCTAAAGGTTAGCTAATTACACATAATAAATTTTGTTTTGCAGATGTAGGCTCCCAGATGATTTAATTTTCCAACAAATTGTACTGAGCCAGTAAATTAAAGCTTACCTTTTATTTGAAGTGTTAAATTTCCAATCAAATTAAAGGTGACAGAGTAAGAAGGAGGCCTTTTGCATTTCCTAGGGTACTTTGTCTTACATGACAAGTTATAAGAGACCAGTAGCATATTTACCATTTAACTTATACTGCACAGTCATTTGAGTAACATTAAAGAGTACTGGGAAGTAAACATATCTCAAGTAGACAAGGTGATAATATTAAGAAAATGTAACATCTGCTTTCATCATTGCTGCATTCTGCTTTCAGGCCTGGAGCCAGTCACTTTACCTTTCTAGAACTCTGTTTCCCTTAACAGCTGAAGCTGCAGTAAGGAAAATCTTGGAAATGGCTGTGAGATCCAACGATGAACACAGGCACTGCAGAAGGGAAGTATTTTAGTTAAGAAGGAAGTGTTCAAGACCAGGTTGGATGAGACTTTGAGGAACATAATCTAGCAGGACATGATCCTGCCCATGGCAGGGATGGTGATACTAGATGATCTTTAAGGCCCCTTCCAAACCAAACCATTTTATGATTCTATGATTCACTTGGTGAACAAGCTGTTTTAACACTGCTATGCTTAGGCACATAAAAAAGGAAGCATTATTCCTGCTGAAGTTGAAGCATTACAGTAGAGATCTTACACTGGGTGATTTTCTTAAACTCAATTAAGTGGTCTGATTAATTTGAATATGTTAAAAGCTTGTAAACATATGCAGATTCCTCCAAGTTTTTTTTTTTCCTTTTAACTCTTAGACAGGTGAGTGTGATTTTCTCTTTATTCTTTGAGCATGCCTTTTCCTAGACTCAATTAGTGTCTTGTTCAGTCCATGACAAAGCAAAATTTACTCCTGCTAACCTCACTTAACTGCTGCCCATAGTAAAGTTCTAGCAACTTGGTTTCTATCTTATAGGAACAGCTGGGTGTAGATCTGGCTTCTGAGTCCCCAACTCTACTGCTTATTTTTCTAACTGGCTGCACTATAAAGAAATGTTACATAGTGAAACTTGATAACCTGAGACTAGCACAAACTCATGAGCTACATCTTTGTTTGCTGACAACTGTGTGATCACGGACATCAACACTCTGAAACCATCTGTAGTGTTGGAAGTGAGAGCTGTTTTCTCTGGTCTTGCATATAAGTCAAAGGCTCACACAAAATTTTGAGTATTTTAATGACAGATGTATCAGCCCAGGCTTTAGTCAAAGAGCTTTAGTGTCTGGTAACAATACAAATAGTTGTTGATGAAATTCATGATATTAAATACTTAAAAAAACTAATAGGAAATAGCAAATATTGTTTAGTTACTTTTGATGATAAAGCAACACTTTTCTACTTCTTACTGTCCTCTTCAACTAGAACACAATGGAGTTGTCTATAGATGCTAGGCAATCTGTATAGCAAAAATAGCAGTTGGAAACATTTTTCACACATGCTTTTTATTAGGTTCAGTGACAAGCATTCAAGGCGTGTATTATCTTTATATAATTTCCTCTTGCATCTGACATACTTAATTTATATGGTGTCATAGCCTCAATTTTCTGTGTCTAAACATTTTTCTTCATTTGGGATAGGCAATAAATTTAGACTATAAAGGGAATGCATCATGGTTAATGATGAAAAATTAGATTTATTAAAAGCTTAATTAGATTTAAATGACACAATCTTTTCCCTCTAATTCTCTCTTCTTCTTTTTTTTTTTTTTTTTTTTTTTTTTAAACAATGTCTGACAAGTAAGTATGTCAGATTCCTGTAATGTCAGGACACAAACTATCATTCAGTATTTTGTTGTACTTGGTGCTATTGCCACAAATAGCTTAATAAGAATGAGGTGGCACCTTTATTAATACTTTCAGGCAATTTTCTTAGCAAAGAGTCAGTCAAACTGATGCTGTTTGTAGTAGCTCTGGGATGTTTTGTGCTCTGCTTTCTTTCTAATCTTTCAAAAGGGTAAAAGCACAAGGACTTTGATAGGAAAGCCTGTTAGTGCCTGTCCTTTTGTAAACAAACAGATGATAACTTCACAGCTGAATGAAAGCTAGAGGCTAGTGCCAGGTTAATCAAACCTGCCAAAATGATGTGAGAATTCAGGCAAGGGAAGTCTAAGGAAGGTGAGGATAAATATATAGAAGGAACAGTGATGAGACAGCAATTGCTGGATGGCCAGCCCAGGATTGTGTTTTGCCTCTGTTCAGAACAGGCTCTGAGAAAGCCATGAGAGGAAGAGGCATGTGGGAAAGGGCAAGGATGGGATGAGGGAATTATGTACTAAAGGCAGTTTTGGGAGGTGGATTTTTGGTGTTGTATTTGTTACCAACTAAGCATGTGAAAGCATTGGCTTGTTTTGACAGGAGTGGGTAGAGAATTCAGAGATTCAGCTAGAGTAAGTGCTACCAGGACTGCTAGAAGCAATGCCTGCAAGTTGAAATGAATTGTGTGATGCCTTTTGTGGTGTGAACAAGCGATGGTTGGGATGGAATTATAAAATGGCTCTTGCATTGGAGCCCAAAATAAGATTTCAGTGTGTATTTCCAGAGCTGACAATAGTAATCCCACAGCAACAGCACAGAAAAACAAACAAAAGAGGGCACTCATATGTGCTACTATAGACTGTATCAGTTCTCAGTATTGCATAACTATAAATCTTATTGCCATTAATGTATTAAACAGCATTTAGATCACTGGATGGTTTACAAATATCTTACAGTTTTGTCATTCCCTTAATTCATAAGGAGTCGGTAGTATGTCTATTACGTACTACCAGATAGATTGAGATCATTCCTGTGTAGCTACTACTTCAGATGATATGATGTACAGTTTAAACACTTTATGTACTTAAGGGATATCAAATGCTGGCAAAGGCAGCCCATCCAATGTTTGAATAGATAAGTAGCAATTGCGTTTTTCTCATCTTAAATATCTACTTTCAAAAGAGTGTTTTTGCTATTAAAGTGATGATGGAAGAAATTGCAGTTCCCAGTTCAGGCTCAAGAGAGGGGGAAGAATCTCCTGAGTGAGAATTTAGTCACTGGGCCCAAGTACAGGCTCTCATTTAGATGCACATAACTGACATTGCAGAATGAACCTATCTGGTTCAAGGAACTAATTTTGTTGATATATGGCTTGAGTTTGTAATGGGTTGTCAGCATTTAATTACTCATAGCTACCCTTGCTCACATGCTTACAAAGACAATGAAAGGGCATATCACAATGGTTCAGTTCTGCAGGATCCTTTCTGAAGCTGCAGCTTATCTGAAGACAAATTTTCACTCCTCATTAGACACCATGTAGCTGTTAGAGAAGAAGTGATTGTTGCTGATATCAGCACTGCACTTCCACTAACGTAGCCTGCAGAACACTGCAATAATTGGGACTTTGTGGCCTCTTGCTTTCTCCAAGGCATAGCTTTAAATCTAATCTATAAACTACCTCAAACTTCCTGTAAGCACATACACCATTAATAGCTAGACTTCTGCAGCTTCCCAAATGAATATGTGAGTTGCTGATGGCATCCCTCCATTTACTCTTCTAAACCTTGTGAAATGCAAGGTTGCTGAGATGTTGCTTTCCCTGCTATATTGTCTACCCTAAGCTGACCTTAAATACCTTTTTGGTGCTTGCCAAATACTACAGGTGTTGGAACAATACACCCTGGAGGGATGTGTCTGCTGAAAGGGGCTTTTCTTTCTCTTTTTAATTAAAAGTTAAGGAAGGGTAGAGTCTCATTTTACAGAGTCCCCAGAGGTAAATGAGGGGCTGACATTTTTAGTGCCACAGTATTGACTCCTTTTAGAGAGACCTCAGTGCTTATGTAAATCCCAGTCATGGCACTGTTTATGCTGGGAGAAACCTTTAGAGTTTGCTCCATCTAACCACCTGTAAATGCAGGATTATATCTGTGCTTTCGTTTCAAAAGGGAGAAATGGAGTCACTGAATTCTGGGAGTTGTTCTGTTGAAATACAAAAAATGGTAGTTTTTTTGTTTTTCTAGGAATAACGTGCACTGGAGAGAACGATGAGGGGAGTTTTTTTGATAATTTTCTTTCATTCTCTGACATTGAGTTAACTGGAAAAAGGAACTTGCCTGAAAGATTAAAAGTTCCTAAAGACAGGCAATTTTCTGAAACCTATTTTTATTTTTTCCTTTATGTAACTGACTCCAAATTTGTTTATAAAAAAGACAAAAGTATTGTATATGTCTAGCAAAACTACCTTTTTAAAAAATTATTATTATTAAAAGGCTTTTGTGTTTTTGGGTGAACATACTAAGAGAAAGTCTAAGGAGACCCACGTATAACCTTTCACTGAATATGACCGTGTCACAAGGTTTTATTGAATTGGGTATCACAGATTTAGAACAGTATTCTAAAACTTAGGTGTTCTTTGTGAAAGGAAACAGCACTTTACCCTCAAAACCTGAGAACATTTTTTATAAATTATTAAGTTTGGAAAAAAATTTTCTAATACTGATACTTAATTTATGAGATTTATAGGCATCTGAGGATGTAATCATCTCATGATTATTTTGACACGTAGTAATTAGGTTTGGCCGTGTTTCTCTACTAGCTGTTATATTATTCTTGAGTCTAAACCTTTAATAATGTCACTACTCAAGAGCATAACTCTTTGCTAAATGGATGCTGCAAATTATTTCAAGTAATTTCCTAATGTGATATTGAGAGTGAGATCTGCTCAATAAAATGGAAGCACAGGCAATTTGGTTTATCATTGGAAAGTTTACTTTCTCGGTGACAGGATTTATAGATTTTCTTGTAGACAGGAAGAAATCTGTTACAAAAGGATAAAAAGCAATGATTATTGAGCACTAGAATTTAATGAAGTTGGAAATCAATGCAGTCACAAGGCACAAGAAAGAATTACTTTAAAAAATGTATTGTTATTTCAGTATGTAACACTTCAAATGTTTGCTCTTGATTAATATAAGAACTAGAATAGCTTTATTTGATTACTAGAGGTCAGGATTCAGCAGAATACTTTGTATTTAGTGATTCGTAATGAGAATTCTTGCTGAATTATCTAATGATGTTTCTCCCTTGAGAATGAAGGGAGAATGAAGGCCAAATGAAAGCAGAATACATACTTGAGTATCCACAAGGAAATAATTTACTTGCTTCAAAAGGCTTAAAAAAACAACAAAACACAAAGCTGTACATTTGGTGGGGTTGCTTGCTTGTGGATGATCTTTCATTACTTTTCATTAACTCTAATAATAAAGACACATAATTTTGTCCCGAGTTAAAGTTATTTGAAACAGAATGATTATCTTACGTAGTATGTAGACAAATGCAGTTGAAACGGAAGACTTGCTGCACGTAAAACTTGTGTAATTTACTGGATAAGGAAATGACAGACACAAGTATTTACTCTGCTTTCTGGACCTGTCTGATTTCCATTTTTGACATAATGGACAAAATGTTTTTTGAAAGGTGTCTTTAATCACAGTGTTTGTGCTAAATTAACTTTTGTTGCTGGGCTTGTGTATTAGTTCCTGTGATAGAAGGAGCACAACATATTGTGCTGGTGTTCTGTAACTCTATAAACATAATTTAAATATAGTACATGTGCTTATTTTTACAGAAATCAATATAATCAATCATAACTAATGTGTGCAGTGCTTTTGATCTGTTTATTTTAGAGGACTTTAGAAAAGTAGTATCATGACCCATGTCACACAGACAGGCAGCCAGTGCTGTATAAAGCTTTGTAGGATTACTGAGCCTAGGCAGCTCTTGGGTGACACAAATACATGGTCCAATATCTGACCTGGCTTTCAGTTGCCTGGCATCATACAGTTCTTTGAATCACAATGTCTAAAGAAGGGGATATTTCATAAATAGGAAAACCTACAAACAGGATATTCACTAATTTTGGCATTATTTTATATCCTGTCCTATATGCTACAAGAAACTGAAAGTTAAATTATACCACTTTTGACTGAAGGATAATAGGCTCCCTCTTACTCTCCAGGACTATCAGTACAGCTGAAGTTGTACTTTCCCTGATTTAGAGTAAAATTTAAGCAAGTTTTGTCCAAATTGTGAACAAAATGGATAAACAATGGCATTTACCTTAGAAAAAATCTGTATCACAGACCTTGACTTCTGTTGTGGATGTTGCCCTTGATTAGGAGGACAAAACAGTAGGATACAAGCAGTGAAGAATGTTTCTGGGGAGTTTCAAAGACACTTGATACAGGGACTGTCTATGCTGAGCAGATAATGCACAGCACATGATTACTAACAAGGCAGAACTATTTGGGGTTGTGGACACAGCCACCCAGCCAGTTTTTTACCCAGGGAAGAGAACACTTGTCTATGCCATGATTCACTGGTTTCTCCAGGAGAATGCTGTGGGAGATGGTGTCAAAGGCCTTACCAAAGCCCAGGTAGGCAATGTCCACAGCCTTCCCCTCATCCAGAAGGTGGGTCCCATGGTCATAGAAAAAGATCAGGTTGGTTAAGCAAGACCTCCCTTTCATAGACCCATGCTGGCTGTGCCTCATCCCTTGCCCTGTACGTCCTGTGAGACTTCAGTCAAGATGATCCTCTCCATGGTCTTTCCCAGTACCAAGGTCAGGCTGACATTCCTGTAGTTCCCCAGATCCTACTTCTGGTTCAATCACATTGGCCTTCCTGTCATCCAGGACCTCTTCTGTTGACCAGGATTGTTGATAAATGATGGAGAGAGGCTTAGAGAGTTCCCCCACAAGCTCCCTCACTACTCTTGGTGAGTCCCATCCATCTCCAAAGGCATATGTGTGTTTAGGTGCAGCAGCAGATCATTAACTGCTTCCTTCTGGATTCTGGGAGGGTTGTTCAACTCTCCATACTTATCTTCCAGCTCAGGAGACTGAGCTACCTTGGGAGTAGCTGGTCTGACTGCTAAAGATGAAGGCAAAGAAGGCATTAAGTATTTCAGCCTTTTCCTCATCCTTGGTTGCAATGTTTCCCCCTCCAAGGAATGGAGATTCTCCTGGCTTCCTTTTTACTGTTGATGTTCTTAAAAAAAACTTCATAGTGGTCAAGTTGAGCTCCAGTTGGGCTTTTGCCTTCCTAATTTTTTAAGTCTGCATAACCTAATGAGATCTCTGTATTCCTCTTGAGTTCTCTGTCCCCTCTTCCAAAGGTGATTCCCTGAGTCCCATCAAAAGCTCCCTGTTCAGCCAGGCCAGACATTTTCTCCATCCTTTAATCTTGTAACACATGGGGACAGCCTGCTCCTGGGTCTTTAATAGTTCCTTTGTGAAGAGCTTCCAGCCTTTCTGGGCTCCTTTGCCCTTCAGAACCAGTGCTCTGAACAGGCCAAAGTCTTCTTCCTAGAAGGAAAAGGAGGCCTTTTATCCCTACTGTCATCATTGATGTGCCTGGTTTTATTGCTTTCCCTCTTCAAGTCTAGTTTAAAACCCTGTCCATGAGGCCTGCTAACTTTTGCCCAAATATCCTTTCTCCCTGCAGGATAGGGTTTTCCCATCCATTACAAGCAGACCTGGTGCCCTGTAAATAAAACTGTGATCAAAAACCCCAAAGTCCTGCTGGTAGCACCAGTTTTGGAGCCAGGCATTGATCTGTCTGGTTTTCTTGTTCATTATTCCCCAAGACTGGAGGAGCAGAGGAGAACAACTTGTGCTCCCCATCCCTTGACCAGCTGTCCCAAGGCCCTGAAATCTTTGTTGATTACATTCATATTTCTTCTCCCTGTCTCATCACTGCCTACCTGAAAGATCAAAAGAGGGTAGTAACCTGAGGGCTGTATCTGTCCAGGAATTTTCCTAGTTATATCCCTAACCTGGGCGCCAGGGAGGCAGCAGACTTCCCTGTGGGAAGGGTCCTACCACAGAATCCAGCACCCTCTGTTCCCTTCAGGAGGGAATCTGCTGTAACTTTTGCCCTCCTCTTGCTCTTCTCAGAAGCAGTTCTAATGCATGGAGCTGGCTGCTTCGGCAAATCCTTGGATGGAGCTTCAGCAGCATCCTCGCTTGCCTGGTTCTTTATCACCAGGGCCTCGAATCTGTTCTGTAAGGGCACCTGGGAAGAAGAGGGATGTCTGGAGGGGCCTCTCCTGTTGCCATGAGCAGGGACCTGCTTTCATTCCCCCTGTCCTTTCCTAGGTCCCCCTTTTTCTGCCCAGTGACAAGAAGTCAGGGGATCCTCTCCCTCTTGTGGAGCCTCCACCTACTGCCTTTTCCCTAGCAGGGTGTGGCTCCACCAATCAATTTCCCTTTCACATTTCCGTATGGTCCTTAATCTCTCCATTTCCTCCTCAAACTCAGCCACCAAGCTGAGCAGATAATTTCCAGGCGTTGTCTTTGCTCTCCTCCTGCAAGAGGGAGGGGTTAGAATTTCCACACAGCTCTGCGGCAGCTCACCTTGGGTCACCACATTTCTTTTGACTGTGGCTTTGGATTGAGTCAGACCATCTCTGGACATTTTCCTGGGAAGGTGAGAATTTCTTGTTGACCTACTGCGCACTTGCAAGCTGCTGTGCCATGCCCTATCAGGAGCTGCTGTTTGTCACGAGCTCAGGTTTTTAATTCAATTGCAAGATAATCTGAGTCCATCTGAGGTATAGGGCTTTGCATTTGACATTGCAGGACTTCAGGAAGTTCTGCTCAGTCCATTTCTCCAGCATGATCAGTTCTCTCTGGGTGGCAACTCTGTCTTCAGGTGTATGGACTGATCATCCAAGTTTTGGGATCTATGAACCTGATGAACACAGGATTTTTTTCCCATTTCTCTCTAGCTAAATCAGTGCTGCCTCCACCCTTATGGTCAAGTTCAGTCTGTTAATCGGCAGCTTCTAAATTTCACAATTTTAAAATGTCTGACATAGTGATTTTAGCTGTTTAATATGTTCATGTAAAGTTCATGTTAAAGTTACATGGTGTCATTTTCTGTGAACCCAATTTGATATCATGGCAGCATTCACTACAGGTGAGATTAATGAGGGCAATACATTCCATTTGTAACTGTAGGCTTTTGCCCAGGTCTGATAATGCTTTAATAGCAGCTCTGTCTGGAATCTCTATCCCCTGATCAACATGACTCAGACCACCTTAAAGTAATTTTTAAAATACAAATTCATCCAGTAACTATTTGTCACTTACTGACAAAGCCTTTGTTAACATCACAGAGGCACAGTTTATTGATTAAATTTTATTGAATTGGAGTGACTTCTACAAAGTTAGGACTAAAAGTTAACTTGCAGTATGCCTAATATTTGCGAAAATTGTTATGTGTAACTGACTAGCTGCCACAGAGGTATACATCTGTAAAGCAAATACATGAAATGAAAGGAAACAAATATAAGAAAAACAATTTAAGAAAGAAATTAATAAAGCTACTATGAAAATTAGTGTTGTGTGTCATCTCACAAATTGGAATAATTTTTACAAAACATTCTGGATTACAACTCCTTAATTTAATTTTTAGTTAAAGGAGTAAGACATCGTAACAGTTAATTTGAAATATTCCTTTTGTACTTTGCTGCATGCTGTATTTGTCAAAATGTTATTTGGCTTTATAAATGTTAATGATTTTCATGGTTGTCAGAGATGTTTGACTGTAAAAGTTATTGCTAAATACAGAAATTCACAAACATTGCTTTATGAAGCTGCATTTTACTTTGAGGGAAATTGAAGTGGTATTTATCCATCAAAATTTTCTTCCAATGCAAAGAAGAACTTCAAAGCAATTATTGTAATTTGCTAGTTATATCTGGGCCATTACACATTTTACAAATTGAGTTGGTCATAATTTCACAAAACTCTTTTCTTTCTTATATAGAAAAGGTTCAATCTGATTGAGTACTCTGTTCTGAGAAATGCCTTGGAAATATTTCAACATTCCTTTGAATTTTAAATTTTTAATTAATTTTTTTATTTATTATTGAAGAAGCCCTTCAAATAAAATCAAGAAGTCCTTGATTTCCTTAGCCAGATTAAGTTCAAAGTAGGCCTTAGCCTTCTTTGTTGCATTCCTGCATACTCTGACATCATTCCTATATTCCTCCCAAGTGGCCAGTTACTTTTTCCACATTCTGTAAACTTCCATTTGAGTTTTCCCAGACACTCCTTGCTCATCCATGAAGGTCTGTTGCCTCCTTTGTTTGATTTCTTACTTGTAGGGATGCACTGACCTTAAGCTTTGAGGAAGTGGTAGCTGAATACTAACCAGCTCCCTTGGGCTCCCCTACCCTCTAGAGCCCTAATCCACAGGATTCTTCAAAGCAGGTCTTTGAATAGACCAAAGTTAGTTCTCCTGAAGTCCAGAATTGGAATCTTGCTTATTTCCTTGTTTCTTACACACAGGATCCTGAACTCCACCGTTTCTTGGTCACTGCAGTAAAGGCTCCCCTCAGCCTTCACATCCCCAAAATCCTTCTTTGTTTCTTAGTACAGGGTTCAGCAGAACCTCTGTCTTCATTGGCTCACTACCCTTGTCAAAAACTTACCATCAATGCGCTGCACATACCTCCTGGACTGTGTGTGCCCAGCTGTACTATCTTTTCAGCAAACTTAGGATGGTTGAAGTCCTTCATAAGAACCAGGGTCTGTGATCATGACACTACTTTCAGCTGTATGGAGAAGGCTTCATCTACTTCCTCTTCCTGATCTGGTAGACTGCCCTTTAATTCTTACCCATAAGTTCTCTTCACTAGTTTTTCAGCCAGCCCTAGGCAGAGCTCAATACATTGCAGCTGATCTCTTAAATACAAAGCAAGCCCACCACTTTACATTGCTGATTTGTCTTTTCTAAACCATGCAGAGCCATCCATGACAGTATTACACTCATTCAAGCTGTCCCACCATGTCTCTGTAATTGGGACCGTGTCCCTGTGACTGCACACAGATCTCCTGCTATCCCTGATTATTCTCTCTGATGCATGCACTGGTGTTCAGGCATTTCAGAGAGGTTATCAAGCAGGCAGGTTTCAGGTTTCCCTGAAGGGGAAAAAGAGGTTCCACCATTGAGATGGTTGGCTTCACATCTTAGGAGGCAAAACAGGAACTTTTAACTCAACTCTGGTTGGCTTGTTCCCAGTTGGATGCAACGGCATGAGCATTGCCATTTTGGATCCCACCCCCTGAGTCCTTCAGTTTAAAGCTCACCTGACCAAGCTGGCCAACCTGCTGCCAGATCCCCTCACCATTTCTAGAAAGGTAGGTTCTATCCCTTCCTGAAGGATTATAGTCAAAGAATGTCCAGTTGTCATAAAAGATATTTTCATAATTTCTTTTTACAATATGCATTCTGTATTGCTGGTACAGTTTCTCCTTGCAACTGAGTCCTTCTAAAGAGATCTTCATGAAGAGAAAGTTTACATTCTTCCAATGAAGCAATTCAGGAAATGAAGATAGATGTATAACATCAATCATCTTGTAAAATACATGTTCTATTATTTGTAGACTTGAAAATATAATAATATGAAATATGTAAGTGCTTCCAATTCTCAGCTTTAATGCATTTTTCAATGCTTTTGTATGACTGTATGAAAATTACACTTGTAGCTCTTGTAACTGAAAATCTGAATGACAGTTTCAGACCTAGAAAGAATCTAAAATAATCCTTAAATTTACTTTTTTATAATATCCCAATTTTTAAATAGTCGTCTGGCTTTTTGATTTCTGAATGGTTGAGCCCACAGGCAGTTTTTGGTTTGTGATCACTTACAGAGGTACTATTTGTTATCTAATGGGCTGTGACAGGAACAATTTGACCTATTTTTGTGTGGGAAATCATAACAGTTTTATTTCAGGTTTTATAAAGTCTACAGAAAAATTGTACATATCTTACGCATGTCTATTCCTGAGGGTGGACCTTTTGAAAGTAAAAAAAAGAGCAGATCTTTTAAGGGATCTCAGCTGGTGCCAATTTTTCTGTAATTAGCAACCTAGAGTATGACAGCTTAAAAACAATGAAGCTGTATTTCTGTATGATTCTATCAGCATTGCTGGGCAGCTTTTCAAAAAGACACTGTTACAAGTACAAGAATCACCACCTGAGTGACCAACAATAATGTTATTATAGTAAACTCCTTTAAAATCATAGATGTAGATGAAGTTATACATTATTCATAAAGAACAGTTTGAGTTTCAGGACAGTTCGTGTTCAAATGAAATGACTTTTGTTACTTGGGCCTAAATTAGTCCTACACAACCATGTGCTTAACTTCAGTGATAAATAAAATGATCTGTATGGATGGTCTGCATATATACAAAGAACTGATTATCTGCACTCAATAAACCTTATGAAGGAAATAATAGCTAAATTTCCAATTATATTAACATTAATGTATTTTTAAATCTCCAAACTGATTTCATGCTTAAGCTTTCAAAAATTGCACAGTTATTGTAAACATTTCTGCACACTCTTAGCTTTGAGAATGTGAACAGCTCCATGAAAAGTAATGGGAGTGCTGCTGGGCTTGAAAGTCATTTAATTAGTGTACATTTAAAAGATAATGTCTCAAATGCTCCATCTGGTAAATAAAGCAAATAAACTAAATAAACCAAATAAGTTAAATTATTCCTTTTTTTTTTTTTTTTTTTTTTTGAGAGCAGGTGTGGGGTGAGCGATAAGAAGTGATGCTGCAGTCCTGTATAGGTGTGATGCTTTATCAATTTTATGATACTATGTATGCTCTTTCCTATTAAAAAAACCCAAAACCAAAACAAAAAAAAAACAAGCAAAAAAGCCACAACAGAACAACTCAGTTCCTTAAGAATACAAAAAAAAAAAAAAAAAAAAAAAAGGGTAGAAATTTCATATTCAATTAGCATGTGGGTCATGTGGTTCAGTTTCTGGAAATTGCTTCATATGATAGATTTACCTGTAAATAAATGTTTTTATTTTTCCACTCATTTCCTTACTCATTTCTTTCATTCATCATAAATTAAGAAATAAAAATGTAGAACAACCTGTTTTTTAAACTTGTTCAGGATCTCCAGCAACTTTGAATGGCCTGTAATTTTTAAAGCACTATTTCATTAAAGGCTCGTGAAGAATTCACATTACTGTTAATGAAGAAATTTTTTGAGCTTGCCTCTGGAATTTTGAAATAGATCTCAGAGTATTCAGCTCTTCTATGTCAATTTTGCCTGTGAAATTCACATTTATTTTTGTCAAACTGTAGTCCCTGATATAAAGAAAGAGGATTACATTGGTCTGTTTTAAGTGCAAATGACTAGCTGAATATATATAGAGGCATGTTTAAATCAAAGCTTTATGAAGTGAAAAAGAATTTGAGTACTTAAGTCTCTTCATTCTAAAGCAGATAAGCAGCTTTCCAGTCAGTATTTAAAAGAACACACACACACAAAGGAGTAGGGGGGATAGATGGTGGTGAAAATTTTCTGTGATTACTCCTATTTCTCAAAATTCTCATATTACAGAGGAAAATCAAGCACACAGGGAGGAGTAACACACTTAGTCGGGTGTCTAATGCTAGAGGTTGGAATAGAGACTCAATCTCATGTTTAGTCCAGCACTTGGAGCACTATCTGCAGCTCCTTCCTGTGGTGGCTAAATTGTATTCCTTTTTGATGGAAGAAGCTTTTTCACTCAATGACAGAGTAATAATATCCAAGCTTAAGGCATTTGTATGTTTTAATTTTGACATATTAGAATAGGAAATGCCTCCCTAGTATTTAAAAATAGAAAAATTATAGAAATTTTTTGAAAGAAATGCAAATTATTTCCTGGATTTATTTAAATTATTAGTGTCTTTTAGAAATGTTCCTAGAGCCTGCAAATTGTAAACTATTCTTCATAAAAATATTCTATATTTTAAAGCATTTTTTAATGAAACTACTGATTTCTTTCAAAAGTTTGAGGATTTTTCAGTCTTGGAGGAAGCTGTCATTTGATAGGTGTTCCCAGTGTATTCAGCTGTGAATAGTATAATATATGTAGACCTGAGAAGGGCATAGTCTTTTGCAAGTAATAATGGCTGTTCAACAACCCCATTTGAAATACAGGAGCGACACTTGTTTGTAAGATTTCTTTAAGAACTCCATTTCTATTTATCTCTGCTGCAAATAAATAGAATAACACTTCCAGAGCCAGAAGAAATAGAGTAGTTTAATCAAGGGATTGTGTTTAAAAAAAAAAAAAAAAAAAAAGTATGCCTGGACTTGTTTTGTGGGAGATATTCTTCAAAGCTGCTGAGGGGTCTCAGGAGAAGCTATATCACAGGATCAAATGGAAGAATGTGGTCGACACTGTCATGAGACTTATGATGAAAAACGACCCAACCAACACAATCTCTACTTGAAGACTGGAATAACTGAGGAGATCTAACAAATTGATAGTGGTCTTCTAGCCTAAAACAAATGCAAACTACAGAAGATTTTGGAAATGAAGGAAAATTAATGTGTTGACAAAAACAAAGATTGGAAAAGAATACATAAATAGAGCCTCTTTACTCCATTTAAATTTTAATTTATAATAGAGTAATCATGCTGAGTGATGACCTGTGGTGAAGATAGCTTGCTAGCATAGTTCATTCTTGCTATTAGCCTTGATCTAATTTTGTTTTTCGAGGTTGTTAATCTAGCAGACACACAATAAAGGAAACACAGTGTTTACACCACATGAAGAATATTCCCATTGTTCTGGGGGACTCAACCAGATGTTTTAATAAACCAAGTTTCATGAAGACTCTGCTGACATGAATGCAAGTGGTTTCTTTAAGTGAAAATAGCACTGACATAAATAAAACCTTTTGGTGTAATTTGATGAATGCACAGTAAATACAAGAAAACCACAAGCTGAAGGACTGGACACTTGAGGAATATTTTTGGTTTTATGTGAAGGAGAGTGCCTCTTTAGTGTGTTATACATTACATAATGTGGCAAAAAAACCCTGTCTCAACAGTCCTGACTCAACTTCTTAGGACAGGGGCCTACTTAGGGTTAGCATATGCTCCAAAGAAGACTATTTTATTTCTTAGTCAGATGAATAATGACTTACTCATCTGGGCTACACTTAAGGCTTTTTTGTTGTTAAATTTTGTATGATATATGGCAGGATAAAACATTTTAATAGTTCCATTGTGGTTTTTTTCTGATTGGTGTATTCTATAATGTATTATTTAAATACTGAAGACCTTGTTAGTTGAGATGGATATGAAACACAATGATCTAGTGCATAAAATCCCTGAGTACAACGTTGTAGGTATGCTATAATCATAGCAAATGAATCTTTTGGGTGATAGTAGGCTGTTATTGAAAGAAGAAGCATGAACTATTTGACTTTTAATTTTTTTTATTAAATTCATGGCTGAGCGAGATAAATTATAAGCAATTCACACATATGTAATATTATGTTAAGAATAGATGGTAGAAGGAGTGGGAAAACACATTAATTCCTCTTGATAGAGAAAAATAAGCTTTTGTTCCTAAATTTGGTTTAATGGTGGATCATTCCTCAATTTTAGAATTTTTTTAAACATCTACAAGCCTGCCAAATTCAAACATCTAGGGACAAAACTAGTCTTTGAGTTATATGTGGCTTCCTCTGAAGACATGGATGGATAAATTATAGTCACAAAATCCTATCAATTGAGGTATTGGTCTCTCAAAAATTTCCATTGGAAATGGAAACATTGGATATTTACTGTATCTCACAGTATCTTGGACATAATTTACTGATGAGTATTATACAGTATTCTGTTGCAAGAAATTGCTAGTTCAAAATAGTTTAGTACATTATTACATATTATTAATTTTCTTTAAGGAAAGACTTACAAAATGTCAAATGTAATTTAGTATAGTTCTTTGATACATGAGCATATTGGTATTTTAAAATACCATCTGAATTAACAAGAAATAAGAAATGGGTATAACTCACATTCAACATTACAGGTCAACATCAATTGGTGAAAGCAGAAACCCTTCCTGTTAGAGATTATTTTCTTTTTATAAAATCAACAAAAGTAAAAGGCCTAAGTTAAACCTCTGGAACTGAAAGCATTTTACCAAAACCTCATATCATGCTTCTTACTTTTCTTGAGAAAATAACACTCTTTCCTTTCTTGTGCTAACAAAATAGCTATTCTGCCTGACATATTGATACAGAAAAGCACAAATACAAGCCAATCACTTCTAAAAGCTAGAGATAAGAAGAAGAAAGGACTGGAGTTATGTGGCACATTTCCACCTCAGAGGCCATTGCAACTATCTTCCATGTATTTGTAAGAAAATACCCAGTTTTCTAGTTCTGCAATTTATTCTTATATCAACTAGTTTTGCAAAACACATTTCACTTATTTTTCCCCTCATGTTTTCATTTGTTAGTCAAATGTCTATATTTAAATTAATCATGTTAAATAGCTTGCTTAGTGCTCTTCCATAGCTTACTTTTAATATTTTTCTGTTTACTGTGTTTGTTCTTAAAAGAGGAAAACACTATCCCTTAATTTTCTGCTAAGATAGTCTTGGTCTGCTCTTCTTTAGTGTTGGGTGTTTAATTATCCAGCTGGCTCACAACTATGGAAGCACAGGAATCAGCCTTAGGATATAGGTTAAGTGCTGCTACAGCAGCAAATGTCCTGCAGGCAGGGTCAGAAGTTTTGCTGTCATGCAGTGCCTTCAAGTTTAAGGGCAACTTTATGGTCAAGTATATTCAGGCTACAAGAGATAAGAGACACAGAACTGACAAGGTGGCTCTGCAGAACAAAGGAAAAAAAAAGAAAAAAAGTTTAACTTTAGGCAAGTTGCTTTTTTAGGTTAATATTGTGTCCATGAAGGGGTAATGCCAAAGACGTCACAATTTCCAAGTTGTCAGACGCCTTTACCTTAAAAATATTTTTGAGCTATAATTACGAACTAAAGTGACTAAAGAGGTAATCATCTTTTTTTATAAATTGGTAGGATAAGAGAGACATTTGCATACCTCATTTTCCATTTGAGACATAAGCCACTGCTGCTCTAGGGCAAGTAATCTGTCTCATTTCCCGAGAGAATATCCTAATCACTGGGATATGCATGTGGAATATACTGCTGTATTGGCTGCACCATTCCCCTGAGTGGTACAGCTGCCAAATCTTGTGCAGTTAAATAAGCTTAAAGCCTTTTCCCCCACCTTCCAAATGATACTCTTCCTCATTCGTAGGCCAATGTGCTAAACAGGCCACTTCTATTTCTCTTCTTTCTAATTAAAATGCTGGGAAACTAAATAAAAAAGCTCCTTCAGTTTAAAAAGAAGCAACACAAATTAGAATTGTGGTGTGACAGTAGAACTAAAGGTACCCTTTAGTAAGAAAAAATGAAGAAGATTGCATTTGGATTTTGTTTTGGGAGGGAAGATTTTTTTTCTGAGACACTAGGTTATCCATACAACCCAAGTAATTATTGTAGATGTGAGTCTTATTCCAGATTTGAACACCCTTATGGTAGGTGAATGGTTTCAGTGAAATATAAACATAAATAAGAGGCATCCCTTCAACAGGCAGCATTTAATTTTCTGTGCAAGAGAATCAGTACATTGTTATATGGGACTGAGAAAATTAGGTCCCACTTCAGGATATGTGTGTGTATCTCCCCTTGCATGAAAATGCAGCAGTGTGCTAAAAGAACCTGAAAAGGCATTCATTGTAAGTGGAATAAAGATCTTTTTCAAATTTATAAATGCTCACTGGTGGGTTCACTGACATAGCAAAAGTAGAGAAGGTCTAAATGTTTCTGTCAAAACTGCTATTTATGGAAATGAAAGCACTGTATGCATGATAAGTATCTAAGAGAAGTGGGAAATTACAGGATTTCTGGATATTGACAAAATAATTATTTGAAAAAAGAAAAAAAAATAGATTTCAGATGGAAAAACAGAAAGATGATTTAAAATGCCTTTGCAGTACTTCTGGGAAATACTATGTGCATAATATCCCTCTGGGTCAAGATTACGTGTTCACATTCAGTGATGTGTGTGACCAGAAACTTCAGCTTGGCAAGGGAAAGGTGTGCACTGCAGGTGATATTAGCAAATCAAGAACCCTGACCTTAGGAAGGAGATAGAATAATGCAGCAGCAGGATATTACTGCATTACTAAATTAAATGATCCACACTTACATATTTTAGATCTTTAATTCTTACAAAATCCAGCGCTTTTCCATGAGAGATAAAGAGTAATATTTTGTAAAGCAATTTTTAATTGGAAAATTGAAAAGACTCATATCCTTGAAAAATACTTCTAGGTTCATTACAAATTATTTGTTTTGTGATTACATTCAGGCAGTAAAATTCAGAGGATTCGAGATGGATTTTCATGCTAATTCAAGGTAATCATATATTTATTCATTCTGCTGATAGTTCAGTAAAGGTCTTATAGCTGTATAATTGAATAGTTTGGAGTTTTAAGCATGATAGTGTTGCATATAAGCCCTGTGTTTGTGGGTTTTTTGATTACTTTGCTATAAAAACATAATAATTCAAAAGAAAAATGCCGAAGTTGTTTTGTGTTTGTGTGGAATGCAATCTATATTGTCCTTGTAAATCTTATTTCCACACCTTAATTCTTCAGTCCTTATAGATTTTAATTTTAAGTGTAGCGGCAAAAACTATAAATATGAAAGAGGAAAACTATTAAAATCTGTTTGCTAGAGAGCATAATCTCTCCTGGCTGCTAATGTATTGAGTTTCTTAAGCACAAAAATAGAGATGTGTATTTCTCTGTGAAGCTGGAACAATTAGTATTCTTGACATTTTATGTCAGTCAGTAATGATGTGCACTTCATTTTGTTAATTGCCATAACCTTTTCAAAAAAATCTCAACAAAGTCAGCTGTGTCTCACAGGCTGTTCTTCAGATTTCAGGAGAGAAGTTAAGATCATATCTGAAGTTATGTTCTTCTTATGGTAGTGAAGTGTTGATTAGGAAAAAGAGAAGGTTTACAGCTGCTACATATATTGTCTGGGTTATGGCCTGTAACTCACTAAGAGTACTGTTGCAGTCTGACAGTACTGTTACTGCACACAATATAGCCATTGATTCAGCAGATTAACTTTGATAGTAAAATATAGTATTGACAAAATCTAAAGGAGAAAATATATGTTTAAAAAAGACCCATAAAGTTAAAAACTGTATATCCAACTTTACTTTGCATACCTCATTACAATCACTGTATATCACAGAATCACAGGATTGTTATATTTGGTAAAGACTTCTAAGATCACCATGTCCAACTGCTGACCAGAAAAAAAAAATAAAAAAAATAAAAAAATTTTCATCCTACTAGAACATGTCCTGAAGTGCACCACCTACAGGGTTTTTGAATACCTGTAGGAATGGTGACTCTACCACCTCCCTGGGTTGCCCATTCCAGTGCCTACAGTAAAGAAATTCTTCCTTCAATCTAATCTAAACCTCACCTGGTGCAATTTCAGGCCATTTCCTCTAATTCTATTGGTATTTCATAGAATCATAGAATCCTTGGGGTTGGAAGGGACCTCGAAAGATCATCTAGTCCAACCCCCCAAACTTGAGAGACCAACACCCATCCCCTACAACCTCCTTTCAGGTAGTTATAGAGATTGATAAGGTCTCCCCTCAGCTTTCTCTTCTCCAAACGAAACAAACCCAATTCCCTTAGCCTCTCGTTATAGGACTTGTTCTCCAGGCTCTTCACCAGCTTGTTTGCCCTTCTAATATAGTCTAATGATAAAGTGAAGTTTTCTTTTGTGTTAGTTTTGAGATTCCTGGGGAAGAAAGATGAAGCATTACTATGCTAACTCGTCTTTGGTAAGTGAAAAGGCAAGAAGTCCGAGAATATTTCCTGAAGTAGCTCATAAATAACGATAAGAGGAAGACCAGGGAAAATGTTGGTCTATTCCAGAAGGAAACAGGAGATCTGGTCACCTGAGACATAGAGAAGGCCAAGGTACTCAATGATCACTTTGACTCTGCCTTCACAGGCAAGGACTCTGGTCACAACCTCTATGTTACAAAAGCCAAAGGCAAGGACTTGGAAAAGGAAGATCCCCCACTGTAGATGAAGAGCAGGCTTGAGATCGCCTAAAGATCCTGAAGGTGAACAAGTTCATGGTACCTGATGGGATTTACCCACAGCTCCTTAAGGAACTGGTAGATGAAGCAAAGCAAAGACTCTGTTCATCATATTTGAAAAGTCATAGCAGTGTGGTGAAGTTCCTGCTGACTGGAAAAGGGGAAACACAACCCCCATTTTCAAATATGGAAAAAAAGAAGACCCAGGGAACTACAGGCCAGTCAGTCTCACCTTTCTGCCTGTCAAGATCATGGAGCAGATTCTCCTGAAAGTTTTTCTCAGGCATGTAGATAACAAGGGGGTGATTGGTGACAACCAGAATGGCTTCACCTAGGGCAACTCCTACCTGACTAATTAGGTGGTCTTTTTATGATGGGGTCACAGCCTTAGTGGACAAAGGCAGAGCAACAGAAAGCATCTACCTGGATGTGTTCAAAGAGTTCAACACTGTTCCACACAACATTCTGATCTCTAAGCTGGAACAATACAGATGTAATGGATAAAACACTCCTTGGATAAGGAACTGGCTGGATGGTTACACCCAAAGAGTTGTGATCAATGGCTCAGTGCCCAAATGGAGATATGTGATGAGTGGTATTACTCAAGGGTCAGTACTTGTACCAGTTCTATTTAACATCTGTCTTGGGGACATGGACAATGGAATCAAACCCTTATCAAGTTTGCTGACAACACCAAACTGTGTGATGAAGTCAACACACAGGAGGGAAGGGATGGCATCCAGAGGGACCTTGACAGGCTCAAGAAGTGGACTTGTGCAAACTGCATGAAGTTCAACAAGGCAAAGTGCAAGGTTCTGCACCTCGATGGAGGCAGTCCCATGCACGAATACAGGCTGAGAGGGGAAAAGATTGGGGAAGCCCTGAGGAGAAGGACTTTGGGGTGGTGGTGGACCAGAAGCTTAACAGGAGCCATCAGTGTGCCCTAGCAGTCCAGAAAGCCAACCATGTCCTGGGCTGCATCAAAAGGAGCATAGACAACTGGTTGTGGGAGGTGATTCTCCCCCTCTGCTCTGTTCTTGTGAGACCTCATCTGGAGTACTGCATCCATTGTAAAGCTTCAAAGGTCACCATTCAGTGAAAGCATGAGTCTCTCCCTGTTGATACTCTGGGATGATAAAGAAGTATTTGCTGTTCCTGCTTCCTCCTTTTGCACTCTCTTTCTATATGTGTTAAACAATAAGCATAAGGTGCATAGATGATTTACAGCAGGAGCCCAGAGGCTGCTGCAATAGATATAATTATGAAACAGATGCTGGAATGTGTGTCCAGCCTGAGGGACATGACTGGCTCTACGCTGCTGCTGCTGAGCCAACACGCTGTGGAGTTCCAGCGTCAGTTTAATTTGGAAGGAAGGATTTAAAGATTGCCCCCAGTATCTTATAGAATTAGATCTGAGTTTCAGCATTGTATCTGCCCTCCTTTATTTCTCTCAGTCATGTGGTTTAAGGTGAGATTAATCATAGTCTTCTTGGGGTAATTATCATGATACCATTTTCCACAGGCTTCTCAGGCTCCTCAGTCACACTGATGAAAGATAAATGAGGTTGCTGAATAAACAAGTCACAGTTGTGGAGTGGCATGATTCTAGCCTGTTATTTCACTTCTTGCTGAATTGCATGCCTGGATTTCTGTTCTTGATCCCTTGTGGGAATAGTAACCACAAGTTCTAATCAGTGGCATCATGATATTATTTCTGCTACCTCTGTTACTGTGACACATCTAACCGGCTGCTTGTTTTCTTCTGATGACCTGATGACCTAGACCAGTTTCTTCAAAGCATATGGCATTTGATTGCCAAGACAGTAACTAGGAAAATGGTCAACATAAAAAAACAACACAACATCCAAACTCTTTCTTTATCTCCAATAATCTTTCTGTCTATACCTACATTACGCTCCTGTCTGTAGTGGAAGAACTGTCTTTTTTGTTCTGGTCCCTTGCTCTCCATGAATATATCATACAGCATATCAAAACTGGAGCCAGCAAGCATTCCCTGACACATTTTAAAGCAGTTGTTGACATGGTTTTAGCTACAGATAATTCCACCCTGATTTTAGGGATTGGGAGAATTTAATGGTATGGATGTGGTCCTTTCTGTGCCAGACACCCTTAGAGCCAGAAAATGGTCTCAGGCACTTTTAATTTTATCGTCTAGAGATAGCTTTTAGGTCACAGTGTGTTTTTGCATCTCTGCCAACTTTCTGATAGGCACCAGTTACTCTTCTTCTTTCTAAAGTGGTTATTTTAGACTGTGAGAAGTAAAGTTGTGCAGACTTTTGGCTTTTAAAATTTAAGGTTAGTCCAAAACATTAATTCTTTTACTTATCCTTAAAACTAAAAGGTAATTCAAGTGTGACATTAGATTGGGGTCTCAAAATAAAGGAAAATGCTGAAGCAAGCCATAAACATCTCTATCTTTTTCTCAAATATATTTTAATGTTTTCGGGTTTTTTTGCCAAAACTGTTGGTCAAGCTTGACAAAAATAATGACTTTTTGTTTACTTATTTATTTATTTACAATTATTTTGCATATTCGCTGAAATACTAGTGACATCTCTTACTGTAGCTGGTGTTACTTGCCAACCAAAAAACCTCAAAATAGTCCAGCTCTATTTAACGTTTTCTGCAAGCCTACATTCTGAGACTAGAAAAATAAATCATTTTAGCGGGGCTGTGGGCAGCTGGGTAGCTATTTTAATGTGAATTCATAGCCATTGCAATCTTAGGTCTTTTGAATATTTTACAGAACAAGCTCTATCTTTGTTGATGTTTGATTTTTTTTTTTTCCTTCACACAACAGCTTGGGTAAACTCACAGAATTCTAGCAGGTTACTATAACACAGATAACCTGATAGGAACATGACAGTTGTAAGAAATAGTCCTTTATTTTCAGCAGAAGACATTAGAGATGACATGATTAGATGGCTTTCTCTCTGTTGCCAGCATCACTTTATGAAGCTTGTCTTTACTGAATTTTTTTATATGTAAGCACTTTGCAGATGTCACTTTCAACTACTCAAGAGTTGCAAAATTGGAGAGAGGCCCAAAGCCAGACGGAAGTTTTCCTACAGGCAAACAATGGCAGAGATAGTAGGTAACTTGTACAAAGTAAGTAGACCTGGTTTTCTTTTCCTTGCAAGTATGCACATTACTGAAGTCATGACTGTGCAAAACTTCCACTAATGAGTATACAATCAAGTCCAAGCAGCCTAAAACACATCACAACAAAGAATGAGTATGCACTAAAATTTAATGTGTAGCTGTTGGACCTACTGAGCTCTGCTCAGATTTCTTATTCATTTTTTCTTATTTATGTCATTGAGGCATGAGATCAATGCAACGCTTGCAAGGTAAGATTTTAGACAGGAAAACAGACATTTCTGCATGGAATTAATGTTTTTTTAAGAGCAAAGGAAAATCAAGGAATAAATGTAGCAAAGTGGTGAAGATAATGTGGGTGATAAGATAGGAATGTGCTAATGAACTGACCTTGTTTACCAGAGAGATGGTGGAAAACTACTAAAAAGCAGTGGAAAAACACCAGAGACCTTGGTGCATGGGGTTTGGATCTTGATTATCTTTAAATTCACTTCCAACCCTAACCATTCTATGATTCTGGGATCCTATAAGAGAAAAAATGTTGGAATATGAACAATTTTGGGGACAAGTGGCTGCAATAGAAATTGATATTTCTTTTTTCTCTAGGTGCATGTTTAGGAATAGAAACCAATGCTTTCATCTAAATACTATCACAAAACCAGAAGCATCAGGCACCTTAACCTTCTTTGCAAGCCATCTTGCTGCTTAGTGAAGGCCGTGGGTTATGCCAGACCTCATTCCTCTCTGAGTAAATACATGTGCATTGAAAAGTGTTCTGTATTCTTATTATTGAGAGCAGTTATCTTATTTTGTAAGAAATATTCCAACATGAAAAAGGGTGGGTTTCCACCATCATGTCCCTGTAATGTAGTATCATGTTGATAATACTCACTGGGAAAGATTTTACCTACTATGTCAAAAGCTCAGGTTCTGTTGTTCCTGGTTCATTCACTTTCTTGGAGAAGGGTTTTATCCCTGGCAGACCCTCCATGATTTTTTAATGACTCTCTGCTTGATTAATTGCTTGCACCAGTTTTGGAGTTCAGAAGACATTTTCCTTAATGCGTAAGGACTTCAAGAAGTTAATGCAATTTCACCATTTCCTGGAGCTGGACCTATCTGCTGTTTGGCTAAAAATAAACTACTTTTGACACCTGGAAGTGCATCATGTGCATACTGTTGGAACCTGAGATACAGGACAACTCTCTACATGGCCTGTTTACTATATTACTTCCCTAAGCATCTGATATCAGTCCCTTTGGAGACAGCACATTGGAACTGCTGTCTGACCCAATACAACTTGTTTTTATGTAACTGGCTTTGTGATGACTCTGTCTCCTGTGGCTCCTTTCAAGCCTCTCAAGCATTTCTACCTTTATGTCTTCAAAGTGAGCTGCAGACTTTTTCTGTTCTTTTAAACATCCTCTCCCATTCTGCCTCTACAGTTCTGAGAAACAAATTAGGCTTTTATTGCTGCTTGACTTGAAATCTCTCCTCTGTTTTGTTTTTTTTTTTTGGTTTTTTTTGGTTGTTGCAGCTATGATGACCATTTTGAAATAGTTGCTTACTAACAGGAACTTCCAAAAGGGTGTCGTTCCATGACACAAATCCACAAAAAATTAACTTCTCATTGTATCACAATTGCCTGTGCATGCATAAGAATGTACATGTCATATAACATCTTTTCCAAACAAGAAATAAAATTACTATTTAACTTGTATGCATGCAGCATGCTTGCAATTATTCCTACTGCTTAATTACGTCAATAGTATTAAGCAGGATTTAGAGATTAAATCAAGAGTAAATTTTCTTCCTGAGTAGTTTGATGGTACACTGCATGCATTTTCTGTTGTATCTAGTTTTCACATAATGAATAATAAGAATTAAATTATAGTGTTAATTCTCTGGCCTTTTATACAGAATATTGACATTCAATTAAATCAAAGCATTTCAACCTTTGATATACTCTAAATTCTAAACAGGTGAAACGAAAAAGTCTAGAACCTTATATTCTGGAGAACAAGAAGTTAATATATATTAATAAATAACTGACAAATTATGTATTTCAATGGAAGTATTTAGCATAAATTCCTTAGTTCTTAGGTCCATTACATTTGGACACTAACTCAAGTGTCCTGATTCTTTTCAGATTCTGGGGACAGATAGATCTGAAAAAAATTCAAGAATCAGCTATATGAAATAAGAAACTTTGAAAACTAGATCTCCATACACAGAGATGAATATCAACTGTTATTTGTCTTTGGTCAGATAAGTGCTGCACTTGTTTTTAAGCAATTGAAATAAAGTTGATTGAATCACACTTGTTTACTTGTTTGCCGGCTCACTTCTTTAATAGAGCTTCCTTTTCAGTTTTAAATCATTAATGAGTCTGCTATTTTTAAAGCTAAAAGGTAAATACCCTTTTAATCATGAAGTATATAAATAGTTAATTTCTTGCAAATAATTGTAAAGAGTGGGCAGAAAGGCTGAGTTTACCAGCTTTTCACTGGAAAATTCAATTTCTTAAAATTACATGTTTCACAGAACATATTGACTTTGTTGATATTTTCTTTCCCTTTCATCTGACTGAAGCATGAAGTCAGGAAACCACTGGTATTCATATTTAAAGCAAGGATGCTTTGATGGAATATCAAATACAGTAACAGCAGAGAAACTTTAGCTGTTACAAAAATATTCTTAGTAGCATGGTTGTCTAAAGTATGTAATAATGAGATCCTCTTTTCCCATTTGTAGGTTTCTATAGTGCAACAATAAGTGTTCTGTTTCTTCTACTATGTCATTAATCGGAAAATCCTTTTTTTTTTCACTGGTAGACTCTGGAATATTCTCAGTTTTTAACTTGCATTTACACTTGAGCTTTCTGGTAAAAAATTACCAAAATAGTATCAATTCCAGTGAAGTCTAATAAGTTATTTATTTTCAGCTCTACTGCCATGTAGCTTTATCACAGCAGCCATTAACTGCTGTAAAATAGAAGCTTAGCTCTAATGCCTCTACTTTACACATTACATTCTGTTTTGAACATAACAGATTTTAACTAATTCCTGAGTATGCCTTTAGGATACATGTTGCTTCAAACAAGGAGACATCAAGAACTTGTCTTAAGTTGCTTAAGAGTAGTTTTCAAAACATTTGTCTTGTTCTTGAGGGGAGGCTTTTTTGTACAGAATGGTAAATATCAGAGAAATCTCTGTATCTTTATCTTATGAGGACCATTATAGCACCCAGGTACATTTAAAATTATTATCTAACACACAATTTACCCACTTAGCAAATAAATCCCTTCTCTGATATAGGGTCTTTAGGCAGGGATTACTTTCATTTCACTGAAAGCTCTGACCTCTGTTTCCTGGAATTTACTTTCCTTCTCCTATGCCTATTCTATTACACTCAATGAGAAGACACTACCTTCATACTGTTTAACAAATGAAACAAATTATGTTATTTTAACTTCTTGTGTTAAATCATTTTGCACATTATGAAATTTCCTCTCAAACATCACTAGAACAGTCACATGCAAAATGGACAATTTGGGGGGAAGAATCTTGTGGAAGAATCTATCAATGATGTTACGAGCTACACATATTTGTAATACCTGTAATGAAAAAGCCTGCTCCTCAAAAATGCAAAATTTTGGTTGTTTTTTGTTTATTCTACATAACAGTTCTGAAAGAAAAGAACAACTGTGGTTTTTCAAGACTTCTGAGATCTCTGTGTGCAAAATTACACATGCAAAGTGGAATGGTTTCCTTTGCTAAACTGAGTGTATCTATATATATGCTGTTAACCATTGGAAGAAATACAGTCTGTAGCAGACCTCCATTATTATATCTCCTGTCCCTGCCTTCCCTTTAATCCTGACCCATCCTCATCCATCCCCAGGTGTAACTCTATGCACTTCAGCTGGTCATTGATGTAGAGGGGGATATGCCCTCCCTGTCACCCCACCCTGGCCTTCCTAAAGAGTCTGTATCCTAAATCAAGTTGTTTATCTCAAGTCTACATACCTGCTCTTACTCATATATATATATTTTTATATTTTATATAAAAATATAATTATATATATTATATATATTAATGTACTTATACTTAGTTAGGTCTGTCCATTAGAACAGAGCAGGAAAATGTTTGGAGGTCATTTCATTCTGTCTGATGCAAGTCATAATTTTGAGGTTATATGAGGCTGAGTCTTTAACTAATAACAAGCTGTATTGTTAGTTAATATTGTGTGTAACAGAATCTCAGTGCTAGATTTTGTAACACATGTAAATATTTCTATACCCACATGAAATTCACAGAGAAAGAAATTCAAAGTGTCACCTCTAGTCATAGCATAAGGCCGGAGCTTTCCAGTAACATTAAGAGAATCTGACTTCCTTGGGAATCACTAAAGCTTTTATGCCATTCTTCATTTGTTGTATGCCTTAGCAGAAAGGAACACAATGAAGCAGTTCAAAGGATCATACAACTAAACTGTTTTGCAATGTATTGCTATCTTTCATGAATATAACCAAAAAGAATTCTAGGCAGGAATTCTGTATAGAGATAGCACAACATATTTCTATTTGTATCAATTTGTGTTATTTCCTCTGAAACATATTCTTCAAATAAAAGGGAAAATTAGTTTAGATGCCTTATTTCTTCTTCAACTGTTTCAAGAAGAGGAAGATTTTTTTCTGGTGTAGTGTCAGTTTTTCAAAACCTACAAATTAAAACTGCTATATGAAGTAACTCAAGCCTTTGAAGAAAAGAAAACACAACCAATGCATATATGTCTTCTTGCACTTGAAAGATGGAGCTATAATTTTATAATTCTGCATATCATGTCATCATTGTCTATAATATCCCATAATGACCAGCTGGCACACTGAACTAATGAAATGTTGACTCTTCTGAATATTTAAAAAGAGCCATTCTTATTGTAGATTATGAAGTTATTAGTTCACATATTTTCCCACTGAAGTGACGGTGCAGATTGTTGTTGCTTTTTTACACCCTGGTTTAGGATGAAGAAATTAAAAAGAATATAGTGCATCTTTCTTGTTAGACCAGAAAGCTTGTGAGACAACCAAAGAAAAAAATAATTAGTTGAATCAGATATTTAATCTATTTTAAGATGTCTATTAAAAATGTAAACTAGTTGGGGTTTCTAGGGAAAAAATTACAAATCATGTAATAATGTAAACAGAATAAGTTTTTCTCAAAACCACTTAGGCCACCTTTACTGAATTGAGAGGCAGTCAGTGCTTCAGCATTTTAATTTATGTGTTGATTTATCTCTTTCTGTAATTTCAGACATAAGTTCCCATCTTCCATGGCTATTTCAATTCTTCTACAACTCCTGCCTCCGATGATGATACCTTTTGAGACAGTGGAGTATGAGCCCCAGTATATGGTGAACTCATGGAGTTGAGAGGCATTTAATTTTTGTGCTTCAGTTCACAACCACTGCAGGGAATTTCTCAGTGTAACCACTTCCTGCCTAAGCAGACTAAAACTCTGAAATCTGGAGCAAACTGCTACTGCTAAAATGGCTGGTAGACATAAGAATTAAAGTATGGTCTACTGAGAGCAGCAGGCAGCAGTTCCATTAGCCTCTTAGAAAAGTATTTCATAAATATTGAGTGCTCTGTAGTTGATGGAATCTTCATAAAACTACTGGTGGTTTTAACACAGATTACAGTAAGATTTCATTAGCTCAGTGGTGGGGATCTGATTTTTTTCCCATTGTAAATGTGTTTTTCTTCTGCTTTCTGCTTGATATGAAAATAAATTAATGTGTGCATGCACTACTTTAGTGCCTGAAATTAGCAGAACATTGTGCTTTCTCTCTATTCCTACATTGAACATTTGCAACTTTCTAGCTTCCATGACCACATAAGGTTTAATTTATTTTATGGTTTCAGCCTCTGTGTCCATGGTATAAAAGATTATAAATGATTTTAAGAAGGATAAATGGTGAGTAAAATGCAAAGTGTTTCTATAAAACAAAATAGGGGTGTAAACTTCAAAGCATTAAAAATATGTTTTAGAAGGACATTAGGAAATAATTAATGAGGTCTTCAGTAGCTGAAAATTATTCTGTGCTTACTCTTCTCAAAAAAGAAATGAATACATCTTTCAGGCAATTAATTTGAAGACATTGCCTTAATACATGATTGCTTGGAAAAAAAATCAGTATTGCTAAGAACTGGAAGAATGCAGTGTGTTTTACTGTGCATGCAAAAACTCACTGGGATTTTACATCTAACTCTGCAACTTGAATCTTAAAGTTTACTCCTGTAATTTGAATCTATACTGTTTGGTTTTCCTGGAATGACATAGACAGAAGATGGCACTGTTTATTCATTGTTCTACAAGTGAAAAGCTATTTTTCTTCTCTTTCAAAAAAAAAAAAAAAAGTTAGTACACAGGAAAAATAGCAAATAAAATAGAGGTGTTAATATTTCTGGATGAAGCAAAACTTTATGCTGAGTCAGGACACATGCCTGCAAATACTGTGGTGTTGACAGGGCTCAGACAGGAACCACCTTTTGTCATGGTAGCTGCAGAGTTCAAAGACTGTGAAATGAGGCCTGAAATGCAACATATTGAGATGCATCAAATATTGGAGGAGGAGAGAGCTAGTATTAAAGTTGTTTATACGCTGAAAAAAACAACCCCTATAAGAACATATTTATACAAAAGATGCAGTTGATAATTGTCTCACTAATAAATTATATAAACTAAGACAGAATTTTTGGGGTAAAGGAGTGACTGCACCAGCACTGGAGAAGCATTGCAAGCAGTCACATCCCTGCTTCTTCAGTTTGGTTTGTAATAGAATTTTGTATGCCCAGTAAGTTGTTCTTTCCAATTCACTCTTCAACTGCAAAACATATAATGCTTGGACACGAATGAAAATAATAAATTTAAACAGAAAGTTTATCAATATAATACAGAAAAGGGGTGGTCAGTGTATCACTATATTCTATTAATCAATGAAAATTACTTGTAATCAAGTCTGAAAGATAATTTTTAGAAAAAGTAGATTCTTTATATATAACCTTACACTGTTATCTTTAAATTATAATTTGAAACTGATAAACTATGTCAGAGGTACACTCTAAGGCTTCTAACTAGTGCACTGCTTGGTGTGCTTGTTGTTAGCTTCAAACTATCTCCAGTACTTCCCTCACAGGTGATTGAAGGTAAAAGAAATCTGTACTTAGGAAAGCAGGAGATTTAGCTCACATTTAAAATGTTTTATTCTTAATTTTACTTGAGCTTATTTATTTGTTTTCTTAATATAAATTTTACCCACTGAGGACTGGCCCTTTTGAGTATTAATATTATTTCTGCTCAGCTGTTTCAGCTGTCAAATAGCTTTTCTTGTGTGACTAGAACTGTTGATCCAAAAAAGGTAAAGCAAGGTTTGGCCCAGTGTGAAAATAAAGGATGTAAAGAATACAAGTAAGCAAGATTTTTCTCCTGGGAAGGCTATGAATTTTTTATTTTTTATTTAAATAAACACAGCAAGAACTTTTCTACATATTTGCAAAACTAAATGAGTTTCTATTCTGTTTTGGTTTATGCTTATGGTATTAAGTAAGATATGTTTTCTTTAGCAGGGCTTCAGTTGTTCATTAAAAGCGTAGCACAGTTTGTTACAGTATTTGAAAATGCTTGAAAATCACAAATTCACTCTTTTTGCAATCTGAAATAATTTATGTTAGTGAAAAGGTAATTGAAGCTCAACATTTTTTTTTTTTTGTTTTGAATGCCTCTGAAAAGAATTATCTCAGATTTTGTAGAACATATGTGATTTCAGATGTATTGAATATCTTAAGGATCCAAAAATGACATTGTAAACCATGTTGACTTGCCTTTTTACAGTTCTGCTTCCATTCTTCAGTAAAATTCAGTAGAATTCTTCTTAGGCATAGGAGTGTTGTCATTTAGAAACGGTGTTAATGTAAAGAAATTAATTAATGGAAAACCAAACAAGAAAAACTTGCTTTGTAAATGCAAGCTGAGAAAGATCATAGAATGGTTTAGGTTGGAAGGGACCTTACAGATCATCTACTCCAACCTCCCTGTCATGGGAGGGGATACCTCTCATCTAGACAAGGTTGCTCAAAGCCTCATCCAACCTGACCTTGAATACCCCCAGGGAGGAGGTGCAACTTCTCTGGGCAATCTGTTCCAGCATCTCACCACCCTTGTACTGAAGAACTTCTTCCTAATATTCAGTCTAGACCTTTTCTCCTTCAGTTTAAAACCATTTCCCCGCCAGCTTTTCTGTAGGTTACCTTTAGGTAGTAGATGTTCATGATAGGAGTATTACCCATAAATCTGTATGATAGAAGAGACCTTTAAACTTCAAACAAATAGCTGTTTATGCTTGAAAGTCTTTTTGCTTTGTGTTTTTATTATAAACTTACATCTGTTTTTTGCTTCTCTAAGTTTTGGAAGAAACTGCATCAAGCAGGTCAGCTTTGCTTTCACTGGCACTTTCAAAAAAGACAGGTGATTGAATTTTAAGTAAGAAGGCTGCAACATGCATCATTGTATAGTACAGAGCTTTTATTTTGTAATTTGAAATCAATATTGCACAAGTAGGTTTTTGAAGGAACATTCAACATACAAACATTGGTTTCTTTTGAAATCACAAAAGCCTAGCCTGTGTCTAACCACAATCCCCAAATGATAATTTGCTACCTGACCCAATTTATGCCATAATCTGCTGGAAGAAAAAAGCACCTTCTATTTTCTTCTCTTTTCCCATCATTAGAAAATTGAATTCTGAATGTCATGACCTATTTTATTGGAGGTGATTGCTTGGCACAGCAATGGAGTAACCCGTATTGTGTGCTTGTGAGATATGCTACTTGGGAAAGGAATAAATATGTCAATCAATGTGCTTTATGGATTGCCTGTCTAGTTTCACAATATGTTGTAATGTTCTTCTTGTAAAAAAAAGCTGTTAGTCTAAGTGAAATTGCTCATGTTGGTCCAGCATGCTGGGCACCAACACCTTTGCTCTACAAAAAAAAAAAAAAAAAAAAAAAAAAAAAAGAAAGAAGAGCTCCTCCATTTGCTTGCACTACTTTGCTATTACCATGTTTTAGACAATACTTAAGGGTTTGATATAGAAATTTCTAGTAAATAAATTACCTGTTTGTTCTTGAGTACAAGTCCTTTTTACCTTAACAGGGTCAGATAATTATTCACCTTTATCCGTACAAGGCATGCTTGCCAGTGGGTTACATTTACATTTGCAAGCATGGGCTAAGACCTAGGGCTACTGTGACTTGGACTCCCAAACTAATGAGTTTGGAATACATATGGCAATGCGAAGATCTTGATAGGAATGTTTCATTTAGGGCTACATTTTTCTTTTCCCTTCTTGGCATAGAGGACAACTTGGTTAATCTGGGCTCTCACTGTACCTTTACTATGGCAGATGTTGCCTTTCCATTGCTGCCTGTAAGTTTTGAAGGTCCTGGTCCTTTCAGAGTAGGAGGTTTCATTCTAAACAATGGCAAACTTACTAGCAGCTCCTGTAAGGATTTAAGCATCTCCCAGCATCAGCTTTTATCTCTTCTTACCTATTACTTCATCTGGGGCTTAGAATAACTATAGCATCTATAGAGATGCTCCATAGACTGGATCGATGCTTTATAGACTGAATCAATAGGACAACATCAATAGGATGAACTTCAATAAGGCCAAGTGCCAGGTCCTGCACTTGGGCCACAACAACCCCATGCAGTGCTACAGGGTTGGGGAGGTGTGGCTGGAAAGCTGCCAGGCAGAGAAGGACCTGGGGGTTCAAATTGCCAAGCAGCTGAATATGAGCCTGCAGTGCCCTGGTGGCTGAGAAAGCCAATGGCATCCTGGCTTGTATTAGAAATAGTGTGGCCAGCAGAAGGAGGGAGGTGATTGTCCTCCTGTACTCTGCACTGGTGAACACTGGTGAATATTGTGTCCAGTTTTGGGCACCTCACTGTAAGAGAGACACCGAGGTGCTGCAGTGAGTGCAGGGGAGGGCAGAGAAGCTGGTGAAGGGCCTGGAGAATAAATCTTATGAAGAACAATTGAAGGAGCTGAGACTGTTTAGTTTGAGGAAGAGGAGGCTGGGAAGAGACCTCATTGCTCTCTGTAACTACCTGAAAGGACACTGTAGAGAGGTTGGTGCTGGTCTCTTCTCATGCGTAATTAGCAATAGAACAAGAGGGAATGGATTCAAGCTGCAACAGAGTAGGTTTAGACTGGACATTAGGAAAAAAAAATTCACAGAAAGAGTGGTCAGACACTGAAATAGGCTGCCTAGGGAGGTGGTTGAGTCACCATCCCTGGATGTGTTTAAGAGTCATTTAGATGTGGTATTCAGGGGAGAACTTTGTAGAGTAGGATAATGGTTTGACTTGATCATCCCAAGGGTGTTTTCCAACCTGAAAGATTCTATGATTCTACCTAAGATTTTTACTGTTTGAGTGGTGTGAAAATCCAGCATTGTGTATCCAGGAAATATTTGCCCATATTTTTCAGAGGAAGAAAAATATGCCCAAGTGAGATCTAAAGTCACAATTTAATTGTTTTGTTGTTTGTTTGGTTTTTCTTTTTTTTTTTTATTTTTATTGAACTAACCAAAAACATGGCAATGATCTTGAAAATGTAAACTTCAAAGCCCTCCTATGTTATAATTTACCCTCTGTAGTTGCAATATTTGTTTTTACTGCACCTTTACACTCCAATGCACAACAAAATTAATTTCCTGGTGACAAAGGAAATTATGGCCCTCAGCTTGCTTAAAACCGTCATGCCTCTGAATACTGCAGGGGTTTCTGCCAGAGGGGATGAGAGCTGCAGCAAATGGGTTACTTAACTTAAGAATTTGTACAATAAAATGTTAGCTTCCAGCTGCCCAAGGGACATATTTAATAAATAAATAAATCGGAAGGACTGCACATTTTTCCATGTTCAGGTCAGTGTGCAACTCCAGGTGAAAAATTATACTCTTTAGGCTTTTTCCAAATCCAAATAAATCATAGGTCATGATGTAGCCAGACGGAGTTCTCACACATAGTGCTCATTCAGTAAATGCATCAAAGATAGTGTCTTAATTTCTCTGCTTTCTTTCTGTTGTGTAATTATTTTGAAAAAAGAAAATCAGAAGCAGGTGGTATGTTAAACAAACATATCCAGGCCAGTATAGTAGAATGCATAATAAAATCACAATCAGTAATGCCAATTCTAGAAAGAATGAAATGGGAAGGGAAAGGTTTCAAAATTTACCTGGTTGCTGAAGTGACTCAAGTTGCTCCAGCCTGCAATAGCTGCCTCCTATACATTCACAATTACAGGCACAGCTATGCCTTACTTTCTTCCACCTCAGCCATGCCTGGCAATGTCAGTGAGCCAAGAGCCTTGATTATGGAGCTGAGTTTGCACCTGACTGACTAAACTGCTTTGTGCTTTAGTGACCCCAATAACTACTGCAAACTTATTTGAACTGAATTTCTAAGCAGGTTATTAGCCAGACATAACAGATTTGAATCAATGCACCAACACCATCACTCCCTGCTACCAGATTCTGTTACCTGTTCTTTGATACATGCAGTCCCCTAGTGTAAGGCTTTAAAGGAAAAAAAAGATCCATGCCAACTCTGTAAATTCACATTAAATTAGAAGCAGATAAAGGATTAAGGTTCTAAAAAAACCTTACAAGCTGAACAAACCCTTTATAGTATGTAGTAGAAAAGAAATGTCTTTTTCTTGTTTACTTGCTTTAAAGATGAAAGCCTCTGTGTTTGGATTAAGAAAGTGTTACATCAAAAAAAAAAAAAAAGAATGAAAGAAAAAAAGAGCTGGAGCTGACTCTTTTGTGTGGAAAAGTAAAACAGGTAGCCAAAGTAAAAGGAATAAGATGATTTTGTATTCTGTATGTAACAGAAAATAAAATTGTATACCTTGCAGAGAACTCAGCAAAGTAACCAGAAGCTACACATGACTAAGGGGAGGGCTTATATAGTTCCACTAAAAACACTAGGCAGCTAATATTAAAGCTTTTATAATATTAAAAATTTTATATTGCTGATCAATGGTAAAAGAACATACCCTATATTTCCCTGTGAAAAGCAGATTAGCTTGCTTTCTTGTGGCCCACCTGTACTTGGGAAAATGTCTGAGAAACTATGCAAGGTCCTTTGTTTGGAACATCCACTGGGAAACTGGTAGAAGAGATGAATTAGTTATGAATAACATCAGAATGTCTAAAACTAGGAAGCAAAAATTATATTATGTGTTCAAGACTACCTGTCTCCTATGAATACACATTTTGGATCTGTTTTGTGTAGCTATGTAAAGCAAAATCCAAAGGTGAGAATTATTCCCAGTTTCCTCTATTCCAAGACAGAGCCAGGATGTCTTTGACCTTTTTAACTGCCCTTGTCACAATAAGTATAGTAGGGTATCTTCATGCCCTGAAGTGAAAGAAAAATCCCTCTTAAATTTGCTCTTTGAGAATTCCCCTACAGTTTAGGCTTCCTGTACGCTCCAGCCCAGAGGTTCAGGGCCTTTTTGTATATTCTCTGCAATGTAATTAATACTGAAGGAGCCAAGGATGAAGCAAAGTGATGATCAGCATCAAAATCCATGACCAAGGCTCTGCAAAATCTGTTGTCCTGAAAAGAAGCAACATTTTGCTTCAATATTACTCTAACCTACAGCAGAGGATGTTCAAAGTGCCAGCAGAAGCAAACCTCAAAGCAAAAAGTAGTTACTACTAATTTCAGTGCAAACTCTTTTTATGACAACTCCTATTCTGCATACTATCATGCAATAAATTATAATTGGTATAATGAAAATTTTTGTTTCACAGTGGGTGATGGACCAAATATCAGATGATTATTACTTTAGTAGAAAACTATTATGACCTTTGAACATGCAATATAGTGTTCAAAGCAAAAGTGATAATGGATATTTACTGGGAACCTGTTTTTTTCCCCCCTTCTCTATGCAAGCACTACATTCAGCAGTAAATCAGTAGCTACTTCTTATTAGTCAAGGTGATGAAAGAATGAAATCTGGCAAAGGCACTAGAGCTAATATAGGATTTGATTGAATGACTGGAAACTTAATTTGCAGTGTGGGCCTGAGCTGGTATTTTCATTATTCTTATACTGATATTACTACTGATTTCAAGTAGTTTTGCATTGGTGTTGCCCAGGTAAGCAACAGCTCCTCAGATCATGGCCCCTGGGGTCCTCTGGTGGGTGTCAAATTGCAGAGAGCCCTTGAGGTGAAGAAGACCAGCAGAATATTGACTGCCTGTAGCAAGACTGTAGTCATAGATCAAGGAAAGCAACTATTCCCCTCACTCAACATCTGTGAGGCTTCATCTGAAGAAGTATGTTCCACCTTGGGCCCCATAGCACAGAACAAATGATGCAATCTGAAGGAGGGTTGCTAAATTAGTAGGAGGGTAGAGAGGTACTACCCTTAAGGACAGGGTTAGGAGCTGGATTTGCTTAGCGTGCAAAGAAGGCAAAAGGAGTGCTATCATTGTTACTGGCAACTTCTTCATGGGTACTACAGGGGAGATAGCACCACACTTCTTAGGAGTGAACAGTAAAATGAAAAAAGGCAGTGGTTATAGATTGCAGCAGAGGAAACACTGCTGAAAAACAAGGAAAAATGTTCTTCAAGACAAAAACATTTAAGCACTGACACTGGGTGTGTAGGGAGGCTGAAAAATCTCTGTCCTTGGCAATACTCAGCACTTGTCTGGTCCAGGATCTGACACTCCTGCTCAAACTCTGGTTTGCCCTGCTATGAGCAAGAAGCTAACCTGGGTGGGCTGCAGAATATGCCATCAGACAGATGCAGTATGGCAGGGAAGGGGCAAATGTATGTAACCAAAATCAAATCCTGTAAACAGCAAGAGCAGCAACAACTGTATAAACTGTGGAAAAATAATGGAATGGTTCTAAGCACTTCAGAACCATAGAATAATTTGGGCTGGAAGTGACCTCTAAAGTTCATCTAGTCCAACCTCCCTGCAGTGAGCAGGGACACTCTCAACTAGATCAGGTTGCTCAGAGACTCATCAAACCTCACTTTGAGTATCTTCAGGGATGAGGCCTCAACTACCTCCTTGGGCAACCTGTCCCATTTTTCCACTACCCTCACGGTAAAAAGCTTTTTCCTAAGATCCAACATAAATCTACTCTTTTCTAAATTAAAACTTTTGGTTTGGGCCTTTTTATCTGCCCTCGTTGGAATAAGTCGCATAGTGTTCTATCACTACAGACCTTTGCAAACAGTTCCTTCTTGCAGGTCCCTTTCAGATACTGAAGGGTCACCAGTGGGTCTCCCCAGAGCCTTCTCCAGGCTGAACAACCCCAGCTACCTCAGCCTGCCTTTGTAGGAAATTTTTTACAACCTGTCTATCATTTTTGTAGCAGTCCTCTGGACCCATTCCATCAGGTCCATGTCCTTCCTGTGTTGAGGACTTCAGAACTGGATACAGTATTCCAGGAGAGGTTTTACCAGTGCAGAGTAAAGTGGGAGAATGACCTCTTTTGATCTGCTGGCCACACTACTGTGATGCAGCTCAGGATGCAATTGACCTTCTGTGCTGCAAGCACACACTGTTCACTAACATCCAGCTTTGCATCCACCAGCACTCCAAAGTTTTTTTCTGCAGGACTGCTTTCTAAGACCTCATCCCTCAGCCTGTACTAATAGTGCAATTGTTCTGACACAGGTGCCAGAACCCTGCACTTGGTCTTGGAACTCATGAGGTTCACCTGGGCCCACCTCTCCAGTTTTTTCAGGTTCTTCTGGATGACATCCCATCTCTCTAGCTTATCCACAGCACCACTCAGCTTGGTGTCACCTGCAAACCTGCTGATGGTGCACTCAATCCTGCTGTCTATATCATTGATAAAAATCTTAAACAGCACTAGGACGTGAGAATCTTTAGTATGTGATAATCTTAAAAGCTGGAGAGCGGACATTTCTTTCAAAAAGTATCTCTCCTGCTGGTGTTAAATACCTTGACATGTATCTGTATCACTCTATTTGCACCACAAGGAATGTTACTTCATATATGCTTCTGTAAAAAATGTGTTCGTATTTAAATAACAGCACCAAAATCTGTATCTTTCTTGCTATAACAAGATAAGTTTTGGTTAAACAAAGTTTAAGTCATTCTTTTCCATCCTTGTCTTACAGCATGATTTTGCACTTAGTGGAACACCTTTGCACTAGAGACAATATCATAGCAATGTGATTTCTACTAGTTTTGTGAGCTCCAGGACCCTGAGTCCCTCCTGTGCTGCTGATTCCAGTGACTTCTAAATAATAATAAAACAGGTGAAATGAATAATTGGGTCACATCCAAACCACAGTTCTGGCAGCTTAATTTGAGTAAAAGCTTTATATGACCTTTTTTATTTAATAGAAAATGTGATGTATTTTAGTAGTTGGACTGTTGCTCTGTTCAGACCTAAACATCTAGGTTAAAAAAGAAAGTTGGAAAGGAAAAACTAATTTACCTAACCATGTTTAAAAACTACCTTTCACTATCCTGTGTTGTTCTGATAGTTTGAATTTTTCTTAGCTTCTCTCTGTAGCTGAGGTCATGTTCTAAAAATCTTTGCCAATGCTTAGTTTCAACTTGAAGGACAATTGTTCAGAACAAACACAGCTTTTCTTCTGCCACACAAACCTATTACAGCTTTTACTAATCCACCTGTAGTTTTCTCTTCATACTGTTTATTGATGAGTCCAGCCTTTCAAACTCAAAAGTGGTGAATATGAAATTTTTTAAAGTTGTAGTTTCTTGAAATATTTACCAAAACCTCTGTGATTCCTGGTGTATGGGATTTAAAGTACTGAGGAAAGGTTAGCTTTTCAATGGTATTTTATGGGCTTCATCTTGACATGGTCCATTTGTAGACCACAAACTACAAGTCACTGTTCTCAAATAAAGACTGAAAAATATTTGGCAAGACTCCTGAAATGTTAGTGTGCCACAGTGAATACCTTTGTTTACTTAATAACTCTTTTATGCAGTCTTAGGATAGGCATTTTCTAAATATCAGACACCATACTGTTTTGTGTACTAATGACCTCTGCAAATTTTAACAGTGCTCTGTATATTATTCTGGTTATTCACAGATAAAAATAGTATAATAAGAATTAGAAGATAATAAGAAGAATATTTGCACAGAAACATCTACAAGGCAAATAGAATACTTATGTTACAGGTTGGCTTGTAGTGTAATGTAAAACATAAAATTACAGAACCCCAGGAAGTTAGGGGTTGGAAGGGACCTTAAAAGATCATTGAGTCCAACCCCCCCTGCCAGAGCAGGGTCACCTACAGGAGGTCACACAGGAACACTCCCAAGTGCATTTTCAATGCCTCCAGAGAAGGTCATCAGCACCCCCGGGCCCCTTTCCCCTTTCTCTAACAGCTCAGTCCCCATGCTCTACTAGTTCTTGGGGTTATTCCTACTCAGATACATTTGCCCTTGTTGTAATACATTAAATTTTTCCCTGTGCAACTCTCCAGCCTCCTCAGGTCCTTCTGAATGGCAGGACAGCCTTCTGGGGTGTCAGACACTCCTCCCAACTTTGTGTTATCAGCACACTTGCTGAGAAGATATTCTGTCCCATAAAGATCATTGATAAAGATGTTGAATAGGACTGGACTCAGCACTGATCCTTGAAGGACTCCACGAGTCACAGGTCTCCAGCTGGACTGGGAACTGTTGATCACCACTCTTTGGGCTCTATTGTGTAGCCAGTTCTTAATCCATCTCACTGTGGATTCTTCTATCCCACATTTCCTGAGCTTGCTCACAAGGATGCTATGGGAGATTGTGTCAAAACCTTGCTGAGGTCAAAAGTGTGCTCTATGCTTTGCACAAGTCCAGGTAGATGATGTCAGGCATTCTCCCTCCTTGTCCACCAGTGTTATGACCCCATCATAAAAGACCACTATATTTGGCAGGAAAAGTTTGCCCCTAGTGAAGCCATGTTGGTAACCACAACCCAGCTCTATCTGTTCCATTTGGCTTTGCAGAGCCTTTAGGAGGATATGCTCCACTATCTTGCAGGGCACTGAGGTAAGATTGACAGGCCTGTTATTCCCAGGGAATAACATAAATATCTTCCTTTCTTCTGTTATGTTTCTCCTTTTCCAGTCAGTGGGAACTTCATATAATTGCCATGACTTTTCAAATATGATGGAAAGCAGCTTTGCAATTTCATCTGCCAGTTCCCTCAGGAGCTGCAGATGGATCTCATCATGTCCATGGACACGCACTGTCTAGTTCTTTGGAGGATCTCATACCTGCTCTTGTACAGTAGGTGGATCTTCCTTCTCACAGTCCCTTTCTTTGCCTTCTGCAAACTAGATGATGTAGTCAGAGCTCTGCTAGTAAAGGCTGAGGCAAAAAATTTATTGAGCATCTCAACATTTTCCATCTCCTGCATGACCAGGTCTCCAGTTTCCTTAGGAAGAGACCCCAAATTTTCCCTAGTTTTCCTTTTACAGTTGACGTACCTGCAGAACCTTTTCTTGTTACCCTTTATGTCCCTGGCCAGATTTAACTTTATTAGAGTTTTATCTTTCAAACCTGATCTCTAGCTGCTTGAGAAACTTTTTACTCCTCCCAGGCTCCCAGTCCCTGCTTCCATCCACTGTAGACTTTCTTTTTATACCTAGGTGTGTCCAGGAGTATTTTGTTCATCCATGCAGGCTTCTTGACATTCTTTTCTGTCTTCCTCTTCATTAGAATGTATTTCTCCTGGGCTTGGAGATGATCCTTGAACACTGATGGGTTTTCTTGGGATATTCTCATCTTCAGGGTTTTATCCCATGGTACCCTAGCAAGCAGATCCCTTAAAAGGCCTTAAAAGTCTGTTCTACTGAAATACAGTGCTGTAATCCTGCTTGTTGCTCTGTGGCTACTGCACATGATCCTGAACTCAACCATCTCATGGTTGTTACAGTCAAGGCTGCTCCCAGTCTTCACAGCCTCCTCTAGTCCCTCCTCTATTGTCAGCAGAAGGTCCAGCAGTACACCTGTCCTTGGCTCCTGTGTCAAGAAGTTCCAATCAATCCCCTGCAGGAACCTCCTCTGGACTCTGTGCCTGGCTATGTAGCTTTTCCAGCAAATGTCAGGGTACTGGAAATCTCCCATGAGAACCAGGGCCTGTGACTGTGAGGCTACTTTCAGCTGTCTGCAGAAGGCCTCATCAACTTCTGCATCCTGATCAAGTGGCCTGTAATAAACACCCATAGCAATGTCTCTCATATTAGGCTCCCCCTTAATTCTTACTCACAAACTCTCAACTTGCTTTTTATCCACCCCTGTTTAGAGCTCAATACATTGTAGTTGATGTCTCACATGAAGCACAACCCCACCACTGTGTCTTCTTGGCCTTTTTGTCCCTAAAAAAGGACATAGCCATCCATGACAGCATTCCAATCATATGGTCTATCCTACCATGTCTCCATAATTGCAATTAGGTTGTTGCTCTTTGACAGCACATAGATCTCTAATTCCTCCTGTTTATTTCGATAATTACTCTTGTCTGTACCTACCTCACCAGGCAAACACTTAAAAGACAATTTTTTTATAAGATGAACAACAATATTGGAAAGAAAACAACAAGTACTGAAACAATATTTTATTTATTTTCCAACTGAAGTTTATGAACATTTGAGATGTAAGATGTGAAGGATCTTTGCAATCAATGCAAAGGAGGCCAGAACTCCTATTTCTATACATTTTTTGTAAAGATGTATAGCTATAATTGCTATACAAGCTATATTTGCAAGAAAACAAACAAAACCCAGCAGAAATAGTAGAAGGTACCTTCTGGGCCACTATCTCTCTAATGGATAGCTTTCTCTTGAGCAACACCTCCAACCCATCTATGTCTCCCAAAGGATTATGAGGATGCATCAGGAAACAGTCCTATATAAGCGTTCATGATTTAAGAACCTGCTTTGTTTTAGCTACTCAGCAGGTTAGTTTAAATTCTTATAGTCCTTATAATTAATAATCACTGGTCTAATCACTAATTCTAACCTAATTCATTCACAGAGAGTTGATTATACTGTTATAAATTAAAGCTTTTGTAAGTGAAAACTTGTATTCTAAAAACTCAAAAGGTCATGAAAGTTAGCTCTAAGAATGCTAGAGATTATCAGTCTATCTGAAGCATCTAACTAAGGCAATGTTATTTGATAGCTTCTTTTTGAAGAAGTAACATCTGCATTTTCTGTGCATAAGTGTTATGTACATTGTGCAATACTTTGATTATATACAGCAGCGTTATTTTACTACTTCAGAAAACTTCTTACCTGTTTGCTGGCATATTAAATCAGTGTGATTCCTGTGTTGTTAGGAGAAGCAGTTCTAAGTATGGAAAATAAAATCAAATATGGTTTATACACACTAGGAAGAGAATAATAATAATAACTCTAAAGACTGTAATCATGACTTTGTTGAAGTGAACAAGGATTGGAGTTGGATTGGAGTCTAGAGGTCTCTCTTCAGCTGTTGCCTAGGCAATAGGTAGTGCTATTATCTCTTACTGCTGAGCTAAAATATGGCTTTACTGTGGTAGTGGGCCAATTACTAGCTGGTTGAGTTTGTCTGTGTAGCAAATAACAGTAGCAATTAAGTGAGATTTCAGAGGCTTCTGGTTAAGTTGCACAGCTTTATCCCTAGAATCTAGGATGTTAAATTGAGTCATAACTTCTCTACTACTACCATAATTTTACTGGCTACTTACAGAAAGAGAATAATCGCCTGTACTCTCACCTGGATATAGTAAATGATATTCCAAGTGAGATTTAACTGACAAGGAAGAGAAGTAAAAACTCACAGATAATTGAAGGAATTGTTGGAGACTGTTAGAGCAGAGTTTTGCTGGTTACCTGGACCAATAATTTTCAAAGACACATATAAGAACCAAAGACACATTTAAGAATCAAAAATTATTTAAATTTTAATACAATAACACATCCCAGATATCGCACAAACTGAGTATGAAAAACATTAGTGCAATTACAAAGATCTGTACCATCTTCCTCTGAGACTGCAATATGTTACATAAAGGTAATATTCGTGACAGGAAAAAATGTCTATTCAAAAGCTAGACTGATTTTTATACAATGACTTTGATAAAATCCTTTAATCATTTTAGGACTAGAGCCCACCGTTTCCTTAATGACAATGCCTTATCAATCAATGTTACAAAACATGGTCTTACTGGTTAGGTAGCTGGAGGGGTTTTTCCTTCAACATTGTGCATCTCTAACTAGTTGGGTGGAAGGTGTCCAGTATCCTTGTTATTAATTAGCCTGACAGTAAAGACATTCTCCTGTGCAATGTGGGTTTGGACATCACAAGCATTGGTTTTGATTATTTCCCTTTTTTAACACCTGCTCAGATGAGTAGGCTATTTATGGTATATACCTTGATCCATAACTCCTCATTTCCTCATTCATCAGGGAATTGAAATCCAAGGGTTACTGTAGATTCTTCTAATATTAAAAATTCATCTTGTCATGTAGTGGCAAAGTACATTCTTTAAAAAAAATAAGCCATTCAAATTATTTTACATTACTTACAGCACTAAAATATGTGTATTCAGTTGCTACATTGCTAGTGACTTGTGTAACACATTTCTCTGAACCTTTCATAAAGTTTCTCAGTGGCTCAACCTGAGATTTGCTCAGATATTATTTGCAGATATTATTAAACCCACTGAAGTATTATACATATGATTTCCCTTTTCTATACAGAAATAATTGATGATAAATTAATTTCTGCTGTTTGGAGGTTTGCTTTTTTTCTGGTCATCCTAAAAAGCACCTACTTTCTTTCTAATGTTATGACTTGAGCAGTCAAATAAATGGTTTGACTGAGATCCCATAGGATCACCACTGTCAGTCCTTTCACTAATTAAATTAAGTAGAGTTTTCTGGAATTCAGACATTTGGAAGTAACCCAAATTGATTAATATAGTAAAGACTCTGAAAGGAGTGGGTGGAAATAGCTAAAGTGATCTGGTTGCCAGGTCACAGGGGAAGTTTCTCCTTCACCAAGTGAGCTCCCTCTAAAATGGTGAAGGTTTGATGGAAAATGCATCCTCAAAACTGTTTATACAGTGTTATGCAAACAAGCTCAATTATTGCTAATGAAAGCTGTACTCCCACATGCTGACCTGAAAGATTACCTATTGTATACAGAGTATCTGAAAAGACATTTTGAGAGAGATGAAATAGAAGTCAAAGTGTGAAGTAAATTTAATTAGGGTATAATAAAGTCTACTACTTACTTTCTCTAATTGATAAAGATGAAATTTTCTAAATTCACTTGATTAGGTACAAAAGACCAAGGTCCTTACAGGATAATTTGAGATTTACCTCCTTTTTAATCTAGGAACTTGGCCACATAATTCAACATGACCTGTATATTTACATAACTAAGGTAGCTCTTGAACATAGCAATAACTTTTCTTTTTTTCACAGTGGTTATAACTGACAGCAGATTTAAAGGGGAAGATGTTTTATTTACCATCTTGCAAGAACTTTTAACTGGATGTTAGTTTCTATTTAGCTTTTGCGTGTGTGAACAAAATACTGTAGCTCCTTCCCAGCGATTCTGGTTTGGTTTATAATTTGAATCAAATGTGAGAATTAAAGATCTATTTCTTCATCTAGTGGACTTGGTGCAACTGCAGTGTTTTACAGAGGTATTGAGGAGCCATTTTTGAGGGACAGTTGTGTGGTGGGTTTCATTTCTTTTCTTTTTAGTTCACATCAGTGAACAATATGTTTCTTGATTCAAACCTACCAAAAAATACAGCTGGTAGAAAATTCTTTCAGATCATTCCTGCCTGTACCTGGGAGATAATGATTTTTTGTTGATGAAATGCTTTTGAATCATTCTTCAAAATATAAACTTTTTGTTACTTTCTTTTACTTAATAAAATATAGTATTGTAATACACACAGGATGAGTGAAGGGTTAGTTTCAGCAATCTTTGAATGTTTTTTTCCTACACATCTGCAACAATCCCCTGTAGAATTAATAAATTATAAAGTTATGCAGTTCTATATACTGTGCTTGACGAGCTTTTTTTTTTTTTTTTCTGAGACTTCTTATTCTGAATGTGTAGTGTCTTGAGACTTGCTGGCTCAGCAGCCACGTATTATATGAAACAGATCTTTGTCTAGGCAGAACCATTTTTTCAAACAGTTCTGTGTTTTTGGTTTTTTTGTTTGGTTGGTTTTTTGGTTTTTTTTAATCCCTATTGAAAGGAAGTTAATAAATCCTTCTTCCTGTAGATGGAGATAAGAATTTCTTTAGAGTCCACCTTCTGCTTTTCCTTGTCATCCAAGATGACACATCCACCTTGACCTTTTCTCCATTTTTCTTTTCCTCAAATCCATTCACCACAGCATTCAGAGATGCCTAGTTTTCAAGAAAACAGCTACCCTTGAATTACCCTCTTTTTTGTCTTATGGAAACTTGTGTGTGTGTAAATCTCAAAGTACTGCAGTGACAGACCCAAGTTAAACAACACTGTGACTCATAGGGGCTTTTACAAGATTAAAATACACATTTTTGTTGTGTTATTTACAGCAGAAGTATGGTCACACTAGTATGGATTTTAACAGTAGCTCAGCTGCAAACAGTGGCACTGGGCAATTTAAGGAGGCAGACTGTAATTAATTGTCATGGATGGAGTGTGAGATGCACTGCACTTGTAACACAGATGTGACAACATACTTTATTCATATAAAACAGTGAATCAACAAAGTTCAATAGTAAATGTGACACTTTAGCAAGATCTGGTGGCAAAGCACACTTGATTATTTACTGCATAGAGAGCAGTGTTAGCCAAAACTGCCAGGAGGACCCTTCCATTGAGTCACAAGTCTAGCAAGGATCCCCTTGCTTTCTAAGCTTCTTTTAGAGAGGAGTCCAGGTGTGGCTGGACCAAGCCTTGTCCCAGACTTGGCGAATGGTTTGTGATTAAAAGATTACATCTGCACAATCAGTGCCTCATATCTCTTAACTAAGATGACAATTTTTCAATGCTTATTCTCAGTTAAGTTACTGGTACCTGACACTATAAGTTATCTCTCAACCTTCAGGAATAATCTCCTCAGTGGAAAATCCTGGCAGGCAGCCTCCTATTGCTTCAGGAGATCCCAACAGGCCCTGGGCTGTCCAATATTTATAAAGTAAAATGATTCACTTGCAGTCATATTTGCATACCAGCAAGATATGGCAGTGTATTAAAAGACTGTGTTTGAAAATAGGCGCTCTCTATTCTAAGAACTCTTGCCAGAATCCTGTACACACAGTGTACACACTGCTGTAAAGTGTTAAGCAATTTACAGTACTATTAATTTTTTTCCCCTTCTATATAATGGAAAAAAGCATTCTCTTTTTTTTGCTTGTTTGTTTGTTTTGGGTCTTTTTTATTGTGTGTATCTTAATTACACTAGATGCTCAAATATATACCCTTCTGTCTGGAGAAGATAGGAAATACACTTTGTTAGATTGTTTACTTGGGCTATGAATCATTAGGACAATGTTCTGTCTTAACTATTTGAGAGAAAATGGAAGATTTCTAGGACCATCAAATAACGGATGGGTCCAAATGAATGGCACAAATTTCTTGCATCCGGTAAGCCTTTAACTTTTGCATCAAACCAGTCATGAAAACTAGCTTTCATGAATATGAAAAAAGTATTTCACTTCCATCCTAAGACCTTATAAAGCCTACATGCCTATTTATTTTCTTTAAGAGTTGTGACAGGGATCCTAGAGGGAAGGGGAGGATCGATGAGATGTGTTTCTGGGAAAACTTAGACTAATTTTAGCCTGTGGACTATTATCAGGCCATACTTCTCCAACAACCATTCTGTAACATAGCTCTGTACAAATCTGTTGTGACAAGTTTCTCTGACAGTGCATTAAAAATGTGAACATGTCAGTTTCACAAGTGAAGAGCTGTGGCCTCTGTAGTGACCCTTCTTTAGCTAGTATGGATGCTACCCACCAATGGTGCTGGTGTGGGGTGAGGAAAAACAGACTGAAAGGAGCCTTTTTTCCTATGGCAAATAAAATTAAATGACAGTACTATTCAGTCTGGATAGTGCAAGCTGCACTCCTTCCCCCTCTGGGGCTCACTGGAATCCTGGGAGGGTAAAGCAGCAGGAAATCATAATCTCCAGTCCCTTGACATTGTGCTTCTTCCCTTTTGAAGTGAATAATGCCTTTTCCCTTAGGATGTATTATATAGGGCCTCTACAAAAAAGCTGTAGGAATCTATTCAGTCTACTGGAATTACATCCTTTGTACTTTATATAATGTTGGAGAAGTCAAAGATACAATTTAGATTATAAAATTTACCCATATAGCTTACTCCCATGTTATGGCACTTAAAAAACAATTACAAGTTGCATTATGTTTTCTCTTCTGTGTCTCTTCAGAACAATCTGTGAACCCTTCAAACTAAAGCCTGTGCAGCAGAGGCTTTTCAGAGAACTTTGATAAAATAGCAATTTGTTTTCTCCAACCCATTGGAGAAATACATTGAACAAACACAATTCAAATGTCCAGAATATTTTGTTGCTTTCGTTTACTTGGATCACATTAGTTTTTTTGAAGAAAGGCCTTTATAACCAAACAAATTCCAAGTAAGATAACTCTAAAGTCAAAGAGCTTGTTTAAAAAAAAGATAATACAAAAAGATAATATCATAATCACCTCAAGACTTTTTAGAGAGGCTTTTTATAAACTACATGTTAATAAATCAAAAAGTGCATTCAGAAAGTATCGTAGTTTAGGCCTCTGCTCCTTCACTGTGGGTCAGGGAGGAAAAAATCTGCCTAAAGGATCATAAATCAAAACAATAGCAGGGAGATTTTCACTCCCCAGCTATGGTGATGGGCAAAACAGGCAGACTCACCTTGGGGAGAAAAGAAATAATTCTTTTCAACTATCAGAACAGGAGAAAGAGAAAATACAACCAGATCTTAATATTTTCCCTCCATTCCTCCCTTCTTCTCGGATTCCTTCCCTGCTTCTTCCCTCTCAGGGCACAAGGCAGGGGCAAGGGGGGGTTCAGGGTCAGTTCTCCACATGGAGTTTCTGCCGCTCCTTCCTCCTCAGGGGGAGGACTCCTCACAGCTTCCCTGCTTCAGGGAGTCCCTCTGATGGAAGAGAGTCCTTCATGTACCAATCTGACATGAGTCCCTCCCACCAGGTGCAGTCCCTCAGCAACAGGTTGTTCCAATGTGGGCCACCCACAGAATCACAGTCTTTGCTTTGGGGACGGGTGCTCTGGGAACAGCACCAGGTCCTCCATAGCTGCAGATCCATGTCTGCCTCACTAGGGGTGTTCAGGGACTGCTCTTCCACCATGGGCTGCATGGAAACACCCTGTTATGTCACCATGAGCGTTAGTGAAATCTCAGCTTGGGCACCTTCTTCCCCTCCTTGCTGACTGGCCTTCGTATCTCTGCCCAGGTATTGCTCTCTCCTCCCTCTCTCCTCTGCTCAGCAAGTCTTTTTTTTGCAGTTTCATTTTACCTTTCTTGAATGTATTACTCACAGAGATGCATCCAACTATCCATATCTGTTCACCCTTGGACAGAGGCAGGGCCAGAACTGGAACAAGGGGAGCTTTCAGCAGCTTCTCATCAGGGCCACCCTCTTCCAAAACCCTGCCACCTAACCCAAAACAGGCACTGACAGTGAGGTCAAGGCAGAATGCCTAGTAGTCTGAGAGATGGATATGACAGAACTTGTTCAACAGGTATTTCATGTCATTCTACTTTTGAAGAAGAAGGTTATGGTTTCTTAAATTTTAAGGAGTTTATTCTAGAATACTAATGATGACACAAAAGGCCCTTTCTTGTGTCAGTTTGGTGCTATAGGCTGAATGCATACGCAAACGTAAATAAAGCAACCAAGTGCATTGCCAAAGGTACCACCTGCCTTATGGTGGGGAAATCATCGGTCACTCATCGAGAGTAAATCTTAGGCCCTTTAATCTGCATCTTAGCTGTATTTACGCTTCATGGAAACCTATGCCATGTGTCTGCAATACCAGGAGAGAACTATGGAAGTGAAAGGATTGAGGACTTGCTGTACAAGCGAGATAGTAAAACACAACTCTATTTTTGGTAGGGCTATACTTAGTGAAGGAGATCATCATAGCTGCAGAGAAAGAATGAGTGAAGCATCATGAAGTAGGGGAGAAATGTTTGCTCTTATTCTTGAAATTATATAAAACTTTCAGAATTCCCTAGTGTTTTAACATGGGAAATATATATCTCACTTCATCATTATATTAAAAATCTTGCCTTTTACTTATATCCTTTTTTCCAAACTGTCATTGGAGATCTAGCCTAGAGCCCAAAGTATTTTGACCAGTGGGAGCACTCTGGTGGGAACCTTCAGAGTTGGTGGGCAATGACTTCTATGCCAAAGCCATGTAGTCACTGAGAACACTTATTCTTTTATAAGCATGGTCATAAGGCAATGTTGAAACAGAAGCACATTCTAAGATCACAGAGTGACAAATCTCTGTTCCTCTTATTCTGAAAACGTCAGATGTAAAGCTGCAACACACTTATCAGTGACAGCAAAAAAGCCTCCTGGTCTAAAGCCTTGAAATAATTTCTGGTTATGTTTGTTGGTTTTTTTTTTTAAATAGTACAAATTACTTAGATTGTCTCTGCCTAGTCTTTGTCAGTAATGCTTATTGAAGTGCTTGTTTGATGGTATGCTTTTCTGAATGTTTAATTAGCTGAATAGTCAAAAAACCTTTAGACTTTGTGTTTATTCTGGAAGCTTAAGCACTTAGACCTCCTCTCCCAGTCTGGAGTCTACAGTCAAGTATAAATTTGTTAAGGGCTGAGCTAGGACAGAGCCCTCACGTGCAGTACATTTGCAGTTGTATAGATGTGGAACATTTCCTTTCTGCTTCTTTCTGACTTGCTCTGAAAATTGTTATCCAAATTGCATTTACAGTTCTTGTATCATTACTGCGCTGGTGTCATGGGGAATTCTGTGAATGTATAGATGTGAAAGCAAGTCTTGTCCATGAGCAGGACAATTGTAACTGAAGCAATGAAAACTCCTGAAATAGATAGAAATTGTGTAGGAATCTATAGACTATTCATGTTGAAGCTTCCTGATGCAATTTTTTCCCCTTCATTAAGACTAAAAAAGGTTTTGGATATTTTACCATATTTTCACTGTAGAATGAAAATGTATGTACAATACATTTTCACTGTAGAATTTCAAAGAAAGAAAAAATATTAATAGTGTATTTTGATCAATAAAGTATAGTCAAAGATCTGTGAAACAGGACTGTAAGAGACCTTCCAAGTTGGATGACAGTCATTTGTTACTTGATAACAATTATGACTTATAACCTCCCCATAGATGTTTGTAGTGGAACAAAGCAATCAGATGCCTCTGATTACCGAGAAGTGGGTGTGAGCCAGTAACAAATCCACCTGTACCCAATTAGGGCAGGCCCCCTATTGAGCATGTGCAAGACCAGGGGGCCAATAAAAGGTGAGGCTCACACCCACCGACTAGCTCACTTTCGAGCTAGTCAAGAGAGTGTGTTGGTAGCTCATTGAGCGGCAGACCAATCTTGCTAGTTCCACTTTGTGGGCAATAGACTTAGAGCATAGCTCACGAGTCTATATCATGACACCGAGAAGGACTTGAGGCAACGATCCCTGAAGAAAGATTCGTCTTGCTACACGTCTTGCTACATCTGGTGGAGAATGCGGGCATAGACTTCTGTCTAGCCTGTGCTTCCGACGAATCAGGAAAGAGGGATCCAACCCCCTAGAGCGAACGGCAATTAACATTAGGGTAAGAAGACCCGTTACCCTTCTTTTGACACTAATAATTAACCAAGAAAAAGGAAAGGAAGATGGGACTTTCACCAAGCACCCCCATCAAGCAGGGACTCTCCTACTCCCCCGCTGTTGCTACGCGAGAACTTTGGAAGGAGGTTGGCAACCTACTGAATGACCTCCACGATCAAGAAGTTCGAAAAAATATAACTGGAGTAGATGCCACCTGGGAAGTGGTGACTAATGCCTTAAAAAAGATAAAATATGAAGCGAAAGCGGCAATCCCACCAAACGGCAGCCTTAATATTAGAACATCACTTCCTGAGGCAGAAACCGGAGTAGTACCAACAGCGTCTCCGTTACCGACCGAGAATGAAAAAGCCCAAAAGGCATTCCCAATCTTAAGGAACAACAGCCTTGGCATCAAGGGCATGAGAGGAAAAGTACATCATTCCATAGCTGAATTCCTCTCAGATATCGGGCTGGAGGTAGAAAAAGAAGTTCCTGCTCCGGAGACCAAAACCAATATGAAGATACCGACAGGTGACTCCAGCTGCTGTGTAAAACCGCCCTTACTGCCACCTCCCAGCTCAGAAAATGAGCATGAGAAAGCAGCAGCCACTCCATCAGCCACACCTGTCGGCCCGGAGTCCACAATAAAAGCCCTGCTGGAACAAACAACTTGAGCGGTGAAGTCCCTGGAAAAGAGAATAACAAACATAGAGCAACGGTCATCCTTCCACACCTACCGAGACCCACCCACCCTCCCTGACGACGATGACGAAGGAATTCCAGCTCCACTATTGTCAGGGCGGACCAACCCTGGCACCAAAGACGCTGGCAAATCCCGACCTGGAAGATGGTCCGGTATCATCCGTGATGCCATCCTCGAAGGCGAATGGGAGACCAGCACCATTGCCTGCCCCGTCCTTTATGATAACAATAGGCCGCCTACATTTGAGCAACATAGCTGGAAAACCCTACAACAAGCCAAGAAGACTTTGAGAGAGGGAGGATTAAGATCGGAGAGTGGCCAGGCCATCCTGGACTGATTGTTCACCGCGGACACCAACTGTCCCCATGATTGCCACAACTTGGCCAGGTACCTACTTACCCCCTTCCAGCAGATCGTATGGGTTAAAGAATGGGAACGCCTGGCCCAAGCAGAGGCGAACCGCCCTCGAGCACCCGGTGACCCATTGACAGGGGTAACCGGCGAGATGCTCACGGGCGCGGGACAATTCGCGGATGTACAAGTACAACTCCAGTTCCCGTCTGTGCTCCATCATATCACTGTGCATTTGGCCCGCCGAGCGTTTAATGTGGTTCCTGAGCCCACCCCGCTCCCTTCGTTCACTGCTGTTAAACAAGGGATGAACGAACTGTTCCAACATTTTGTCAATAGACTTTGGCAGTCTATCACGGCTCAATCCAAGGTAGGAGTCAATCAAAGGGAATCAATGTTTAAGTTATTGGCGTTCGGAAACGCAAATCCGAGAATGAAATAGCTGTTTTCCACGTTACCGAAGACAGCTGGCGTCTCGGACATGCTGGAGGTAGCTGCCAGGGCCACCCAGACGCAGCAACATCAGGGGATGGCCAATGCCTTCGCTGTCGCTCTGGAGCCCACCCAGAAGCTCCTTGCGGCAGTAGCACAGAGGCTAGGTGGAAGGGGAAACCGATTCAAAAGAAGAAATCGACCGAGAAAACCCACCCCCGTCTGCTACCGTTGTGGAGCAACGGGCCACTCGGCGAGGGATTGCTCGGATACGGTATGGTGTGACTGCTGCCACAAAAATAGTCATAACAACCGGGCATGCTGGTCCGCAAAAAACGGATGACGCAGCGCGCAAGGCCCCCGCGCTGTGACACAAGTAGCTGGGCCAGCGTTATACAACGGCTCCCCGCCCCAGCCACAAGAGGAAGCTTGGGCATCGATGTGCCCCGTGCAATAGATATTACGTTGACGACTAATCAGGTTTATCGGCTACCGACGGGGATACACGGACCCATACATCGGGAAAATGGCACGGTAGGGGCTTTGTTAATGGGACGTTCATCCACAGGAATCACAGGACTTATTGTGCTTCCAGGGGTAATAGACGCAGATTCTACAGGGGAAATAATGATCACATGTCTCACGTTGACGCCTCCCCTGATAATCAAAGCGGGAACCCGAATAGCGCAACTAGTCCCCCTCCCGAAAATGAATATAGGGAAGAATGTCCCCATGGCAGGAGGCGATCGAGGCTTTGGATCATCTGGAGGCACTCTAGTAAATTTAGTGCAACAGATGAAGACCAGGCCCATTATCATCATAAAGATGACTGCTGGAAAAGAGGCGAAGACACTTTCCGTGATGATGGACACAGGGGCTGACGTCACGATCATCAACCTCAACGTGTGGCCTCGTCACTGGAAACTTGTCACGGCCCGTGATGCTGTCCAGGGAGTAGGTGGTGGTTCCACTCCCCTTCAGGCCCTAGAACCTGTGCAATTACAGTTTCCTGAAGGACAGAAGGTAACCGTACGTCCCTATGTATTATCGTTGCCAGGACAACTCGGAGGGCTGATCGGCAGGGAAGTAATGAGTCAGCTGGGAGCTGTCCTCTCCATCCCTGAACCCACCCGATCCCCTCAAAATTTTCAGTAAGGGCCACTGCATAAGTGCCGCCAACATCCAGACTAAAATGGAGAACAGACACCCCTGTCTGGGTGGAGCAGTGGCCTTTACAAAAAGAGCGGCTACAAATTGCCATCACTCTAGTGAAAGAACAGCTGGTTGCAGGACACATCCAGCCATCAGTCAGTCCCGTGGAACACACCTATATTCGTGGTTCCTAAAAAATCAGGTAAATGGCGACTAATACAGGATTTACGTAAGGTGAATAACCAGATGTGGCCAATGGGCACCCTCCAACCTGGGCTGCCCTTACTTACGATGCTACCAAGAGACTGGCACCTTCTGGTCATTGACCTTAAAGACTGTTTCTTTAACATTCCCCTTCATCCAGAAGATACAGCACGCTTTGCGTTCACCATCCCTTCAATCAACAAAAGTGAACCTGCAAAGAGGTACGAATGGGTAGTGCTGCCACAGGGGATGAAAAACTCCCCAACAATATGCCAGATGTATGTAGCATGGGCACTATCACCGATCTGCGACGAGATGCCGGATACGTTAATATATCACTACATGGACGACATATTGCTCTGTCAAGAAGCCTCGTTCCCTGACGACTTCAGTCAAATATTGACCAGCCGACTGAAGACGAAAGGACTAATAGTTGCTCCGGAAAAAGTGCAAACAAAATCACCCTGGAGCTACTTAGGGTGGAAAGTTACCCATGCCATGGTGAGACCACAGAAACTGGAGGTAATAAGTTCGATTAAAACATTGAACGATGCCCAAAAATTAGTGGGCAAACTCCAATGGGTTCGACCCATTGTAGGTCTTACCAATGCAGATATCCACCCCTTTTTGTCCTTGTTACTGGGCACGCACCCAGGTGCGTTAGTGAACTGGACGAATAACCATACTAATGCATTGAAACAGGTCGTCCGTAAACTGGCAACCGGCTATGCGGATCGACGAGATGCCACACAACCCATCGGAATCTGGGTATGTAATCACCCGTCATACCCATTCGCACTGCTACTACAAGACTTCAACTGGAATAAGGAAAATGGGGAATATTTCCGCGACACCGATAAATGACAACGCGATCAGAGCTCTCTGAGATCGGACTCCATAGCCATCTTGGAATGGCTATTTACATCGCACACACCACAGAAGGGTATTTGGCAACAGACCAAGATAATAGCATTCTTGATACGGAAGGGACGGCAGCGTTGCCTGGAGGTAGACGGTCAAGAGCCAGGATGGATCAGCATCCCCATGAAAGCAATTGACTTTGGCTACTGCAACGCTCCGTGCCTCTACAACTTGCCCTATTTGGGTATTCTGGGGAAGTCCGCCATGGAGGCCCAACACATAAGCGTTTACAGACTATCAGCCAGCTTCATTGGATTGAGCGTCCGATCGTGTCAGAGCTCCCAGTGATTGGCATCACAGTTTTTAGCGATGCCGGAAAGAGGTCTAAAATGGCCGCCTGCGTATGGCAGGATAAGGGTCGGTGGAAACAACACCTGATTCTGGGCACTGCGGAAGATAATCGACAGACTCTGGAATTGCTGGCTATTATCTGGGCCCTAACGCAATGGCTACAGGCTCCCCTTAACATGGACAGAACCATGCTGCATCCTGCATATCAGAAGCCATAAAACTGGCTGGGACTGGGTGAAGGAAATGCAAAGGCTGAATCCCTGGTCAGCCTGGGAATACAGAGCCTGGTAAGCCAGTTTGCGAAGGTTCAAAACAGCCACTCCCTATTCCATCAGAATGCCAGGGCATTGAAGCGCATGTTTTCCATACCGTGGGAAGACGCGAAAGGAATTGTTAGAGCATGCCCTCAATGCGCACAATTTGGCCCTGTCCTGGGAATGGGAGTAAACCCACGCGGACTGCAAGCGGGTGAAACTTGGCAAATGGATGTCACCCACGTCCCAGAATTTGGACGTCTGAAATATGTCCATGTAACAGTGGATACCTTTTCAGGCATGCTCTGGGCGACAGCTCAAACGGGGGAAAAGGCATTACATGTGGTCCGTCATCTAACCAACTGCTTCGCTGTCATGGGGGTCCCCCAAGTAGTAAAGACTGACAATGCACCCGCCTATACAGGCAGAAAAGTCAAACAATTCTTAGCTACTTGGGGGGTAAAACACATCACAGGAATCCCCCACTCGTCTACAGGCCAGGCGATAGTAGAAAGAGCTCATCGCACCCTGAAGACATATTTGCAAAAACAGAAAGACAGCAAAGACATGGACCCACAGATGCGGCTGAGCAAGGTGCTTTTTACATTAAATTTTCTTAGCCCAAGCCGTGATTCGCAACAACCCCCTGTGCTGCTGCACTACTCATCCCAGAAGGTCAACCGCATGCCAGACGTTCAAATTAATTACAAGGATCCATCGACAGGTCAATGGGTAGGGCCCGAACCACTACTGTTCACCGGGAGAGGTTATAGCTGTGTATCCACAGACTCTGGACCTCTCTGGGTACCCAGTAAGTGGACACGCCCTGCCACAAACAGACCACCAAGAAACAACGATGCAGCATCCAGTAGCTCCAATTGAGTTATTTTGACAAATTTGCCTGGACATTTCATGACCTTCCTTACATTACATTACTTTTCTTACTTGTTGATTGTGTCCTCCCCCCCCCAAAAAAAAAAACCCCAAAAAACCAAAAAAAGACACACACACAAAAAAAAGAGAGGTGAGAGGGATTAGTACCTTTTGTTGTATCAAGTTTATTCACAAAAAAAAAAAAAAAAAAAAAAAAAGAGGGGGGGAATGTAGTGGAACAAAGCAATCAGACGCCTCTGATTACCGAGAAGTGGGTGTGAGCTGGTATCAAATCCACCTGTGCCCAATTAGGGCAGGCCCCCTATTGAGCATGTGCAAGACCAGGGGGCCAATAAAAGGTGAGGCTCACACCCACCGACTAGCTCACTTCCGAGCTAGTCAAGAGAGAGTGCTGGTAGCTCACTGGGCGGCAGACCAATCTTGCTAGTTCCACTTTGTGGGCAATAGACTTAGAGCACAGCTCACGAGTCTGTATCACGACACCGAGAAGGACTTGAGGCAACGATCCCTGAAGAAAGATTCGTCTTGCTACACGTCTTGCTACAGATGTCTATCTTCCAAAGAGTATTTTGTTTTCTTGGTAGCATTAATCTATTGGAACTTAAAAATAAATTTCCTGAGGCTTAGAAAAGTTCAGAAAAAGCCTAAAATGCTTCCTTATCAGTAGAGTCATTTTTTCAAGTTCTTAAGTTTGTTCTTCTAAACTTACAGATTTATGGGAGGAAAGCCTCTCTAATACATACCTAACAAATACTTGTTCCTTATAACCAGTTCTCTCTTGTCACTTACTTTTAGAAAATGAAATAGTTTACTAAATTTTTGAGATTCTCACAAGAAAAGCTGCTATTTGTTGTCCAAGAATGAACACACTTATTTTTCAGAGATCTCAGTCGACAATATGGAAGAATCTGTTTTAATTCTTCCAAGTAATGGAGTACCTTGCATCTTTTTGGAAGTAAAAAAACCATTGATTTTCTATTCCTGAGACTAGTTTGTATGCTGGCATATGTTCTTGACATTTTTTTAAACTCTTTATCTTATTATTATAAAGTGAGTGCTTTGCATGTTTTATATAATGCCTGCTCAGCAAAAATACTAAAACCCACTTAAAAATGCTAACAATGAACAAAAGAAAGGCATATTATATGTGTGAAGAAATGCAAGGTGTTAATTTAGGAAAACCACCAAGTTCTTGGATTGTTAAAATATATTACCTTAACAAAAGCCAAATGAGTTAAACTGTCAGCTACAACTTTTTCAGTTTTTTGCAGTTTGAGAAGCAGGGCTTTTTTTCCTTCTTATCTTTGTACTTTCTTTCAACTTCTTTCATTCAGTCAGAAGCAAGATGGCTGTGAGTTTGTCATTACAAAGAGGAACAGAAATACCAAAGGGGTCTTCTGATGAATGTCTCCCAAAGATGTAATAGATTAAAGCTGAGTGAAAGAAGAAACTGGGAGATCACAGAGAAGTTCATAGAGAACATCTGTAAAGTCCTGAATTAGGATGGAAGCGAAACACTTTTAAAATCCATCACAGTATGTAGCTTTGTGATTAGGGTATTGAACACACACACCTTCTGGGACTGTGTCTGTACCCACAGAGAATGCTCTTTAATAAGTATCATTTTATCAGTAGTGTTGCAGCTGATCCTCAGTATTATGTAGGATGGTCTTGTTGAATCACCTGAGTGCAAATCTACCAGAGGTTACCACTCTAGCAATAGAACTGGTGAACTGGAACATGTGCTGGCAGCTCCACTGGAATAAAACCTATTAGCTGAAACAGTACATCTGGCTGTAAAATTTGGACTTCTGCCACCTCCCAAATAACAGTCTGAATATAAAATCACCCCACTGTATACTACATTATAGCTTTTAGGCATATATAGAGACACCTCTATTTTATCTCAGAGATGGAAAGCCTGTCCTTGCCAGCCTACTTTGCATGCCCATGTCATTATACTGATTTCAACGAATCAGTACATTCCTTACATAGATATTTTTTCTAAAATAACATTTATTTACCTGATTATTTAACGCCTGTCATTCCCCTACTGTGATTCACTTCGTTGATACAGCCTAGAGAGTTATTCAGACCAAGACCCTTTCATTTCTTGTTCATTGAGAAATTTTTACATTTTCACATAGTTATAAGCATTTAGAACCCCAGAGAGGAAAATACAAAGCTAAACTGGTACAGAGTCCCCGAGTATGTCATGAATAGTTTCTTGATACAAATTCCCTAATGTGTGAGAGTAAAGGGTACATAAAACTTTACTGAGGCAAGCCTTCATTGCTCAGGGAACTGCAAAATCTTATTTGCTAATATAGTGAGGATGTTTCTGTACCCTATGGTTTTCCAGTCTGTTTGGGCAGGCTTTAAAGCCTGTAATCTATTAAAATATTAAAATTTATGAATTATGAATGGAAGTTCATGACAATAAGATAAAAGAACTCTCTGGTCTTTTTTAACGTGAAGATGCAATCAAGTCTGAAATGCTTCAGTGTAATTTAAAACTGAAATAAGTCCCATTTGCCAAAGAAGTAACAATACCCATGACTTTTGGGAAACGTAATATTTTGCCATGATTGCTAATCTTTGTTTGGCAGCTTATAGCTGTCTCTGACAAAAGTATTCAAGTAGCCTTTCTGCATAATAAGCAGTGCAAAGCCTTCACACTGAAGTGCCAATCAGCTCATTGCTCTGAGGCCTGCATAAATTTAAATAGAAAGCGGATGAATTCTTTATTTTAGATATTTGTGATTTTAATCTAAACTGAAATAATGAACAGTATTGACAGGAAGCTGAACATGAGCCAGCAGTGTGCCCAGGTGGCCAAGAAAGCCAATGGCATCCTGGCCTGTATCTGGAACAGCGTCGCCAGCAGGTCCAAGGAAGTGATTCTGCCCCTGTACTCAGCCCTGGTGAGGCCACAGCTTGAGTACTGTGTCCAGTTCTGGGCCCCCCAGTTCAGGAAGGATATCGAGGTCCTGGAGCAGGTCCAAAGGAGGGCAACCAGGCTGGTGAAGGGACTCGAGCACAGACCCTATGAGGAGAGGCTGAGAGAGCTGGGGCTGTTCAGCCTGGAGAAGAGGAGGCTCAGGGGAGACCTCATTGTTGTCTACAACTACCTGAAAGGAGGGTGTAACCGGGTGGACATTGGTCTCTTTTGCCAGACGACTTTCAACAAGACAAGAGGGCACGGTCTTAAGTTGTGCCAGGGGAAGTTTAGGTTAGATATTAGAAAGAATTTCTTTACGGAGAGAGTGATCAGGCATTGGAATGAGCTGCCCAGGGAAGTAGTGGATTCTCCGTCCCTGGAGATATTTAAAAAGAGACTGGATGTGGCACTCAGTGCCATGGTCTAGCAACTGCAACGGTGGTAAAAGGGTTGGACTCGATGATCTCTGAGGTCCCTTTCAACCCAGCCAATTCTATGATTCTATGATTCTATGATTGTTTTAATACGGTAAAACCATCTCTTAAAATGATTCCTATACATAACAATTACTGGAAAGAGATTTCATTTTTTTTTCTCCTTTTATTCAGGGAGGTAAAACTTATTGCAATATTTTCAGCTGATAGTGTTTTTTTAAAATTTAAGCTTCTTACCCTCACTTGTTTTTGACTGCCAGGAAGATTTTTGAGTGTGAAGAATGAAGAATGACTCTTGATGACACTTCAGATAAAACTTAGCAGCATATATTATTGTTATTGAATTTTTTAAAAATGCCTGTTTCTTTTCTGCTCATACACATCTTCAGTTAATCTTTAATCTATACTCTTCTATCAAATATATAACTTTCAAGTTTCAAGTTACCACCTTTTTAGCAGCAAGACATATGAGTAGGGGGGAGAGTTTCTTTTCCCCCTTATATGATTTGAAGTAAATAAAAAAACTTTTAATGTCACTCACTTGCCCTTTAATTGAAGAATTTAAAACCAAACAGCCAAAAAAACCCCAAACAAACAAAAAAGAGAGGAAGTTTTCTATTTTTTTATTTTAAACATGTTTAGGTTTACTCACTTGTACCTATTATTATATAGGATTAGAGGTAGGTTTTCTCATGCTTTCATATCAATTTCTTCATGCTTACAAGGAACACAATATTTGTCTGAGTAGTTTGGGCAGGATTACCTGTGAAAGCATAGAGGACATGGGTCGTCAACTATGAAGGATCTCATCATGTCTCACTGGGTGTTTTCATTTAACAAACGTGCTTTTTTTTTGGATGTGCTTTTTGTACCTTCAAGTAGCTGACAGTGATTGTGATCTTTTTACCTTTCCTTCCTGTCTCTCCTGCTTGAATGCCATTAGGGAATTCTGCTGATCCACTCACAGACATAGTTTCCTTCTGTTGGTGTAGTCTGCTTTTAGTTTGCCTGCTTTGAGCATTTGAAGTGGTATGTAGATGTGTGCCATGATGTCTGATGACCTGATTATTTCAGTGTCATCAACACTTGTCATTTTGTTATTCCTTATTCATGTAATTTCCTCTACTGCTGTCATTCACATGTTCCTGCTTATACATAATTAATATAATTCTTAAAGATTTTTCTCACAAGTCTCTGGAAACAAATGCGATTTGCTGCTTAGAAAATTGAGCTGTACAAAATGCTGACTTCACTGATCTCAATATAGCTGCTTTTATGCTAACTACTCTGGATTTTGTAATAATATGGAATAATTTGCTATGCAGCTTCTTTATAAGTTTAGAGACAGGTACATACCATGGAGATGTATATGAAAGTAAAGATTAGTGAATTTCAGTGTAGTGTCTGTGATGGCTGGGGACAAAAAAGGATGCCTCCTAAAGTCTTTATTGTTTGCTTTATTTAATGCAGCAGTTTCAAATATGGCTGTCAATGGCCTAAAAGCTGACGCTGATATTATCTTATTTCTTCTAGATTGCACACTGTCGAAGATTGCTGTACAAAAATTCAAAGACTGCCTAGACACTAGCATTTCATTTTATATGAATTTTTTAGTCATAAACAGATCAGTTTATTACTGTGGATAATAACCCACAAAATTATGATATTTTGTCAGCCAAGCTTCATGTAGGGTCACTTATCTTTACAGAAACAGAATGCAAATTGTCATTTTTTAAAATTTTCGTGTTTATTGGCAGGATTCAAATCCATTTCAGTGCTGACAGAGAAAGAATTTGGCAGGAAGCTAGCAGTGAATGTCCATTAGAGGCTTCAGTGCATTGGAAGATGCCTCTTCATCTGTCAAGGGTGGAAGTGGCTAAGGAGCACAAGTCTATTGCAATTGTCATGGCAGAGTGTGTGTAGCAGTCATTAGCTGTGGAAGTTCATCGAATAGCATTTAGCATTACTGCACATAAAGTAGAATGATCACTGCACATTCCTGGAAGCATTATAATTTGTCTGTCCACTAAGGAACAAAGACCAAAGGTTCAATTTCTGTGGGTCAGAGGAGCTGTGGGTCTTTTAGAACCTTTTCCTGTTATTTTAAAATGATGGGAAAACATGCTAGAATGATCTTCAAAGATGCCCAGTGACTGAATACAGGTTAGTCACCATCACTTATGACTTCCAAATAGCAAATAGACAGCAAAAGAATGGTAAGACATGGAAAAGTAGAAACTACTCAATCAGAAACACTGTCCAATATTAAGTGACCCAAAACATTAGAAGCAATTTCAATGACACTGAGAAATGTTCTACATTTTCATCGAGAGGTATTTATCATGTATCTGGCTGTGTAATATCACTGGAGCTATCAAAATGGCATATCTGTCTTTGCCATGACACTAACATCTGCATAAATGGGGAATCAAAACAATTTGAGTTGTTCAGGAAATGTACAAAAATACCACAAATAATAAGGCTAAGTTGTTGTTGAGTTTCAGAGTTTGTGGAAATACCTGTTTTTGTAGGTGTGGTTGAAGGTCTGAGGTGGTACAAAAAAGGAGGTAGTATACTTAATTCAGTCAATGCCACACAATTCCATGCTAGGCTTGTGAATTCTCATCATATTAAAATACTAAAAAAGGAATTTTTTTATTTAGCAGATATAATAATTGTCAAAGAAACCAGAATGAAAAGCCATTATTAATCGCTGTAGAGAAATTTCTTCTTAGTTTTGAATGATCAGAAAATTTCTCTGATGCCATTTGGTTTTAATCAGAGCATAGTCATATCAAAAATGTTAATTAGAATACAGATTTCTATTCAACCTTCTTAGAAGTAGAAATACATCAATAAAAATAGTGGTAAGGGTAACTGAACAGGTTGATGGAAAGAATCATGATCGTTTATTTGAATGATGTGTATTCCTGTCTTGAAAGCATTTTTGCTGAAGGCAACACTTTTAATATATTTAAATTTACCTTCCAAGCACAAAAGAAAACTGTTCTCTGGAGAAAAGGAAGCTGTCTGAAACACATTTAGGTATGATGAAATAAACATAATGGACCTGTTGCAGCGTTTTAGGGTTTCTGATAATGTGCGTTTATTCTGATATACTTGACTTCAGGATGGTGAAAGTATTGATGCCATGATGTCAAGCAACCCAGGCTTTTGATTTCAGTGAATTTATGTTAGTTAAAGATCAGGCTTAGATGGTAACACACTGTAAGTATCTTGAAGTATCTTATCCACTTGATACTGGAAATGGGTAAGAGGTAAACAGACTAGGAAGCTGCATTTTGTTTATATGATGATTATAGTGTCTTTTACTTTAAAAGAAAAAAAGGAACAGGTGTTTCCAATTCCCATAAAATACTTATGCAAATAATGTGAATACTAATTCATAAATTGAAGGAAATTTTTTTTTTTTTTTTTTTTTCAGTTGAGGTAATTTTAATCTTAAAAGCTTCCAACAAACTTGGTTTCACTTTCCAAATTTTATGCACTAGGCAATATCTATTTCTACATTATACAGATGATGTTTTCTAAAAACACTCAAATACTTTTTTAGGAAACATAAAGAGGAGAAGGAGAGCTCATTGATGTGGCTGACCATTAAAATACTGAATCTCTATTTGCTTCTGTCAACATAACAGTATTGGACTGCAAAAGCTCATCATGTGCTTACTCACATATCCCTTCCAGAGTATTGCTAATGGTGCTTTAAAAAAGAAGCAGAATTTTTCTTTCAGAAAATACATTTATGAAACCCTTGAAACCTCATCACTAGTTTGCCCAATGTTGCCTGCACAGAAATTTATATTTATGCTTGTAATAAATCCCATGGTGGTAAATCTGTTTACCAGAAATTTTAATTCTCTGGTACATCATGCACAGGCAGAATTTGTATTTTTTCTGTCTGTAACAGAAGCCAGAGACAAAGAATATTTTTATTTTGTAAGAAGTCTTTACTTGGAAAGAACAGTAATACGTAGAGAAAGGAATAAATTTAGGTTTGTTGTGTTATTTTCCTTTACCTTTTTTAAGAAAAAGTACCAAATAATTCAATAAGTATTCAGAATACTTGGGAAAGCAAGTGGGAAATCTGTCTCACACCTCATTCCAGAGGTGTTTTATGACTGGGAGTTGAAAAATTATTAAGTTCTGTCTGTTGGTCCTCTTCCTATACTTCTCTCCCAAGCTGTCTCAGTACTTTATCTCTTTTATTTTGTAAGCATATAGAGAAAACACTATTTTTGAGAGAGCTAGGTTTTGTTGTCCCTTTTAATTGGATTACACTCCCAAGATGTAACTTCTTAAAACTGCATATCTAGGTGCTTCAAAACAGGTTCTAAGAGTTCTCTTGACTCTTTCCATTCTGTCCTTCCTTTTCACAATCATCAGTGTAATGAAGTCCACTCTATTTCAGTTTCCTGAAAAGGGAGTATTTGGCCATTGAAAGGCTCTCCAGAGTCTGAGTTCTATAATAACAAAGAATCAATGTGAATTCTCTTCATCTGATCTTCTGCTTAAGTTTAAACTACTTGCTTCCAGTGTTTGTACAGATGTTTGGTCGAGGTTTTTTTTCTTCCTTTGTACAGTTATGGGAAACTATTCTATCCTTGATCATTCTATGTTTTATTAGAAAAAATGAGACAAGTTCTTTTGGTCTCCTCTTAGAACAAATGACAGTGTCATTTCAGTATTTGTGAGGTATTTTTTTCTGTTTAAATACTTACAAAATATAGTTTTTAAACTGCTTTTTCAGCCAATAATAAATAATAATAATAATAATAATAATAATAATAATAATAATAATAATAATAAAAAAAACCCCTACCCTTTCCACAACCCAACTGATTTATTTCATCTAAATGTCCAGGAAAAAATATGTGTTTTGGAGGACAAAGACACAGTTTTACTTCAAGTCCTATGAACAGTGGTACAATGAATTCTTGCAAAGATATTTTTTCTAAACGACTGTTGTTTTCAAAGCTTTTTGCAATGGTCAAGGCTTGGCAGAAGAAAATCAAGGCTGAAATGGGGAAATAAGTCATTCTGTGCTCTAAAGCACTGGGTTTGATTTTTCTTTCTCTCTTCACAATACATGTCAATTGTGATAGATTATCAGCTGTATTATGTGATGAAGTTATTTCCTCTGGGAAGGGTTGCTTTTGTACACTTTTTCTATATAATGGGGATTCTGTCTGTGTATGTTTTCCCTTCACTTCTCTTATTGTTCCTTCTTTTTCATAATGAGAAAGTTATTGAGGTTTTGAGATATATTAATGAACAGTTTCTAAAACCAAAACTTAATTTCTTTATTTTTAACCTCTTTAGATGGTTGGACTTTTAGTTTGTAATACTGCTGCTGTGCATGCAGTTTGTATCCATGCAGCAAACTGAGTTTTTCTTGACAGTCCTGAGATTTTTTATACCTGTCATTTTATAATGTATCCCCATCTATTAAAACCCTTCATTGGGCAGATTGTCAGAACAGACGGGGTCACAGTTTGATCAGACCTTTACTTTGAAAGCTGAATAACTGAGGTACAGCAACCCCTTTTCCTCAGTATGTGATTCCCAGTACTCAAACCTGTTTCCAAGCTATATTTATACACACACATATATATAATTTATTTTTTTTCTTTGAAATATACTGTGAGAAGGAACCTAGACAAAGTCCGGATTTTAGCATTTTGAAGCACATACCTTGTGGTTCACCCTTGAAAGGTTCCTGGCATTGCTGAAAACACAAAATTGTATTGTTGTGCAAGACAGGTGAAAATTTATCATTATCTCTCTTCCTGACTTCCAAGTCAAATGCTAAATGAGTGAAAGAAAAGGCTTGATTGACTGGCAATTCTGCTAATATATTTATTTTGTCCTGGTTTTCCACTGAAGTAGTGTGGAGTGTAGTAAAATCTTTTATTCTGGTTGTTAAAGTAAAGCAATCTTAAATTTTCAAAGAATCACTAAATGTGGGATCATAATGTTCTAGACCTTGTGTCACAAAATTACACAAACTGGCATATGGGGATAAAATAAAATAAAAAAAAGAAACAGAACAAAAAATGACAACCAAACTGAAAAGAAACTCAAAAAAACCCACATCTTTGTCTTTCTTTCCTTAAAGTGCAAATTATGGGTAAATGTAATTTTCATCTCTTCTCCCCTGTTTGACTGCAAAAATGGGGGAAAGTAAAATAATAGTAAATAAAGTAAAATGTAAGTAAATAATACTCCATCTCTTCCTCCATTTTTTATTGCTGTCTTTGTAGCACACTGGCTCCAAAATAAGTTTAAGAAAAAGAGTATAAATGCATCCCAATGGCTCTTATAATTCTGTTCAGCTTTCTTCTTACACCTGCTTCTTCTGGATGTTGGGTTTTTTTTGTTTGTTCTGGAGAGAATGAGCAGAATGTCAACAAACTGCGTGAAACCTCATTTAGAGAGCTGCTCTATGAGGAAAAAACTGTGAACACTCCATGCTGATAGCTTCAAAATCTGAAGCACAAACTGCATAACAGAGATAAAAATTTATCAAGCTGAGGTATAAGAAAAATACATTTGGATCTGTCTCTGGTTATAGGTATTATGCCTGAAGACCATTGTCATGCAACTGTAAGGTTTCCAATGCATTCTTTTTTGATAATATGATTTTTCTCTCTCTTTGCCACTTACAGAACATTTTTCTATTTGATTGTCAGAAACTTCAACTTCTGAGTGCTCTAATCCCAACAATTGATGATTTGCTCATCTCTCATACCAGTTTTGGAAATCCAGCTTCCTGTGGGCCCCTTAATTAAATTTACCTTTTTTGCGGTTCTCCCTGTGGCTTGAACTCTCAGCGATGCATACACACTCTTTATATTCATCATTTTTTGACATTCAAGGAACAGAGCAAAGAGAATATCTTACAGTTTTTTCCTGAGCAGGAAAGAAGAGCAGAGCCCAAAAGCCAGATGCATGTGGAAAATCTTATGAAACAGAGGCTACAGTAGCAGCAAGTTTTGTAAACAATATTGTGAGTTTTCCCTGAATACCACTTTGCTAACTCAGCTATTTCCACCAACCTCATGAGACTCCAAAATGCGTGATCCCATCTCCTCTGCTCTCTGTTTTATTTTGATAAGATCAAGACCACAAGATTGTGATATGAATGAATAAATTTACATCTTTCCTGCAAACAAGGATGAAAAAAGACTATGAGGGGAAAGCAGAATCCTCTGCGGAATGTCTAAGGATATTGCCATGAAAAATATGAACACGGTTACCAGCTTTCTTTTTTTTTTTTTTTTTTCCTCTGTCTGAACAGAGATGCTTTTGTATAGATGAATTTTATTTTTTTGGTTGCAGGTTTTTTTGTGTGTAGATGTGATTTCCCAGGTGCCAGTATTGTCTTTTTTTCTATACAGACAGAAGCTTTGAGCCTTCTCTGAATAGAATAGAGTTGTTGATAGAGTTAGCAGTGCTTGTTTTTCAAGTCTAGAAATTACATCTAAACCAGCATATTTTGTTGTTGAAAAATTTTGTTTCCAGAAAAGGTAATGAGTCTTAACACTTATTTCAGCACAGTAATAAGTATTTTTGAACAAGCTGAAACAGTTTAATTTAAAAAAATGTGATAAGTAGTTAACATGAAAAAGTCAAATTTTGATTTACAGTTTATGTGTAATAGACTATACTTCATCCGATGAATTTCTGAATAGCTTAGAGTTCAATTATCAATCTTAACTAAGCAGAATAACTGCTTTAGTGACTTTCCACATGGCAATTTTTGTTAATTTACAGATACACATGCTGTAGGGCTAAGCCTTTACACATGAGGTATTGTAACTCATAATGATGCATGCAATACAGGGCTGTGTTCATTTCAGTCCCAAGAAATAAGTAACAGATTGATAGTTTAGAACTGGAGGGGAAACAATCTTGTTTTCATAGACAAATCAACTCATCCATGCCTTCATACCATTAAAATCCCTCATTATTTAAAATTATAGCTATGTTTCCATCTCACTCTCTTACAGAAGGGAAGTGCCATACCTGGTATGAATGCATAGCCTTTTCTTTGTGTCTAACTACCATAAGGAAATAGGTAAAGAAAATGTATGGTGAAAGGAGGAGGGCCCCTTCCCCTCCTTTATTCCCTGTTAGTGGTTTAGACCAGATTGTTGGATGTATGTTTCTTAAAACTGTGGCAGGATAATTTTAGCAAAGAAGCTGCCCCCTTGAGTCAAGGGGGAAGGTAAGAGATATAGTTGCTGGTTACTTAGGAATCTACCTGTCCATAAGATCAAGTTCTTGTAGGCAGGCATGCTGACTGAAATACAGCTATCATTATTTTACAAGTGTACAGCCTCAGGAAAGCAAGCAGTCTTTTTGTGGTTGGGAGGACAGTACATCAATCATCTTTTGTTTTACTTGTCAGCTCTAAAATGTTGTTTCAGCACTGCACAAACTGAAATCTAAAGGCAGGAGTAAAATATCTGTTAAGAATCAGAAATTTAAAGAGAAGCGATTTGGACATCTTGTTTTTCAGTAGGAGTGAGGTCACTGTTCTGTGTATCACTTTGTTATTCAGTAACAAAAACCCCAAAATGAATCTTCTATTCTAAATCCAGAGGCAGTGCAGAGTAGCACTTAATATAATTGGTTGAATATTTTGTATTTCTTTTATTCAAGGGTACAAGATGCCTCCTTTTCTCATGTCTTCTTTCCCTGCCAGAAGCACTGCATCTCATTGACTGCTGGAGAGAGATGAGGGCTGGCACCTCTTTATTGTAGGGAAGGGAGGGAGATACAAAGTGGAACCGGATGAGAGAGAGAGGTTAATTTGCTGGAGAAGCTGTGTCCATGGTTTTGGCTGCTGTTCTGGGATGGCAAATCTCTGCCTCCACTGACATAGCCCAGTCTGGCAGTCCTTGTCCTTAATGTCTGCCTCTTTCCCCTGCAGTCACTGCCTTGCTCTCTGTCATCTGGAATCATAGCAGATTTGTTCTTGGCTTTTAGGGTATCAGAGAAGTAAATTCTTACAAGGTTTATTTCTTTGGAAAAATCCTGACAAAAAATAGTTGCTGGTATGCTTTATTTAACTGAGTAGAGTCTCAGTGATGAGAACAATGGAGGTTGTCTTCAACAATGCTAAAGCTGAGGGAGATACTTGAATTCTGTTTCATGCATTTTCTTGTTGTCTCAACTGAAAAAAAATGTATACTCTTTGGTATACAGATGTATGAGACCACTTATCTTCTAAATAAATAACTATTTTACTGTCTTACCACCAACATGAGTAGCACGACATTTGCTTAAATTGAGTACATACTGTGCGGTACTGAACGCTGTAGAATAAAGTTATGCTGTAAATGGTGTCTTAGCTTTCAGTGACACCACTGCAAAATAAGTGAATGTATTCAGAATGAGCAGAATCCATTTGTAAGACAAGAAGAAAGGACAGAATATGATAGAGGCTTTTATTAAACCACACTAGATCAGGAGTGAAGTTAAGGGTAGATCTTAGTATGGACAGTTAAGCAATGGTTGGGTGTAGAGGAGATGTGGCCAGGCTTTTGTCAGAAGTTAGAGAAGAAAACAAGCAACAATGGCCACAAGCTGGTTGTACTGGATCTTGCTGACATGGAGTTAACTTTGCCCACAGAAGCCCTGAGAATGCAAAGCTTTATACTGCTAGCCAGAAAGCTGTTGATAACACCCCTGTGTTTTGGCTGCTGCTGAGCAGTACTCACACAACATCACAGATATCTCTCCAACTCTCCTTCCTGGCAACCCTGAAGGCCAGCAGGCTGGGGGTAGAAGAGTTGTTGGAAGGGGACATAGCCAGGAGAGATAACCAAAACTTACTAAAAGGGTATTCTATACCACATGAGATCGAGCTCAACAATGAATGGTAAGAAAGAAGTAGGAGGGGGATATTTTTTATTAAGGTGTTTGTCTTTTGAAGGAAACACATACCAAGACCCTGCTTCCCAGACAGTAGATGAATATCACCTGCTGATGGAAAGTAGTTAGAAATCCTTCTGGTTTTCTTTGCTTCCACATGTAGCCTTTCTTTTCTTTATTCAATTGCCTTTATCTTGACCCTGAGGTTTTAAATCTTATTTTCTCTCCCTGTTCCTCTGAAGAAGGGAATTGAGAGTGGCTTGGTGGGCACCTGGCCAAGGTCAACTGCTCTCAATACTTTTGTACTTTTTGACACTCATTTTGGGGCATGAGGAAATAAATAAAAGGACGGCAGTTGTAGTGGAAAAATCATGGAATGAACATTACTAAAGAGCAGGACATCTGTGGGACATTTGTTGTAACTGTGGTAAAAGGATGAGGGGTAGAGTGTGTGTAAAAGCTGAATAACTTTGTAAATAGTCCATCTTTGCTAGTGTTATAATATTTTGATTTTGGTGTGGGAAATTTTTTATTTGATTTAAGTGAAATTTTTAAAGATTGGATGTTTGTATGCTGAATGAGTATTTTAATGATAATTCTTTAATATGGGATTCACTGAAGGGAGTGGTGGACTGTATTTGTTTTACATGGCAAAATGTTGGTAGCAGGGGTCCACAGAGCTGGGTTATGTGAGAAAACACCAGGATCTGCCCTGATGTTAGACAGAGCCAGCTCCTGCTAGATCCAAGATGGACACATAACAGGCCAAAGTTGAGCCAATCAATCAGTGATGCTTATGGTGTGTCTCTGATAACATATTAAAGATGGGGTAAAAACTGATGTACAACAGCAGCTGGGAGACAGAAATGATAGAATGAGAAAAATTTGCGGATAGAGGAGGCATCAGAATTGAAATTCCCCTGCTGCCCTTGATAAAGACCATGGTGATGCAGGTTGGTTCTCTGCATCTTACTGAAGACCATGATGGATCAGCTGTGCACCTTACAGCCCATACAAGAGCTGCTGGAGCAGGTGGTTGCGCCCTGGAGGAAGTAGCAGCCTATGGAGAACCTGTGATAGAACAAGCTCTTGGCAGGATATGCAGCCTGTGCAGAGGAGCTGATACAGGAGCAGGTTTTCTGGTGGAAATTTTGACCCCATTGGTAGCCTACACTAGAGTTGATTTCTGAAGAGTTACACCCCATGGAAAGGGCCCGTGCTGGAGCAGTTCTTGAAGAATTGTAGCATTTGAAGAACTCAAGCTGAATAACTGTGAAGGACTCTGTGCAATGAGAGGCTGCCCATGTTGGAGCAGGGGAAGAGTGTAAGGAGGAAAAACAAAAAAAAAAAGTAGCAAAGATGAGGTGTTATGAACTGACCACAATCCTATTTTTTGCCCTCCTGCACCTCTCAGCAGGAGAGAAGTTAGAAGAAATGGGAATGAAGCTAAACCCAGGAAGAAGGGATGGGTGCGGGATAGGTTTTTCTAGGTTGTTTTTTTTTTCCATTTCTTATTAGCCTCTTCTGTTTCATTTGCAATAAATAAATTTCTTCAAACTGAGTCTGCTTTGATTGTGACAGTAATTGCTAAGACATCTACCTGTCCCTGAGGTTTTTCCTCCTTCTGTCCTGCTGAGGAAGGGAAATGAGAGAGTTTCTGTGTGCACCTGACAATAAGCCAAGGCCTATCTGCCACACTGGAACATGGAAGGTTCCAACCAACTACAAGAAAAACAATTCCCTATGAATTTGTGTCAAACACAGGCATAGGCTGCCTTGAGTTTTTAATGTCTGTCCACGGAAATAGTCAAAGGTCAGCTGAACTGTCATTGAGAGGAAAGTTAAACCCTGATCTCTGGTTGTATCTTCCAGCCTTCATGATTCTGTGGTAGACTCTTGTGTGCCAAATGGACCAGATAACACTGCACTTAGCAGTATGTTTTCTTCAGTTTTTCTGTGGATTATGTTAAAAACTATATACTTAATACGTGAGCAGAGTGAAAGTCCTCTAATTTTATCTGAAAAACTGATCTAGTAGGCTTTTCAGAGAAAACTTTGAAAAATTTTTTTAGGAAATTGTTGAGGGAACGTTGAAAATGTGCTGAGAAGTGAAGCAGTAGTTCATCTATCAATCATCCATGAATACTCAGTCTTGCAGAGATCCGGTTTTGTTTATGGGAAATGAAATTCAAAGCTATCTAATGATTCAGGAAGAAAAACAGGAAAATAAGAACTTTACTTATTAAATGTGCGTTTACTTTTCTTGCAAGTAACGTTTAAGATAACACATTTCTGCCTCTTTTTTTCAGGTTATATTGAAACTGAACCTGAAAGACTTCATGGAGCAGCACAGTTGCCTAAAATATGGCATAAAAGATGTCATTGTGAAGTTTGACAATAACATGAGCTATTTTTAATATAATTAAAGCTTTCTGACTGAGTCATCTTAAAAGCAAAATTCAATTATATAGCTATTTCCATCTTTAGAAGGAAGCTAACACAGAATTAAGGAACGAAATGTATAATGTTAATAAGTATAAAATTATATGCTAACTTGTGACTGATAATGCTTTTGTAAGGGTCTTCGGTTTATTACTTTCTACTTAATATTAAATATTCAAAAAGGTAATATCAGAGTGTTAAAGAAGAACACAGTCTTCCTATAATGTAATTATTATTACATTTTTGAGTATTCTTATCAAAAGTTATTGCTTGTTGATACATTGGGTTTTCACAGTTATTTAGACCACTGGGATTAGGATTATAGTAGATCTTGGAAAGAAACTGAAAATGTTTTCCTTCTTATGGAATCTATATGCTTAAGAGAATTTTGTCAGGTTTTTTCCTCATATTGAGTTGTCCATTTCCTTAAGGATTTCATCAGTTGAACAGACAAGTAACTTCACTACGCTGAGCAAACCACAGTTCGTGTAAGATTAATTGCTTATTTGCTGACACTAATCCAATGTCCATTGAAGTCAATAAAAGCATATATGCTGGAAAAAGGTAATGTTGTTAAGAGAAGGACAACAATATATTTAAAGGAAAAGGGTAAGAATTTAATCATTCCTCATGCCTTAGAAAATATGAAGATATACATGTTGACATGTTTTTTTTCTTTCTTTGTTTTGTTTTATGACTATATCCTTCTCTCCTTTAAAATTCTTTTTGAATCAGTTGTAGGTTTAATTTTTGGTGTACACAGAATTACAAACACTGGGAAGACTTGGTTTTATTTGAGAATATTACATATTGGTACAACACAAATATTTAAGTAATAATAAGCCTCATCTCCTCCATGATTGAAAAAAAAAACAGCTTTGGTAATTTTAAAAAAAAATCACTTTGAGTATCTTTGCTATTCATTAAAATGAGTAAATGAAATAATATTATTTTTTGCATTGTCATAATCTCTCACCAAGTTATTTTAGCAATGGTGCATCATTTTCTAAGCTTAATATAGGTTCAAAAAACTGAATTTGTTCTCACTCTACTACATCTATTGAAAGAACTAATTATGGTTAAATAAGGTCTTAATGAATCAAAAGAATTTTCTTCTTTGTCTTTTCTGGTTTGATTTGTCAAGTCAAGCCATATTTTAGTTCTGTCTTATGTCTTGTTGCATTGGGATAAGATGACATGACATGATTGGTTTAAAACAAAATGACATGTCATGAAGTGAAACTTTTCATGTGAACACCATTTTTTTAAAAAATCATGTTTTCAGTAAAGAAATCATGGAGAAGTTTTTTCCCATAACATGTATTTTTTTAAAATTATATCAGCCTTAGTGTAGATATCTTCTTGAGGTTTTCATATAATGTTGAGATAACTGTTGTTCTGAGGTCAAGAAAGCCCATTTGAGTGAGCTTGGCTGGAATGGAAAGCTCAAAGTAATGCATCCAAGGCCTTCAGGGGCAGTACTTTGCTCTTCTGAGAGAAAAAGTGCATTTTTATTATTGAGCAGAAGGAGAAATAGTGATCACATTATTAACTAAAGAATACTCACCAGAGAAAGGAGTCCTGCTTTCTGAATAGGATAGCATATTAATAGCTGAGTTTGCAAGGGCAGAGTGGACACACACCGTCTTCCACAGAGCGACAGTCATCTTGTCTACTGCAGTCTCTGGAGTCTTTCTGACTGCCAAATTATTTTTGAGAGACAAGCCTAATGCAGAGCAGAAAACTGAACAGAGAATGTTGACTATTTGGGAATGAGGACAACCTATGAAATACTGGGAACATGCCCCAAAAGGATGTGTTTCTTCTTACTAGCATTAAATTGATCCTGCAAGGATTTTCATTTCACAGCGAAAGAGTAAAGTATAGCTGCTAGAAGAAAATATTCTTCACATTTATGGAGTCTCTAATACAGAAACAAAAGTTATGCTGGGGTGTTTTGGTTTTGCTTTGCTTGTTTTCAAATAAAAATAACTTGAACTGATGGCTTTATGTTGCAACGCCCATTTGAGTTCTGAATGAAAATTTAATAAAATTAAGAATTAATACTCCTGAATAAAAAAAGCACAATACTTTGCAAAAGGTTTGTTTTTTATTTCTCTAAAGTAGTCTGTGTTAAGAAGCTTTTTTGTTTGTTTGTTTGGGTTTTTTTGGTTTTTTTTTTGGGGGGGGGGCGGGGGGGGGGCGAGGGGGTTGGAAATCTCCAATATTGTGAACTCTAAATGTTTCCAGGTATATTATAAGAAAATATTCTAAAATCTAAGGGATTTCAATATATGCTTTTTATCAAATTATTTTCTGAGCAGGCCTGCCAGTTACATTATTCTTCAGGCAGATTAATTTATGGATTTCTTGAAATGCTTAACTGCTGCATAGCAATTACCAAAGATGCTATTGGCAGTATAGACCACCCTTTTCCACAGTTACCAATTTCACAGCCAGTTAAATAGTGTTGAATCTAGATTCTGGTGTTTAGGTGTTTTGTTGATTTACTTTATTTTTTTTTTTAATAATTTCTCAAGGCTATACTAAGTATATCCAGTTCAGGTTAAAAGTTCAATTTTTTAAATCAGAGAATCACAAAATCATTCTGGTTGTAAAAGACTCCAGAATGGACATATAAATAGAATGGACTCCAGAGCAGATTTCTATTGGAAACCATATGCAGTGCCCTGAGAGTGTAATGTTCTATAATCTTGCCTGTTTTGCTTTGAAATTTTTCCATTTGTTTCTTGTTCATTTATTTAGACAGTTTCTTTTTTGAGGTGTTTGGGTGTGGAAGGCATAAATATGTATCCAGTTAACTTGGACATATGCTTAGATAAAAAAGAAAACAACTGGTTTGGCATTACTGACCTTGACAAATCTATGCTATTATCTTATTTTCTAGGTACTAATAAAATGTTTAATAATTTATGTCATCATCTTTTCATTTACTGACAATAGTATGATTAATGTTTCCTTACTCATCCCTGTCTTTTGCATTCTAGTAAAAGGTAAGTTAAAATATTAGATGTTCTTCAATCACCCTGAACTTCTGATGCATATTTCAAGACAACTATTAAATGTCCAGAGAGAAAAGGGGAAGAGATTAAGTAGTGTTTAAATACTTAAAGATGTTCCCAAAGATCCACTGGATTTCTCATGAGTATCCTTAAGAAAACAGCCAAAAGAATTTTGTAACAATGTTCGAAATCTCAGTTAAATCGGCTTCTCTCTGGAAAGCAGTAGGAATAACAAAAACAAAATAAAATTAAATAAGATGAAACAAAACAAAACAAAACAACATAAATAAAATAAACCACATTTAAGTGTATTGTCTATTGCTTGCTTTTTATTTTTGTCAATACTTTAACAGAAGATCCTAATTTTCTTCTGTGATTCTTGTTTAATTATTCATAAAATGTTTTCATGTTGCTTTGTATTTCTTGATAATTAGAACTTGTTTTGTGTTTTGTCTTGCTGAGTTTATTCAGTGTTTGTACCATCTCTTTAAACTCATGTTCAATCACATCTTTATTCCTGATTTTCTTGTTTGTTATCTTTTCGATTATTTAGCACCTTTCTTGCAGCCCTACTCTTGTCTTCTTGTTGCTTTTCCTACATGTTGGGATAGCTTCCTTTACTGCTCAGTTTTCCAGTAACCCCCAATTCTTCTGTATTTCTTCTTTTCTTAGGTTTTATGCTCAAGAAACATTCTTGCTCAAGAAACTATCTCTTGCCTTAATATAGAGAGGTGTGGGGCTTTTTGAAGTCCATTATTTTTGAGATATTAATTAGCTTTGGAATAGTCCCTTGCACATGAATACTTTTGTTCTGAGATTGTGGTATTTCTACTATGACTTTTTTGCAGTCTAACAATTGTTAATATGTATATGTGTGTATATATATATATATATATATATAAATATATATATACTTCCTTCTGAGAAAAGCATATTGCAGAAAAAAATATTACAATTTGACTCTGGAAATGGAAGGCATTCCAACACACACAAATACCCCCATTATAATATAGCATATTGTGAGCCTAATAATATTTTTTTTTTCCTTGTCTGTGTATTTCAATGAACTAATGCTGAGAAAGTCAGGAACATTTTCATTGTACACCCTTTCATTGCTACAGAAAAATTTCCTTTCAGAAATTCATTGCTTTTATTTAAGCTTTCTGTCTATTCCTAGCCATAGGCTAGCTACTTTGAAGTTTTATCAAAAGTACATTTCAAAGAGTATTTTCAAGTATGCATTATTAAATGGATGACTAAATGGCTTTAGTTTACAGTGACTCCTGCTGGGAGGCAGAAAGCTGTCAGCAATACTCTAAAGAAATATTCCAATTGTGTGAGGTGAAGACAGTCTCCTGACATGTGAATCATCTTGTCTGTCACTGAAGACAAAGTATCTAATAATCAGCTGAAAGTGAATTTAATGTTTTATATCAATATGGAACAATACAATACCCACAGTAAACAGTTCAGATGAAAATGGCACTATTTCAATAAATTATAAAACAAGGGTTGGGTTTTTTTGTTTGTTTCTTTCTTTGTTTTTTTTGTTCTAAGTGTCAAATTACAACTTTAGTTTCCTGGTTAAATGTGGTCATAGAGAGGACATAGCTGATGATTCATGGACCCAAGGTAGTGCTGTTTAGCACCCTCTCCACTCCATATTGCAGGTAAGCTCTTTAACCATTGTACAAGCCAATACTTACTCCAAATGCAGTGTATTTTCTGGCACCAAAACCTTTATTTTCAACTCTCATCACTAAAAGCTACCTGACTTTTTATTCATGCTTATCTAAATTGTGAAACTTTTTCCCAAGAATATCTCTGAAAATGTGATTCAAACTGCTCAAAGTTTTTTTCAGAATAATTCTGTGGAAAGACACCATTCAGTATAGTAGTAAAAATAAGAAATATAAAAGGAGCAATAATCCTAATGTTTCATATTTAGCCTGATAGATAAATAGAGACATTTAAGTGAGATTTTAATAAGTACAGAAGATGAAGTATTTTTTTCATAAATGAAGTTTCTTACACTTATCTCTATAACATCAATTGTTACAGACAGGATAGTATTAAGGGCAGATTATAGATCTGAAAGGAATGTGTTCTTACAAAGAATTACAAATTGTGAGTTTTTGAGCTATGTGATTTGCCTAAAACAATCTTTAATGCATCTGAAATCCACCACAATTATGTGGTGTAAGTCTGCTGAACTCAATGCTGCTTTAGCAGGGGTTTTGGACTAGATGATCTCTAGAGCTTGCTTCCAATGCCAGAGGTTGTGTGATAGTTTTGCCATTTTTAAAATCTAAGCCTAATGTCACAACCACAGTCTGATATTAGTAAATAAGGCTTGCATAGTTTTAGGTCCTCTTTTGGGAACACTTTTTTTATGAAATTTCTTCTTAGCACCTGCTGTGCAGCATTAATATGGTACTTTAAAATCAGTAAGTAAGCAAGTATTGAATATACAAACTGCAGTATGAGAATAGAGAAAATCTGGTGATTATGTGGATGACAAGTGAACTGGCAATTTTGAGATGAAAAGATTCACTATCATAGAAGATGCGTGATATAGTGTTAAGAAAAATTCCATTTAACTCAGAGAAAAAACTTATCATATTTTGAGAACAGTTAATCTATTTCCATGAAGACGGCTGTCCACAAGAAATAAGAAAAGGGCTTTGTGAGACTGTAGTTATAATCTCAGTATAAAATGTCATGCAAGTATGTTTTTCTCTAGTAGATAACAGAGTTGTCTTAAACTGTGACAAGAGTGTTATCGTACTATCTAAAAATGCCTTTGTATAGTCAACTTTTTTCTTACCTAAATAGCTTTTAAAATTAATAAATTTTTTTCAGGCTCCTATAGAGATTTGGGATTTTTCCCTTTTCAAGTAATGCCTCCTTTTCTATACACTGTTTGTTTTTAACAGGAGTATCTTTTCTCCTCCCTATACCATTCGCTGAACTCTGCATGTGCTGCTTTGTTCTACTACTATTTTTTCAACTAATTTGCTTACCTAAAAAATATTCTTAGGAAAAATTCTAAATTTCTACATGAAGTTATAACGTTTGGACATGAACTTCTGATTTGTCTTATGGAAGGGCTCTACAGAAATGTTGCTTAATAACGTAGGTACCAGAAAGTCTCTGTAAAAATCTATTGTCACTAATATGAATAGCAGGGGAAAAAGATCAGGTTTTCAGCAACTCTTGTATACCTGCATGGCAAGGTTTTTTTTATGTGCCCCAAAAAAAAGACATGTAGACTTTTTTTTTTGAGCTAGACTATCCCTGTGCTCTCTCTGCCTTACCTTGTAATTTTCTTTTTACACAGAAACTTTGCCTCTTGTGTTGAATTTTCCTTTTTTTCATTCTTAAATATCAACATTAAAAAGTAATTCCTGCAAACACATGACAGACTCATTTTAAAAATAAAAGAATACCTGTGTGATTTTGTCACACTGAAGGAACCAATTTTAAAACTTGATTTTCTTCCATGGTTTTTAAACACTGATGACCCATACCAGCCTTATCAGAAGCTATAACTGGAAAAATATGAAAGGAAAAAGTAGTTACTAACATGACGGTTCAGTTTTTCATGGAAAGACTGACCAAGACGACAAATATTACAAAAAAATGATGATTTTTACAAGCATTATTTGCATCATTGCTGCCTTTTGAAAAAATAATTTTTTAGAAGATAAACTTTAGCAATGGAATATGTTCAATGGATTGCTTGATTGTGCAATGATATCCATCAGCTGCCTTTTAAAAAATCTGCATTGATTATGTATTTTTGAATTATGAAGGATAAGTTTGTTTCATGTAGGTGTTTCTGCCGCTAAGTCATCAAAAGTACCTGTGAATTCAAGACCTGAGGATGATGCTTCACCTTTCCAAAGTCAATGACAAACATCAATTGACTTTAATGGAACTGAATATAATCGGAATCCGGTTTATTAATGAAGAATTATTCAACAAAGCTAAGCATGAGTGATAAAATCAGTTTTTATTTTTTATTTGTTTGCTTCAATGTGTTGCTAAATTCTATATATTTGCCTTTGTGTAGCCAATTTATCACAGCTCTTCTGAGACAAAGATGCCATTTCTAGTGGTAAAAGATGCCTGATACTGTCACAGGAGCAGGATCTACTGAATATTAAGTGAATCTGTAGCATTTCTGAGTTATATCACTTTTGCCTTTCACACCATATTTTCCTTTGTTCAGACAATGTGAGATTGAAAGCTAACAGCAAGTATAGTCAGTGTAGCTGGAAAAAAATAGGCCTACTATGGTTACATAAAGTGTATACGCCACTTAATTTCTAGAATACTAATCTTGAAACTGAGATCATAATTTATTATTATTAATTTTACTTTCTTCCTATTTTTATTCACTTAGTAAAAATGTTTACTAAAGTGCCCTATGCTTTCTTTAAAAAATGGATTGTAGATAAGCAATGAGCCATATAAAGAACACTTCGTTATTTGAAGTGAGACTAAAGTTGAAATTCACAATATACAGAATACCTGTCTCAGGGTAAAGTCTAATATTTTTCATACTGATTCAGGATACAAATAACTAATTTTTTATCTAATAGCAGTGTTATACTTTTTTTATTTTTGAAATGAACTACACCAGTTTTTATGACCCACATTTGGCAGCCCAGAGAGGTTTGAATTGGAGCCCTTTACCTTCTTCTCCTCAGAGAAAAGCCTATCTGCAGCTGGATCCAGTCTTCATCTCAGACATTCCCCAAGTTCCCCTGAAGGATTTGCAACAGGGCTTGTCCCACTTAGTGAATAAGGGGCTAGGACAAAGGGATAGGTTATCCTTTATGTAATTCTGTGTGGTACCCATGAGTAATGATAATTTGAATTCAGTCAGTTCAAATAAAGCACAGCTTTACTGAAAATTCAGCAATAATATAAAGTTTGCCAAAACAGACAATCTCCAATCAACAGGGTACAACTGACAAAGCTTGGCAACAGCAGTAACACTGGTGCCCTTATATGACAAGAATAGAACTGGAGACAGAGAGGGAGAGAAAGAGACATATGAACTACAGTGACATATGCAGAAATCTTCTGGTGATGCACATCACTCACCTGGCTCCCTGGGGTGCATCTTTTATAGCCCAGTTCCTGCCTTTCAGTCACACTGGTCAGACCCCTCAAGGACCTACATGATGCATGGCAATGCATGGAACACCTGCCACAGGACTGGGCACTCTCCAACACTCCTGTGTCCTTCCTTAGCTGATTCCTCATTTGCAGATCCTTGTCACTATGTAAACTCTAAGTTTGTTCCCACCACAATATTTGAGGCATCAACATGTTACCTCTTTTAGTCCCTGACAGCAGCCAGCTCATTTTCAGCTCCCATTTATCATAAATGTCTACTCCTCTTACATGATGCTGGAAATGGAAGTTTCACCTGTCAGTGTTAAAATTGTTTGGTTGCCATGCTCTTCACTTGTTTCTCAATATTGTGATGTTTTCTTCCTGAGAGAGTCATTAATTATTTGTTTAGCTGTTAAGAACGTGGTTGTCTAGTGAAAAAGAACCCTCTTGTACAGGGAGAAAAATGAACAAAGTTGATCATATACTTAGCTTTTTCTGCTGATTTTGATGTCATTTTTAGCACTTCTTATATCACTGATCCAAAGCTTGCAGAGGTCAGTAGTGTTATAACTCTATATATAGAAGTCCTGCAGAAGCTTTGATGCTTTCATAATGCTTTTCCTATCCAGTTAAAGTGAGGTAAAAAATAAAGGAGAAGGTGAAGAATAGTGTTCATCACCTTTCCCCACCCCCAGAATATCCAGTAGCTTTTTTACTAAAAAACTGCTGACATCAGGACCCCATGTTCCAGCTATAAATCTGCTGGATGCCTCAAATTTCTGTTCTACCTAGCCTAATAAAGGGAATTTGAACTATCATGTCCCATAAGGGTCTGCATTTACACCCTGAGTAAGTAGCCTTTGAGGAATTAATGTCCCTTTGTCTTTTACAGAAGGCGTTTTATCTTGTTAAAGGTAACAATTTACTGAATGAAAGAAGAGAAAAAAATATGTAGGTCAGAATATGGACTTGGACATGTAAATTATATTTAATTTTTTACTTTTAACTTATAAGTATCTTTTTTGTATGAGAAAACCTGAGGGTATGTCTCACATATAACTGGCCACAGGCTTATTGTAAGCATGGACGGACAACACTGGCAGCTGTGCGTTGTGAACTTCTCCACCATGTGACACAAATATAAATTTATCTGTTTTCTCCCCTTGCCACTTTGAATGAGCACCCTAATATCTGACCTTAAGAACAATCTATTCTTTTTAAATTAGATAGTCCATTCATTAGAACTATTACTACCTGAACAAATTAATGTTGTCTAACAAAAAAGAATCAGAATAGTTTATCAGCTGCAGATTCTATCACATGGAAAACTTTCTGTTTATTTCAGTGTTCTCTTAGAAGCGTTTTATAAACCTATGAGAAAGCATGTATCAGCATGGAAGACTTATAAGATCATAGAATCATAGAATCATAGAATTGGCTGGGTTGGAAGGGACCTCAGAGATCATCGAGTCCAACCCTTGAACCACCGTTGCGGTTGCTAGACCATGGCACTGAGTACCACATCCAGTCTTTTTTTAAATATCTCCAGGGACGGAGAATCCACCACTTCAGTGGGCAGCCCATTCCAATAACGGATCACTCTTTCCGTAAAGAAATTCTTTCTAATATCTAACCTAAACTTCCCCTGGCACAACTTAAGTCCATGCCCTCTTGTCTTGTTGAAAGTTGTTTGGTAAAAGAGCCCAACCCCCACCTGGCTACACCCTCCTTTCAGGTAGTTGTAGAGAGCGATAAGGTCTCCCCTGAGCCGCCTCTTCTTTAGGCTGAACAACCCCAGTTCTCTCAGCCTCTCCTCGTAGGGTCTATGCTCGAGTCCCTTCACCAGCCTGGTTGCCCTTCTTTGGACCTGCTCCAGAACCTCGATATCCTTCCTGAACTGGGGGGCCCAGAACTGGACACAGTACTCAAGGTGTGGCCTCACGAGGGCTGAGTACAGGGGCAGAACTATGAGGGTAGAAGATGAGTTAAGTACTAAGGCAAGTACTATATGATGCTAACCTGGGTATCTATATCTTCTGCAGCTGCAGCAGAAGATGGCAGTCTTTATTCAGTGTAGAATGCCCAAACTAAATTTGATTTCAAAGGAGAACACTCTCATCTATTAAGGAAGACTGTATACAAGTAGTAAAATAGTAAATCTTTTGTAAGCATATCTTTTCTGCATTAATGCTATATTATAAGAAGAAACCATGTTTTGCATTATTAAAGCATCAAAAGAATCAGATTATGCAGCATTAATGCTCAATTGAACATCATTGAGCTAAGCTGTCTTGTGCTTTGTACAGTGTTTGTTTTTGGTTTTGTTTTTACAGAAGGATGTTTAGAGGGTGAAAAGTTTACAGTCCAATAAAAATCACTAACTTACTGTCATACCATATATGAGATACTGAAAACTCCTGATACTGTGATTTTATTTTTTTTTAACTTTTGAAGTTTTATGATCAATATACCAAGTTAGGAGAGTCTGTCTTAAAGAAAAGATAAATTGACTACAACAGCTGCAAATGTTCACTCAGATAGATCTATTTCAGATAGATCTACAAGTGTACAGTCTAATTTATTCTTAAAAGCTACACCAACAACTTGTAGGATTATTCTCTTGATGCTTTTCCACCCTTACTTTTCTTGGAGCTAATGATGGGCATCCATCAGACATTGAAAACCACTAAAACTGCTGCATTTCCTAATGAGTCTTGCAATATTGTCTGATGTCCCTTTCTATGACTGTGCACTGCAGATGCCCCAAAAATGCTGTGCAAGGAAACCTGAGCTGACTCACCAAAGAAATCATGACCCTGGAAGTAAAATAGCCACATCTGCATTATGTCAGGCTAGAAAGACCTGTACTGCCTAGACTCAACCAGCAGAGCAGCACCAGTTTAGCAATCTCTGCACTTCAGTATGGACTATAAACATTTAACTTCAAAACTAATTGACTGTACCGTGAAAAAGCTATGCAAGAAATATGGTTGACTGATCATTCATGAATGCTGTAATTCTATTTTGAGGGACATATCCTTTTCTCTGGGATACCCAGTGAACTACGTTTGCCAAATTCATAACCAACATTGTGATGGATACTGAATAACATGAACCAGAAATTAAACAGTAAAAGGAACTGTAGTGTCTGATCATCTTGTTTAAGCTGAGCAAAAAACACAGTTAAGATCATTTAGATGTCTAATTTCCCTGAATGCAGGTACAATTAGCACTTTTCATCATCAGTTCAGGGGTTCCTGACAAGTCCTGTTTTGGTGTCCTCTCTGACAAATACAGAAAATGCACAACATGCTGGAAATCTGCCAATAGTATAGATATAGAAAACACAGTGATGTTATTGTAGCTATCTCACTAGATGATGATAAAATAATTAACTCAATGCCTAATCCTCTACTTATCATGGCTCAGCATATCACCCTTTTACTCATGGGCAGTGTTTAATCTTGACATAAGGCATTGCAAGATCAGATCACATGCTACTTCAAATCATAATGTATTAGCAGCATTTCTCTTAGTCTTCATAGAATTTTTCTATTTATTACTATAGCTATTGTAATAACCACTATGTATTTCCTCGGGTCTGTTTACAGGGGGGTTCTGTCTCCTCAAATTCCAAACAAAGACTCCACTAAATAATGGCATGGATTTTGGAAGCTAAGCAAATTTAGTCAAACTCATTTTCTGTTATGGAAGTGCACCCTACTTTCCCTAATTAAATTTCATAAGGTCCTATATATATGTTATTTTAGGTATATTTGAAGTTTGGATGGCCATAGTATCAGAGGAATAGGATAATGATAATGACTTCTTACTCTCTACTAAATTGTTAATTAGAAATTCTCCTTATACTGGTTCCATGCTAGCAGGATATAAATAATGCTATTTTACTTCCATTAGTGGTTCACCAGCTGTATCTGCGGATTACAGGACAACACTGTGCCATCCACTCAGAACACTGCACAGACTATTTCCCATTGCTGAAATTGACTGTGTAAGCACTGTTCTGTCTTTCAGCTTTCCTGTAATATATACAAGCTACTTTAACTTGTTTTCAAGACAAAATTTATTAACTGTTTTTAGTCTCTGGGCTGACTTATCATCTACAGACTCTATCATTCCTTTCTTCATTTTCAGATAAGCATTTCTGTATCATCGTCCTGTCTGTCTCTACTGTTTGAAAAGAGCTTTCCAAAACTGTGCGTAAAACTACAACTGTGGTTGTCTTGAGCTTAGCCTGTAAGTTTTCTTTTCCTATGTTTCATTACACACAAATCCTTTCTAACTGCTTGACAAATACTGTCTCACTGTTCACTTGTATTGCTCTCTGCCTTCTCTACAAGTCTCTCTTATTTAAAATTAAAAACACTTTGGAAAAAAGATTGCCTTTTTACCCTCTTTCTGTATAGCCACTGAACTGGATATTTTCCCCTGGAAAAAGGTCTTATGCACAACAGTACTGTCTCTTTCCTTATTCTTGTATATTGCTTGCACTTTCAAGTGTTTAGTGAGGTTGCTGCAACACATTAAGATAAAGTGGTGTGGGAGAGCATTCATTTTACCAATTAATTATCTTATAAATGTACACAGATGCCAATATGAAACACAGGTCAAAATTATGTTTGTCTGAAATGTTACAGCTTTTCAAAATAGTTTATTTGGAAACAATAGAATGTTTAGGTGATATCAAAATTCAAATTGAGTTAAATAAGGAATCGATAGAAGGAAAACACTAAAAGACAAATTTAACATTAAATCAGGAGAAAGGATTCAAATACTTCAAATGATTTCTATTGAAAATTTCAGATCAATTCAATACGAAAAAATTGCTGATTTTGATGAAAGCAGAATTTTTTGTAAGAGATCTGTGACTTCTCAACAAATTCTGAAAACTAAGTAGCCTTTGTTGTTTAACAATTAATTAACAGAATATAGTGACCGCATTGCTGCTCTTTCCTCTAGTTTTTATATTCACTGTTATACTGCATTCCTTTCACACTCCAGGATTGTTTTTCTACCTTGTATTGTCAAGTATCAGTGATGTTTAAGCATTCTTGACATTTGTGAAGCTTCCCTGAATGACTGTTGACAAAAAAGCTTTGCAATACATGTTAAAAAATACTCAGGGGGACTACTGAAATACAGTAAATCCTACTTCAAACCTACTAAAAATGTTTTGTGTATTTGCAGCTTTAGACAGTTACATTATCCTGTGGGCCATGGCAACTCTTGTTCAATTCAGCATTCTGTTTCCTCCTAATGTCACTGCACAAATATTCACCTAATTTTTGTCCTTAATTTTATTCTTTTCATTTTATCCCCAGTGCAAACACTGATTTCTATCTATAGATATGAATACAGACTGACATGCCATGGACAGAAATGCCATTTAGAGACTTCAGAACCTCTGAGGCTTTCTAGGTAGGTGTCTGATGAAATTGATGGATGCCATTAGATTGATATATTGCCTTGTCCATATTTCTGTTGATGGGCATTGAAGTTGCAAGAAAATCCTTGGAACTATGTGTTTCTTTACAGCCAATATAGTTTTATAGAACAGCTGTGCTCTGTTTCATGGTAATTGACATTTAAGGGTCCATCCCTTATTTACCTATTTGGCACCAATTTCTATAAGAACAGACAATTTTTGTCAGACGTTGATAAAAAGCTTTAAAACTACACTTCAGAGAAAATGTATGTGGCCAGACATTGTGATAGGAAAAACATCTTTAAAAATATCTTGGCATAAAATAGGGTCATAGCATTTATCTCATGTATATTTTCTTCACTGTAAGGTGTGGGGCACAGTCATAATTCCCTCTAACACATGTAGACCAATTTTTGCAGGGGCAGTTAGAAGACCTTTCTGCAGCAAGAAAAATCCCTAGTAGATACAACATTTCCAATGACAATATTCAATCCAAGTGTAATAAGTGCTGGGAGGAGTGTGATCAGGATGCGTTGCTATGGTGTAGTAAAAATTTATTAGTTGATAGGATAGTTTTCAACTGTCCTCAAGAGAGGGAAGTGTCATTTAACATCTGAGTGGTTTCTTTGTCTCTGCTGTTATTCCTGGAAGTTAGTAGCTTTGGTGAAATCATTCTCCACCACAGGAAATAAAGAACAAAGTTGAGTGTGTGAAAAACACAGAGAAAAAATCAAGGACCATGCTCTGACTGAAACCACCAGCAATGTGTTCACTATTCCAATAAAAGATGAAACTTACAGAATGAACATCAACTTGAAGATGAGGCTTGTTATGACATGAAGCTCTACCCCCCAAAACTTTGTTACATAGTAAAATTGGTGTCCTGGTTTGGGCCAGGATAAAGGTGGTTTTCTGTTTCTGTACTTTTGCTTTTAGCTAAGTCCCTTGTAAGTAGTTGCACTTGCTGAAATTAACAGCAAGTTTCTCAGACAGTGTATGTGCTTCTAGGACTGATAACACTTGATGTTTATAGTTACTGCTAGAGACTGGTATGCAGGCCAAGGACACTGCTTTCCTCAGCTCTGAGGAAAATATTTTACTGTCCAGGAGGACACAGAGGCCCCACCTGAGCCCTCCTTTGGGGAGGAACAGACAAGATAGATGCCAGAATTGACCAAACAGAGTATTCCATCCCATATACGTCACACTCACTATAAATTTGAGGCATCACGTGGGCCGAGCCAGATCTTTTCCTGCTTCCCTTCCTTCACCCGGCATCCTGGAAGGATCCTGTCTGTTCGTGTGCCTGTGGTCCTGATCCGTGCCAGCCCATATCTGTGTGTTCCTGCCTCCAGTTCCCGACTGCTGCCGACTCCAGGAGTCCAGCCTGGACTTTCCCAGGGCTGCCCTACAGCCTCGGTGGTGACGTGAGAGTTATTGGGGGAAAGGAGGGAGGAATGTGGTTTCCATTTTCCTGTATATTTGTATATATTTAGTAATTTTTCCCTATTTACCATTACTGTTTCATTAAAGTTGTGTAGTTTAGTTTCCAACCCATAAGTCTCTCTCCCTTATTCTCTCTCCTTTCTCTATCAAGGAGAGAGAGAGATTAATAGAGAGCGTCTGTTATTCGGTTTAATTGCCGGGCCAGTGTTAAACCGTGACAGATTTATTGGCGCCCAACGTGGGGCCCGAGCTACTTGGCTCGAGTCCAGTTTAAATTTTGACTAAATTGCCTGAACAGTTTGAATTCCAACTCCAGTGAAAGAATGGCTTTCCTGAGCTGGAATCAGACCTTGTTCTTTGGAAATTTCACAGGGTTGGAGATTAAACCAATCGTGCCATATCTTTGGTATTTAGGGTATGCAATCTGTCTTTTTGCAGCTGGAATTGCTGTTACTTTGTGGTTTGTCTTTCGTAAGAGCTGCTTAAGAACCATCATTGCAATATTGTCCTCAATACTGGTGTATATCATGGTGCATGGTGCAGTAGTGTTTCATACAGAGATAAAAAACTTGGTTGGTAATTACACTCCCAGTTTTAATTTGGAAAATTACACCATTCCATCGTATTTTGGGCTGACTCCACCTGATTTTAGTAACAGTAGCATTTCATCTCTCAATCTTTTAGTGGGTGTTGTTAATCTCTCTCATATATTGGTGAGGAGTAACACAAAAACCACAGTAATGAGATTGAGTATGCCTTTTCGGAGGCCGAGAGTTGCTGTTCGGAGAGTGAGAGCTGCTCCTCGTACAGAGAGCACCCCCACTCCTGCCTCCCCAGCCGCTTCTCGCCCCCCCTCACGCAAGGGCACAACTCAGATAAGGCCGGCCAGCATCGCCAGTGTTTCTGCTTCAGCTCCAGTTGCTGTGTCTACTCCCACAGACACTGCTGCTCAGAAAACAAGCCCTGCTGCTGCCACTGCTGCAGATGCCTCAGCCTCTCCCCCTCAGCCCACACAGTTACTTGTTAACCCTGTAACTAGGAGAAAAGGAAAACAAGGGAAATCAGAAACGAGCCGTAACCCTTCCAAGTCTGAACAAGATGACCAGGTGATAGAGGAAATAGAGGATAATGGCTCTCCTCCTAGTGCAGAGTCAGATGAGGACTCAGACTCAGAATCTGCTCAGCTCTATTCCATGAGAGACTTGCGTACTCTGAGAAAAGATTTCAGCCGTTTTCCAGGTGAACCACTTCTCTCTTGGTTACTCCGATGCTGGAATGAGGGGGCTGCTACCATAACATTAACTCAGAAGGAAGCCAGGCAGTTGGGATCCCTGGCCAAAGATGCAGGTATTGATCGGGCATTTGGGGAAAAGGCTGGAACTACCAGCCTGTGGAAACGACTCTTGTCAGCTGTAAAGGAGAGATATCCCTATAAAGAGGAAATAGACTGCCCACAGATCAAAGCACGCAACCTTGGAAAAGCTATCAGGTATCTCGAAGAATTGGCTGTGCGAGACGTGATCTATAATAATGATGACATTGAAGATCCCTATCATGTACCATGCCCTAAACCTATGATGCAAAGGTTTGTGCATGCTGCACCACCACCTTTTAATCATACACTATCAGTAATGCTATGGGTTCCTGCAGAGACAGATACAACTGTGGGTGATGTGATTAAAACTGTACGAGAGTGTGAAGATGCTGTCATAGCCCCTTGTCGGGCCTGGGTCTCAGCTATTAAGAGAGCATCTGAGGAATGGCATTCACCCCCTTCTCCTCAGACAGACGGAGGACGCCGCATTGCAGCCATTAAGAGGAGACGCCCTCCTATGAGACAGAATCGAGAGAAACAGAAATCAGCAAGAGGGACCCTATGGGTAATCCTGTGTGAGTGTGGGGAGGACATGAAAAAGTGGGACAAAAAACCTACTGCTGCCCTACAGGACCGAGTGATTGAGTTGATAAGTAAGCCAAAGGCAAAAGGAGGTCCTTCTAAAAAGATGGCTGCTCAAGTCTCCAGTGTAGAGTTACCCAATCCAAAAATGCTGGTGACTCAAGATCCCTGCACATCAGGTGTGAGTACTGGGGATGCAAGCTCCAGTAATGCACATACTGACAATGCTGTATGTGCTCAAGCTTAGAGGTGCCCTGCCTCCAGCCAGGTGGAGGAGAGGGACAACCGAATCTATTGGATTGTGTGGATTCGATGGCCTGGCACATTAGAGCCACAAAAGTATAAAGCCTTGGTGGACACTGGTGCACAGTGCACCCTAATGCCATCGAATCAGAAAGGCACAGACTCCGTCACTATTTCTGGAGTGACGGGGGGATCTAAAGAACTGACTATTGTGAAGGCTGATGTGAGCCTCACTGGAATAAAGTGGCATAAACACCCAATAGTGACTGGTCCAGATGCTCCGTGCATCCTTGGCATAGACTACCTCAAGGGAGGTGATTTTGAGGACCCGAAAGGGTACCGCTGGTCCTTTGGTACTGCAGCTATTAAGACTGAGAATGCAGAATGGCTGCATACTTTGTTTGGCCTTTCAGATAAATCCTTTGTAGTGGGATTGCTGAGGACTACAAACCAGCGTCTGCCAACTGCTACTTCAGTAGTGCATCGTAGACAATATCGTGTCAACAGAGATGCTGTGGTCCCCATTCATAAGCTGATCCGGCAATTAGAGAGCCAAGGAGTGATCAGCAAGACTCATTCACCCTTCAACAGTCCTGTATGGCCAGTGAAAAAGCCAAATGGAGAGTGGAGGCTGACAGTGGACTATCGTGCCCTGAATGAGGTTACACCACCACTAAGCGCTGCTGTGCCGGACATACTAGAACTTCAGTATGAGCTGGAGTCAAAGGCAGCCAGGTGGTATGCTACTATTGACATTGCTAATGCATTTTTTGCTATTCCTATAGCACCAGAATGCAGAGCACAGTTTGCCTTCACCTGGAGAGGTGTCCAGTACACTTGGAATCGACTGCCCCAGGGGTGGAAACACAGTCCTACCATCTGCCATGGACTGATCCATGATACCTTGGAAAAGGGTGGAGCTCCAGAACATCTACAGTACATCGATGACATCATTGTATGGGGTGACTCAGCAAAGGAAGTCTACGAGAAAGGTAAGAAGATAATTGAAATCCTCCTAGAGGCTGGTTTTGCTATTAAAAGGAGCAAGGTTAAGGGACCTGCACAAGAGATACAGTTTCTGGGAGTTAAGTGGCAAGATGGACGTCGCCACATCCCAATGGACGTGATTAACAAAATAACTGCTATGGCCCCACCAACTACCAAAAAGGAAACTCAGTCCTTTTTAGGAACTGTTGGTTTCTGGAGAATGCATATTCCTCTTTATAATCAGATTGTGAAACCTCTCTATGAGGTTACCCGGAAGAAGAAAGACTTTAAATGGGGCTCAGAACAACAAGCTGCTTTTGAGAATATTAAACAGGAGATTGTACAGGCAATGGCCCTTGGACCAATTCGAACAGGGCCAGACATCAAAAATATTCTTTACACCGGAGATGGAGGTGATGGTCCTTCATGGAGCCTCTGGCAGAAAGCTCCAGGAGAGACTCGAGGCCGACCTCTAGGATTTTGGGGTCGAAACTACAAAGGCTCCGAAGCCAACTACACAGCTGCTGAAAAAGAGATACTGGCCGCATACGAAGGAGTTAGAGCTGCTTCAGAAGTGATTGGTACTGAAGCACAGCTCCTCCTAGTGCCACGATTACCTGTACTAGGTTTTATGTACACAGGTAGAGAATCTTCCCATCATGCTACCGATGCTACCTGGAGTAAATGGATTGCTTTACTCTCACAGAGAGCTAGGATAGGAAGACTTAATCGTCCAGGAATTGTAGAAGCAATAACACATTGGCCAGAGGGCAAACACTTTGGAATGCCACCAGGAAAAGTGGTAAAACGGGCTGAAGAAGCCCCACCATACGACCAGCTACCAGAGAATGAAAAACAATATGCTCTTTTCACTGATGGATCCTGTCGTTTGGTAGGAGGCCATCGAAGGTGGAAAGCTGCTGTATGGAATCCTACACGACTAGTTGCAAAAACAGATGAAGGAGATGGTGAATCAAGTCAATTTGCAGAAGTAAAAGCCATCCAATTGGCTTTGGACATTGCTGAACAAGAAAAGTGGCCGAGACTTTATCTCTATACTGACTCATGGATGGTAGCAAATGCCTTATGGGGTTGGTTAAAGCAGTGGAAGCAAAACAACTGGCAACGTAGAGATAAACCTATCTGGGCTGCTGAACTTTGGAAAGACATTGCTACTAGGTTAGAGAAACTTGATGTAAAAGTGCGTCACGTAGATGCCCACGTACCTTCATATCGAGCTACCGAGGAACATCGAAACAACCAACGAGCAGATAAGGCTGCTCAAGTGTTCCAAATAGATCTGGACTGGGACCATAAAGGTGAACTGTTTTTGGCCAAATGGGCCCACAATGCTTCAGGTCATCAAGGCAGGGATGGAACATATCGATGGGCTCGTGACCGAGGGGTGGATTTATCTTTGGACTCTATTTCGCAGGTTATCCACGATTGTGACATATGTGCTGCAATTAAGCAAGCTAAAAGGTTAAAACCTCTATGGTATGAAGGGAGATGGTCAAAATATAGGTATGGGGAGGCCTGGCAAGTCGACTACATCACACTGCCTCAAACTCGCCAGGGTAAGCGCTATGTGCTTACAATGGTGGAGGCAAGTACAGGATGGCTGGAAACATATCCTGTGCCTCATGCCACAGCCCGGAACACTATCCTGGGCCTAGAGAAACAAGTCTTGTGGAGACATGGTACACCAGAGAGAATTGAGTCAGATAATGGAACTCATTTCAAAAATAGTCTCATAAATAATTGGGCCAAAGAACATGGTATTGAGTGGATATACCATATTCCCTATCATGCACCAGCCTCAGGTAAAATTGAAAGGTACAATGGTCTGTTAAAAACTACCTTAAAAGCAATGGGTGGTGGAACTTTCAAAAATTGGGACAAGCACTTAGCAAAAGCCACCTGGTTAGTTAATACCAGGGGTTCCATCAATCGAGCTGGTCCTGCTCAGTCAGATCTTCTACACACAGTAGATGGGGACAAAGTGCCTGTGGTGCATGAGAAGAATCTGCTAGGGAAAACAGTTTGGATTTATCCTGCCTCGGGCAAAGGCAAACCCATTCGTGGGGTTGCTTTCGCTCAAGGGCCTGGACACACTTGGTGGGTGATGATGAAAGATGGAGAAGTACAATGTGTACCACAAGGGAATCTAACACTAGGTGAGAATTCCTAATTTCTGTTTGTCTAGTTTAATCAGTAATGCATGGACTCTTTGGGAGTCATGAACTTGTATCCCACCATAACTACTGTTATGTGAACTGTTGCATAAACTAACAGTGTTCTATGAGTGTTTTTCAGGATGGTTTTGTGGTGATGAAACCAGAACTAGGTTCATCGGCTGGCATCCAGTAACTTCCTTGAAATTACCATCTGCAACCTGCAACTTGTGGACCATGGACATGAACTGTGAAGACTGGTCCTTCTTTTGAGAATCTGCTACAATAGATGAACATCTGCAATTGTAGACTGAATTACTTAGTGAATTTTAGCACTGAGAGATAGTAGTAATTTGTGTATAGATGTGTTTAAGGATAAGAGTTAGTAATGATTGGAGCATGACGCAAATGGTATGGAATAAGGGGTGGAATGTCCTGGTTTGGGCCAGGATAAAGGTGGTTTTCTGTTTCTGTACTTTTGCTTTTAGCTAAGTCCCTTGTAAGTAGTTGCACTTGCTGAAATTAACAGCAAGTTTCTCAGACAGTGTATGTGCTTCTAGGACTGATAACACTTGATGTTTATAGTTACTGCTAGAGACTGGTATGCAGGCCAAGGACACTGCTTTCCTCAGCTCTGAGGAAAATATTTTACTGTCCAGGAGGACACAGAGGCCCCACCTGAGCCCTCCTTTGGGGAGGAACAGACAAGATAGATGCCAGAATTGACCAAACAGAGTATTCCATCCCATATACGTCACACTCACTATAAATTTGAGGCATCACGTGGGCCGAGCCAGATCTTTTCCTGCTTCCCTTCCTTCACCCGGCATCCTGGAAGGATCCTGTCTGTTCGTGTGCCTGTGGTCCTGATCCGTGCCAGCCCATATCTGTGTGTTCCTGCCTCCAGTTACCGACTGCTGCCGACTCCAGGAGTCCAGCCTGGACTTTCCCAGGGCTGCCCTACAGCCTCGGTGGTGACGTGAGAGTTATTGGGGGAAAGGAGGGAGGAATGTGGTTTCCATTTTCCTGTATATTTGTATATATTTAGTAATTTTTCCCTATTTACCATTACTGTTTCATTAAAGTTGTGTAGTTTAGTTTCCAACCCATAAGTCTCTCTCCCTTATTCTCTCTCCTTTCTCTATCAAGGAGAGAGAGAGATTAATAGAGAGCGTCTGTTATTCGGTTTAATTGCCGGGCCAGTGTTAAACCGTGACAATTGGATTAAATGTTGATGTTACATTTGTACTTTTGGAATGTTGAAAGACATTCAGTGTCATTGACAAGCCACCCACACTGAAATTTGGTATGCAGTGAAAGGAATTAAGAGTCTCCTAGGTGCTTATTTCCTTCCAATGAAAGGTAGTGAAGGACCAAGTGATCTATTATACACATGATTTCTCTTTTAGTGTGTCATTCAGACCTTGTAATTTTGACAGCTCTTACAGAGAACTGTTTCTGATTGAACAAAACCCCTCAATCTTAAATTCGCTGGTCATTAGGATGGTGTACAAAAGGTGAGTACTTACATACCCAGCTATTCTGGTTTACAAAATAGGTAAGAAAATTATAAGCTGCTTTTTTAGTCTTTTTTTGTTTATCATCTCTCAGTGTGTATGATGGATTTTTAAAACTCTTATGAAAAGTTAAAATTAATATTTAACAGTTGCTTTTCTAATCTGCTTTACTGCTTAAATTCTTACGTTGTTTCAAGGACAATCCAAAGTGCCTATTCAAAGTGCATTCCCCAGTACAAATAACCTAGGTTTATTTCTTCTTGTGATGGCATAAAAAAATCTGAACCCTTAATGTGATTAGTTCAGAACATTAATGTGTCAGCATAACAGAAAAGCAATAATTCTGTTGGTTTGGCAGAGATTATGATAGAAAGCAGAGGGGCTTTGAGATTGTGAGATTAGTTGGCATTTAGCCTACTCTTAATTGAATTATTGTGGCAGCTGTAAAAGAAAATCTGATGCTGTTTTCTTTGGTAAAAGTTCAAGTAGTTCTACATGATAATAAAATATCCATGGTGATAAATCAATCAATTAGGTGACTGTGAATCAGACAGCTACCTGTGGTTGTTTACAAGTATATTTGCAAAATTTCTTTTATGTGTAGATGTCTGTTTGAGCAATTCTGTAAGAACTGTGCTTTTTGGCAGCTGTTTATTTTCAGTGGCATTCATTTTGTTGCAAGTAAATATTTCCAAGGGAATGGATTCTGACCTTAGAGTCTACAGTATAAGGGCAGAAGGAAAATGTCTGGGTTTTTTACAGGTCTTCAGGACTTATAAGCGGCATGGCAAAAGTCTGTTTTCAAGAAGGACTTAAATGAGGATGTGTAGAACCTCGTAACTGAACTTGCTCAGAGCCATGTTACAGTTTAGCAAGATAAAAGCTGAATCAGGCAAGAGTGGAAATATCACAAGACTAAAGGTGGAAGAGCAAGGAAAAATAGGGCTGGAGTTGACATTTCATGGTTTGGCTTTGCAAATGATTTCAGAAGGGCTCTCCCCACACTGATGGCTGATGAGGCCAACGTGGGACAGGCAGTGCGGTTGCAAAAGGCCCAGCAGAAAGTCTTCTGTGAGGGGACAGCCCAGGCACGGCTCTTTCTGCGCTGTCTTTTCTCCTCCAGACTGATTCTACTGTGTTCCCAAAGGAGGCAGTAGCCCTATGGATGGTGTTGTCTCCATGTCTCCCCACGGGATGCCAGAGTGGGCCACTGCTGGAAGTCAGTATGGCCAGAGCTGAGGGATTGTTTCAGAGAGTCCGTGTATCTCCTCTCTGGGGCTCCTCTGTCGCAGTAGCTGGTGGCAAGTTCACCATAGAGCAAAATCTTAGGGAGGGGGTGATCCTCCATCCTGGAGACGTGCCCTGCCCAGCACGTGTCCTCAGTATCATGGCCTCCATCCTGGTGACCCCTGCCTGTTCAAGGACAGGGACATTGGTCACACAGTCAGTCCCATGGATGTTTAGGTTTGTACGGAGGCAGCACTGATGGAAGCGTTCAAGGAGTTGCAGCTGGTGGGAGTAGATGACCCATGATTCTGACCCATATATGAGTAGACAGTACAATGGCTCTGCAGACACTCATCTTTGTACTTCAAGTGTTTATTAGTCCAGACGCTTTTATTAAGTCTTCTGAATGCTCTGTATGCCTTTGCTAATCTGTTGTCCTTCTCTTTGCTGATCATGGCATCTGAGGAAATAATGCATCCCAGAGATCTGAACTGCTGGACTGCCTTAAGCTCTGATTCGCCTATGGAGATGTGGGGATGATGGAAGTGTTTCAGTAGTGCAGGCTGGTAAAGAACTTCTGTCTTCTTCAAGCTGACTTCCAGCCCAAAAAGGTCTGCAGCCTCCACTGGAAGTTGGTGTTGGTGATGGTGAGCTGCAACTCAGCACAAAACTCTAGCAGGACATTGTAGCAAGACAAACCTTGCCTTGCCTTGCCTTGTTTTTTGTTTATTGGAGATTTTTGGTTTTTTGTTTTTTTTTAATTGTTTTTTTGTTTTTTGGGGTGTTTTGGGATTTTTGTGTATTGTTTTTTGTGAGTTTCTTGAGGTTTGGTTTTTTTTTTGTGGGTTTTTTTGTTTTTTTAATTCCTTGCCTTGTTTTTTGTTTTCTTGGGATTTTTGTGGGTTTTTTTTGTTTTTTGTTTTTTTAATTGTTTTTGGGGTGCTTTCGGTTTTTTGTGGGTTTCTTGGGTTTTTGTGTATTCTTGCCTTGCCTTGCCTTGCCTTGCCTTGCCTTGCCCACTGCTATTACCCCCAGAGCAGCTAACCTCTCTTCTGGCTTGCTCAGAACTGAGCTAAGCCTCTGCTTCCCTAATCCTGCTCATGCACAGTGGAGCCCCACCCTAATCAGGCACAGGTGGGGTTAAGACAAGCTCATGCCCACTCCTTGGCAATTAGTGGCACCTGGTTGCCTCATTTCATGACATTTCCCCCCCTTTTATTTTTTTTTTCCTTGTTTCTGAAGAACTCCCATTTATTACAATGAGAATTGTAATAGGTTCTAGTATACACAATTACAACAGAAATTAAAATTTTTCTCTCTTTTTTTTCTTTTTTCTGCTTTTTTTCTTTATGCTATTTTGGTTTTTTTGGGGTTTTTCTCATTTTTTGTTTTTGTTTTTTTTTGGTTTTTTGTTTTTGGGGGGGATTTTTGTTTTTTTGCTTTTTGGGTTTCTTGGGTTTCTTGTAGGGTTCCTTGGGTTTTGGGTTTTTTTGGGTTTATTTTTGGGTTTTTTTATGCCTTGTCTTGCCTTCCCTTGTTTTTTGGGGACTTTTGGTTTTTTTGTTTGTTTTTTTTGTTTTTTGTTTGTTTTAATTGTTTTTTTGGGGTGTTTTGGGTTTTTTGTGTATTGATCTTTGTGGATTTCTTGGTTTTTTTGTTTTTTGTTTATTTTGTTTTTTGGGTCTTTTTTCAGTTTTTTATGCCTTGCTTTTTTGTTGTTTTTTTGGGGATTTTTGTTTTTTTTGTTTTTTTATTGTTTTTTGGGATGTTTTGGGTTTTTTGTGGGTTTCTTGGATTTTTTTATTTTTGTTTTTTTTGTTTGTTTGTTTTTTGGGAGGTTTTTAGGGAGGTTTTTTTATGCCTTGCCTTTGCCTTGCCTACATCAGTGCTATTTCTCCCAGAGCAGCCAATCTCTCTGCTGGCTTCATCAGGACTCAGCTGAGCCTGTGACCTTTTATTGGCCCCCTAATCCTGCTCATGTGTAGTGGGGGCCCCACCCTAATCACACACAGGTGGCTTTAACACAAGATCATACCCACTACCTTTCAATTAGTGGCACCTGGTTGCCTCATTTCACTACAGGACACGTCCATTGTTATTACAGTTTCCAATATCATATTTGCCTAGTAGTCCTTTCCAGGCTTCATAGTTCTTTTCTACTCTGGTGCTGAAGTCATCAAGGATTATGATACTATCACCTGCAGGAACCTTTTGGGTGAGGTGGTGCAAATTCAGCTTAGATGAACACTAGGAGCTTTTTTAGGTGAGGCACAGCATGCACATAACTGGCCCCACCCTTTACTCCTAAGGTTCATCTACCAGGGCCCAGCAAGCTTGGACAGTGACAGAGAAGTCCTCAGGACGTAGGTTTAGTTAGAGTATCCTTCTTTAGATTGATGGCTTTCCAGGGATAAATGAGCTCCATCTGCCCAAGTTTGGAGTTAGAGTTGTCCTTCTCCTAGGATGGTTGCCTGAAGGCCGCTGAGCCCATCCTGTCCATGGACACACTTTGTCTGACCCTTCAGTTGTGACCTGTCTGGCATGGGAGACCCCACTGGAGGCAGATGCCACCGCCACCATAGCTTGCAACCTCACAAGGGCACGCAAGCTCCTCCCACATGACAAGGAGGTGCCTGTGGGGAGTTGACATTTAATAACAATTTAAATACCGATGGTTATAAGAAAAAGATGTGTTCAGTATGATCATGGGAGGGACCTCATGGGAGGCATTCGGAAAAAGGAGCAGTGTCATTGGCAGCAAAAGCAAAGACGTACCAGTTTCATGATAGAAAAGTCATGTAAGTGAAAATGGAAAACATGCATGTCTATTCAGGGGTGAATCTCAGGACAAGCTGCAGCATTAAGAAAGACAGGATATTTCAGGGTTATCAATGAAGGCAAGATTGGATTGTGGATATGGGCATTGTGAGGTTATTTCCTTGAATAGAGAAACACATTATTTTGCTTAAGATGGGACACTCAGTAAGTGGGGGCTGGTAGTCCAGGCTGTATTGTGTGTACACTGAAAAATTCTTTTAGACAATAGCCAACAGATCCCCATATGTTGAAATACATCTGCAGAGAGACCTTATAGAAGGTCTATATTTGAAATGAATAAACTTTTCTAAATAGCAACATCAATTTTTTTATATAATTAATCAGGGTGCTGTGAAGGAAAAAATATGCTCCTTATTTTGAGGCGGCAACAGATCTCTGAAGATCCAAATTAAAATATCATTTTGACCTTTAAATAACATTTGAGGGCAGTTCTTCAATGGCTGTGTTAGGAGAGTCAAAAATGCCTTTTAATCCATTCAGTTACTATCTCAATCAGGGTCCCGGTGTTTCTCATAGTTTACTTGCTGCTGGATTCTGTAGGCATTTTCCATTGCTTCTTTGAAAATGCCGGGGGCTTTAC